>NC_079205.1:642000-1276718 GCF_026745355.1 Beta vulgaris subsp. vulgaris | reverse complement strand
TTACAAATTATAGATTCGTACATGAGACGAGGTTACAATATATTTCCTTCGTTCTTTTTATATTACAATAATTACTATTTTGGGTATTTCACATCTATTGCAATAATTTCAATTTTGGTATAAAAAATGACTTTAATTGACAATATTGCCCTTATTTTATCTTATTCAAACCATCATTAATTACTCACTTTGTCTTATAAAGTTGCTTTTATTTTCTAAGGATGATTTCTCTCATACTCTAGTTAATTAAAGAGTTACTTTTATGCTAAACTACTCATTTGTTCCAAATCCTTAAAAATTGTGTCCAACCACATCGTTCTAATAGAAAAAGAACGGAAGTAATATTAGTTTGGCTAAAATTTAATCGGATTGAGTCACCTTTAGTTTTTCTACTTATAACCTTCAATTTTGGCTGTTTTTGGAACATTTTTGGACTTCTCCGGGCCTGGTTATATTTTCTCTCGTAATATTCCTAGGAGTGCGGACGTGACTTGTAACGTTGTGCGTGTTCTAGGCACCATTTGCATTCCCTCGAAAAGTCTTTGAACACCTCATTTGTTCATTTCTCGTGCAACCCAAAATTACCATGCAATGAATGTAAAGGCATCCATATATTCGTTCCAAGCCACATGACTCCTTTCCAATGACCTCCCATGTCTCAGGAGGCATCCCGTGGCATTCAGAGCTCGGGCCCCGGGAAAGTCCGAAAGCGTGTATTATAACCTTCAATTTTGGCTGTTTTTGCGACATTTTTGGACTTTTCCGGGCCTGGTCATATTTTCTCCTGAAACATTCTTAGGAGTGTCAACGTGACTAGTAACATTGCGCGTGTGCTTGGCACCATTTGCATTCCCTCGAAAAGCCTCTGAACACCCCATTTGTTCATTTCTCGTGAAACCCAAAATTACCTCGCAATGAACGTAAAGGCATCCATATATTTGTTTCAAGCCACATAAATCCTTTTCAATGACCTCCCATGTCCCTAGGAGGCATCCCGTGGCGTTCGGAGCTCGGGCCCCTGGAGAAATCCAAAAACGTGTATTATAACCTTCGATTTTGGCTGTTTCTGCGACATTTTTCAACTTCTTAGAGCATGATCATATTTTCTCCCGAAACATTCCTAGGAGTGCTGACGTCACTTGTAACATTGGGCGTGTGCTTAGCACCATTTGCATTGTCACGAAAAGCTTCTGAACACCACTTTTTTTCACTTCTCTTGAAACCCAAAATTACCTCGCAATGAACGTAAAGACATCCATATATTTGTTCCAAGCCACATGACTCCTTTCCAATGAGTTCCCATGTCCCTAGGAATCATTTCGTGGCGTTCGGAGCTCGGGCCCCGGGAAAGTCCGAAAGCGTGTATTATAAACTTCAATTTTGGTTGTTTTTGCGACATTTTTGGACTTCTCCGGGCTTCGTCATATTTTCTCCCGAAACATTCCTAAGAGTGCCGACGTGACTTGTATCGTTGCGCGTGTTCTTGGCACCATTTGCATTGCCTCAAAAAGTGTCTGAATACCCCATTTGTTCATTTCTCGTGAAACCCAAAATTACCTCGCAATGAACGTAAAGATATCATTATATTCGTTCCAAGCCACATGACTCCTTTCCAATGACCTCCCATGTCTCTAGGAGGCATCCCGTGGCGTTTGGAGCTCGACCACCGGGAAAGTCCGAAAGCGTGTATTATAACCTTCAATTTTGGGTGTTTTTGTGACATTTTTGTACTTCTCCAGACCTGGCCATATTTTCTCCCTAAACATTCCTAGGAGTATCGACGTGACTAGTAGCATTGCGCGGGTGCTTGGCACCATTTGCATTCCCTCGAAAAGTCTCTGAACACCCATTTGTTCATTTATCGTGAAACCTAAAATTACCTTGCAATGAACATAAAGGCATCCATATATTTGTTCCAAGCCATATGACTCCTTTCCAATGACCTCCCATGTCCCTAGGAGGCATCCCGTGGTGTTCGAAGCTCGGGCCTCGGGAAAGTCCGAAAGTGTGTATTATAACCTTCAATTTTGGCTGTTTTTGCGACATTTTTGGACTTCTCCGGGCCTGGTCATATTTTCTCTTGAAAAATTCGTAGGAGTATATACGTGACTTGTAATGTTGCGCGTGTGCTTGGCACCATTTGCATTGCCTCGAAAAGCCTCTGAACACCCCATTTGTTCATTTCTCGTAAAATCCAGAATTACCTCGCAATGAACGTAAATGCATCCATAAATTCGTTCCAAGCCATATGACTCCTTTTCAATGACCTTCCATGTCCGTAGGAGGCATCCCGTGGCGTTCGAAGCTTGGGCCCCGGGAAAGTCTGCAAGCGTGTACTTCAACCTTCAATTTTAGCTGTTTTTGGGATATTTTTGGACTTCTCCGTGCATGGTCATAATTTCTTGAAAAGTTCATTGGAAAGCCGGCGTGACTTTCAATGTTGGGTGGGTATTTCGCACCATTTGTATTGCCTTGAAAAGCCTTCGAACACCGCATTTGTTCATTTCTCGTGAAATCCAAAATTGCCTAAAAATGAACGTAAATGCATCTATATATTCGTTCCAAGCCACATGACTTCTTCACAATGACATCTGAGGTCCCTAGGAGGCATCACGTGGCGTTCGGAGATGGGACCCCGGCAAAGTCCGAAAGCATGTATTATAACCTTCAATTTTTGGTGTTTTTGCGACATTTTTGGACTTCTCCGTAACTCGTCTTTTGTTGTTTCATCATACCCGAAGTAGTATCATACTCCATTTCACAAGTCTCAAATGTACGTTTCTTTGAAACCTCGAATCAATCGGTTTTCAGTAATTGGACATCACCTTTCTCATTCATCGCATCTCGTGCTAGACTATTCCAAGCCTTCGATTTCTTCCCAGCAACTGCTTGAGATATTTTACTGCTCGAAAAAACAAAGGCGCCTCGTGAAACACACTTAATTCATGAATGCCCGTACTAGGAACAAGCATTAAGACCAAGGCTTGGACTTGCATGTTGGAGAAAGCCTTGGTAACCAACTGTTTGAGTCCAAAAAAGACTCAAACACTCAAAAAGTTACACAATGGTACCATTATAACCTGGTATTGGTATCAAATTGTTATCAGGATTGGTACCAAGCAACCTTACTTTGGTATCAAAATTTCGGACAATGGTACCAATCTAACCTAGCATTGGTACCAAACAACACGCGCGTGAAATTTTTAAGGCTTAAAATGACCAAATTGCCCCCGTTTGAGTCCCCTAAGAGACTCAAACGGTTGGTTGCCTAGACAAACTCTGCATGTTGCGGCCACCAATATCACATACTTGCACTTCTTTTTGACTCTCGACATAATCATCATCAGGCACTGAAATCAAGGTTGAGGGTTTCTCCAATGATTCAGAAAAAGGGTTGGGTTTAATTAGTGGAATTCCAACAAATTTTGCAACAAAAAAAGGATTTTCTTGCTTACCCTAAACTTATCATTCTCCTTAATCTCCTTCTGCCTTCCCTTGCTATGGGTAGCCTTCAAATCCGAACTCCACCCTAATTTCTCGTACTTTTCTCCCGAAATGTCCCATGACACCACAAGCAAAATAGAAAAACAGAAGTCATTCATAGACAAAGTCCACCTGAATTTCTCTACATCTCTTATCTTTCAATTTCCAAAAACGACGTAGAGGTTTTGTCACATCAAGCATTAGTTTGACTCTCCTATATCTACCAATACCCAACATATCTTCTTCTAGTTCTAGGATTTCTCCCATGTTGCCAATTAGGGCTTTAACTATTTCATCAGTTCTATATTAAAAGGGAGATTTTTAATTTGCACCCATAATGGATATTGATTAATTGTTACTTGGTCCGGTTGTTCATCTCCGTTAGCTTCCTTCAACAATACTAACATATTATTAAAGCACCATGGTCTCCCTTCAAGAACCCTATTCATAACCCTCCAATGAAAAAATCGGAAGGTGAAAAAATTAGGGCTAAGAACCCGAATGACCAGGACATGAGATGGTGGCCAAACTCCAATTATGGTGCGTTTGAAACCATCAATGTTATATGATCGTTATGTGAGCGGTCTTCTAATTAAAAAGAACCAAAGACAACTTATTCTCCACACTAGGGTTCGAGGAATCAAGTTCTAGTACTACTTCTTCGTCATCGATCTTGAGATTCGAAACAATATGGGTGAGCTCCTCAACCATGGCTAAGGAGGCACAACCGCCGCAGTGGGAGCGACCAAGATGGTAGGGATTTCCACCGGGGTAGAGAGAGGGAGCCTTTCTTTCAAGGGAGTTTTTTATTGAGTTTATTTTCACATAACATAGTTGCTCGTATTTACTACTCCCTTTGTTTTTTTTTATCTTTCTCACTTGAAATCTTGACACTATTCATAATTAGAGAGAATCTTCTCAATTTTTCTCATTTTATAAGAAAAAATATATTGATGTGGGATCTTATTTGATTCATCTCATTTAGTACTTTATTAATAATTAATCGTTGTAATTTTTACTAGTATATAATGAAAGATATTTAAGTTCAAAGACGTGCAATGGGAGACGCGCACAAAAAAGTGATAATGATAAAAAAAAAAACAAAGAGAGTAATTCTTTTGTTTTTTTAGTTGATCCACTTCGACTTTGTCAGTATTTACATACATAAGTTTAATTATCTCGTGTGTATGCTTAAGAAATATTGTAACACCAAATCTTATTATTTATTGATAATTAGATATAATAAAATCAAAGTATTACATCACCTAGAATACTTAGAGAAATTAGTCATTTAAAATTTTAATTAGTAGTTAAAACATTTTCCTTGCATATAATACTGCAACTTATTGCTTTTCCCTATGCTTTGACTACTGGCTCAAATCAATAAACCAAAAAAATGAATAGAATTCTAAGTGATAATTAGAAATTCAATTAATTAGTTGAGTAATGAAAGTGAGATTATACTAAACGATGTTTATATGTCAATTAAAATATAAAGGCATAAAAATACCTAGATGAGTAGGCTTAAAGAATCACTATCATCATAGGAGAATTCATTAAGATAATGCTTACATGAGGATTCAAACCCTGAACAAATCCTAAAATTCGGCGCAATACTCTACAGTGGTATCACCTTTTTATATAAATTAAGGGCATTAAATTCCTTATAGCTAATTACATTACATTATATTAATGAGTGTGTGAATCAAATAATCACTAATTAAATCATCCTGAAAAGAATCTTTTCCAAGATTGCCATGGTAGAAAACCTCCTGTCAAGAAATACACAAAAGCACATGAAAAAATGCAATAACATTAATATTGCCAATAAGATTTTCTCAATAAAAAAATAGTAAATGAAGCTTCTAATCAATAATTAATACATACCACAGCCAGGGCACTTGAAGTAGTTTTTGTCCCTTAAAAGTAATCCTGAACCTCCACAAACCTCACATCTTCTTTGTGCTACCTACAACATTAGATATTTGTTAAAGGCCAGTTTGTTATCGTTTTTTGTTTTCAGTTTTTTTTTTTTTTTAGAAAAAACTAAAAACCAAAAATTGGAAACTAAAAAAAGTGATTTTCAATTTTCTTTCCAAAATCATGTTCCCAATAAATTTGAATTTGACTAATGTTTTATTCAGTATAGGACATATATCATATGATTTTGAAAATAAAAAAACCAAAAAACAAAAAACCACAATAATATCAAACGGACCCTAAAAAAAATCACTTGCCCTCACATTAATCATGCAGGAGACTCATTGGATAAGAACTAAAATAGTAGGCCAAGTTCAACAATTGTGGTGTTGAAACCAATTTTACCTTTAAAATATGGATCCGTAATCATTATGATCCATTACATTTCTATGGTCAATCTACATTATGATCACCGTGTATTACAGTAAAACATATTATACATATAGATTCAAGATTTTCCTTGCAAAATAACACTACAAGTCAATGCCATCACCACCTATTCATCACAATTAAGTAATTCAAGATATATGCACAAACAATGACTTACAATTCTTTTGCTGAACTCAATTCCCGCAACAATGAAAGGTATTACACCAGCTACACCAACAATATATGAAATCTCAGCAAAAGAAACGTACTTATGATTAAAAATGAGCAAATAAGTAGAATATAGTATATGAACTTGAAATCATAGGATCAAATCCTATACTACGCAATTTCTAACTTTTTTTTTTTATTTACATGAATTACATAGATTAAAACGCTCTTAAGGAGAACACCACGTGACACCATTCCTTATTTAGAAACGCCTTTTAATAGATTTATATAAATTAGTATGAAATTGTATCTTTGATTAGTCCAACTTTTTAAATCTTGGATATATCATGAAATACTTCCTCATATTTTTGGTAAGTCCAAAAAAAACACTAATCAATTTTCAAACTAATAATATACTGGTAGGAATTAGTGGCGGATGCATGTTGATAGAAGTGGGTTCACTTGACTCCACTTGGGGAAAAATTATATGAGGAAAAAACCTAATTTTTAGTATATACATGTAGATAAAAGTATTCATTAGTAGTAAGAAAGATTCCACTCAACACTGTTTCGAGTACTTATGATTATTGACCCCATTGCATATACTTTCTAGATCCGTCACTGATAGGAATATATGCAGGATATAATAAGACAATAATTATAAAGAAATTTAATAACTTATGAAAGAATTTAAGGGTGAAAGAAAGACCTAAAGAACCAACAATAATTTGCCATGTAAGTTGAGCTTGAGCTGGATCTCCTATTGCTCTTGAAACATCATCTATGGCTTTCACCCTCACATTCAACTCTCTAACTTTAACATAACATTGTTTTCTTAATTTATGGTTAATAATTATGGAACTTGGATTGTTAAGGTGTGTTTGGGTATTGATTGAAGAGTTAAAGGAACTTGGGGAAATGAGAGGAAAAGAAGAGAGGGAAGAAAGAGTTTCCATTGTTTAGAGCAAGGAAGAGCCAAACAGTTCTTTAAGTTTTTGGAGTGATTATTAGATCATAGGGCCCATAACCCATTTGTGCTGTGTATGTAGCACTTATTAGACCACGTCGATTGATTCATTAAAATTTGACCCGCTTTGTACCCGGCCCGACATTACTCAAATATATGGTTCTCGTTTTTTTGGGAAGGAAATGATCTAGTAGTACCCACAGTTTTTATTTTCAACATAGAAGAGACCTAATTTATGTTCATTAGAGTTTTTTAGGTAAATTAGAAAAATAAAAAATTAGAATACATTCTCCTATATTATAATTTTAGAAAGTTTGTCGTGCATTTTATTCAGTAATGACATTTTTCTATTCAATGACTAGTTTAATCCGTTTGGTATGATTACCGAATTAGTTTTTTAAAATTATATGTTGTAGTTCGATAATCAAGAAGAAATAGAAAGGAGAAGAGAGGGAACGACTAGGATAGTTTTCGGATAGTTTTGGGTTAGAGTGAAATTGAATGAGCTTATTAGAAAAATCAGTTTTAGATTCATCTAATTTTATGTTAGAATTAGATTGCCTATTCTAATAATTTGTGTATAAAAATAAAGATCATTATATATAGTAATACACATATAGAGTGATGAGAATGTTTGTTTTCTATTTTTGTGCTTCAACAAACGAAATCAATATCCGATTAATTTTGTTCTTGTTTAGTTCAACCTTTCATCAATCCATTACAATTGCTTGGTGGTAATGGATTCCTCCAATTTGTTGCTTTCACTCCCTAGGAGTAACAAAATCCATTACTTATTGATAATTGCTATCTTTCCATTTTCAATACATGACTTGAACTAAACACCTAATAAAGGTACCTACTATTGTTAACATTCCCCTCTATTTGTTATCATACCCTCTCCATTTCATAACTTGAACCAAACGACCCCATAAAGTCATCAATTCTCGGAAGATCTAAACCTTTTTTTCCGCGTTGAGGAATAAACCAAAAGAAATATTCAAAAGTGCTCCCAACTCCAAGATGCAATGAAATATGTACTTTAGAATACATTTGATGATGGAAGTACTCCAAACCACCCAATTACTCTACATGTTACATAATCAGTAATTTTGATCAGTACCTTCTGCAATTGCTACCAACCAACCGATTACTGCAATATCTTAGCTACCATTGTACCAGAAATCAGCCATGGACTATCTACATTGACATAAACAACCATGCTGTTGCACTATATTGAGTCGGTTGAAAGCGAAACCTCATCTGCTTTTGCAGTCAGTAATCCACACAAGACTCACCTAATTTCTGGATCGTAGAACCTATAACAAGAAGGAAATTCCAATCCAATCCGATTCTTTACATCAAAAAGCTTCTCAAGTATTTCAACAATCTAATGTACATAGAGCGTGGATATTGTAGAGTCGTTGATTGTTATAGCAGACACGACATATTATCTGAAACTGAATCAGAATGAGGTGTAACTGAACCTCGTTTAGATCAAGCAACGATGTCAAAACCCAGAAATTAATATAAACACCTATGGCCAAAATCAGAGCAAGAAACATGGGTCTCCTGGGGTGCATGCAGTATAATTGTCGCCCGACACTCCGACTTCTTAATGAAAAGAGAACTACAGTACTGTACAAAAACAAGGGTATGCTGAGAGCGAAACCAAAAAAAGAAGGTGCATAACAGAAAAGTGAAAATGGAAAACAGAGGAATTCAATAAATTTAAATGTTCTTCTAGGATTACTTCAGCAAACAGCACGAAACGTGACAGTAAGAACTAAGACCTAACATTATAATTAAATAACGAACGACGATACATTACACTCCGATCCTAAATTACTATACTAGCTAAAAGTTGCAAGATTTCATAGTGCCTTGCACTGGAACAGAAAAGGCATAAAAGTGCAGAAAATTCATCAGTAAATTGGAAAATGCAGTATCAATTAGTTTACTAGTGGATTTTGTTTACCCAACAATTGAAAAGCAGAAACATAAGCACAAATTAACACATGCCAATTGCTAGAGATGTAAATCTTCTCATCATTATCAGTACTAATAACTAATAATCTTATATCAGCAAAGTTCATACAGAAGACAGTAAAAGAAATGAAGCAAAGCTAACTTTTGGGTATGCAAACCAGTTTCGCACTGACAAAACCTACCGTAACTTGTGAATAGCTGAATAGGGCATATCCATCCTTATGCAGCATCACCAGCAACTCTTTCTCTTATCAAAGCTGACTCATTGAGCTTCTTGGATTCATTCATGGTCCAGCAACTAACTGATCTTCCCAAAACGAACTCATCAACCATGGAGATATAAGACCGGGAATAATTTGAATTCTAAACTTGTCACTTATAAGTAAAAAGACCCCAATGTTCTACAACTCGAAGAGAAAATCGAGAGATTTTATAAGCGCCTTGCATGCATTACATAGATGCAGTTCCTTCTGACAGTTCTAGACATGAAAATCACGACGTTGACGCCTTTGAAAAACTCCAGTATCTTTCACCTCATATTTGGAGTCCATGAATCCCCCCCCCAAAAAAAAAAAAAAAAAAAAAAAAAAGGAACAGGCCATCATTTAACGTTTCGCACTTAATGGCATCAAGATCCAACATGTAAACCCGAGAAACAACCTTCAATGAGTTCATGAGGACATACAATAAATCACCCTGCAACTCAACCAAGAATTTGTGGTGTCTCTTAAAGAACCTTTTACAATTATCTCCAAACTTCAACTCAAATTTCTTAGAAGAGCCTCCTTTAAGATCAAAACTCAAAATCCTCGACAGCCTATTAAGCTTATAATTGTATATGATTGTATCTGCAACCACACAACCTACTCCTTGGTAGTTACCCATGAAACTCCAGAACAAGCAATTTCTCATCTCTAGCATCACTATACCTCAACTCCAACACGGTTTTTCAACTGATACATGCCAACAACACACAAGTCCTTGAGGTATATCAGCTAATTTGGGCAAAGATATATCAATACACTGAACATGGTTTGAATATGGAAGCCACACAGAGTCTTTTGTAAACAGGTTGGAAATACTATCAATCCAACCATAATTAGTCCCACACATGGGATTCTGCGCCTATTTCGAGCTCTTTTCCTCTATAACATTCGTTGAAATAATTAAGATCCAACCAGTATACACAAATTATCAACCTTTGATGATCCCATGAGGATGCATATGAATCACCACGCAAGTCCAGAAACAAAGGTGTAATCGTAATTAAAGTATACTAGGTATGTGGTGTTTCATAAAAAATTCAACTCTAAATTCTTATAAAATGCTTCCTTTGAGGTCAAATATCCGATTTCTTGATGAACGGCATCTTCCTAAACACCTCATATACGTATTCTTTATATACGATTGTATCATCGATCAAACACCCTATTAGTCAAGGGGTTTGAAATAATTACCTTGGCAATGGATTTCCAATAACTTATACATCAACCAAACCTACATTCACCCTAATCCAATCAAAATATCAAGTAGTTTCACCTGTTATGACAAGGTTAGGCTATTGCTATGTTTTAACTAACCTGGAGAATGTTGGATCAAGCCTAGCCTTCAATGAACCAACTACCAGAGAAGGTCAAGCTAGGGTAGGCTGGTCCAAGCCATTACAATTTAGAATGCAACACCACGCTGATCTCAAACCCCAACTAGGCCTTTTCTCTTTACAGACTAGAATCTACTATTCTTTACTATGTCATTGAGCTTCTATGGGACGAACCACCAAGCTCCATGTAGTTCATATGTCTACCTTAAAAGTCCTAGTTCGTGCTTTGGTTGGGTATATATCTATATTCAAGGCGCTAAGCCCAAACAAGTTCTGGTCTACCAACTAGCTAACCAACTCTACCCACATCGCATATCATACTCCCTGATACAGTATCCACGTCAAAAAGGAACACTCAATATGCAACTGTAGGCTTGAAACTCCATAAACAGTAACTGCAATTACTATACCGAGCACATACACATTCAAGAGCTCTGACAGTCAACAATGTGCAAAGCAGCAACCATACAAGAACTCAGCTTTTCCAGTAATTTACTAAGTCATAAATCTTCAAACCTATAGCGCTATGCACTCTGAACAAATTATCTCAGAACTAGCTCTATACGTACAACAAAGACCTCGACAATTATTTTCTAGAAAAAGGACTCAAATAAAGCATTCAATATCCTTTAATCAGCTCAAAATTAACCATTGCTTATATGCAAATACAACATAATGTCTCAACCACTTGGGTCACATGTATAGCAAAGGAAACATAATGCAAAGGTATTATGAGACATTGGGGAGATATGATAACTAAACAATTCCCACTACTACCAGTAATGCTCTAGCATCCTGATCTCTAACCACACAACAAAAGAGACAATCTCTAAATATTAACCACCATGCCCCATAATCTACTGAGTAACTGACAACCGTTATAGTAATATAAATGGACAACTGTGATAGGCACAAGGGGGCTCAAATTAATGATATAAATGGAAAACTGTAATAGGCACAAGGGGGCTCAAATTAATGATATAAATGGACAACTGTAACAGGCACAAGGGGGCTCAAATTAGATTCTTACGTACCAATGTAATGTCCGTTGCCAGTTGCCACCTAAATTCCTCAGCTTCATAAAGTGTAGACTACACAACTGTAGCAAGTTGTAAGCTCCCATAATTACCACTAAACAGGTTGAGTTATGAATCAAAGGATGGAAACCAAAAGATTATAGACTACAAAGGCTCCAAAATAATCTACAAGATAGCATAAATGAGAAAAAAGAGATGAAGATGAAGAAGCTACTGACTCCAGGGCAATACACCAAAACATTGATCAACTTTGATAGAGATCTCCTAATCGCCTTCACAATCTTACAATTCTAGCAATTAGAAAGGCATTGTTACCCTGGTAAACTCACAGAAGCACCAGAAATAACAATATCTATATCAACTTTTAACAATCAATCTAGATTGTACCAACTGAGCTAGCACTTGCATCTGTTCCAATACAGCACTAAGGGCGACGCGGAATCAATAAAGTTCGTAGGTACAATATTCATCTAAGTGAACACAATTACAAGATAACTGCCCCTTCAACAGGACTCCACAAAAATGAGGACTAGCCTACATAAGACTACATTATTCGAACATAACTCAAATCATAAGGTCCATCACTCCGGCAAAAGCAATAGTACAAGTCGACAAACACAACAGACACATGAATGACCCAAAAACCATACAAGACACCTGAAACTACCGTTTTCTAATCATATAGGCAACATCAGAGACGACAGTAACAAATACACGCCATAAATGCTCCCTTAAACATTCATCAGACCAGTTGAAACAGTCTCAAATTCTACTCTCAACCAATTTCATCATGTTCGAAAATATCCCAGCAATCCACCCAAGAAAAACACAAATCTTTCCGGTCACATTAACGAACAATCTTACATACCCAACAACCAAAACTCACACACAACTTACACACCTTTCCCATGCAAACCAAACAACAAAACTTCAAATCCAAAGAAACATTCTTTCTCATCATTATCAACACTCAAAATAAAATCCCACCTCATCAATAACACACTTTCAAATCAACAAAAGTTCAAAACATAACAACAATTGGTGCATTATTATTTCAATTAAACCTCCATCTAATTGTTCAAAATGCTCAGTAAAATTGTTCTTAAGCTTGATTTCATCACAAAATCAAAACAAACAACATTAAAAACTTCTCCATCAACAAAAATTGAATCACTGATTAAGCTGCTTCTTGTAACGAGCTACCTCATCTTCGTTAGGGAAAAAACCCATAAGTCTCCCAGCAGAGTTCTGATAAGCATACATAAACCCACCCATTAACCCAATTAACCCACCTGTCACCATTGATGGACCCTTAATTCCTGGCTTAATCCCTAAAAAAACCACAAAAAATAAATTAAAAAACAGATGAAATTGACAAATGGGTATGTGATAAAATGAGGAGAGAGAAAATGGGTTACCGGATAAATAGCCAACAGTGACGGAAACGCCGGTAATTGTGACGAAACGAAGATAATCTAAAGAGCTGAAATTACCAACGACTTTGGTAAAAGGTGGGTTTCGATCGACGACTGTGTATTCTGGTTTAGTTGATGCTGTAATGTCTGTGTTCATTTTTGTGTCTTTTTTTTTTTTGGTGATCGAAGGTGTGTTAATGGAGATTTGATTCACACAGAGTCTCTATCTTTGTGAAAGTCGCTCTTTCTTTTGGCTGCTCCGATCTGATAGAAGAATTGCTGTTTTGGGGTTTGGAATTGGAGGATACTCTGCGTTTAGGGGTTAGTCATTACTCATTAGTGAGTGAGAGTTTCAATAACTTTTTGGAAAAATTGATTCTAATAATCAACCTTTGGGTCATTCGCTCAAAATAATCTTATTTTTTTATTATTTTTTAATAATCCAACCTTCTAACACTATCTGCTCATTTTGAACCGTGACATGTTGAAATAGGTTAATGACTAGGAGAATGAGTTAATTGCACACTTGTCTTGTTCTGATTTGTTCGGATTTAATTATTAATTTAAATTTTAATTAACTTAACCAAAACATATAACTACCAGCACCACCAAGGCACCCTGCCAACAACACCACACCTCACCCCTGCGAGCACCACCACTCCCGAAACCACCCTCTCCCTTCGACCTCACCCCTGCCAGGACCACTAGTCCACCACTCCCGAAACAACCCTCCCCCTTCAACCTCACCCCTGCCAGCACAACCCTCTCCCTTCGACCTCACCCCTGCGAGCACCACCACTCCCGAAATCACCCTCCCCCTTCGACCTCACCCATGCCAGCGCCACCCTCCGCCTCACCCCTGCCAGCACCACCACGAATCGATTCCACCACCGTATGTCGGTCTGAACTTTGTTCCTAACAATGTTTTAGACCAACGTAGACTAATCAAAAATATATTGAAATTGATTTGATTTTTAGTGGGGTGGGGGTTGTTCGTTGGGGGTGGAGGTGAGGGTGGGAAGGAGGTTGTTTGCTGGGGTGGGGGTGGGGACGGGGTTGTTTACAGGGGATGGGGTTGTTCGCCGAGGGGGGAAGGGACGGGTGTTAGTAGGGGTGGGGGTCGTTGCAGCGGAGGGGTGGGGGTGGGGTGGGGTGGGGTGGGGGAGGTGTGGTTGCAGGCTTGCAGCCGACAGGAGGTGGTTGTTGTTGGTGTAGGGGAGAAGGAGAAACATTAGGAGAAAGATTAGAGAAGGAAGGAGAACAATGAAAATAAATAAATTAATTTTACCATTTCATCAGGTAAATGGGTTTGTGGTTCAAAATGAGCGGATAGTGTTAGAAGGTTGGATTACTAAAAAATAATAAAAAGATGAGATTATTTTGAGCAAATGACCCAAAGGTTGGATTATTAGAATCAATTGTTCCTAACTTTTTTCTTCTTTATTTTAGGTTAGGGAATTAGTTTCAATAATTATTTTCTCGCTTAAATTATTAGAGATGGCAAAACAAACTCGCATTAACTCGAAATTCACGATTTGAGATATGCTCTTTTCTCAAAAATAACCATCCGAAATAGAAATGAAACCCGAAACAACATGAATCGAAACGAACATCAATTCTACATAGAGTCCCAGACCTGAATATGACTCCACACCCGAAGATAACTCAAATCTATTGTACCTGACCCAAGTAACCAGGAAATTATGAAACAAACATGGTCCCCTTGCTATCCCTTATCAACCACCATGAAGCTTAAAAAAAAGTGCAATTGTGTGGGCTTGTGTCTAAGTATTGTGTCCTTCAAGGACATTTCATATATTTTTAAGAAAATAACCCGCCTTTTTTTGACTTGAAGATGATTCATATAAGAAGTAATGCAATATTTTAGGACGACCTTACCCGAATTGACCCAACCTAGATCAACCTTGAACTGATTGCACTCTATCTGATTCAACATGAACATATGTTTACTCGGATCATTAAACTCGCACTCGATATGGGAGTACACAAACTCGGACTAGCTCAACCCAAAAAAAAGTTCACCTAAAATGATCCAACCTGCCACCTCTAGATTAGAGGCCCGGCCCGGTCATTTTTTTTTTGTTTTTGGGCGGGCTTTGGGCAAGCTAAAAACGACTTTTTAGTCTATTTTTTGGCCCGGCCCGTTTTGGCCCGCAAAAGCCCGCTAAGCCCGGCCCGAAATAGCGGGCTTTGGACACAAAAATTCGGCCCGAATTTAGGCCCGGCCCGGCCAATGGGCAAATTTTTTTGGCCGCGGCCCGGCCCGAACCCGGCCCGGCCCGGCCCATGATCACCTCTACTCTAGATATTACCTAGCACATAGGCTCAGAAATTTAACAAAACAATTCAATCACATATGTTTTTTTTTCACGATACACTTGATGAGTATATGAAGTTGTATTACAGAGTAATATGGTCATGAAACAGTACATAATCTGGTAGTATCACAAAGTAATAGAAAATATTTTAGTGTCTTTAATTTATGTTTCACGCATGCAGCTATAACCTACATGATTGTCAATCGTGTGCTCAACCATATAGAAGACTAATTAGAAAAATAATTAAAAGGAAGAAATTGGGTGAAATTATCAAACGAAATTGGCTGCGTGAAATTGAGTTAATTTTGGACGGTAGAAGAAGAGGAAGAGGGAAAAAGTAAAAGTCGAAAAGGAGATAGGAATAATGAGAGGAATAAAGGGGTTATGAGGAATAAGAGATACTTTGAAGGATTATCTTTTGTAAAGTGAGGTTGTATTTAGCAATTATGTTTTAAAATTTGGAGAGAACATATTTCCTCCGTTCTATTTTAAATGAAACGTTTGTTTTTTTCACACAACCAAAACGCTTCTTTAATCATTAACATCTTTAGTCGTGTACACGTAAAAAACATAAAAAAGTTATAATTTGATAGTATGCAACGAGACGAATCTAACTAAATCTCACTTGACTAAAATTTTTCTTTATATAATAGTGATAAATTGAAGTCAATATTGATTAACGAATCGTGTCATTTCACCCAATATTTCATTTAAAACCGAACGAAGAAAGTATATAAATTGACCTGAAGGCTGAAGTGAGCTAGTGAGCTAGTGAGCTCTTACCTCTTATCTTCTTCCTCTGGTCCACACTCCACACTGTGACACTCCACTCATTACTCAACAAGACAACAACAACATGAAAACGAAGAAGAAGATAAACCACAAGATTCCTCGAATCCTCTTATTTACCTTCTTCCTCAATCCCCCTTTTTATTTCTAGGGTTTTCCGTATATTCCATCACTTTGTCTTCTCCTGCCTCCTTCAATGTCGATTTTCTCTTCTTTCTCTCTCTTCTCTATCTCTCCTCACCTCCATTTTCTCTCTCCTCCCGCCATTGTTGAAGCTCCCTTCATTTCTTACAACCACTATTACCGCCTTCTTACTCCTCCTTCCGCGCATTCTAACCCTAAGCTTTTGAAGTCCAATCGACGCTCTCGCTTCGGCGAGGCGCTTTCTGCGTTTCATCATGATGATGATGATGAGGATGAAGTGATGGAAGATTCGAATTTGAGTTCTGTTGTTGTTGATGGTGATAAAGATGATAAAGATGATGATGATGATGATGGTGTTCCTTGGTTTAATGATGATGTAAGTTTTTTTTGGAGAGTTTGATGGAATTCATTTCGGTGCTTGATTTTTATGAAATCATGCAATTGTTTGGTTTATTAGTTGATAAATTGGACAAAATGATGGTGTTCCTTGGTTTAATCATTAATGATGTAAGTTCTTTGGAGTATTTGATGGAATTGATTTTGGTTGCTTGATTTTCATGAAATCATGCAATTTTTTGCTTTATTAGTTAATAAATTGGACAAAATGATGGTGTTCCTTGGTTTAGTGATGTAAGTTCTTTGGAATTTTGATGGATTTGATTTTGGTTGCTTGATTTTTATGATATCATGCAATTTTTTGCTTTATTAGTTAATAAATTGGACAAAATGATCCTTTTTATGTGTATTTGTAGTGAATTTATAGTTTCAGCTGAGTAAAATTATTGTTTACTAAGACTGATTTAGTGATTTACCCAAGTTCTTGGTTTTGGGGGTCGTTATTGACACTTGATAGAGCTTTGCCCAGTTCATATATGCTATAAACACTCTACAGCAAAATAAGTGGTACGTTATATCAAGAAAGCAGTACATTAAAATTGAAAAGTAGTGTATTGAAATCAAAGATATTGTTGTCTTAATATAGCTACATTTATGATTATATTTACTAGCATTTATAGTAGATATTAATTAGGCATATCTTGTTATTGACATTCAATCTGTGAATGGGAAGTATTCCATTACATTTGATCTATCACCTAGTATTGAGGAGAAACAACTTAGGGTCATATCGCGGTGTTAAGGCTCTGACGTTGGTGCTGTTGGTGGTGTTATTATTTATAATTGACCGTCACAAATGAGTATTATGCATCAAGTATCATGCGTTGTTTAAAAAGTTAAGCTCGAACAACCGCATTAGACTTTTGTTTGGCAAAATGATTTGCTAATTAGGTTTAGGTTTTAGTTTTTGTCATAGGTTGCTCAGCATAGTAGAAGGTGGAGGGAGAATAATTTTATGTTTTGTGGCCGTTCCTAAAGTTTCTCTTATTAATAGGTCACATTTGATTAGTGTCTTTTTTTTAAGGAACTAAGTTAGAATACTTTGAGTCTTGACTAATTCAATTTTTACACCTTCACAATACCATAAACCTTGGAATGTACGGTTAAATACATTAATCAGGGTAATAACAACTTACTTAATAGAAGTTAGCTTATACTGTTGATACCTCAAAAGAAAAATGTAGCCTATTATTTGGCTTTGGGGGGGGGGGGGGATAAATGATACGACTCGTATATTAAGATCCAAAGCTTTGGGTTTCAGGAAAGTTTACAGCTTGACTTGCATATACCAAAATCCTAAATGCATATGTAGAGGAAAGCGACTAGGAGCGCTTTTGCTACCATGCTACATTGATGTTATAATGCAATTAGTATATTGCATAACGTGCCTCATCTTAAGGTCCAGCAATGCTCTAAGATTTCATTTACATCTATCAGAATAAAGTTGTATCATCATCAAATAATGTTATGTGATTAGTTTTAATAAATTTTCTGCAGGAAGATGAATTTGCTGAACCAGCAAACTTGAATAGGGGTGAGCAAAGATCCCAACTGCTGGCTGCAACCAAGCTGAGACCAGGTAAGATTTAAAGTCCTTCATAATTGCTTCCTGTTGAAGTCCAATTCTTATGTAATTCTGTATTTCTGTTTCTAGGAAGTCCGAAAAAGACAAGTAGTGTGGGCACAAAAGCAGATGGCAAAGGGAAGGTAGGCTTTGATCATGTCGTGGAGTGTCAGTGTGAGGATGTATTGCTGCTGTTTGGTCTGAAGAGCCTTCCATTATTGCCTTTGATTGCAGTGGGAAGGAAAGAAAGGTCCAAAGAAGAAATATTCGCAGCTAGCAGAGGAGTTTCGACTAGATACTAGATGGATTCCCCTTCTTGATTATCTGACCACTTTTGGGATGAAAGAGTCTCATTTTGTTCAGATGTACCGAAGACACGCAAATGCTTTTCATATCAATGTATATTCTGCACGGGAAAGGCTGGATTACTTGTTGAAGGTTGGCGTCAAACACAACGACATCAAGAGGATACTATTACGGCAACCTCAGGTTCTTGGGTATACTGTGGACAGCAATATGAAGTCCCATGTGGCGTTTCTGATGGATCTGGGTATCCCTGATTCTAAGTTAGGGCAAGTAATCACCGCTGCTCCATCTATCTTTTCATATAGTGTTCAGAATTCCTTGAAGCCCACTGTAAGATACTTGATAGAGGAGGTTGGGATCAAGAAAAGTGATTTGGGAAAAGTTGTGACTTTGAGCCCTCAAATTCTAGTTCAGCGGGTTGACATTACTTGGAATGATCGCTATGATTTCCTTTCAGAAGAACTGGGAGCACCTAAAGAGAGTATCGTGAAAATGGTTACAAAACATCCCCAGCTTCTTCATTACAGCATTGAAGATGGATTATTGCCCCGGATTAACTTTCTAAGGAGCATTGGCATGCAAGATTCTGAAGTCTTGAAAGTTTTGACTAGCCTCACTCAGGTCTTTTTCTTGTCTTAAAACTCGTCATTTTTATAATCATTGTGCTAGCCTTGAAATGATTACAACATAAGTCTTCCCCTGAGCTGTAATTTTTTTAGGGCAAATACAGTTCATTTTCGTCAGATTGCCTAAATATAAAATTCATTTATGTTCATGTCAAGAGTATTAGTACTAAATTTCAAGGGTTGCTTGTCATCTAAATTTCCAGGTTCTTTCTCTGTCACTGGAGCAAAATCTTAGGCCAAAGTACAAGTATCTGGTTAATGAACTTCAAAATGAAGTTCAATCCCTGACAAAATACCCCATGTACCTAAGCTTGTCACTAGAACAGAGAATTCGTCCTCGGCATAGATTTTTGGTTTACCTAAAGAAAGCTCCAGAGGGACCATTTCCTTTGAGTTCTCTGGTTCCGACTGATGAATCCTTCTGTCAGCAGTGGGCAGGAACTAGTGTGGATAAGTATCTAGCATTTAGACAGAGCATGATGCTCAAAGAGCTTGCGAAAAAATATGAAAAGCAAGGGTGAACTAGATTGCCTTAATGGAAAGCGGACTAACCAGACGACGGAGCCCTCTCATCATGAGTTCATTTTAAGTACAAACACGTATATAGTCAAATTCTGGGTCAAGTTCATAGTTCACTGACATCTATATCAAGGTACGTTGAATCCCTTCTGTACGGACTCTTACCTTCTTACTTTGGAGTTTGCATGAATGGCATTTTGATTTTGGAAGGTCATTGCTTAATGTCGTATGCAAAAATTCTTGCAGGAATCACTCTCGTTTCTGACTTGTTTATACTATGTATATGCAATTTTCCTGAAAGCGAGGGGTGCTAAAACTTATGACTCCTCTAGTCTTCAAGCAAACTCACATGTTGCAAGGTTCTTTTGGTGAAATTTATACAAGGTTAGTTATTACTTATCCATGAAGGCCGTGATAATATATGCATTGAATTCTATACTGCATGATCGCCATCCATGAATCCTCTGATGAAGGGCATGTAGAATTTCACTTTTCCTCTGTAGCACCTTCCTCCCTAGAAAGTTATCTAAATCATACAATAAATCCATTCACAGGGTTGTAGAGGCCATACTAAATACAGTAGGGCAATTCTTGTAAAGTCCTTTTGGGAATATTTTTTAATCGATGTACTTAGTCTTCCCATATTTTGGTCACTTGTTGCAGGGTTAATGTTCTTGACTTCAGTTGTATTGGCAACAGATTTGCGCACAATCAATACATATGTTTATACAGCAGCAGTGGATGGCAAATTTTGTAGAAGTAATTGTCATAACCTGTCAATGGTAATCTTACTTCAGAAAGCTTATGTGCTTGCTGTTTGTCATTTTACTTTATACATGTACATTTAAGTTCACAGCTACAATGAGCAATTGGCCGGATCGGTGATATGTGAAACCATATGATGTAAGAAATAATGTCCTCTACATATAAAATAGGTTGAATCCGGAAGCAAAACTTCGACATGCCTAATAAACGTTTACTACTTTTGTTTGCATTTAGTCACACATCACTAGCTCAAGTTATTGTGTCAGCAAGATTTTGTGAGGGTTTTTGGACATACTCTCTATATATAGTTTTATATGTTAGCCGTTATTATACGGCAATAATGGTAATGAATCATGTGTATTTATGTACAAAGTGTTTTATCTAAATGCCCTCTGTGATGAAACTTGATCTCCAAACATGTTCTTTTCATCATAAACTTCAATTACTACTCAATAATACCTCAAAATGGTAGTGGAAACTTATGTATAGAAACAGGTATGTGGGATTGACAAGCATATTACCATACACATTGGCATGAGGACTTCCTGCACAAATTTATCTGTAGATTTATCATCATTAATTACTGGCTACAAAACTGACTGAGAATAGCTTTGAAAAGCTTGGGGCTGCTGGGCACGGCCGCATGGGAGGTCAATGATGGTGAGTTGGTCTATTCGGCCGGTAAGAACTAAGTGGATTAAATACTACCTTTCATTCAAATTTCATCTTCAGGCTACTAGTTTGAACAGCACTTCAAACATGACAAGTAAATTTCAATGGAGAGTAGTATATTGATCCACTTAGTACTTACTAATTCTTTTAACTGTTGATTATTGTGGACAGATGCAGCTGTTGAGGGTAAGTTATTGCGAAATGCATACAGACTATACACCAAAATGAGATATTGAGTCGAAACTGATCACCTCCCATGATAGAAGTCACACCCAGAGAAAGAGAAACACCATTGAATTGGTTAACAACATTCATAGAGAAGCTTAAACTCAAATCAACACCCAAAATTGAAACTTTATATTGACAGTGTTAGGCTGTTAGTAGAACATGAGATCATTGATCATCTGTCACAATTTTGATTTTTTGCCCAATTCACATTTAGCCCTTTCAAGCAGGATGTTGGAAAACAGTGGCTAGTTGTGGTGGTCGACGGCTCAAGTAGGTTGAGGTTTGGTGGCCACCACCATATAATCTATGAACTCTAGCACGGTCGTCGTTCAGTTTCTTCTTCACCATCAGCTCTGCCATCTCTATCCTTTTATCTGTCTGTTTAATAATTTCTGATTTTATGGATAGATGATAGTGATAGGGAGGTGAATTTTTAGAGGGAAAGTATCTTTGTAGTGAGCCTTGGTGGCCAGGGAATGTCAGAACATAGGCCTTCTGTTACATCAATGGTAAATTAAGGGTGCTTTTGTCCTTTTCAATTGAATCTGACCTCATAAAAATTATCTGAATTTTTGGAATTTTTTTTTTGCTAAGATGAATATTTCTTGTAAGTGGGAGAAATTTGGAGATCTCACTTTATAAGGGGTAAGAATCAAACCCCGGTAGAAGAAGGGTATTTAACCAAATAAACCAATTGATTCTTAATATTTTGAAGTACTTTGACCAAATTGACCAAATAGAATGAGGTACAATACTATAAAAAAAAAAAGAAGGTGGCTTTAAGTAATTGCAAACTCTTAGAAAAGTTGGTGTGACGATTAGACCATCAATTAATTAGGTAAAAAAGTAATGAAGTTCCCAAAAACAGATAATAAATTAAACAATTGAATATCTATACAAAAGTGACTAAAATTATATAGTCATAAGGAGTAATATTAACAAGTTCAATAAAATAAGTCAAATATTAAATACTTTGACCAAATTGACCATTTGATTAGACTGTCTTACACAATACTTATTCTTTACGTAATTGAACCACATAACTATATATAAAGGCACTAGCGGTAAAAAAACGAGGTTGATGCAATCTTTCAAAAGATCTAGCGAACTAGCCAGGATTTTCCAATAATACGAAAATTTAGTAGAAAAAAGCTGATCAAATCCGATTTTCTAAATTCAAAATAAAAAACCAAACATAACTAAACCAAATCAAGCTAGATTTCTAAAAAAAATATCACAACTACATGTATACATGGCCTCATGTCAACCCCATATATCAAGCAAGACTAACCATTGGCAATTAATAACTTGCATAATCACAAGTCACATCCTTATAAATCTCATCTACTAGTACTACTC
The DNA here is from genome assembly GCF_026745355.1 of Beta vulgaris subsp. vulgaris. NCBI lineage: Eukaryota > Viridiplantae > Streptophyta > Magnoliopsida > Caryophyllales > Amaranthaceae > Beta > Beta vulgaris. The sequence continues at coordinate 1,254,006 of NC_079205.1, read as the reverse complement.
ACATGAAATTGGTTGATGACTTGACATTTTATTCTTTTTTGGCTGAAATAAAAAGGAAAATGAGGAGATTATTATAAGAGTACTACCATATTCTTTCTTGATTAGATTTTATACACCTTAATTAGCAAATTATTCTTTACTAATTAAAGAAAACAACCACTTTTAGACTATGTATATATATATATATTATATATCCCAGCTGTAAAGCATATATTAGTGTAATTTGTAATGTCTCCAACCATTCTTCTCTTCTCCGGAAATCACTCACTTAAGGACAATCCTTCTATATTTTGGGAAGTTGGAAAGTCATTATCATCAAGTGAGGCCCTCATGAATGAGAAATGTTTGAGAGATGCCTTTCATTAACTTTTATTTGGGAGGGAAATGAATTATAGGTTTAATAATCTTTGTGATTATTGATTTAAGTAGAAATTAGTAGTAGGAATTCCCTGTTTTCTCTTGGAAAATGACATGTTAATTTTTTTAACCTATGCAACTAGTAGATAGATTTAGTTAGGAATTGAAGTCGGCTTAAGTGATGAGCTTTTCCATCTTTCCAAGTAAAGTTTAGAGTTCAATTCCTAACCCCACGCATTTGGTTGAGATTTGGAGGGGAAACATATCTCTAGTAGATGGTTCTTGATGAATGTCTCGATGTGATGATAGGTGGTGTGACCTTGAGATATCGGTTTGAAATAATGAAAATCGTTTGTTCCTTTTTTTTTTAGCAGCTCCAAGACATATGTTTGACTATTGAAATCTTCAATTTCATATCAAGTTACAAGAACTTGTTGTTTGAAAATTACACGTTGCGAAGAATATATTGACATCTCATATATCTCTTTATATGAGAATCCATAGACAAAGCTATAAAATTTGATCCTAAAGAAAATAAACGAGACAAATAATAAAGAAATGAAGGTAACTTACTCTTAGAGTTGATCAACTCCAGCCCGACCCGATTTTTAGGCAGGTTTGGGCAAATTTTTTCGGCCCACGGTCGAGCCCAACCCGATTTTTTTGCTTTGCACAAGCAAAAAATGATTTTTTAGTCTATTTTTTGGCCCGAAAAGCCCGCTTGGCCCGGCATGAAATAATGGGTTTGGGCACAAAAAATTGGCCCAAATTTTGACCCAACCCGACTAATGGACTTTTTTTTAGCGTGGCCCGCGGGAACCTGGCCCGGCCCGGCCCATGATCACCTCTACTTACAGTTTCAATTATCTATTGAACAATTTGCATTGTTTGATATAAATTGTGACAAAAAATCCAAATATTATGCCAATTGTATGACAACTCTCTAGTAACAAGAATAATTATTCTATGAATTCATGCCATTAGAATTTAGGAGGTGAAACATTCATTCCAAAACAGTAAGTACAACATAATTGGGTTTGTCCTTAGATGTCAAAAGGGCTCCACACACATGGAGGAAAAGAGGAGCCATCATGCACATCCTTCTGGTCATCACATGATAGAATTGGGAATTTTGTGGTTAGGAATTAGGATGGTTCATAAATAGATAATGTGTTCTATAGAAAGGTAGAAAACAAGATATAATTTTGGTGATTCTATACCTCAAAATATAGATGGCCCATCCCATTAATTACATTTTAAATCATTCATGCAATTCACCATCATCATTACCATTATCAATGAATGGAAGCATATTTCATATAAGGAGGTTAAATACTACGCATAAAATATTATCTTGACAGTTTATCGTACATTCAGTAACTTAATTATAGCTAAGTGTAACTACAAAATCCCTAAAAGAAGAGTTATAATTAAAAAACAGGCGAACTTCTATAAGAATTTGATTTTATATAGAAACCTTCACATGAACCTATTAATGTAAAATAATATAAGTACACTTATAAATTTTATCTAAATATTTTAAATAGTTTTTATAGACATGCTACTAAAGGTCTCTATAGAAATATGCAAATTACATCTTTAAGAGTTGATGAATACAATTAAAAGTAAAAACACATACGTTTTGGAAGTATATATTCAAGCGTAATAATAAGTGGAACTTCTTAGGATATAAAAAAAACATTAAAAGTTATCGGTCGAGTGGTTTGCCAGAGCTTCTTAGGTAAATAAAAAAAAATTAAAAAAGAAGTTGTGGGTTAAGATTTTAATAGACATATATACACATAAAATTGAGTTTAATGGAAAAGTTAATTTACCTAATAATCTCCTTTGGCATACTCCAGACCGGAATTTGTAATCTTTTTTAATAAAATTTAAACATATTATAAATTTGATATATTAAAACTAATAATACTAAAAGCAATAATCTTAAAAACAATAAAGATGGGGTTTTAACTTTCTAAGTTTTCTAATTTTCAAACATTTTTTAAAAAATAATTCCGGCCCATTCTGATACGGACCAGAAATTTCCGGGTTCGAACAGGAACGAAAACACGAAATCCCAAGTTTTAATGGACCGGAGACCGAATCGAAATTTCCCGGTCCGATCCATTCCGATACAGTCCGAATTTCAATCTCCGTCCAAAACTGCACACCCCTATATATAATATAACCATACAAAAGTAAGCTTTTAGCCCTTCCTAAAAAGTACAACTGTTAACACGACCACTTAATGCTTATCTATAGTTTGGAGATTCCAAATTATTGAACTTACAATAAGCAAATATATTTTCTTAGAATCATTTTATAATAAACTTCTAGTAGGTTTGTGGAAGTGATGAATCAAACAATATTTAAATGTGAGACACACTTTGCCCATAAATGGTCCAAGTCAGGAGAGAAATCAGTCAAAACATTGGAATTGCTCCTACCAATCACAAAGCCCTTTAAAATAGCCTGACCAAACCATATGATTAAATAAAAGTTGATACTTATATAAATGATCCAAAAAACAAGAGACACAGATGCTTTTTTGCTTTTATTATGCAACTATCAAGAAAATCTTGATAACATATGATAAAAATAAAATTGTATGGTAGAATTGTATGCACCTATGCTCTTGTTCCCTCCTAACTTGGCACTTTCATGTGGCATCATCAATATCAAGCTCAGTCAAAAGACAATAACATTGTACTCCTATATTGTTGTACTATAATAGTGTACTACTCCAATAATAGTGCAAAAATTGTTTACAAACTAAGGTGAAGATATCAACCAGAATACTAACAAGATCATTCACTATAATTTCGTCGAACGACATTTGTATGAAGTGAAAAAAAATATATCCTAGTTACACTGAATGTAACTGTAAAATCGAGTGTAACTGTAAAACGATAATATGTCGGTTTGGCTTCGCGTACTTCATTACACTAGAAAACAAAACAAATGGGGATGAAAACACACCCCTCCATTATGCTCTTATGGAAAAAAGTACATGAATGATGATCATTCCATACATAACCTGATAACATAGCGAGATAAGTTTTGTTCGCGATAGGTTTAGGCTAACTCCGATGGTATGTACATCCCTAAGTAGTTGAGAAGTATAGACCGGTAGTCTTAAGGCGAATAACATAAATGGAAGGAAAGCACATACATAAAACAATGAACGATTAGAGAAACACTATACACTAATATAGAGGTAATTCTAGAGTTCACAAAAGCTAATATTCATCAGTTGTAATATGAAATTGAAGGGCTACTAACCCTTACTTTTGTAGTCAAAATGTTATTTTGCATCTATAGAAGGAATCATAGAGGAACTCAAACATAACTTGAACCACCTCTCTGAAACCACCAAGCATATTAAAAACCCTAGGAAATAAAAAAAAAAGGACATCTGATTCATGCTTTCTCTTTTCTTCTTCTACCCAAAGACTTGTAAAAAATACTACATAGTTTCTACCGAGATTTTCATTAACTCTTCTTTCACCTTATGTCATAAAAACTCAAAAAACGCAAAAAAAAACCTGTGCAAACCTTCTTATATATATGGCCGTCTTTGATTTCTGTATTCATCATAATCTTCTTTTCTCTATTCAAACTCCTTCTACCAAAATCAACGGGAAGGAGGTGATGCTTCAGACTTGATCTCGTTTTCTTTTTTTGTCGATCATCTTCTTTTAGCCATTCTGTTATTTACTTTAGCTAAAAGACTTCAAACTATAAGACTTGGGCACGGCAAAGAAACAATAGAAATGAAACTGTTCTGTATTGGAAGTTGGAACCAAAGACGCCAAACCTTTGAATCAAAGTAATCCTACTTTCTCTCTATAGGTATTTTCTCCTGTGTTGCTGAATATATCTAGAAGACAGTAGAAATGCCGCTTCCCATAGCTGGAGCGAAGGGGCTCTCTGGAAGATCAATCCAGCGACTGCTGACAAAAAGCGGAATCAGACCGGTCCAAATTACTACCTCAGTCCCTTATTAAAGCTAACATCATCCATCCCGTAAAAAAAAAAAAAATTTAACATCATCTATTTTGGTACGTCCACCAAAAAGTATCAGTCCGTTTTAGTAAGTTCTCCTACAGACGAGCATTGATATTCCCATATCCGATATTGAGCAAATTGCCCCATATCATGGCATTGCTGTAATTTTTAGGACAAAAATTAATATTAAAAAATTATAAATTATAAAAAAAATAATTTTCGTATATATTTTTATTTGGGGATTGTTAGTTGAACTCTAGTTGATGTATTAGATGACTTGTATATCATATTTTGACACCATCTTATCATATCAATTGGCTACTATATCATATCTTGGTTGCATCTTATCATATCAAGTGAATGCTATATTATATTGTATTGTATCAAGTTGCTATTAAAATTACAAAAATACCATTACACGGGACAAGTTGTCCAATATATGATATGGGAGAAAGTATTCTCCCTACAGCCTTTTGTTATAAAGTTGTGTCCAATCCCAAGCACAAAAGGAGATGTTAACATTATTAAGGGAGTTTCGCTATTTGGGGAACTATTCTCCACCGAACATGTGGGGAGGGATTAATGATAATTCTATTTGGTGTATGCTCTACACAATTCCTCCTCTCTGTTTGGTGGAGAACAAGTTCTTAATTTATCCCTTTTCGTATTAAGGGACGAGGAGTGTAAATTGATTCATAATGTATGCAGGATTCTATGTATTCGATGCATACCTTTCTTGATTGTTGTAGTTGTAGTTGTAGTCAATGCCGGGATACCTTGATCTGTCATCACTTATGGAGCAGTCATTGAAAACATCCAGCAGATATTGGTATTGTTCTGCATTTGGGACATTGGAATGATCTGCAAATATAACATATTTATTTAGAGATTTAGGAACAAATGAAGTGTTTTCATGTTTGACTTATGTACTGTTATTCCAAGGAAAGACAATTATCCTGTCCCAACAGAAGATAACATTTTCACCTTCCAAACCATATAGCTCCTCCATGCCATAGCCAATGAGTTGCCAATTGATGAAATTTTTGCGTTCAATCTGCAATTCAGAGAGACGTCTCCTTTCCATGTCAAGAGCTTGTTCCTGCTCTTCCATACGTTGCCTCCTGTGAAATCTCGGGGCATCGCATCTAGGCACTGCAGGTTGAGCTTCATTAGCAATCTAGTGATTCCAATTATTCTAATCTATAAAGAATACAAGAAAATACATAAAGATTAATGAGAAACTCCTAATTTAGATCACATATATAAATGCAAATAGGGCATATATCATGCCATTTTTGTGCAAAGAACTTCCAGAAACACCCCTCTTTTCCAGGAAGTTTCCAATACCCATCAGTTTCTTCAAAAACACTACAGATCAACTGTATTACGGGTTTCAGAAAAGGGAACTTTTAGATCAGTTCCCATGTTATTTTTCATTTACATCACTTACAAGGGTGGAAGTCAGGTTCTAGCTCCAAGTTAGTTCCAGGGTAATACATACCGTGATCATTTTTCTCCATGTACTTCCTGTGATTAAGTGCAGGAATCAGACTGGATTTTTAACACCAATATATGGACAAACAATAGTTATAAAATAAGAGAAAATTACCGGTCAACAAGCTTTGATTTTTCGCGGTAAGGTTTAACAAGAACACGAGACCCACAAACAAAATGTGGGTTCCCTTTAGCCAAGACAGTCTTCACAGTATTAGCACTTGCAAATGTCACGAATCCAAACATCCGGTCTTTTTGGCATGGGATCCTGACATCTTCAACCGCACCGAAAGTGCTAAAAGTAAAAACAGGAGCAATAAGTTAGCATAATAGTCCCTACTAATAAAAATGAAAACACACATGCCTAAAGATTGGAACTACACATACTCAAAATAGTTGGATACATCTTCTTCAGTGAATGTACTCTCAGCCGGAAAGGTCAAGTATATTTGACGGGATCCACTAACAATCGGACCCGGGTCATTTCTTTCACTTCGATTTTCCACGTTGAATTTTGAAGCATCTTCGGCTAAGATCACTGCATGTTGCCCGTGTGGCCTGCACAAGATTGCATTTATCACAATTTAGTACCTACTACCAATCAACAAAAACATGTATAAAAACCTATTGATTAATGTACCTATCAATTAGGCGGATTCTCTTCAATCGAGCAAGAAGTTTTGTCAAGCTATAACCAGCTCGGCCATGCCTCTGACTCTCTGTGAGGTACCCATCAGCTTGAAGGGTCCTCCCATACTTCTCATAATACAACATGGGAAGTGAAGCAATAGAAACAGGACCGCCCCTCCTAGATATCAAAAGCTCACTGATCTCGAGCTCGAGTTTTTCTAGTGAGCCGGGAGAAAAAATATGATCATCACAAGCAAGTTCATTTGGGTTAAAAAGTGAAGGGAAAGTATCCTGTCCATGTATATAACGGCAATTACTCCCATGCTTGCAAAACCCCTTGTTGAAATAATGGCATGTCTTAGTGGGCAAATCAGATAAACTCGGTGATCGACGACGCCTCAGATTACCTAAGGCAGCATCCGGGTAATAATGATCTGCGTGAAAATTTCCCGCCCCAGCATTAGCAGGCTCCAATTGATCATCATACCACATGAACTGAGCTTGATTCTGAAGATACAAGTCTTCTACAATTGACTCTCCATATGACTGAAAATCAGAACTCATAATAGGTTGTTGCTCGGGTGCTAAAGGCTGTTGCAGGTCCCAGTACGATGCCTGGGGACCCCGAAAGGTGGATGAAGACAAGTAGGCTCCAGAGTCATTGGTTGAAAAGGGCATGTAATTCAATGAGACATCCGAAACCTGCGAATGATTGCTGGTAATGGGAGAAGATAGAGAAGGGGAAACCGGGGTTTTCGAGAGAGATCCTAGTTGAAGTTTGGTTTTGTGTACCAGATTTTCTAAGAACTGTTCAGGAGCATAAGCCAACCTTATCATATCCCTTCCACCATGGTCTTGTATAAGAATGCATCCTATAATTTTGGTGGCTAATTCAGGTTCTAACTTTTCAATCCTGTGAAGTAAGATTCTTGTGGCATCTGATAAATCCATCTCTAATCAAGGGTAAATACTCCTACATACACAGCACATCTCAACATCAGCAAAAATAAAAAAAAAACCTACCAAAAACTAAACAAACCCATAAAAAGAAATGACATTATTTAAATGTTAACAAACTAAATTACCTTAAACAAAAAAAACATGCAAATTATTTCCACAACAGAAACTCCAATTAATTGATCTTACTCTACATTTTGAACTTTTTTCCAATTCTAAATATATATATATATAAAGAAATAAAATAAAAAAGCAAAAAGTAAACCAATTAGCAAATGAAATGCTAGAAAAACAACTCAGGAAAAAAGCTGGAAAGACAGAAAAAGCAATACAACCAAATATGGAAAAAAATCACCCAAATCAGGCATATTTGGGCAACAAAACACACACAATAATTCAAGTTTTTATACAGATAACAAGTAAACATAATTACTCTGTCTTTCTCTAACTGAATTATACTGGAAATTACATCACACAGAAGCTATCTTCCCTATCAAATAGGTAAACAAACACCCAGAGAAAATTTGTTAACAAGATTTCCATTTTGACAGAGAAAGAATTTACCTAAAATAGAAAATTGAACCCATTATTTACAGAGGAAGAAAATAAATGCAAAACTTTCATGAATTCACAACACTTGTACATACATATATAAGATGAAAAAAAGCTCTCTCCTTTTAACCGGTGTGTACTTATCTTCAAGTTGAAATGAATATCCTTTTCTATAATCTATAGTAATTATTATCTATTATTAAACATAATTAAAGAATTAAGAAGAAATTTAAGTCCCAACAAATGAAAAAATAAACACTTTTTTCTACCATTTTGAAATAAAACTGAAAAACCAACTTCCCTACAAAATTCAAATTCTTCAAAAACTAAAGATTGAAACTTTTGACAATTTATTAAGTCCCAAAAAATGAAAAAAGAACACTTATTTCTACCATTTTGAAACAAAACTGAAAAAACCCACTTCCCTAAAAAAACTTCAAATTCTCCAAAAATTAAAGATTGAAACTTTTGACAATTTCTATACCATTAAAACCTTCTTGAAATGAACAATAAAAAAAAAAGAAGCAAAACCCAGAAAAATAAAGTAGAATTTACTCACCTAAAGATTTTTTAGTCACAGGTTGAAGAACAAAAAAGTGGTCAGAAAAGCCAATTTGCAGTCTCCAACTCCATTGATGATACAGGCTTCACTTTTTATTAAATTTCACTTTTTTTTTTGTAAATTTAACTTCTTTTTTTTGTGGGTATGTTTTTCTCTCTCTTGTTTTTATCTTTGTCTCTCTTAAGGTCTCTTTCTCTCTCTCATGCATTCATCACTCTAGAATAAGGACATGATGTTAATCCATATAAAAGCAAAATGACAGAAATGATGCTACTTTAAGAGAGAGAGCACACTCTTCACAGTAGTTTAAAACTCACTTATGTTTTTTAATATTTAACTCCATATATATAATATTATAATTGTATTAGTAAAATCGGGAATTTAGGAAATGTGGAACGGTTTAAATTAAAAAAAAAAAAGGGATATGCTGATATGTTGACCAAGACAAAAGGAAACTGTTGTAACTGGTTTTTTTTTTTTTTTTTTTTTTGTTGAATTATGCATGTGTATAACAATTGGATGTGTGGGTTAATTATAGGTCGAGCCGAGTCCGAACTGTGGTGTGTCGACTTTTATTCATTTAAGCTTATTAAACAAGTCGAGCTTTGACCAAAATTAAACGAGTTAAACTCGAATTATTCACGAATATGCTTGACTCTTTGTCATTCCTAGTTTTTACATGTTTTTTTTGTTTTTTCTTTTTTAATATTTGAAATTCATAGGTTTTCTTTTAGACAATGAAAATATTAACTTATTATTGTGTGATATTTAGGTTAATATATTTTTATGTATATGTATAAATATATATTTTTTTTCTATCTAAAAGTAAAATCGAACTTGTTCACGAGCTTCCGAACCGAGCTTTACCTAGCTCAGCTCAACTCGTTAAAGTCTCGAGCCGGGTCCGGATCCGAGTCGAGCTTTGATCGAACCAATTCCAAAATGTGCGCAAACAGGTCAGGCTCATGAACACCCATAGTTGGGTTGATCAAATCAACTCACTTGACAGAGAGTGGTAGCTCAGTGAAGCACCACCCTGAATTCTATGACATTGTCAAGTGTTTGAATAATGATCCCAATAATATGTGTTGGCATTTACTTCTAGACGGTTAGTAGCAGGAGTTGGTCTTCGAACAAATGATCTTTCCTAATTAAAGAAAAAATCAAATCAACTCACTTAAATCGGCAATATAGGAGATGTGGAACGGTTCATATCAAATAAAAAGGACATGCAAATATGTTGTTGACCAGAACAAAAGGAAATTGTGTTAACTGGGAATTTCTTTGTTTTTTTTTTTTGGGTTTTTTGGTGAATCAATAATTATGCATGTGTATAGTTGAAATTGTATTTGTTGGGATTTACCATATTTTAGGGGGTTAATCTCATGATTTTCTCCGGCATTTTCGAATCTATTGCGAACTAGTAGTATCTTAACTACGGTCAGAGTTACATTAAGTTTTTTTTTTCGGAAATTAAACTATATTTATTGATTTAAGTAATACTAAATCTATAAGATAAATTAAAACTAATATATCGGATCAAATAAAATTCTATTATACCAAAAGCATGATTTACGGGCGTTGATAAGATTTAACAATTCTGCAAATCATCTTTCACGTACCGTTCTTTAATAAAACCTTATACGAGGGGAGGGGTTCTATTGATTTATTTGTATTTTAAACGTAGAACTTAAATTGATTCAACTCATAGTTTATAGCCTAAACTGATAGTATTATACCCATAAACTGATCGTTTATATCTATAATGAGACGTGCCTCTATATATAAATCAGTTGCGATTTAGCCTAAATGATCATATATTAGTTATAAATGATTATGATATAGTGCTCTCATGTCCTCATATATTAATTTTTTTCTTAAAAAAACGTTTACCATTTCCACTTATAGTTACACGTGGTAGCATTAGGTCCACAAAAATTTAGTGTGTACCGGGATCCTTTTAAGTTTTTTGGAGATATAATATTAGTCTAATCAGCTCGTATCTTATGTGACACGTCAAAAGCTCAAATAATGATGTTCTATAGTGAATAAATCTATTAAGACATAGTAAGTCTCTTGTACCGTCTGATTATAAGCTTTTTGTCAGATGGCGGACATCATACATGTTGACGTCATATAACCTTAACTATTAACCCAGAATTCATAATTTTAACGCATAAAACAATAATTATCAAAGATCGTTAAGTCCTTTAATTTGCTATCCAAAAATCGTAACTTATAACTCCAAAATCATGATTGTCATAGAAAGTAGAGGACATGTGTGTGGAGCGATGCGGAGCAGGATGATGGATGATGTTTGACTTGATTATAAATTGGTCTATTGGACTCCATCTAACAGTTAATTAAAAGTCAGGCGATCTTATACAAAAATTTGTGTTTACATAATAACTCCTTTAAAATTTTATGAGTAAACTCATATATATGCATCAACATTAATGTAACCTTACTAATATTTTTCAATCACCCCATTTCTACATTACTACTCTATATGTCTCTTTTACTTGCTACATTTGCGATAAACAAATGTCTCGTTTTACTTGTTAGATTTCTTCATTAGGTAACCATGACCCAGAAAAAGTAATAATATTTCCGTTCAATTTTGTCATCTTCCTAACTTGAACTCCCAATTATCTGTTACTTTCCTATAAAGTTATGGTCCACACTACACTCTTTTTCACCTTTAAGTATTTGTACCCACAATAGTATAGCAAGTAATTACACAAGGGGGAGTAGAATACAATTAGTACTTGTCAAAATTACAACAAAAAAAAAAAACTCTCATCCCTTAAAAAACAATACTAGTTAACAATAGGGGTGCTAATCGAGCCGAGTAGCTCGCGAGCAGCTCGAGCTCGACTCGAGTTCGCTTGTGCTCGCTCTAATTAGCTCGAAACTCAATAATTTTACTGAAAAATCAATAATTTTCTACGTTAAATCTTTGAAAACAAAAATTAACCTTGACATTTAATATAATAAATTAATGCACTTTAATAATATATAATTTCCATAAAGAAAAGAAACTATAATCAATAATTTTCCTCAAAAAAATTGAAAATCAAGAGGGCCAAAACATTTAGCGTCCGTTTGCGGATTAGCGACCAAGGGTTTTGCATCAGCCATTTAGCATCAGTTGGCGGACGCTAATATATTTAGCGTCCGATTCCGCGTTTTTAGCGTCTGATTTTTGCGGACGCTAAAGGCTGACATTCTTGTTGTGACATTAAACGAGCATCTCGTGATCGGCACGGCTCGACTCAAAACCTAACGAGCACGGGTCGAGAAACCCCCAGCTCGCGATCGACTCGCTTGATAAGCACCCCTAGTTAACAATATGAGTCATATTATCAATTTATGGTACCAACGATTCTTGGGTCTAATAGTATGGCTTCTTATATCCCACATGAAAGATTAAGGTTCAAATCTTGGTGGAAACAAAAATTTCAATGTTATTTGGGGGAGGGGGTTTTGACAGATCTCGGTGGGCTCGGCACAAGCCCACACAAGAGAAGAGTATGACCACATACAAGCCCAATGGGGTTCCATCCTAAAACCATATGGTGATAGGTGGAGTAACCCATTAGCTTATATATTAGTCATATACTTTCAATTCTTCCAATGTGGGACACATGTGGATTACACTCTCAACACTCCCCTCACATGTGTGCCACCTTTAAACTTGCAATTGGATAGGTCACATACACCTCGTTGGCCCTACTTAGGCTTCCAACATGAGGTCAACAAGCCCCTACTTGGGGCGCCCCTACTTGGGACACAATTCTGTTGGGCAACGTGCTCCAAACAGATCAAACCTTCCATCTTGCATTCAATGGGCCACATACCCTGGGCCGGGATCGTCCGCTCTGATACCATGACAGATCTCGGTGGGCTCGGCACAAGCCCACACAAGAGAAGAGTATGACCACATACAAGCCCAATGGGGTTCCATCCTAAAACCATATGATTTTAGGATGGAACCCCATTGGGCTTGTATGTGGTCATACTCTTTTCTTGTGTGGGCTTGTGCCGAGCCCACCGAGATCTGTCAGGTTTGGGCTTGTGAGTAAGTGACCTTGTGCGAAGGCAACCCAGAAAAAATAATGATGGCTTCTTATCTCCCACGTGGGAGACTTTGAACCAATGTTATTTGGGAGAGGGGGATTGGGGCTTTTTGAATCTTTGGATGAGTAACCTTATGCGAAAGCAATCCAAAGAAAATTTTCTTTATCGAGGGGTTCTCGAAAGTGAGCCCAACACATTTGCTGCTATCATTAATCAACCAAGGTTTACGATGGTATAGGCCACCACTTATTTGTTTGTATGATCCTAAAATAAATCTTGAGTTATAAGCACAAGGTTAAAGGTTGTCATCAATCTTTTGTAACATTAATTTACTTTACTGTTTTACTACGAAGCATATTTAGTAGCAATGTCGAACCCATCCCACTTGCAACATGAAGGTCCCAGTTCTCAATTGAGAACTCATTCATAGATAGTGCCACCTTGTCCCACTAATACTAAGCCATAATTGTAGCTCTTTCTATTGCATAATTACTAATTATTTCTCCAACATAAAAAGAGAGAGACACCTTACAAAAGCAGTAATTTGCATAAAGATATGAAAGAATTAACAAGGTTGATTAAGTTTTGTTATTTAGATTATAATCTGTTCCTATTGTTAACATATAGATTAATTGTGACGATACCATTGCCTACTAGCCGTAGGAAGACTTATATTAGTGCATGTGTAGCAAATCGTGGATATAAATAAGGAAAATTTTGTATCATGCTCACGTTTGGGTTAGTGCGGTTAATTGGGATGTAATCCAACCCAAACCGCAAATATACGGTTTGATATTTTTCCAACCCAAACCGTAGCGCACTTTTTAACCCCCCTTCCCTCTCTTTTTCCCTCCAATTTATTTCTTGTAAACCCACCCTAGAAAAACTATTCTCTCTCTTGCTTTCCCATCTATTTATGGAATCCAGAACAGTTCGATCTCTCTCTTCGTCCTTTGTGGCTTCAATGTGGTCTAAAGAGTGGCAAGGCAAGGAAAATTCGAGTGACGGGAACGGGCAAAAGAGGAAATTAGAGCAACAAACTGAGGAGAGAGAGAATCCGCCATTGTTATCGATGAAGCTCTTGATAAACGAGAAGTGACTACTCAGGTTGATATTCTCAAGGCGTATTACTCGTGGATTGAAGCCGATAAAACCACTAATAAACGAGCCACTCATCCTCTCACTGAATTCACTAAAAATGATACAAATTTATCGCCTTTGTTTTGTGTCTCCATTCTTACTAGCAACAAGCTGGGGAGGGGGGAGTTTTCTTAGGTTAATTAACAACATTCAAGCTGAATTTTTTGTGCAATCCATGGTGAGATGAGAGAAAGGAGATGAAATGACAAGTTCACAGTAGATTCAAATTGGGGCTGATATTTGAAAAAGAGGACATAGAGAGAGATAATGGTTTGTTTAGGTTTGAAATAGGGGGCTCTGCCCTAAACTTCCGGCCAGGTGCTGAGCAGTGGCTTCTTGTGCGAAGGAGAAGGCGAGATGGTGAGGGTGAGGGTGGCCGGAGGATGGAGAATGGAGGTGAGGCTGGAGGTTGGGGTGGGGTTGGGAAAGAGATGCTGCGTGAGAGAATGAGGGGTCAGTTGGGAAGGAAGTGAAAAAGAGAAGAGAGAGAAAGAAATTGGAGGGCAAAAGAGAGGGAATGGGGGGTAAAAAACAAGTTTCGCAATATCGGAAAATGGTCGAAAGGTCTGATCTGACAAGAAAATAGAGTTTAAAGGTTGTTTCTCACACACAAAAAATTATAAGGTTGTTTCTCACAAAATGACACTTTTAGAAGGTTGTTTCTGACAAAAACTCTAAATTAAAAAGTGAATTGTTTATTTTTTTTGAACCAACGTTACTCAATCCTCAAAGTAAAGTCGGAGCTTCTTAATTTCATATTAATGTCAAGGACTTTGTCCAAGCTTCGCTGATCATGTGGTACATGCAAGTCATATAATTCCATGATAAATGACAAAACGGAACCCTTATACTCCATACCCCTCTCATCTTCACCATGGTGGTCCATGGATAGTGAAGAACTTATCAGAAACATGGTGGAAGATATCGTCCAGTGGAACAAACCTCTTCAACCTTCTCAGTTCATCAAAATCGAAAGGTTGTTTAACTTGGTCTCTTTATCACCATCATCCTATAAATAGATACCCATAAACATACAAACGTTATTAATTATACAACTCAAATTATGCATACATAGTTTAAAACAAACTATTGCTCATATTAAATTATAGTCTTATGTTCTAGGTGAAGATGATGTGTCAGATGAACCAAAAATTATGGTGGTCGGATACAGGGGAAGGTGTTTAAGGTTTATGAATTTTGATGTTGTAATGCAATGCAAATATAAGTAGGGTAATTATAGTGTAAAATTAAACTTCGTTGTTTACTCGGTTTTTTGAAAAAAAAATATATCATAAAATCATGAATTTTCATATTAAAGATTGATTGAATCAATCCCTAAAATTACGTTTCGCAATTTAAAAATGATTGAGATTTAGGTTATCAACTTGCACATGATTTAAGATTGTAATTGATTGACATACATATTTACTAAAATAGCTGATTTTGTGGGCGATTTGAGAGCAATCCCACGTGACATTGTATTTGGCTTGCAATCCTAAGTGGTCATTTATTAAGCCTCGACGATTTTGGCTAAAAACTATATGTTGCAGCTTCTCATGGCTTAAGAATTTTGTAATATTCCATTTGGTACCGT
This sequence comes from Beta vulgaris subsp. vulgaris, assembly GCF_026745355.1. Taxonomy (NCBI): domain Eukaryota; kingdom Viridiplantae; phylum Streptophyta; class Magnoliopsida; order Caryophyllales; family Amaranthaceae; genus Beta; species Beta vulgaris. Next base: position 1,238,629 of record NC_079205.1, on the reverse strand, counting down.
TGAATTTTTGGCTTTTCCATTTGGTAACACTGTTATTTTAAAATTTCACATGATACCACTTTAATTTAATATTAATCTTTATCATACCATTTTTTTAAGTAAAATGTTAGTTAATGGTTGAACAAGAATACGATTTTGTTTGGGTTTGCATGTTTCTATTTGCAGTTGCAAAAATTTAATAAATTAAGATTTTAGGGTGTCATTTTAACTCTTAAAGCTCTATTTTTTAGACAAAATTTTCATAAAAATGATCATTATAGTCTATGTCTTTTTATTGTCAAATATAACCTCAACTTTGACCTTAACGACTAAAACGATTACTCAAACCTTAACACAAATTAAAACATGTAAATCGAAGTAAAACTCTAGCCTATTCTAACTTAAATTAACACTTTACTTAGTTGAATGCTACAATAGAGAATAATATCAAATTATAGTGGTACCATGTAGAATATCTGAAAAATAGTGGTATCGAATGGAAAAGACAAAAGTACAATGGTACTAAATGGAATATCCCTATATATTATAATAGATGATCATGATATATTAGAACAAGCTAGTTAAATTTGACTCTATAGTCACTAATAATTTGCATAATATCACAAGTATGATTTTTAATCTTTCGATTCATTCCCATATTTCCTACTCTCACAATTCATAACTCATAAATTAACTAATACTCATAGAAAAAAAGTTGTTGGTAGTACTCTTTTTATCTAAAAGAATTGGACCAAAATGGAAACAAGGAATGGTACTTATTCTAAACATGAAAGAGTGATTATGTAAATTTGTCATGCAAATAAAATTGGACTGTCATTTTGATGCTGACATTGACGAAGACCCTTAATTGCCACATATAAATAAATTAACTGGCTGGGACATAGATAGTTGTTACTTGCATATTGTCACACACACCACTATTAATTAAATCAGAAAACAACTTCATACTCCTATTTCTTTTCTTGAATTTAGTTGATTTTGCTCATAGTAAAATATAATTGTATGACGTCTCACCTAATACTTATATGATCCTCCGCAATCATTGAACTACCACACAACACAAGAACATAGAACTTCATCACAAGCTAAGGCTGATAAAAAGTAAGAGCTACCACATTATTACATGCATTAAGATACTTTTGTTTTATTTAATCATAATATAAGCTCATCATATGAGTATATATTAAGGTTTGTTGGTGCAAAATCAGTTGGTTGACTTTGCAAACAATTCAATGCATACCCAATAGTTAGATATTGAGCGCCACAAGAGTCTTAGTCCCTGAGATTATCGGTTTTAATTGAGACTGTTTTTGTCAGGACGCCCATAATTCGGACTGTTTAAATCAATTTTTCCTTAAGGATTTTGACTCTCTACAAATAAAAAATATGATATTCGTTTATATTGCAGTGAAACTGAAACAAGTAATAATTTTGCAATTTAACTGAAAATGGTTACTAAATTTTTTTCATTATAGTGATCTGATAGTAGTCTAGGGAGCAAATTAAGATAAATAGTGAATGTATGTGATATGGTTTGGCGATTAGTACCTTTTTGTTTTTGGCATGTGAGAGAAGTTTCTTTTAATAATTTGCATAAGCTGCTCCACATGTTCTCACCTAATCATTGCCACAGATTTTAAACTTTCCAGCCAATATAAGTGCATAATTCCTGAAGAAATTTCAACAAGGAACTCTTTTTATTTTACAAGTAGGATTTTCTAGTGCACATTATTATTATCCATGCTCAAGTGATCGTCAACATGAATGCAAAAGATCATGAATTGCTTGACTGCATGCGAGTGGCAATGTGGCATACTATATCACAAAGTAGTAGTGCAATAGTGCCCTATATTTTTGGAAGTGGATAAAGACGGGTAGTAGTGCAATGGTGTTAGGCTTGAGGTTAATTGATGCGTTGGGTAAATACTTGGGATGCTTACTTGGATTAGGAGATCAAGAACGCAAGCCTTCAGTTTTTTGAAAGATCGAGTTTGGAATAAATTCTTAAAGGTGGAAGCAACAACTCTTATCGTTCACGGGTTAGAAAGTCCTCTTAAAAGCGGTTGTCCAAGCTAGCGTTACCCACTTATATAATGAGTTTGTTTCGTCTTCCAATAGGTATGTGCCGAGAATTTCAAAAATGATGGCTAGATTTTGGTGGGGTTATAAGGATGGGGAGAGGAAAATATCGTGGATTGCTTGGGAGAAATTGTGTAACTCAAAGCTACAGGGTGGGCTTGGCTTCAGAAATATTATTGATTTTCATTTATGAAGCATTGCTTGCGAAACAAGGATGGCGTTTGTTGAAGAATCCTAAGCTATTATCTTCATGTGTGCTGCGAGTAAGGTATTTCACTAATTCTAATTTCCTTAATGCATCATTGGGTCACAAGCCAAGTTATGTGTGGCAGAATATTTGGAGCGCAAAGTGGGTACTAGAAAAAGGGTGTAGGTGGATTATAGGTGATGAGAAGTCGTTTGATATATGAAAAGATCCTTGGCTACCTAGACCACCATCTTTTCGGGTTATTTCCACTACAGGAAGGAAGGTATGGGTATGGAGAAAGTTGTGGAGTTGTTGCGTGAGGATGGGGTGGGTTGGGATGTGCAAAAAGTTCAAGCATGCTTCCTTCCTTTTGAAGTTGATGATGTATTAGGCATCCCTTTATCTTCGGTGCCTTTAGAAGATGAGTTTGTGTGGGGCTATGATAAGGCCAGGGAATACAAGGTGAAGTTGGGGTATCATTTTATTACTTTTGCCAAACACTCGCTGCAGGGAGGTGAGGGCTCATCAGAGGGAACTAAGGTGTGGTGGGATATATGGAGTATAAACGTACCACCCAAGGTACATGTTTGTGTGGAGATTGTGTTGTGGTGCGCTTCCCACTTCGAAGGGTATGCATAAGCGTGTGATGGAGGTGAAACCTTGGTGTGTTAGGTGCAAGCAAAGTGAAGAGTCGGGCCTTCATCATGCTGTGTGGGGCTCTGATTTTGTCCAAGGAGTGTGGGAAGAGGCGAGAATACAATGGTTGGACGAGTGTCCTGAGGTGGGCTCGGAGCTGGATTGGGTGGGATGGTGGTGTGGTGCGTTGAGTGATTAGGAGAGGAGAAGTGTCGCAATGATGGCGTGGAAGAATTGGAACGAAAGGAATGCAGTGATGCATGGAGGGGAGCCTCGACATCTAGGTGAAATAGTGAGTGCAACCATGTTATTGATGCAAGCCTATGATCAAGTGAGAGAAGGAGAAGGGGTGTTGGGAGTGAGACGAGGTGTGGGCCGAGATGTGGTAGGGTGGACTCCTTCGGAGGCCGACCCTATCAAGATCAATGGAGCTGTGTTTGGTGAAGTGGGAGTTAGGCTGGGAATTGTTGTTAGAAACCACGAAGGCCATGTTATTCGTGTTGCTTGCCAATCGGATGTTAGTGTTGTTAAAGCTAAGGCAATAGTGCTTGGGTTGAAGATGGGCATTCAATGCTATGCTAGGAGTACTACTGTGGAGAGTGATTGTCTGCAGGTAGTGAACTTAATCAATAAAAAGAAGTGGGATGGTTCTTATTTGGGGATGATGTATCGGGAGATAGATAAGTTGGCTAGTTATTTTGATGTTGTTAGATTCGTTCATGTTTTTCGAGAAGCTAATGTAGTTGCCCATACTATGGCTCACCTTAACCCTCTCGATTTCTCTACACGAGTTTGGGTAGGGAGTTGTTCAAGTATAATTGAAGATGTAGTTGCGTATGATTTTTGCTTAATTAATAAGAACTAAGGGGTCTCTTTCGTTAAAAAAAAAAAGATTTTTTTCTTGACGTGTAAAGAATGTTATATTATAATTTGAATACATATCAAGGACGTCTTAAAAGATTGAGGTGTTGTAGTGAACGATAGGTCACAGCATGTTTGAATCCCCCCTTCCCTTCTTTACACTTTGTACTACCTTTGTGACTCATATGGGTAAAAAGTAATAATTTGAATCTGTTATAACATCATTGTCAATATGTTCATGAAATATGATATTTGTCAACTCTTACGAAATGATATAATTATCGTATAACATGCATCTATTTATATCGTGATGAAATTGAACTGACAAGTATGTAGAGCTTACCCCGGCCCGACCCTCTCAATCTTATAAGATACTTTTAAGGAAGTTCTTTTGTTACTAGCTTCTTCATACACATTCGGGCATCTTTCGAGGGCTCCCTCACTTGTTGGAAGGTGGTAGCAACAGGATCACCCGTTCAATTTTCGCAAGGAAATTAAATGAGGGCGTTCCTCTTAATCGGCATGTCGCGCCAAAAAAAGCGAAATCCCCTGGGGTAGGCTTGTGATGAGACCTACTCGTTTTTCGGGTTTTTATACTACGACGTTAAAAGTCTCAAGACAGATAGTTGTGACCTCCTATAAGCTTGAGATAAAGGTCTTCATAACGAGCTTATCGAATAAGCGACCCTTTTTCTGTCTCGAATTCACGACAATGTAAAAATATCTCCTGCCTCCCCTGCCCGAAAGAGCGAGGGCGTCCTGCCTGAGGTCTCTATATGAATCAAAATTAGATCATCAAATGAAATGAAATTACAATCAGTATTTTGGACTAAGATTCATGCATGGTGTTTGGAGTTTAAAATCTATTTATATGTAGATTAATAAGTATCTAATAATACAATTTGCATTCTACACTTGAGTATAAATTTGCACCCCGATCGTATTCTCCGCGGAACCAATTGCATGTTCTCATATGTATTATGTATAGGGTATATGATGTACGTAAGAAAATGTGAGAAGTTGTACATATATACTTATACCCAAATGTGTAGTGAATGAACTCATAGGAAATAAATTTTGTTTCTTAGTTTTGGTCAGCAATAATGTATGTTCCACAACTTGCTAAAATAAAACTAGCCCCTTTTTTCTGAAATTCTTAGTAGAAAATTAAAATGTAATCTAGCAGACTAGCACCATACTATAACTAAGATAACAATGTTGTTTCACATAAAACACATTGTATGCAACAAAGAATTAATTTGTTTAATGATTACAACACAGAATCTCATATAATACCGTTTCACAATTATTCATCGTAAGATGATGGTAACTTTTTGTCCAAAATGGATGACTTATAGTAGAAGTGGCTCCTTTTAGTAAAAAATGACTTTTTATCTAAAAATGACTCTTTACAGTAAAAATTGACCTAATTAACTTAAAAAATGAACCTTCAAAGATAAAGAGCAAGATGGTTTACCATAACTTTATTGTACTACATATTTATACAAAACTTACTAATCTATAATAGGGTACACAAACTAAATTTGTTGGCTTTCAATATTTTGTGACATCTTGCACTTTGCAAGAATACATTTTTGAAATTTATTACTATACTTATTCTTATTGAAAATTCGAACTCAATATATATATATATATATGATCTAATCATCAAGATTAAATCTCTAATCCTTATAATATACTTCCTCCATTTAGAAATAGTTGCACCATTTACATAGTGTTTATTATTCACATCTTACACTTTGGTTATCTTTCGTGATTTATATTCTAAGAAAAACATAGTCATATATATGAAATAATCTTGTTAGATTTGTCTCAATGTACATTTTTTAAATATTAACTTTTTATAATTTTTTCTTATTGATAATTAAAGATATTAACGTTTGAAACCATACATCGGCAAGCGTGAAAACATAAAACGGTGCAACTATATTTTATACGGAGAAAGTATATTGCTATAATAGTTTTAAGAAACATGTGGACCTAGCAATTTGGGAATTTTGAAAGCCTTATCCACAGAAAGCTACTACATGTGTTTATAGAACAACCCTATCCATATAGAAATGAAATTTCCTTTTTACAAAGACAAATCTATTTCTTCCAATTCTTTTGTTGCCCTATGTCCCCTTAATTCTCTCTCCATATATCCTCAGTGTAAAGAAAAGCCAGAATGTCAATTTTAAAGTTTTTATTTCCTTTGAATACAAATTATAGTATGACAAATTTATGTAGGTCCATTTAACATGTGCTGCATCATTATTATTACTAATTAAAGTATATAACTTGCATGTACCAAATTCATGTAACACAATCAATTTTCCAACTCGAAATTTTAGCTAGGTTCGTTTAGCTTATATAGATCATTAAATGTCTCCTCTTGACGTACAGTACTTAATGTTGTCGAAAATGGGGATTATATTATCCTGTCAAGTTACTAGGTTTCCCATAAATGCTTTTTACCCCTCCATTCTTAATAATCTAATGGCTTAACTAATTTCACTCATTAAGTATTAATATCATTGTAACTAATTCGTTGATCGGAATATAAACTAGTTTTTAGGTCTCATGCAATAATATTAGTCATCATATCAATCGATAAGAAATAGAATAAAGAAAAGAAAGAAGGAGAGACAACGATGAAACGTAACCGGTCGAGAAGGAAACAAAAATATAATAGTAGCCTAGTAAGATATAGTCAATTTATCTAGTGTCTCATAAAAATCGTGCTTTTACTTTGAAATATAATTTGATTATTATAATGTACTCAATCTTTGGATTCAACCCTTATCATGCAGTGTGTTCAAACATATAATATTATTCATCCTAGGTTAGTCCATTGAATTCATGTATTTGATAGTAAGGGGTTGTTCTCTTCGGCATAAAACAGATGAACTGATTGGAACTGAACTGATTGGAGCTGAATTGAACTGAACTGAATTGAATTGAATTAAATTAAATTGAATTAAATTGAATGTAATAAATATATAAATAATATTTAAACAATTATAATATGAATATTAAATAACAATTATAATGATAAGTAACAATAATGAATAATAATAGTATTTTGGATATTTTTAAATGATAGTTATAAATATATAATATTAATAATCATAAATAATAATAATAATAATTAATAATGATAATTAATAATAATTATTTTATATTATTTGTATTAATATATTAATACTTGATGATGATATATAATAACAACAATAATATCTAAGAGGTAAATTAATATTACTATTTTAATAATTAGCTAAGAGTTAAATTAATATTACTATTTTAAGATGAATTTTCTCTATGCTCTATGAGTACATAAATACTTTTTTTGGACCCCTTTTGAAAACTCGTGGTAAGGTGAATTTCCTCTATGCTGCTATGAGTACATAAATACTTGGTTATACACAGTTACACAATCTCATCAAAGGGAAAAAAAACAGTTGAATAAAATAATTTACAGAAAAGAATTAAGATATAAAGTATTAAAACTCTATGAAAGGTAAATACTTTGATGCCTTTTCCATATAATTGGCTATTGTAGTACTCTCTCTTTGTTCACAAATAAATGCAAGTTAGAGGATATTCATACTAATAAAAAAAGGAGTAGAGTATAGATTTTTTAAGTAAATGATATATGTAAAGTTGAGAATATAAAAACTTTTTTTTAAAAAAAAATTATAGTGAAAAGCCGGCATACAATGAGACGACAAAAGAAGATGTGTGATAAAAATAATTAGTGGAGGATCTCACGTTACATGAGTTTTGAGTTTTAAATGGAGTAAATTTTACATTTAAAAGAACATGACATTTATAGGCGTTCGCCAAGTCCTTGCTCACCGTAACATCGAGCGCTGATAAGCGCATACCCGGTATTTGTAAATACCGGGGCAAAGTTGTAAATAAATACAACTTTTTTTTTCTTTTGTTTTTCCTTTTTTTTTTCTTTTTACTTACATATATCCATGATCTGATTCACATTATAGTTGATCTGATTCACATTGTAGTTGATCTGATTCATATACTAGTTGATCTGATTTATCTCCTACATGATCAGGGCCAATTTTTTTTGTCTTTTTCTGACAAAATTACTAACATACCCCGGTATGGACACTGTTGGCCCATACCGGGTATGCGCAAATACGACTTTCTCCCGTAACATCATTCCTTTTAGCCACTGCAGCTTCTGTAACCCGACTGAAGAATCCCTGGACCACCTATTTTTCGCATGTCCTTGCCTACAACCACTTTGGGACTTACCACAGATCTGAGCTTGGTTGCCCCGATCTTTAATTGCCACATCATTCCTCAACACACTCTCCACCCTACAACCAAATAAGCCTAAAATTGTCAAATTTATTTTCCTTACTTGGAGTATTTGGAAGGAAAGAAACAACATCATTTTCAATAACGCAACCTTCAATATTCATAGAATCATAAATAAGTCAAATTTCCTCTACACAGAACGAAAAGTAAGGGAAACAGTTGACTATTGTTTCTCCAATGGGACTCCATACTTTTCACCTCGTCCCCCAACCTCCATCCCCACCAACCCTCAAACTAACTCTATTCTTGTCGCATGGGAACCCCCACCTCCACACTCCTTCAAGCTCAACTTCAACGATTCGGTTCGTAGCAACTCTGCAGCATCAGACATTACTATCAGGGATTCATTGGCGAGCTCATTTCAGCCTTAACAATTAACGTCGGCTCCACACCCGTTCTCATTGCCGAAGCAACGACACTACATCAGGGTATTCTCTTAGCCTTGCTTAACACATCATATTCAAGACATCTTCATTGAAGGCGGTAATCTGGTCACCCCCTTGGCAGATATCCAACATCATCCACGACATTCACACCCTTCTACAAGAATTCCGGTCATGGGATATACGACATGTCTTCCAGGAGGCGAATAAAGCAGCAGACTGGATAGCTAATGTTGATCACTTAGTAGATAGTCATTTTTTCATAGATGATTGTACTTCCTCTGCTCTCCATAACATCCTTGTAACTGATAAGGTAGGAGCTCCCCTTGTGCGGAGGGTCTCTTAACCTTTTTTTCCTTACCTTCTAAAAAAAACTCCTAACTAGTAGTATACATAACATTTTATGTGTAGACAGACGAATGAGGTAGTTTTTTCAGCAGGTACGAGTACCTTCTCACGTGGTTTTTTGTTCCTACTAATCGACTATTATTTCCGCAAAACATTATTTTTTTATATAAAACGAAACTAACTTATGTTATATGTCTACCAACTACTCCCTATGTTGTATTAGTTTACCCTTTTTTTTTGGGAGGGTTGTTCCTTATTAGTTTACCCACTTTTCTTTTTAATGTCTTTGGAATGATCCTACAAATTATTTATTATTATCTTTACCTTTTTCACTCTACTTTTCATGGCCCACAACATTAACTTCAATACAATATGTAAATAAATGAATACTTTCTCTTTCCTTCTATATCCGTATGGCCGTATACCTTTGTCTCCTAAGTCTTAATACCATGTATCCAAAAAAGTGGGTAAACTAATAAAAATCCGAGAAACCAAAAACCTTAGACCTAATGGTATAGCTAATAAAACCCCTCTTTAGGTCCATTGTATTGAAGGCCCAAACCATAAACATTTCCTTTAAGCCAAAGCTAAGCTACACTATTACACCTCCAATTTTCTCTCTCCTCCATTTTCACCTCCTTCAAAAGCTCTAAAAAATGGTCAGTTTCTCTCTCTTAAATTATGATAAATTGTGTTCTTAATGCTTAATTTTGATTCCGTAAATAGTATAAAATGTTTAATTTCTAATTTTTCTGAACATTTTATTGTAAAATGATTAGATGAATCGTAGCATTGTGTGTATAATTGATAAATTCTGTGATTTCCTCAATTATGAGCTTGGAATTTGATTATTAATAGAAGAAATTTTTAATGTCAAATCAATTTTGTTAGAATGATGTGGTAGTTTTACCCAGAAATTGTTCTTTGCAATTCTTCTAATTGAATCTAGATTATGAGATTAATTATCTAGAATTTGTTTGTGCGTATAAATAGATATCAGTTCTGAAATTAGGTTTTCCAAATTGTTCAATGTATTGCGACACCGATGATTGTAGTGCGAATATGTGATGATTATGAGCAAATAATGTTGTAGTTTCTCAGTCAGGATATTCACACATTATTTTGAGATGTTTAAAGAAAGTTGCCATCTTTGTTAATAAAGTAAAATGGTGATAATTTTTTGATGTCCGAAGATTTTCTCATTTGGAATGAATGAGGTTGCAAGAGAAGTATTACAAAGCTTTATTTAAGTAAAACTAGTTGCATCTTTTAAATGTGATGAATTCGGGCGGTGTGATGCTCTTTTTTGATAAACAGGAATTGTGATGAACTATATGTTTAAGTTTAAAATATATTTCCATTTTCAAACAACTCCAATTTACTATATAAGTTCTATTTCTTTTTCTTCGTTTTACTTGTTCAAACATTGTAGATAAATAAGGGTGATGATTTTTAAAGCTCGATATGCTTATTGATATCGATAGTGGCATACCCCATTCATAGGAGGTTTTAAGATGTAAGTAGCATATGCTTTTTGACTTTCTAGAGGATGAAATGCTGATTCTACTTTATTTTTTCATAGCTCTTCGTGTCTTCACTCTTGTGTCTTGAACTCGGGGATTGATTGAAGGAGGAGTTAGCGTTATCAATCCTAAAACTGAGCTTACTGTCATGGCTCAACTGGAGCCAACCACCCCATCTACATCCTCTGAGTGGGATGATGCATTTCATTCTTTTGAAGATATAATGAACAATGGGAGTGAGAATTCAAAGTTACGAGCGACAGTTAAGCTGGCTAGTTTGTTAAATTGTGTCCCCAAGCACCTTCTGTTGCTTGCATTGCCCATCCTTATTGAACTCCTTGAGGGGCCATCTATAATTCCAGGTCATCTCCAAGAAGCTGCTGCTTATTGCTTGAAGCGCATAACATGTAACGAGGATCCTGAGTTTGTGAAACTTATATGTGTGCCGAGAACCTTAGCTTCTCTGGTGAGGATCTTATCGCATTCTGATGGTAGATGTCAGAGATATTTGATAAAATGTTTGTGGGGTGTGGTTACTTCTGTAGTTGATAGCAGAGTGTACATATTTGCAAGTGGTGGGTTAGAAGTTGTTGTAAATAGGCTGGCATCATGCAGAGACAGTAGGAGAATATACCTCCTGGAAACCCTGAGCGCATTGGCATTGGTCAGAGAAGTCAGGAGGACTTTGGTTTCTCTTGGGGAACTAAGTCTTCTTGTTGAAGCTGCTAAGTCTGGTAGTATGGTGTCGAGAGAAAGAGCTGCTCAGGCACTTGGATTGCTTGGAGTTACCAGGAGGGCAAGACGTACACTAGTTGCTTTGGGTGTGATACCAGCACTTGCAGATCTACTTCGAGATGGAGATTTCTCGACAAAAGTCGTGGCTGGAAATGCTTTGGGTGTCATTTCATCTCATGTTGATTATATTAGGCCAGTTGCTCAAGCTGGGGTTATACCTTTGTATGCAGAGCTCCTCCGAGGACCTGAACCATTGGGCAGGGAAGTTGCGGAGGATGTCTTGTGCGTACTGGCTGTTGCTGAAGGTAATGCAGTTGAGATTTCTGAGCACTTGGTGAGAATTCTCCAAGAAGACAATGCTGAAGCAAAGGCTGCTGCTGCAGATGTTTTTTGGGATCTATCAGGTTATCAACACTCGATTTCGGTGATTGGTAATTCTGGTGTAATTCCCATTCTTGTTGAGCTTTTGAGAGATGGAGATAGTGATATCAGAGAGAAAGTATCTGGAGCCATTGCACAATTGAGTTACCATGAAGCTGACCGTTCTGCCCTGGCTGATGCTGGAGCCATTCCATGTCTTATAGAAATGTTGCAATATGAGTCAGAGGAACTCAGGGATAATGCTGCTGAATCACTTATCAACTTTTCTGAAGATCCAAGCCATCTTGATAGATTATCTGAAGCATTTGCAATGCCTGCATTCCGGAGTATGCAGGATAGGATGGTTCACATTCGTGCTGCTGATCAGCATATGGTTAGATCATTAAGACAAATGAGCATTGAACAACTTACACGTGGTCCCCGTCTTTAACTGATTGTACTCCATGGTATGTTGGATCTTGCATAAGCTTTCAGTTCACCATAATGTCTCTTTTCCTAGTAATTTTCGTTCTTGCATTTCAATTCTTTGCATAATTGAAGTTGGTAGTCCTGTTCTTGCAAAGCTTAGTAAGTAAGAATTGACTGTAAGAACTGAGTTCTTATATTATTTTTAGGGAGGTCCCCAGGATAACAAGGCCTTTACGAATCAATTTCCCTATAGAGGACACTGGTGACAGTTCTTAGCACGGGCATTCTTTTCTACAGCTAAACTCGTGCATATGAAATTCTTTTCCGGGGGGGGGGGGAAGGGTAGAAAGACCTCCAAAATAAATTAGAAACAAGATAGATGGTTAAAGGCCATTGAGACTATGCATAACTTCAAATTTAAAATGAATTGCTTTTTTCCGGAGGCTGCAAATCGCGACTGTTTTGGAACTTTTTTCTAAAAAATATTAAGATTATTGCTTCAGTGTTTGCTGAGAGAGAGATCACACTTAGAAATTACTAGAGACCTGAAGGAAATGGGGGAAAGCCTCATCGATTTTCGTAGTGATCCTCAAGATCATAGATGACACGATGTTCAACATCTTTGTTTGTTTTTGAAGACCATTGATAGGGGATGCTTGGGAAACCCTTTCAGGAGAATGGTGGAAAGCCTCTAATAATTATAGGATGCTGCATTGGCTCCCAAGAAGTTCTTGTGGCCGCATGCATATTGTATTGGCTCGGTAATATGGCCCCCACAGATCATGCCCGAGTTAATAACTGAAGATTTGAAACGTCAAAATTTGACTGAGCTTCATTAAGTCTAGATCTTAGTCTGAGCTGGGTATTAGTTTTGTTGTCTTTTGATACACACACACACACACTTGTACTATATACTAACAGCAATTCAGGGGGGGTGGAAAATATGACTTCAGAGTGCAACATCAACAATACCCTAATATCTCTAAAGAGGCTTCTCGACTGTGTTAGGCTGGCGGGGCAAAGGGGAGTCAAAATGTCAGATTTATGTCCTTACCAGTATAATAACTGTGAGGCTGTGAAAGCAGCGCCTGTTTATCACTTCATATTGAGAAAGCACAAATAGTTTAATGAGCCATTTTGATTTCAGCCGTCAGAATTCGAAATCATTGGATGGTGAATCTTCTTACTTAACTGCAACCAACATTAATCTGAAGTTGTCTTTTTACTGACAAGAAGAATAAGAAAAGAAATATTGTGAGTTTCATCTGTTCAGTTTACATGCTCCAAGTGCTATTTCGATGCATTTTTGCATTGGTTTCTTGTGACTCTTATGTACTTTAGTTCCTTGAAATTAATATTGTGGAGAAGAAAATCATTAAGTGTAATATCTTGCATGTCTTATCGTCCTGCAGGACGTCTCATTCATATGATTCCTGTGTATTTACATGATACTGTCTCCTAGTTTTCTTTATTCTTCTGTTACATTAGCTTCATCAGAAATTTGCGCTATCTAGCAAATTGTGGCATGGAATGGCATAACTTAATGGTTATTGATTTTATATGTGTGGGATTGACCGTCTGGATATCAAGGGACATACAAGTTTCATGTAATTACGTACTTACACCAGTTAATTTCTTTTGCAGGTTAATATGTTGTGCATACGATTTCAATTGCTCCAAATGAGGTTGGTTGTGAACTTGTGATTGAACTTTGAGGAGAGTGATATGGTAGAATTGAACTGCTTGACCTGGGTTCAACTAATGATCTATACACTACATCAGTAAGCCACACTATATAAATTATTAGAATTACTACTCTTCATGATTCATAAAAGCGTCAGTCATGGCAGTTCATCGAACTGTTCCTTTAATATGTCGCATTCTTGGTTGGTGACTTTGATGGATAGTGTGGGTAGAAATATAGCTGAACAACCTCATTGGGGGATATCTCATGGATTAGGTTTGATCAGAACGGAACTGTATTTCCCTGACGACCTGATGGGTGTCCTTGTCTTCTTCAAAAATCAAGTAGATCTTTTTTAATTTGTTCTCAAACATGTATTTATGATACTATACTACCATGGTAAAGATTGGAATGTTGGAGGCTCTCATTGGAACTTCTTTTCTGTTAATATATAGTATATGCTTAGCTTATACTTCCGAGTTATGTACGGTCTGGACTCCAGATGCATTTTCCTCAATAATTTATCATCAAATATAAAAGGTTAAATTTGGCTAAAGCTGGGTTTTTGCTGTAAATGAGGATTTGAGGTGTGCGTTCACTAAGATTGGTGAAGAAAGGAGTTCAGAATAGCGCAGAAAGTGCAGGTTGCCAAAAGATGAACTTGGTGTTTGTGCAGTGTCAATTAGGTAAGTCCCCAGAGTGAGGTTGCTCAGCTATATTTTCACCTGATAAAAAGGGAGATTTCCTCCTTACCAGATAAATGCCTCTTTTATACTATCTTGGAGGATTCATAACTTGTTGAAATGAAAACGAATTAAGTAAATATGACAGAATGATTAACCATATACATAGACTGCTGAAATTATGCATCTTCTCTGTAGCTTCAGACCGTGATGAAGAGCTCAAACAGTGGCACGACCAGTACTCCGATCTCGCAAATTCTGAGCTTTACTTGGAGCAACATCCTTCAGTTTGTGACCGTGGAAGTTGGAACTAGAGGCTGATGGAATGCAATTCAGGTTACTCTGGTGTATATGCTGTCAGATTTTCAACAGAGTTGCAGGGAGTTGTGAGGTCTTGTAGTTGTCTCGTGTGAATTGTTGAATTAGAACTTATTTGATGGTTTTTAAGAGATTATTTCATGATGGATCTTGGAGTGTTACATAGTATTATGCATATACCTACATATGTTGGCGGTATGCTTTAACTTAATGTTAAATTATCTTGTATTGACCATTGAAGAGGTTGAACACGTCTTTTAATATATTAGTATAGATACCAGGGTTCAAACTATGGTTTTTAGGGTTCAAATTCAAAATTAGGGGTAATAATTTGGAAATTGGGTGCATAACATTTAAATCTCTCTGGTGGTGTACTTTTTGTGAAGGTTTTTACCTTCTTTTTGTTGTGTGGTCACTCAATGTGCGTTGTCTGCGCGGGTGGAGGCTGCTAAAGAGACTTCGAATCTGGAGATTTGTAATCACTGGATTATGGTAAGATTTGCTAATCTTACTCACTGCTATTTGGTATGGGATGAGACACCTTGCCATGTCCGAGGTGAATTGTTTGTTATTCAACCTTAGAAGCCAGAGCTTGATCCTTTTTGTGAGAAGATCACTTGGATTGATTTATTAGCTCGTACTCCTCGTTTTCCTACTAAGTTATTGAATCATGAATTTGTTGCCAACGTGTTTACTGCAAATAATATCGGTACTCTTGTAAAACTGGATCAAAATTCTTTGCTTAGAAAAAAAATTAGATTTGCACGTGCTCGTATTCGTGTCAATATCAATGAAACCCTCCTGTATACGCTGAAGTGATTAGGACATGTGGTAAAGGTGTGTGACTATGTCATATGGTAAGAAGATTTATCTTCAGGGTGTTGATTTTGTGGAGATGAAGCTCATACTATTGATCTTTGTTCCTTGTTGTGCTCTCCTAAAAAAGTAGTTCATGTGAAACCTAAACAAAAACTTATTTCTGAGTCCCGTCTGAAAGTAAAACTGCTACTTAGTGCATGCTCAACTCTTAAGTCTTAACTCCCAAAGTCCCAATCACAAACTTTTTTCTCTTTCCTCGACACTTGATATATTATTATTAACCACTAATTGCGATAAAAGCAAGTACACAAAGCTTATCGGACATGACATATACAGGCAAATGTACAATCCTGATATTTTGGGTTTGGCTTTATTCCCCTTTAACATGCCCAACACAACCATCACCACACCCCTAAAATAAACAACCTTACAATTTTTGCAGGTTCAAAATTACAGTTACATATAACAAAAAGAATATGGATGATATAAAAAATTGACTGTCTACTGTCTATAATCATACTGAATTCTAAAGGGGGCCAGTGGCCGATTCACTGTTACAGGTCGATTCCAACATTGCCTTCGAACCAGGCCAGGACAAGCTAGGTTCACTCGATTTAATCCAGAACAGTTCTGGTTCAGGCTAGCCCTGGCCTCAAACAACCCACGGCATGGCCTGGTCAGGTCTAGAGCCGATCTATTCAGAGGTAGGCCTAACCAGGCCTAGGTACTGGCCACCTTAATCAAGACTATCAAGATGATCCACAACTATGCCATTGCCAGAGCTGCCGTCACTATCCTTCCCAAATCCATCCTCATCAAGGGACAGATCCAAGACATCTGCCTGGTTCTCATGATTGTAAGACCTATCGAAGTCTTCATCTCTAGGTCGATTCCTCTTCATGATTTTAGGGAAAGACGGAGCAACTCCGTTTGCTCCTAGTACTGTGTCATCGTGTTCCACCTTTTCAAAACGAACAGCACTGACTTTTCTTGCATCACCAGCTAGTATCTGCACAAAGGACATATTTTAAGGGATTGGGTTTTACAAGAATCATAGCAGAGCTACACATGTTTGCCATTTTAACTGAAAATTTGATCCATAAAATCCAATTTATACATTTGGTTTGATGACCATTAGACATTTGACTTCAACTCTCGAATTACAGGTTCAAAAAATTATAGTGTCCTTTATCAAGAGTCAAAATTACCTGTTATACTTCCTCCATTTTTCAATTGGTTGTTCCACTTTGACTTTTACAATATCTTTTTATTAATATATAAAAACAAATATCATGCTGGATTTATCTCAAATTATATTTTTACCTTTACTAAATTTAATTAAAGATATTAATGGTTAAAGCAGTACATCGAGTCAAAGGAACAAAAGAAAAAACAGAGGGAGTATGACTTTTGGATTATAATGGACTAAGTTAAAATGACTAATTACATATGGTGCATGTTTGTTTCAACTCATGGAATGGAACTAAACCAAATACAGTGAATAAATTGTTACAACAATTGTTACCTTCATTAGGTGTTTGGTTTCACTATGGAAAGGTAATACTTATAGGTATTGGATTAAGGAGGCTACCTTAATGATAGGATCGAGAAGGGTAAACATTGGGTGGAAAAAGTTGCCCTCAAGAAACGGAAACCTTTAACCCCACTCCTCATACCAAACATATAACAAATTGGTTTCTTATTTCGGTTTGCAACACTTAAAAATCATATACCAAACATGCTATTAATGAACTTCATATTCATAATAATCAAGTCACAGACAGATGTGCCAAATCGGATCAAGTGTCAATTCAGAAAGGTCTCTACTAATGACAGGGTGATGCTGGATAAACCCTATCTCCCTCAAGGCAGGAGCTTCCTTAAAGGCCTTGGGTAATGTTGTCATCGTTGTATGGAACATCAGAAAAGGACTCAAAGAGAGAAGGCCACATTTACCCACTGATTAATCCACCTACTGGAAATAGAGAACAAGAAACTACAATTGTTACTGCTTAGTTGGATTTTACTATTTATTTATGTCTACCTCTGGCAGGTAGATTACCCAACCCTGAATAATATAAAGTTTCTTCCGACTTAAAGTAACAAATCATAACACAAAAATCCACGTCAGCCTGACAGATTTTATCATCCTGAAAATTGACTCACCAAGTGACACCTTATATAAATGCGTGGCCAAATTGGGGAAGTGGTTTGTAGCATCTCAGAGACCCAAAGTAAGAGTAAAACTGAAAGTGGTTGCATACCTCTACTTTGAAAATCTGAGACTTTTCCTTGTTTTCTTGGCGTTCGGATTCTTCTTCCTTGTACTTATCCTCCTCTTCTTCATTATCCCTCTCAAGAACCACCTTCATACTCTCGCCTGTTCTTGGGATATATCCAAATGCCTCGCAAACAAAACCAGAAACTGTCTCATATTGGTGACCCTGCAACAGAAGAACAAAGCAGTAAATGAAGAGTAAAATGGACATTAGCTATCAATATCAAAGTCTCAGGAAGAGACATGTCACTGCCATTTTCACAACACATGTTGTATACAAACAAGTGAAGTCCCAAATTGACATTTAGAATTAGCTGAAAACTACCTAAGCAATCCTGCCCAAATTAGCCATCACAAAAGACAAAATTTAAGCATGATCTGAATTCGAAAATTGGAACTTAAGGGTTCAAAAGCACCGTCCATCATAATACTTCAACTAGGGATCAGCAATCCCTACATATCAAATTGTAGCTTCGACCACCACAGGTGGGGGAAACAGGGCAAAGAGAGAAGACGGGCAGGGGTAGAAGAACTGCACCTCAGGCATTTTGATGCTCAACTCTTCAGAAAGCTGATCAATTGTGGTATTAGCATCCACATCATAAATCCCGTCAGCTCGCATCACAATGTAGCCTGTTTTCTTCTGAATTTCTTCCTATACCAGGGTAGATTGAGAACTAACAATAATTAATACACCATTGTGAAATTTTGACAAGGTAATCATTAATCCAAGAAAAACAAGCATGTAAATTCTAACCACCAGCAGCATTTCTTTTTCTCATTTTGCAACACAAGGCCCTCAGCAGGAAAATAAGCATTGTCATTAACTGTTCATTCCATATCAGCACAGAAAGTAAAAAAAAAAAAATCTAGAAAACAATGGAAAGTTGTCAAGCTACCCAATCCCCGACCCTCCTATCTAGTAAAGCAAAACCCAACTCTGATTAGAAATAAATAACAAAAACATCCAAATACAATCTTAAAACTACATGAAAGCTGTTAGCCCATAATGTACAATACTAATAGCATTAGTAAGTGATTGGCAAACATTATTTACTGCTACTACTAGAACTTCATTTAATAGAATTAGCACACTCTGCAGCACGTGTAAGCCCAATAAGGCCCCGTTCTTTTGGACCGGGAGAAACTAAACTCAACTGCGAGAAAGCTTAACATGAGTGTTGAACTGAACTAAACTGAAAATAAGTCCAAAAGAACAGGGCCTAACACAGCCTCATCGTTAACCAGTAACTAAAAAATCTATCTGATCAATAAGAAAACAAAGAATTGTGCAGGTATACAAAAGGAGGCAAGATCACGCCATTACAAAGTATAATGCATAGCTTTCTCCACAAAAGCAAGAAAAGGAACAGTCGCTCCAAGCTTCGAACTATATAGCAACCTTAAAAGAACTCCAATTTTTATCTTAAGTTGAATACAGCAGATATCACAGGCCTGCTAAAGCCTACAATGTCGTTTTGTGGCATTTACTGCTACTCTCAAGTCAGGATTAAGGAGGAAACTTATGGTATGTTTGTGGCGACCAACATAAAATTCAGTCACATCTTATGAACATGAATCCAAAATTGAATGTCGTGGAGAGGTCCCCTTTTTAGCGCCGCGCTACACTTCATAAGCCTGGTGCAATGAAAAATATTCAAGATTGCTGCGTCGTCCCCAATAAACGACACGCCAACCCCCCATCGGGGAGTGGTGTCAAATATGCAGGGGTACGCTACACTTCATAAGCTCAGTGAAAAATATGCAAGGGTTGCTAGGTCGTCGCCTGGACGCAGCGCACCATCTGGCCATAGTAAGATGGAATTAAAACTCGGCCGATCCGTTACGTAACCGCGGTACTTTAACGAATTTGGAAGTTGCCATTCCAAGAAATGTCGTTGCCTCATCCATTACGTAACGATGACTCGCTGCATTTGAGTGTTCTTTTTTCCGTTATGTCCGTTCTTTTGACAGAATTGACGAAAGAAAAGACAAATATAGTAAGAAAACAACACACATACTCAACAAGGGAGAATAAATTAGTGGGGGAATTTTAATTTGTATTTATATGAATTGTTTACTTGTTTCATATATCATGATGAAGAAATTTAAACTATAAATTTGCAAATATGACGTTAAATCCCTTGTATGTGAATCTTTTTGCAAAAATTGACGCCGCGATAGTAGCTATCGGTTCCATACATCCAAAAGAAGTTGCTTCCGTGATAACACGACTTTTACCGCGACTGCATCCGCATTTTTTTTCGATAATTAAACATCCAAAAGTTCATGGTAATGGTAACAAAAAGAGCTAGCGAGATACTGGGATGTGTTACGGGACATGGAAAATTGACTTTGAAAGACAGATTGGTAGAATTAGTAGAGGTTATAAGGAGGAGAATTGACATAACGTGTTTATTGGAGTAGGTTGGGAAAAAGGCACGATAAATAACTCCATGGGGTTATAAGCATTATTACTCGGGAAAGGATAAGTGTAGGAATGAGGTAGGTATTCTCATTTTTTTCGACAGAAGCTAGGTATTCTCATCGATCAAGAATATATTGATGACGTAGTGGAATTGTATAGAAAACGCGATGAATTAAGAGTATATTGATGACGTAGTGGAATTGTATAGAAAACGCGATGAATTAAGAGTATTAACTATTAAGCTTGTGATAAGGAATTAACGCGTAACTATTGTAAAATTGTCTCACAAGTAGGCGTGGATCCCTCAATTAGACAAGAATTTTGGGACGACTTGGAGGAAGTGGTGCAACATGTTCCTAGAGGTGAGAAATTGATCATTGGTGGGGATCTCAATGGACTTGAAAGCATACATGGAGGATTTGTTTCTTCAGATTACGATGGAGCACACCATAAAGAAAGTGGTGAGGGAGGTCCTAGGAGAACCCAAAGGAAGCATACGACCGAGTAAGGATTGGTGGAACGAAGAAGTACAACAAGCAATACAGAGCAAATCTTAAAAAAGGAACTCCAATTTTTATCTTAAGTTTAATACACCAGGTGTCATAGGTCTTGCTAAATCCTACAATGAAATAAATGACCTTATACTCACTTCATACATTGACGATCACCTCAACTTTAAAATGTGGCACACAAATTTACAGTTTGAAACTAAGAAAAAGTAAAATAAACAGTGTCTTAGACCAATTAAAAGCACTTGTAGCAGCCTCAATCGACATTAGAGCAAAATTTTAAGTCGCATTAGTCTCATATAAATATCCTTTTTAGGCATTCTAGTAACAAAAATGTGACTATGCTTCCACTGAACCCCTTATCTTCTAAAACAAACCCCTCCACCGACACAACCTCCCCCCCCAAAAAAAAAGTTCCCTGCGAAAGCTATGTGCCGTTTCATCAAGTCCGGGGAAATCTTGAACATATCAATATATAGCCACCTTCAACTTTTAAAACCCTTACCAATCAACCTCTAATCTCCACAATGACACCAGGCTACACCTTCATGTTCACAAGTATCATAATAGTATTGGTCTAGCAAGCAGCGCCATCTTGCTCATACGCTAACCCCTCACTCTTCAACATCAATTTAATTCTGAAATGCTGTGAGTGGACCTCTACAGGAGGGGAAAGATTTCTAGACAAAACAGCTTGTGACAAGTAAACTATGAATGTACAGGATAAAAGAGTGCGGAATGTGGACCTCAGAAAATTTTCAAGAAAGACAATGTTTTAAGGCTGTGTTCGAATTTAAGAAGAAAATTCAACAGCAAAGGTTAGTCATAAAAAAAGGCCACTTAAATGATTCATACACAGTGCAGTCTAGCCCTATGTACTTATAAGTTATAACTCATTGTGGCATTAATCTAAGGTTTCTTCTCAATCTCTAGAATGCATTCAGTTCTCTCTATGTAAGCTCATGCTTTTGTGATAACATCTTCTTGGAAGCAATGGCGATAATGATGAACACGCCAAAGGATAGAATCTCTCATGACTACAATCCACAACCAAAAATTGAAATGTATATGAAGATGTCTTACCTTTGAATCATTCTCATCATAAATTTCACCAACAATTTCTTCAACAACATCTTCCAAAGTCACTAACTGTTTCATGGAAAATTTACAATCAGATATGGACAATTAAACACAACCAAGGGTCGAGGAGGAAAAGGATACAATTAATACAAGTAAAAAATATGCAATGCTATTCAAGCAAACTTAAACTTTGTAGGTCATAAATGATATAAAATTTGAAGATGACACTTGCTCTTTAAAATAAATGCCACTTTACATATTGTACTAAGGACCACAACAGACCAACATTAAATATTCATATTCACTATTTTGAGCTAAACTAAAATTGCAAATACAGCTCAAAAAACAGTTTAGGATAAAGGATGGAGTTACCTACCCCTACAGTTCCTCCATATTCATTAAGGACAATGGCCATGTGGACTTTTCTAATTCGAAACTCTCGAAGAAGATTCCATACAGACATAGAATCTGTGAAATAAAAAAGAGAATAAGTTATCGTAAATAGTATCAGTTTTGTAGATTCAAGACAGAATCAAATCCAAAGGAACTAGGGGGGGGGGGGGGGGGGCTGGCTCAAAAGAACAGCACAAAATACTTAATTTTAATCTACTACATCATAATCTCTTCGTTCATCAGCACTAGAATCTAAGAAAACAGGAAGACCAATGAATGTTCAAGGCTTTATTTGGTTGAATGACAAGGTTTCAACATAAAACACTATTCTCCCTCCATCCCTTAATATCTACCCCATTTTGGTTTTCTTACTTATGTAAGGCCTCTTTGGTATTGGTGGGGAAATTTGTCCTTTTGCACATGTGACTAAAGAGATAAAGTGGTCCTAATTTTCCCAAAATAAGAAATGGAATTTTTAAGGGACGAACCAAAATGGAATATGGGGGAAATATCAAGGTACAGAGGGTGTAGTAGATTGAGTTTCTTCTGTTTGGTTTCTTGCAAGAAAAGCTAGAGTGAAAAGAAAAATGGAAATCGAGGGGAGAAGATGGGTGGGGAATGAAATAGGAAGGTAAAGAATTGGAAACCCTTTTTCCTAGAAAATGTTTTCCTTGGAGGCGGCAGAGCACGAACTAGCACCCCTTTTCAAAGCAAATATTACATTTCTCACAGCTGCATAAAGGTAGACGATCCATTGGCTGGCAGGTGCAGTCAAATTGTTTCAATGGAAAGGAGGGGGAGAAGGTCCCTCCAGACATTGGAAATCCAGAGATTTCCTCACTTTTCCTGAGTGTAAAGTTATATTTCCCTTGATTATTTTTTCTAACAGGTGGGGCGTGTGGGATAGCTTGGTGTTTGTAGCAAAAACGACTTCTCTCAATATTGTACGGTTAGTCACAGCAAGCAAACCACTGGATCCACAAAAATAGAAAAGGAATATTGTACAGGATAAGCACATGCACAAACAAGTCTACTACAGTCTATCATTCAATTAGACACATTCCATAGTGCTTCTAGTCATTTATCAAGTCTTAACATTTTGTAACAAGTCTAAAAATAAAGCCTTGTTAGCACTATATAGCAAATTCACTACGTCGAAAAAACCTACCAAAGCAGAGGATACTTTAGACCACTCAAGTATACAAGTACCTTAAGTATCATCAACCATTAAGTTGTACACTTCTCTACATTTTCGAGCATAAGACACTTCTCAACATCTATCAAATCAATAATCTGTAAGAGAACGATTGGAGTTGATGTAGTTTTGGCACTCCTGAGCCCTAACTCCTAAGTCTTGAATCCACCGGTATAGATGAAGAGAAGGAAAAAAATCTAAAAAACACCTGAAGTAAGACCACATACATCTAAAAGTCATCTGCTGGTTGCTAAGGACATCCAATTGTACGACGTAAACTCATACATTCATTTAGTCATTGCTTTTAGAAATGGGAAGATTTTTTACGAGATAGATACAGAAACAGGCCATGCTTACAGAAATGGATCTCAAATCCATAGCATAGAGGCTTGAAGCATCAGTGTTCTGCAAAAGAAATATTTTATAAATGAAGAGTCACTGCCTCTGCAGCTTGCAGTGGTAAGGCTACGAACATCTAACTACCCAGAACTATCAACTGTAATACAATTAAGATAATGGATGAACTGAAATGAGACACCGTATCCTTTGAAATACTGGAAGAAGCAATAATTTATAGGCTATCATGATTGGAGAATAATGAGCAGAAAATGAGAATCAGGGGACAACTTTTCCCATAGTTGTGAATTCCTTGCTTTGAATCTGGAACCTCCTAAATTGTACATAAAAATTTGGCTAATTAAAAGTTACTCATATGTAAGTTACCACATCAATTCCCATTCGAGCACGGGTAGGACCAACTCCTTTGTCATCAGCCCTATGAAATAAACTATTTAAACTACTTAAACCTTCTTAAAACCCTGAGGACTCAAACCAGATCCCACTAAGGGGATGGTACAGATGTAGGATAAGTGTAACCTTACCCTTACAATGACAAAGGCTATTATGCAGAGGCCAATTTGAACTAGAGATGGATAGATAAATCATCTAAATTATCCATAAGATTAATATAAGTCACCATCTACCAAATGTGACCATCAAAACCCATACAAACTAGTCAAATAACACCAATATCCGGGTAGAGAACAAGCCAAGAAAAATAAATGACATGACATGCCATTTCTAGGTGCTTATCCTAATTGAATCCACTATTGGTGTTATGTAATAGTTCGGGTAATTTGTTAAACTAGAGCCTAGAAGAGATAACATTCTTTATCACATTAAACACCATCGCATTGAATTTTTCAGGGAGGGGAACATAGACATTACACAACATGATGAAGTAAACACAAATGTCAAGAAGTACCGGGAACAAAGTAAGCTGGCTTGTGTGCCATATCTCCAACAGTAGAGCTTTCCAGTAACTCCCCCTTCAAAATCAAACATAGCATAGAAATTCTGCAAACTATGAGATTGACGCATGGAATCAATAAGAAAGAAGAGTCAATCTAAAAGAAAGTATGCTGAAAAGAAACTAGCAGACCTTCTGAACATAATCCAGCATATCCATTGCATATGCTATACCAACTATGTTATCAACACGCTGTTCAAATACAGGCACCCTATAAAATGGGCATCAAAAATACGTCATCCTATGAACATGAATTTGATATGCTTTGTATCATGCAGTATCACATACCTCGAGTACTGATGCTTCACCCATAAACTATGGAAGTCTATCAATGATGCACTAGCATCAATGGCAACAACATCAACAAGTGGTGTCATAACCTCTCTAACATGAGTATCTTTGATCTCCAGCACATTTTCAATCATGTCCTGGATTGGAAATATCATATATTAACATATTAAATTGCTATAACATTGCAAAGAAGTTAAAAATCTTTACTTGCTACACAAATTGAAAGACACGACCTCAGCCCACCAATTCCAAAATTGAACTTATATATATTTAAGAATAAGGCCAAGAAGTATAGCAAATAAAAACAGTTGAAGGAGGCCTCTAAATTTGCACCCAAAAAAGTACCATTTAGGACTCTTATAATGAAACATAAGGTGTAGACATGTACAACACATTTCTACAGTACAGAATAGTGCAGAAGTAAATAAAGTTCCCAATGGAGTGCCCGTACTTTGACATTTAGGTACTTCAAATAAGCTACAGTATGGGATATACCTACTTACACTATATTACACATTCATCTATATGTCTAACAACAGTAACTAGAGTATTACACATAAGCATCTGTAATTCAGCTAAGATATTTTAAAAGCAGACTTTGATTCAAAGATTACACCTCTGTAGTCTCTCTATCCCATATAATGAAAAATTCAGAACATTTCAAGGTTCAAGGCCTTAATCAACATCTTTCAACAGTAACGTCATAATGCATAGAATGATTGAATAAAATCACAAGTCCACCCAATATAAAGAATCTTGACTACAGTGTTACGTGTGGACATGGTGGTATGGCTCAAAGAGAGCCTCACAAGTAAAGGGGCTATATTGTAGCGGGCCATGGAGAGGGTTGCTTGGGGATGGCTTTGGCAGGGTTTCAGTCCGCATGTATTGTTGTTGTGGGAGCTGGATTTGTTTTTCTCGCGGTCCTTAAAGTTTCCCCAAGTTGAGTATTAAGAGGAAATTATGCTAGGAGAGAAAGCAGGCGAGACAAGAGCAGCGATCAAGGGCTGATGGTTGGCAATGCGGCCCGGGTGTATCTCCTCCCTAAGGAGCATATGCTGTGAACTGTGTCAAAGGAGGATGTGAGCTAGCATTTCTCATGGCTGCCGACTGTATCATAGTCATGAAACAAGCCATTTTAGCTTTCAGGTTTCTGAAGGACTCTGAGAGGGGCTAGTTCTCACGCTACAGAACAGGAACAGGTACAGAAGGAGGGACGCCGGGGTGGAGGCTTGGGAAGCGGCTGAAGAGGAGAAGATGGGCTGCTAAGGGATAAAAAAAGAAAGTGAGGGTCAAGAGCATTACCATGCTAGGTTGTGATTGGCTCCTTGAGAAGGATTGTATTTTATTTGTCAATATATACTTCATACAGAAATATAGGGAAACATAATCCTAGTAGTACAAGGATTACATAAGGAAACCTAATTATATAACAATACTTACTAGCAATAATCTAGGAATATCAAGATGTATCAGTCTTTACCTGGAGTTACATTCTTAAGAAAAATGCTTAACATTTCCCCCCTTTATTGCTAGGCTGCAGGGGAGGGGGAGGTGGTGGAGGTTGGGTGGTTATGGTTAGGGCTTTAGGGTTGGGGTTAATTGTTAGGGGGTTAGGGTTAGAGGGTTAGGGTTATAGGGGTTAGGTTTAGAGGGGTTAATTAGGGAGAAAGGGGGTTAATTAGGGTTAATGACTAACGGTGGTTAACTCCGTTAGTCATTAAGGGCATTTGAATGTATTACCATGAAATTGAGGGGTACCCCGTGTATTCTGAAAAGTGCGAGGGCACCTCGTGAATTTTCTGAAAACTCAGGGATACTTGGTGAAAAAAACAAAAGATTAAATCCTAGTCTTCACATACTCTAAAATGGCGCTAACCTTTTGCTTGCAATTTGTCATATCATGGTATCATAATGGCACTTGTAACGAACAGTGAAACTAGAAAAAGTTTGAAGACTATTTTACAAAAATAAAAATATTGAACAAGTCAACAAATATCTTTTAACGAGGGTCTTTGAAATCCCATCCACCAAAATCACAATCAACCCCAAATTAACATAAAGGGTGCAAATGGTGGAAGATAAAACTCACTCAGAGCAAAAATTATACCTGTTCTTCCTCTTCTATTGCTCCACTTAATTCTGCTCCTCGCAGCATCAGCTTCAGCTCTTCCTCGGTAACATATGGTTCACTTTAAAAAAATTGAAAGGTATGAGGAAATTGTTGGATGCCTCGAATTAGAGATAAAAGAGGAGAGCTCCAGCATATTATAAAAGTTCAATTAATTTGATTTTCAAGCACTATTAGAAACCCTGCAGGAAATGTAATTAGAATCTAGATTGGGTACGACCTCCAAGACTCCTATTATATTATCAATATCAGCCTTAACCCTTGAGAAAACAAATGAAGAAGCTGCTTCATATAGCATCAGCCAGATTACTAGATAGGCAGCCAAAGGAACATAAACCCAAAAAAAGAGATTCTTTGCCAAATCCATATTAAGATTTAACTTGTGTACATATATTATATATATCCCTCCATGAAGTTACAATAAAAGGCCTTAATACTTACAGGAGATGATATAAAACAAACTTTATCCTAATTTTTAGCAATCCATCCCACCCCAAATTATATTCATTTTCCTCTTACGCAAAAAAAATTCCACAATATTATACAACAAGCGAAAACTCAAATCCCAATAGTACCTAATCGGCTCCATGAATCAAAATCTATCTCAACTAGTCATCCACACTCCACAAAGATCATTGGCCTCTATTCCATTTTATCAAGTGTTCTATACTTCTATATGTCCTCCAAACCTAATTTCTTCAAGTCATTCTTAACGTCTTTACTCGAGTACTTCTAAAACCTTCATCATCCCAACTCTCCACTACCCTTAACGAAGCATCATCTAGTTGACATCTTACATGCATAGCTCAACGTAACTGGTTCTCTCTTATATTATCCTCAATATCCACAACTCAAACCTTCTTACAAACACCTTCGATCATAATTCTATCTCTAGAAGTATTTTCACAAATCCATCTGAAGATAAGTTATCTCTACTACCCCCATCTTCATATATGATCCTTCCAAAATGCTTAAGAATCTAACCCATGTAAAGAATTTTCCTATAGAAATTTTCAGTTAGCCTTAAGGGTATGCTATGATCACACATAATAACAGTTACTCTCCTCTCTGTTTGAGCTACCTATCTTGGTCAATATCTTCATTCCTCGGTAAAATTGATCTATGGTACTTGTCACACTCACTTACAGGCAATCCCTTACCATCCAATGTTATCCTTACTTGCCTCACTCATAATACTAAAATTACAGTCCATGTACTAATTTTGCTTCAACTTAGCCTGGCCTGAACTTTCAAGATTTTACCTTCTGCCTACATCACCCCAAATTAACCTTGACCTCATCTCTTTTCTAATCTACCAATATAGTATCATCCGTAAACAACATAAACAAATCATTCAAGGACAAAATAAGAGGCGCAGAATCTTCCAATAATTTAGAAAAAATATATGCAACCCAAAAGAAGAAATTGGAACATTTAAAGACTTATTTTTGGAGGGTGTTAGGGGGGGGGGGGAGATAATTGAAACCTTAGAAAAGGATATAAGTGCCACTGCAACCAACCTTCTTCCTTTTAATCCAAGCATTTTCAGAATTCCCATTGATAAGAAAGTGACGACTCTTCCCACTGGATACAGCACCAATGAAAGCCAGGCCACTGGTCTGACCTAAAGATAACAAACTTAATATTACAAAGAGGAATAGGAAGTCCAAGACAACACTAGACCTCACAAGAGTTTACCTGCCATTCTAGTTTATATGCAAACCAGAGATGCCCTAGTCACACGAAGTAAATCACAATCACAAATTTTAAAATTAAAGACAATAGACTCACCACAAATCTAGCAACCTCTGTGGCATGATGTACAGCTATGCTCTTAGGGGTAATCTCAGTAAGAAGCAAGATGGCAACCTGATACCAAACAGAGAAATGAGACACACCAGAAAAACACAAATAAAGCAAAAGGTAGGTAAGTGGATGGTAAAGTCCATATACATACAGTCATCACTCCAGTTGCTGCACTGACCCCAGCTTCACCAAATATTGCTGTTGCAGCATCAGTAACTAATGCAGTTGCCGCGATATTAACGACACTACATATATGCAGAATCTTCAATTAAATGATATTATAAATTTTTAACAAAAGAATACCTATAAAACCATAGTAAGAGAGGAACATACGTTGTACCAATGAGAATAGTTGTGAGAAATCGAGTAACATCACTCCGAAGCATTCTGAAGAGACCATTATCAGGTTCTTTTTCAGCTAATTCACGCACCTGACAGACAAGGACACTAACAAGTAAATTTATTGTCTGGATTGAGCATTCGCATCTCAGGTTTGGAAAACAAGAATAGGAACTAAGTCAATAATTAATAGAAAGATGCATGAGGTAAGAACTTATCTCATAAAATCTCAATTCTCAGATACCAAGGTCCAAGAGACACTTATAGCATAAGTTAAAAATTTATAACAGCACAAGAACCTCAGAGTCTCAGACATTACACAAATAAATCTAGCAGACATAAGTAAGTGTTTCTTTCTTTTCAGTTTTCACCACAAAAGGAAGAACTGATGACAATCACAATCTCTAAAGTCGGTTCCTGGTGGTAACACGACCCACCATAGCAAAAGAAATAATAAAGGGCCATGATCAGGAATAAGTATCCAAACTGTTAGAAGGTAGTAACTTCCTTGATGTGAGTCCATACATTAATCCTTGCTGCTAGGGACCATCCAAACTCTGGAAAGCAATTCCATTGGGCTTGGAGCAAATTAAAGTCTACAGCAGAATTTAGGGTAAAGAGTGGCTCAAGAATATTCCTTGGCATGATAGCATGACGCTTGGCTAGATGAATGACCAAGGAAGTGAGGAACTATAAAGGGTGGCATGAAGCTGTAGAATAGTACACTGGATTTATCCTTCTCTACAACTCTCAATGACTGGATAGATAGGAAAAGCAGAGAGGGAAAGCAGTATGTACTAGATATGCTATAAAATGCAGCTATAGAAATTAATGAAGGTGATAGTGGAGAAGGCGTGTCTTAGGTGCATTATTAGGGGGAAGCCTTCTAAAGTTCTAAGTGCCAACATATTTGTTTGAAGATCTTGTATAGTTGGAATGAACGGTCAAGTGCTTTTTTCTTAGGGGAGAATAGTCAAGTGCTTAGCATGAGCAAGAGTTATCCTTACTTCTTTTTTAAGATAAAGTCATGCATGATTCTATTGATTATGGATTAGTGTATTTGTCTATAAATATTTGGTAAAGGCGGCTTGTAAGTTGTAAGTGACTCGGACGATGATACTTCTTAATCCTCCCCCCCCCCCTCCCATCCCTTCCACGAAGACACCCAAAAATTGATCCACATAGACTTTCAGAGATGTGTTCCAAAAATACAGAACATCCACGAACGCCCAACGCTATAATTTCACCTGTGAGAAAATCTAGTATGAAATGATTGTATAAGGAAAATAACATCTTTTAGGTACATAAAGTTGCTTTTACTCGTGGCATTATTTTCATGAGGTACCCAAATGTTTTTAAGAATGCCCTAGATACCCTCACATTTTGAAAATCACACATATACCCTTAAAGATTGCAAAAAAGATCTACCATATACCCTTAATGACTATCAAACTTCGATACTCTCGATAATTCACGACATAGTATGTTCATTATTCATTAAGGGTACATGGTGGATTTGTACACACCTTAGGGGTAGACAGTGTGATTTTCAAAATGCAAGGGTACCCCATGCATTCTTTGCAAGCTCAGGGGTACCACATGAAATTTCCCTAATATAAGTAGCTCGCCATTTAGGTTTTCAGATATTTAATGACCATGACTCAACTGCAGAAAGCAAAGATCAGATTCTATCTCTTCCTTCTCATATCCCTTACACTTTGTAGGAAAAAAGGTGCTAAACTTGTAGATTTCATTCCAATCTCAATACTCTCTTTTTTCTCTTTTTTTTTTTTGGTAAAGCTCTTTTTTTCTATTCACCACCATATTTAGATGTTCTCTATCTAATTTGCATCATGTGTGGAATAAAAGGCAATCACCCACTAGTTTCTATACTGTCACCTTGTCTATCACATGTACCAATTACCATATATTAATTATTGACAGGATAAGCAAGCAAAAATTTGCAAATGATACATAAAACAAAACAAAAAATCATTCCTCTATGCCTCGAAAGTAATACAAAGATATATTCAAAACACCCAACAACTTCATGAATTCCAATGTCTTTCACAAATCTCATACTAGCAACAATGAGTAGAAAGCAATTAAAAGGTCACCTTCCACGGCCATAGAGTGGTGATTGAGGTCTCAGCCATGGAGAAGAAAGCCGAAAGACTCAAAAGTGCGGCAAGGATCAATCCCTGCTCCTTGAACACCATAAGAACCTGCAATGTCTTCGGCCACGCACTCTTAAGCAGCAATATGCTCTGCCCAATAACCCCATACCCTGCATTAACCACCCCTTCGGCCGCCATTACCCTTCGACACTCAAACAGGAAAGCCCCACAAACAATTGCAGCCAAAAACATCCCATTCTTAAGCAATACCTTCATAGACTCAAAATTCTCTCGTCTCCCCTCAAGTATCGGGTCATTAGCAATCAATCTTCCATTATTTCTATAACTTAAGCACTTGAAACATCTATTATTACCACTATCAGCAACTGGGAATGCCATAAGGGTTTTATACACATACTTCAAAGGCGCTTTATTCGGCGAAATCTTCACCGGAACACGAAAATTGTTGTTACAAGCAGCTAAAAGCATTGATTTAGAGCTGCTACAATTAACAATAGCTCTAGAACAGCTAATTGCTGCTCTAGAATCAAGTAAAAGTTCCATAATTAACAAATTCCCACTAACAAAATGGAAAATTTTGAGTCATTAGCTAAAATAATAGAAATGTAATAGCTGAAATCTCCGCAAAAACCCTAATTGCATTTCCTACTATTGAACTTTCCGCTTCTCTCTCCGAAAATAAAATCCTTACCACATAAATTCGGCGATTGAATTGGAATTCGAATTGGATTAATCCTTTCCTCGATTTCTTCACTCTGTGGCAAGAATTTTAATCAGGAAAAATCTCTCTCCGACACGAAAAAAAAAGCGCAGAAAAATGATAAATTTGGGGGGAATTTTGGATGTTGTAGGAGAGAAGTGTTGATATGAGAGACCGAGAAATGGGCTTGAGTGTTGTTAGTTCACTTTTCAAATAGGATGATTTGTTGGTGCTTTTTGCAAGTTGCACCTTCAAGGCTTCAAGAGTTAAGTACAACTAGTATTTGGGTTCGGGCGTTGTCCCAAGTTGGTATTGTGTTTCCGACTTAATATGCATTTTTTTCCCGCTCCCACTAAAATATATTAAGGAAAATTCAACATTTAAAAGGTACAAAATTACAAATATAATAATGTGGATACTTAAAGCATGATAATAAGTTGGTTGATATGGTAATTGTGTCACGTATAATAGCAAGAGGTCGTGCGTTCAAATCTTGTCACGAGTTAATTTTACTTTTGTTGATTGACATGACTTATGTACACATTGGACAATTCTAGTGGAGTAACAGAGGTGTCATGTGGCGTATATACATTATTACGCACGCCTTTTAATATATTTGTATAGATTAGTAGTAAGAGATAGACTCTTGTCTAGTGTCTACCAAGAGTTTAAGTGTGTATGGATTAACAAAGCATAAAACGTGGTTTTATAGAACCTTTTTATGAACTTGTTAGTTTCAATTTTTCATATAAATTTCATAACTTTCTTTTTTATCTTCTAAATTCTCCAACTTCACTCTAACTTCTTTCGAATATGTGTCATCAAACTCTTGAATTATTCTTCATCTTTTTGCACAACTCTCATACATAAAGATGAAAATAATTAATTGTAAAGCGAAAGTTAACCAAAAGCAAGAACATCTTATTAATGAATTCCATAATTTTAGTTAGCAATAGGTATCGTTTAATAAGGCTTTGATGCTCATATGGGTACATCGTTTATACTTTTGGTTACAATTCTGCTTTTGGATACATACTGTATTTTGAATTTACTATCTTTTGTAATTAATGTCTTTTGGAAATTTATATTACTTCTTTGATGGATGTAGTACTAGAGTAGAGATTAACATTTTAGTTTAAATAGAAAAGGATATAGTACTAGATATTAGCATTTTAGTTTAAATGTGTCACAAATCCTTCCTAAAGACCTGCTTTGTTTAGTTTTCCTTATTGTATAAAAATAATTAGGGGTCCAAATTAAAAATTAGTGCCTAAAAAACTTGGACAATGAGTGCTTAGTGATATCAATTAGCTATGAAAATACTAAGCGTAACTTGGCTCACTTGGTCACTTGGTAGAAGTTTGAATCCCACCAAATGACGGAAATTTGAAAGAGGATTCCCCTTATAATTTTCCCCTCCTTCCAAGTGTTTGTACGACTGTACCTCTAAATTGAGGGCCTATACAAAGAATAGCACAAAGGTTATTCAACTACCAAGGATGTCTTGGTTTAGTAGTTAAGATTGAAGTGTTGTGAACACGATAGGACACAGGTTCGATTCTCCCTCCCCTTCTTTGTACTTTATACCGCCTTCGTGGCTCATATGGATAAAAAACAGAGGTCATTCAACTTACCTTACCAATCAAAAAAGATAGCTATCAAAGTCTTAAATCTATAAATCTTACACGGTTTTACACCATAATATTCCAAAAACTAGGTGGCAAATCAAAATTACAATCTCGACAATAATAATTACAATTATGCTCAAATAAGGCAAGTAATATATTTTTTGATTTCATTCCCTCATTACACACATCCACACTTATATAATTACCATAATCACATACGAGATTATCCAAAGATCCTAGTTAATTTCATTGAATCACAAGCAACTTAGCCTCTTTAATTAAACACCTTTACTAACTTCTTCATTCATTACAACACCTAAATTTGTATCTCTTTTTTCTCTGATCTCTCGTTCAAACCAACAAAAAAAAAAGTATGGGTAGGGCAAAAATACCTATGGAGTTTATTAGTAAGGAAAAAGCAAGAAACACAACCTATGAAAAGAGAAAGAAAGGTTTGATTAAGAAAGGTAAAGAGTTATCAATCTTATGCAATGTACCAGTTTGTATTATTATGTACCCTTATAAACAAGGGAAACAATCTTTAGAAGCTGAAGTTTATGCCTTTAAAGGGGAGGTACCGCCCTCGAAAAACCATGATCATGCCAAGCTTGCTAGGGAGATAATTGATAGGTATTTAAGGGTACCTAAGGAAGAAAGATATAAAAGAGCCCTAAATTTGTATGACATGTTTGATGAATGGAAAAAAAGGGCAGATCAAGAATTGTGCAAATTAAGGTATAAAAATGCATTAGCTAAATACCCATCTTGGGATTCTAAGTTTGAAGGGCTTAATCTTGATCAATTAATGGAATTACTTGCTATTTTGGATCAAAAGATTGAGTTTGTTAGTCAAAGGATTGATATGATTAAGGGTACTAATCATAATCATAATCATAGTCAAAATAATGGAGGTTTAGTTCCCTATTTTGAGCCAGCAACTATGCCTAATCTCATGATTTCTAGTGAAAATAGTAATGTTGATTACACTAATGTGGAAGAGTTTAATCAATTTCCTATGTTGAATTATTCTATTAACAACAATAATAATCATCATTATCATCAAGAATACTACCATCAAGTGATGCCTTTCAATCCTACCGCGATTTCGGAACAAATTGGAGGAACTAGAATGGATGATCATGGTGGTAGTACTAGTAGTAGCAACATGATAATGTACAACATGAATATGATGGGTGGAGTTAGTCCTATGTACTATGATCAAGGGTCAGGATTCGGCGAAAATGTTGATGGATCATCATCATATGGTGCTGGTTTAGCAATGTCATCTATGCCCTTGCAGTTGCCAATGATGCCTAATGTTACTCTACCAAGGCAAATGCAGTATCATCAAATGTTCTATAAGTAGGTATGTGGAGGATGAAGTTATATATTTAGTAACTTTTATGCATGTTTATTGAATAAGGTTTCATCTGTTATAGAGATGGAATTTTTATGTTTCTATATTTGGTAATTTTAGGGTATTTAGTTGATGATTTTGATGATATATAGCTTTTTTTTAAGGGTTTTTAGTTAGTTCTTTAGGGTATGTGGGTGTTCTATGATAATTATTGAAACAGCTTTGTTGTCTTTTTTTTTAGATTTGGGTGTCTCAGATGAATTTTCTCCCAAATTATTATTCTTTAAGAATTTTATAACTTTGCTTAATTTGTATGTAAATTGTAGAGTTTATCTCACGCTAGATTTACTTGACTAGTGTATACTAATAGGACTAGGAGCAGTGGCGGATCTAGAAATTATATGCAATCGGGTCACTAATCATAAGTATCTGAAACAATAATGTTAATATAGAACATGCTCCCTTTTTTTTAGTGTTGAGTGAGAGCCCTTTTACTACTAATTATCACTTTTATCTACATTTATACAATAAAATTTAGGTTTTTTTCTCATATTATTTTCTCGCAAGTGGGGTCCAATGACGCCACTTTCATGTACGTGCATCCGCCACTTACTAGGAGTATGTTTCAATGCTTCAAATTCGAGAAGGGTTGTATATATTAAGAATTGTTTGATTGGATTTGTCACAATTTGCGCATTTAAAATATTAATTTTTTTATAGACATATAAAAGATAATAATGTTCAAAGAATTAAGGTTTTATGTTAGAAATCTTATAAAATAGGTACAAGTGAGATGTGAGTAACTCTTTGTATAAGTGAGGAAATCTTAAAACGACATGTGAATTTATCTACCTAATCGGTGGTATATATTTAACCAACAATCCACAAAATAAATCCACTACTACTATATTTCTAGTAAGAGTATTATGAATTTCACAAGTATAACCACTTATCACTTATCTAAGTTATCTTAGAAATGTCCTCATTGAATTTAAAAATGTTAATTACCCAATAATTATTAGAAGACAAACTTTTCAAAATGCACTGATTGATCTTAAATTACTAATTGAATGTGTAATCCTAAGGTTTTTCGACCAAGTAAAGTGCTCTTTTATGGAGTAATCTTTGTCTTTTTCTACAATTGAATTTGCTTACGAAAATTCACTCTCAGGTCTGTTTTCTTCGATATAAAACAGTTGAATAGAACTGAACTAAATTGAATAGAATTGAACCGGACTGAACTAAACTAAAATGAATAGTGATATGTGAGAGTAAAAATATTGTTCAAAGCAAAACTAAACTGAACTAAATTGAACTGAACTGGAAATAAGTTGGGAAGAATCGGCCACAAGGGGAAAAAAAATTGCAATAATGATCAATCGTCCTCAATCTGAGGAAAGTTCCATTAAGCAAACTAAAATTACTCCATGCTTATTAAATTATACTCTATGCATTGAAGTCGATAATGTATTTAACTGCATTAAACTATATTAGTTGATGTTAACTACTTAACCAATACTGGTACAATTATCAATAAACAATTCGGAGCATAATACCATTATTTCGGTAGATTGACGAGTTACTTAAGGTCTTTTTTTTAATCCTCTTAAGTAATAGAATGATTACTTTGTTCAATATTCCTCAGCATATGCTTATGGCTATGTTCAGTTCACCTTATTTTTGCTTATTTCAGATCTAATCAGATCAGAAAAAATAAGTTCAGATCAGATCAGTTCAGATCATGCTTATATTTAAAAATCATTATATCTTTCATAACATATTAGTAAAAATTATAATAATTGAATATTAATAAAGTACTCATTGAGACGAATCAAACAAGACCCCACATGACTATATTTTTTCTTATATATTGAGAAAAGTCTAAAAGATAAGATCTTGTAATCAGATCAGATCAGATCAGATCAGAAAAAATAAGTTCAGATCAGATCAGATAAGTTCAGATCAGAAAATTTCAGGTGAACTAAACATAGCCTATATCACTTCCAAAAATTATATTGTACACTCAAGATTATGTTGCTTATTGTTCATTTATACTTCTAAAAAAATGAACAACAGGCAAATAAATAGCGTTGGATGTACATGAACCTCGGTGTTTGTTATCCTTTTTATTTTCAATTTTCATCCTTTTTTGTAAACTAAAAACAAAATTAATTAAATATATAGATAGCATTTTTTGTTGTTAATTCTGAAAATGAAATAAATATAATTAATACATGGGACCGGTATATTTTTAAATTTATATATATCATATGACTTTTAGGATCTTAAAACCTAAAACAAAAATATAATAATGATACCAAAATGTGTCTTAACTTTTGTCTAATTGCTTAAAGGATGTGATCCACAACCCTTTTGTATCCATTAAACTTTGCATCCAATTATACATCCCGACATCTTTTAATGTGCTTGTTATACTCCTTACGAGTTACGACCCACATATGTACATTTAAACAAGTGTGACATGAACATGCTTTGAAGTGTGCATGATAATTTTGGTTGTGTTCATATGACATGAGTAACGCTTATGCCCTGAGCTCATGAACATGTCGTCAAATGTAACATCCTTCAAATACATTTCGGAGTATTATATGTATGATATATTTCGCTGGCGAAAAAACACTTTGTGTAAAAGATAATCTCAAGAAAACAACTATGAGCATTCTAGATTATATTTTAGAAGGAAAAAAAATTTCAAAAGAATATCTTATTGTACATATTATCCAAAAGCAAATGACAATCGACTTAGGGCCTGTTCTCCCCAGCTTATTTTCAGTTCAGTTCAGTTTAGTTCAATTCAGTTCAGTTTCGTTCAGATCAGTTTAGTTCAGTTCAGATCAGTTCAGTTCAGTTCATTTCAGTTCAGCTCTTGGCAATACTTTTACTCTCACATATCACTATTCATTTCAGTTCAGTTCAGCTCTTGGCAATACTTTTACTCTCACATATCACTATTCATTTCAGTTCAGTTCAGTTCAGTTCATATCAGTTCAATTCAGTTCAGTTTAGTTCAGCTGTTTTATGCCGAAAAGAACAGGCCCTTAAGCGACCATCTTCAAGCCATCTTCAAAATCAACAACTTAACGAGCAACTATTGCACTTTCTCTGTACTTTTCTTTCTATACGAGTGACTTGGATCCTCTTAGTTAGTTACGTTCTACAAATTGCGATGTTGTGGAGTGATGGAGTCCACTTTCCAGATAAGGGTAAGCATGATATGGTGTATCCCTGTGGGTGTGGGTTAGAAAATCATCAATGTGAGGGATAATTTTAGGTATTTTACTTCTCTCTTTTGACTTTTTAACATGGTGTAATATTCGGGTATTTGCAGACCTAAAACAATCTTGTAATATGGATATGAGAAGATATTGTCCTACCAGGTTATCATGTTGATAGCTAATAAGCATTCAGCTTAAAAGAAAACTAACTATTACTTCAAAGTTGGGCTTTGGAAATTGAAACTCAACCTACTTATTATGTGGAAGCAGTGGCGGAGCCAGCTAGGGACATGAATGCACGCGCCCCTAAATTAGAAAAATAAAACAAACTTTTCCATGTAAAAAGAATGATTTGCCACATGCACTCCCAATGCGCTCCACGCAACCCCTTCGCCCCTAGCGCACTAGTCAATCTGCATCTCGCGCACTAGCTCCGCTCCCGGCCTAGACCCTATGCATTGCCTCCGCGAAGTCGCTTCACGTTGCGCGCATGGTGTACATAATTCAATTTTTAGAATTCCTTTTTATGTGGTTACAGTTGTGTACCCCCAAATAAAAATACCGGCTCTATCACTCTGTGTTAGAAGCTCTATCCTTGAACTCTTATTCAATTCTTTTCCATAACTCTTACGAGGACTATATGCATCCGCAGTTATTAACATGATCTTAAGTAAATTTCAGAAAGGAAACATCTTTAGTTTTCCTATCACTATATAAAAGGAAATTTTTTGAAAGTTGATAATTGTCAATCCAATTTTAATGTGCATCTTCATTATAAAGTTTCTCCAGTAGGTCACATCTATGTTGCTCAAACACGGATTAAGTATCTACTCGGATATGGGTGTCCAAGTATCCAACTCGGTTATTTTGTACAAAAAAGACAAAATTTTAATTTAAAATGAAGTATCCAAGTGAAGTATCATATCGGACACGATACCACAATCAGGTCAGTGACATGCATACTCCAAACTAGAAACGCAAAGCATAGAATTTAGGGTCATTATCAAAAAGCTAGAAGAACTTATCTTACCATTTGTCTTGCAATGGGAAGAATATTTGCAGAAATTCTATCTCAGGTGAAAGTACTGAAGTGACAAAATCAATCAACTTTTGCCATAATCTTTGCTAGTCAACTTCTGTAATCAGCAAAAGATTATGCTCAACACTTGCTGATGATAAGTTATTCCAGTTAAATCTAAAGCTAAGGTGGCTGTAAAATTAACAATCTCTACCAAACTACAACTAATCATGAACAAAACCTATGGGCATTGTTTTACAAAAGGCTTTAGACTAACTTTACTTTATGGGTTTCTGATTCTAAGTTTTGTGGTGTGGTCAAATTATACAACCAAAATAATATGTTTCATAAATATATGACTATTATATGATAGAGTATAGAATTATTCCTTAGTTGAGTTGGTTCTTTGATAATTGACATGGTATCAAAGTTAGCGTGACATAAAAGTCACAGGTTGAAATCTTACCATCCATCCTCTCTAAGTGGAAGATTTTAGCTCTATGTATTATGAGGGAGGTCTTTTTTTTTTTTATTCGGTAATTAACTAGCCAAATAGGCTCAGCTCTCATGAGTTAGGGGTAACAAGGGGATCTCAACCCATAAAAACTTCCAGAGATTGAAAAGTGGGGATTTATACCAACAAGCAGATATCCACACAAACACCCCAAATTTGGGATTAATGAGAGTCGAGCTCCCGACCATGAGGTTGGGGATGGGAGCTCCAACCATTGGGACATGATTCTCTTATAAGGGAGGTCTGTGTTACATCTATACTTCAAGCCCAACGGACTATCGCGTGAGGGGTGTGATAAAGTATAAAACTTGTCATGGAAATCCAACCATTAACTTAAACTTTTAGTTAAGTTCATCCTTTAATAAGACATAAGTCAAAGTGAAACAACTAAAGACGGTGATCACAAACAGACAGGATATTAAATTGGCTGGAAGCCTAACCAACTTCAGTTGCACAACATCTACTTTCTGAGAGAAAACAGAAGCACCCCAAATACATGATCCACTTCACATTTCTTGTGCTATTTAATTCAAATAATGGTAAGCCTTCCCCTATTTCCTTTCACTTTCTGCCATCCGAAGTACAGGAATCAAGTTTATGTGGAGTAGTTTTCAACAGAAGAATATGCTTTAGACCCACCACCACAACATGCATATCAAAAACAAAAAGGAAACTGTATAGTGATTAGTGAGATATTGCTAGTGCTACAATATTCAATGTTCAATCAACAAAATCCAACCATTCTTTTCTTGTATGCTACTTATGAGTTATGACAATTGCCCATAGGTCAGCAAAAGCGACTTGAAATTTAAAACAAAATCATGCCAACACTCTCTACTAACTTCATAGAATCTCTCCTGTACTATAGCATCTTATCTACTTTTTGATAATTGATCTGAAAAGTCATAAAAGTTGTACACTATAATTATTTTTAAGGTAGGTAAGATGAACGATCTTAGTAAACTAATACCTCGCTCAAGTTAAATCAATCATGTTTGTAAGTAAGACTCGTTGGGAGGAAAGGGTAGTAAGAAAAACCTCATTCCCAAAAAGCTTCTGGTGGGATTCAATCCATAATCTTGAAGTCATGAGGTCAAGGTAGGTAAGATGAACGATCTTAATCAACTGATACCTCACTGAGTTAAACCAATCATGTTTGTAAGTAAGACTCGTTGGGAGGGAGGGGTGGTAAGGAAAGCCTCACTTCCAAAAAGCTTCTAGTGGGATTCAATTCATAATCTTGAAGTCATAAGATCAAATTTTTACCGCTATCAATTAGGTAACTAAATGCATTTACAAAAATGTTTTGTATACCTTAAATTTTTAGATTTCATTCTAAATCTTACAGAAGTTGCTCCATGTTTCATAAAGGTCACCCGAAGTCATGTAGAAGTATTTCATAAAAGGGTGACTATTATACAATTTTGGTGACATGTACAATAATTGTCTAAGCTACTATAAAAACTCTATACTAATGGTAGGATTTATGCATCTTTTGTATCTAATTGTAAATAGAATAAGAGAATTAATTAACTAAGCTAAGAAAGAACCAAAACACATAGATTTCAAAAGAAAAAGGCATATTACTCGAGTTTTTACAAGCACAATGTATCTCATACTACTAGTCTAACAATACATATAATCTTATTACCAAAAACAGATAGCATACAAGTATTAGCTTCTCTAATCTCCTAAGCCTGTGGCTGGATTCATACTAGATTGTTGTTGTCGTCGTCGTCGTCATCGTTGTTAGTTTGTCAAGGGAGAACTTCAAGTTCTTCACTTCAACAAACCAAACAAAGGAAAATTACAAATTTTCCAAAAACATAGGGACATATATAAATCCCACTTAAACCATTTGAAAAACTGTTCTCCACGAAACATATAAAATAATATATCCACCTGGTGTGGACTCCGCGAACAAGTTTTTCATTTAGCCTTTTTTTCTGCAACACAAAAGAAAATAGTATATCCACCTGGTGTGGAGTCCACACCAGTTGCGAACAAGTTCTTCATTTAGCCTTTTTCCGCAACACAAAACGGCCTCGAAAAATCTAGATTACATAATCAGACCACTCAGTAATATGAGAAGTATGATCCATAGTAAAACTAGGTATCTTATCAAGTCTCATTGGATTTTCTTTACCACCAATAAGTCTTGCAGGATTACCAACAGCAGTAGTTCTTGGTGGTACACTTTTTAAAACCACAGAACCTGCACCAATTTTAGCACCATCACCAATCTTAACATTCCCTAAAACACAAGTTCCTGCACCAATTAACACACCATCTCCAATCTTAGGGTGCCTATCTCCACAAGTTTTACCAGTACCACCTAAAGTAACATTATGCAAAATTGAAACATTGTTACCAATAACAGCAGTTTCACCAATCACAACTCCAGTAGCATGATCAAACAATATCCCACGTCCAATTTTTGCACCAGGATGAATATCAACAGCAAAAACCTCAGAAACTCTATTTTGTATCAATAAAGCTAGGATTTTTCTACCATTAGACCATAAATTATGTGCAATTCTATGAGATTGACAAGCTAAAAACCCTTTAAAATTCAAGAAACAATGAACATAACTTATACAAGCTGGGTCTCTTTCTTTAGCTGCCCTTAAATCTTCCTTCACATCATTGATGATTTCCCTGTTCTCAACAAACACACCAAGAAATAAATCAAAAAGGGTGTTTGAATTTAAGCTTGAAAAGCTTAATTTCTCTGCTAAATGATTAGCCAAAGCTTTCTCTATGCATTTATGTGACAGAATTGAATTGTAATAATAACTTGACAATATTGGTTCTTGTTCAACATCTGATTTTGCTTCTTCCACCATTTTTGACCATAAATCTTCAACTTTTTCTTCTTCTGAATCTTCATTAAATTCCTTTGAATTTATGGGTTTTTGATGATTCTGTGAAATGGGTGTGCAGGAAAGAAGATCAGAAAAAGTGGGTCGGCAGTAATTTATGTATCTATAACGATGATGATCTGATTGAGATCTATCTGTGTCACAATTTTTTGTGGGTTCTGCCCTAGAAGAATGAACACAAGTTGCCATTTTTGGGGAATAATTTATGGGTTTGTAAAATTTAGGGTTATTAGAAGAAGAAATTGAGAGAGAAGTGTGAGATTTGGGAGGAGAGAGAAAATAATGTTGATGTGGGTGTTTTGAGAGTGAAGGTAAGCTATGGTTATTATTATTTTGATAACTATATATAAAGCTCAAAACTTTTTTTGATGAAATTGTGATTTTATGAGATAAAATTATGGGATTGGAGGAGTAAACAAGTAGTAGGCTCATGTCACTGATTTTGTCACTCCCTTCTAAATAGTTTTTGTAAGAAGGGAGTATTAAACAAAAAAAAATGGGAGAGGTTTCTTTGTTGGTGAAAGGTTGTGGATGTAGAGCTACATAAAAAGGTTTTCTTGGTCATGACATGAGGGGTAATTTAGTAATTTTGTATTATTATAAGTTGATTTTTTGTTGGTCAAATTATTTTTTGATATAGGAGTATGATTTTATCCACTTTATATAGATTATGTTTATGAGGGAGAGGTACCCGGAATTCCAGGATATTATTCAGGGTTCGAATCCTTATCCCAATAATATGTTGGATCATTTACTTTTGGGTGGTTTAGTCTTGTACCTAACCTCTAAGCTGGTGTGCCCAACAGGCTAATAGCCTATTAAAAATTAGTTTTCGAACCAGTTATCTTTCCTAATAAAAAAAAATAAAGTAAGATATGTTTATACATTATCATTAGACATCTTTGAAGAGGAATTTGTCATATGAGAATATTATTGAAATGTATATATGAGGAAGGATTAAGCAAGAGAAATAATTAAATAAAGATAGCTTGTGAAATTAAAGTCTAACAGAAGTATTTATAGTTCCTTACTTCCTTGCAAATTTAAACTACATTATGTGCAAGTTTCAAACATTTTTGCATCATATGTCAACAGCTGACAAGTCTTCTCAATGAAACTTCATAGTTACACTATTCTATGTCAAACTTCATAACCTCACAAGTTATGTTTATTTTATGCATAAAATACATTTTCTCCATTTCATATTACCTGTAACACTTTTATTTTTATGCATGCCAATGCAAAATTTTGAGGACATATATCTTTAATTTTATATTTGTAAAAATTATAAAAAGTACATATTAAAAATACATAATAAGACGAATCTAACAAGATCTCACATGACTATATTTTTATTCACGTATAAATCACACACGATGGTCAAAGTGAAATTTATTAATTATGTAAAAATTACAAATATTGTATGTAATATGAAACGGAAGAAGTATAAAACTTATTTTGCAAAAGTACTTTTTGAAAAAATTGGAACGAATCTACCATATTATATATAAGTGTTTATAAGTAGTTGCACTAGCAACACAAAATATACTACTCTTTTCAGAGCTTTCTTTATAGTCATTGTGGTAATTTCTTCTTGATTTTTAATACAACTTTAAGTTCTAACAATGTAAATCTCTAACAAAGAA
The DNA here is from genome assembly GCF_026745355.1 of Beta vulgaris subsp. vulgaris. Taxonomy (NCBI): domain Eukaryota; kingdom Viridiplantae; phylum Streptophyta; class Magnoliopsida; order Caryophyllales; family Amaranthaceae; genus Beta; species Beta vulgaris. The sequence continues at coordinate 1,194,362 of NC_079205.1, read as the reverse complement.
CCTATTAATAAAAAAACAGAAAGTTGATATATAAAAATATATATTGAAACTACTATTCCTAAAAGCAAGATCCCAAATATTTTTTTGGATAAGATGCTAAACTTTAGAAAATATGATCTGATCTGATCTATCTAAGAAGGAAGATGAAAATACATACCACTACAAATACAAAGGAATTTACATATATACCAAACGAATTATCAATAGAATTTTTTTTAACAAGGTAAGTTAAAGTCCCTTACAAGTAGGGAAAATTGAAGAATTTCTCTTACAAGATATGAGACTCGTTCTCATAATCTCTAAGATAGCGAGATGATGTCAGTGCCACTAGATCATTACCTTATTGCTCATATGCACAACAAATAATGGATTAATCAAAGGCAACTACTCAACTCAAAAGTTGAAAAATATAGCTTTTTTTGTTGCATGTAAGAATTAGTATTTTCTATGAATTATTATTTCCCTTGAAATTTCATTTTTTAAGAAGTGATAAAAGTTATTTGATTGATCATGGAAAAAAACAACTTCTCATGAATTTATAATCTAGAAACCTAATTAACTAACTTCTTTCATTTAGTGAAAAGTAGAACTTTCTAAGAACTAGTATTTTCTATGAATTATTATTTCCCTTGAAATTTCATTTTTTAAGAAGTGATAAAAGTTATTTGATTGATCATGGAAAAAAACAACTTCTCATGAATTTATACTCTAGAAACCTAATTAACTAACTTCCTTCATTTAGTGAAAAGTAGAACTTCCTAAGAACTATTAAGGGGTTGTTTGGTTAACATTATTTAACATAGAAAGTTAGAAATCCTATGAATTAGAATTGTTTGGTGTTGTTTGGTTGACAAATTCATGGAAAGTAGAAATTCCTAAGAAGTTCCTCTTCCAACAAAATGGAGGAAATTACTTACCTAGGGGGACCTAGCCCACCTAGGTAAGTGGAAATTCTCATGGGAATTTTCATTTCTCTTGAATCACCAAACATCTAGCAATTCCTAGGAAATACAATTACATATGAAGATAATATTCCAAGGAATTTGCACTTCCTATATTCAACCAAACGAGCACTAAAAAGTACAACTTTCTACTTTTACATCAATAATAAATTGACAGTAGAGGTCTGAACTTTTGACAATAATTTTAAAAAGGTTTGAACTATTGATTAACTTGTGTAGGTCCCAACTTTAGGGGGTCTTAACTTTTAGCGGACCTCGGTGACTTAAAACTGACGATTTTTTTAAAAATCTCACCTAGTTCCTACTTCCCTCCCTCAATTAACCCTTCTAGTGTGACCCAGATTTTACAAGTTATATATGACCTATTAAGCCAGTTTCAAATCACTAAGGTCCGCTAAAAGTTAATATCCCTAAAATTGGGACATACACAGGTTAATCAATAATTCAAACCTTTTAAAATTTTAAAATTTATCATACCAAGTTAAGACCTCTCTCGTCAATTTTTCCTATTTTAATTTATAGGAAGTTCTACTACCATTCATTTTTATATCAACCAAATAACCCGCAAATCTATGATTAGAAAGATTAGCAATTAAGAATGGCAGTCGGCTAGTGGCGGCCTTCCACAGCTCCAGTGATGGAGTTGACCGATCTGACGGGTGAGAATCCTTAATCAAAAACCGTAATAACAACAACATTATGTAACTTTTGTCTTTATTTGCATGTGTCACATTTTAACCTACAGTAAAATCTGACACGTGCATCGACCATCGCGTGTTACTCACGGAATTCAGTAAATGAGTAAAATCGTTTTTTTTTGGGTTTTTATTTTTTAAGCATGCGTGCCTAATACGGGTGATATTTGGGTCCATTAATTAAGTTATTGGCCTAATTTAGTTGGGCTAAGTGCCAAATCACGAGGTTACCATGTTTTACTACCGTAGAAGGTGTCTGTACTAGGGCTAAATTTTTGCGTTGATACAAGCAAAATCGAAACGCGAAACGTGAAACTTTTTTTTTTAAAAAAAAAGCGAAACGTGGAAGTTGAAACATGAAATAAAAAATACTCCATCTGTTTTTATTTAATTGCTACATTGATTATTATCGTGTGCACAACAATTTAGGCAATATCACTTTCAAACTTTTGTAATTGTACTTTTTGACTCATTTCATGTAAAATAATAAGGAGAAAAGAAAAAGTAGTACTTTTGGGTAAAAAAGAAAAAGAAAAACAAATATAATAGTAGAACTTTATGCCTTTATGGTGGGTCAAGTACCTTAAATAATAAAAGGTTAAATAATGAAGCAATTAAAAAGAAACACTCATATATGAAAAATGTACCCAAAACGGATTTGTAAATAAAAACTGGAGGAGTATGTCTTTTTTAACCATGTTTAATTTTTTTTTTTGTAATAATAGATAAATAAGCTAAGCTACTCCCTACTAAAGGAACAACATAACTCGTTCAAGCGATGGGGTAGGGGTGCTAATCGAGCGAGTCGGTCACGAGCATAGGCTTACTCGACTCGTGTTCCCTAAGTTTCGAGTCGAGCTGCTTAAGAGTTTCGATTCATCTAGCTAGTTCTAGCATTTGATTCTTATATCTTCTTTTTTAATTTTTTTTTCCTTTTGTACTAGATCAGCATATTTTTTTAGTGTTAATGTATTTCTTAATTTCAAAGAGAAATTAATTGAAAACGGTTGAAATGCGTGCAATGTTATCGAGTTTCAAGCGAGCTCGAGCTAACTCGAGTCAAGTTTTGACTGGGTTGAGTTCAAGCTGCTCGCGAGCTGCTTAATTCGATTAGACCCCTACGATTGACAACATAAGTAGTGGAATTAAATTAGCCTAAGTTGACTATAAGATCTGCTATTTTGAGTGTCTCTTGAAAAAAAAAATCGGACTTAACACGTGAAAAAGTTTATGTAAATAGAAATCTTGATAAAGTTGAATATAGAGCATGCACTACAGGCTTACGGCGAAAACAACATAAACATCATGATACGAAAATAAAATTAGTGAAAATACTTGATACCTAGGCTCCAATTGGTTGGACATAAAACATACATATTTAAGGAAAATTCACGGAAAAGATCTTCAAAGGTAAAAGTGAAACATATTTATGGTGCAACTTTCCTTTGTTTGGTTAATTGTACAAATAATTTCGGAGAAAATAATGAAGATAGAACAGGAAAAGGAATGATGAATTGGAAGAAGATAAAAGAAAGTAGATCTAGAATAAAATGTGTTTTTCTTTTAAACCCTTGTAAAAGCTACTTTAACCTTTTGGAAAAAATATTTTCCACTCTTTAAAACGAAACAAAGGTAAAAAAAAAAAAAAACACACATTTAAACACTCCACAAAGTGAACTTATGCCAAACTTTAAGACAATAAAGTAGAAATTCATTTGAACATTCTAAAATGATGCATGAAAATGGTAACAAAATATTGTATTGTTGACGTGGTAAGACACGAATTTGAAAATGAGGAAATACAAAGACACCTCAGTAAAAACACAGTTTATTTTTTTAAAAAACTATACGATCAAATACTAGTTTAAAATTAGTAACTTCTCTTTTAATGTTTTTTACATTGTGCTTTTTGATTAATAATATGATACTTCAAATACAAATTAAAGATGATCTCAAATCATATAGTAGAAATCATCAAAAGAAACAATAACTCAACTAAAAAAATATCATCCAAGTCAATAATCAAAATTTGTATTTCAAGATTCCACATTGGGATTGATTTCAAATCAAAAGAATATATAATCAGCTTAACTAATGATTGATTGCAATGTAAAATATGGAAAATGTTTGAGTAACCCTTAGAGCAAGAATATCGGTAGTCTAGAGCACCGAGTCTCAGCGCAGACTTTGGTGAGTCTGCCACCAGATTACTGATATTTGGACTAAATGGGATGATGAGTCTAGGAATGAGTTTTGGTTTCCCAAACTCAATCTCATACTTGGTTGTGGGCTTTTGGTAGAATAAATGTTATCTAAAATAATATGTTCAACTTTTGGTAGAGAGTCTGGAGTGAGTTTGAGGGATAAAGTGTAAAATTGGAATGAGTCTGGAGTGAGTTGATGTGACACAGTCTGAAAGTTGGGTTTTGGGTCTGAGGGATAAACTCACCCTTAGAATTATCAATCCAATTAAATATATTACAATATAATATTGATACTATGTAATAAATAATGGAAGAGGTGATATAAAAATAGTATTTTAATATATTTCAATCAATAAAAATTCAATAATAAGAGGATTGACAATCTTTAAAATGGCTCAATCAATCTTCGTAAAATATTCATAATCCTATAGGTCCTAGTCCTAGTCCTAGTTGCAAACTTTAAATTAGATCAATAATTCGCTCGTGAATACTCTTTGACTAGAAATAATGAAGACCGAAGTCGTGACGTTTGAGGTGACGTGGCTACTCAATGGGTCTCAACTCTCACTCACCGCGTCCGGCGGAGTATCTGCAAGGAATATTACCGACCTTTTAAAATTTCCCACCAAAAGGATTCCCTGTTTTTCTTTATTTTTTCTTTTGCTAAATAGTAAAATATCCAATCCAATTAATAACTAATAAGCATACTTCTATGATTTTAATTATTTTCGGTGTTCATAAGTATCCGATCCAATTAATCCAATTTGGTTGATCCGATCAATTCGCCCCGATTTTTCGGATAGTCGGTACACTTTTAAAAATTTTGGATATTTCGGATCGGATATAGATCGGCATTTTTCGTTTTCAGATATCCGAAACATGGAATATTTTTGGATTTTTTCGAAATTTCGATCCGAAATATCCGTTTTCAAGACCGTGTATATGAAATATCTGATGATCCGATCCGAAACTTTATGAACTTTTCCTTTGAAAATGTCATTTTTTTAATTTTCGGATATCCGATTATCTGATTTGATATGATCCGAAAAAATTTGGGTCAGATTCGGATCGCCTTTTCCCGAACACCCATACTAATTACTATGTCACTAGTTTTATATGCACACTATGCGGTTAAATTCAAAGGTTGAGTGTTAACTACTTTGCAGTTTATTTGATCAATTTTTCTTTTTTTCATTTTTATTTTTAAACTAATAAAATTACAGGTGTTGTAGTTTTCTTTTTCATATAGGGTTATATTGGTAAAAAATGGTAAACACTAAAGTTTTTAAGAGTTCCATATATAATAGAGATTATCCTATTATGTGAATGAATACAATACAAACTTTACAAAAGTTCCTCATTTTTTTAATATATATGCAATAATATAATAGTTAGTTTTTTTTAAAAGAGATATTTCATTTATTGAAGGCAAACGACATCAATAATAATTATTAAAAGAAAAAAATATAATCTGAAAAAAATCAAGTCAAATTCATTTTCAAATAAACTAGCTACATGAACCAGATCGAGCAATACAACGCAACCCCTTGGATTTGCCGAATCACACAGCTATTGATGGAGAAGTCTGTTATTCTGACACAGGGGAAGAAAATTCTTGATTTAACCATGTTCAGCGCTTTCGAATTGCCAATATCTCGATTTTTATGGTCTCGAATTTCAATCAATAAGAACAATTCTCCATACCATTTTTTAAAACTTCCAGCCACGTAGAAAGAGAATAAAACCAAACCTCAAACTCCCATGAAAGCAGAAAAAGAACCCAAAATTTGAGTAGAAAACTCCGAAAAGAGATAGAGTGGAAGATTATTATCAACAAAAACAATAAAATCCAAAAGAAAAAAGAGGAATTGGGGACTTAATTACCACCATCAAAAGGATGATGGCAGCCCCAAACTAAAAGAAAAGAATTAGTATTTTTTTGAGGAGAAAGAGGAGAGAGGAGAAAGGGGAGGAGGCTTCATAGTTAGTTGATGGTAGTTAGTAGTTAGTACTCCCTCCTCTATTTTTAATAATTTTTCCTTGTATTTATATTAGAGTAGTATGTTTTTAAAAAATTTCTAGAGGTGAAAATATACATTATTTGGACAACAAAAAGTAGAGTGAAGTACTTATAAAAATTTTAAAAGATGAAAAGAAAATAAGAGATCAAATTTCGCAAAAAGTAAATTTACTTGGTTCATTTCACATCCCCTATAGGAAGTGTTTGGGCTTATTTCCTGGGATAGGCTTACCAGGGATAATCCAGCCCAATAAAGGCCTTAGAACCTCCAGTGGACCCCACCTGTGATGGTGCATCCCAGCTGTCAGTGCCCCCCAGCTGGCCTACAGTTGGGATATCCCCAGCACTATAAATACTCAACCCCCCATCAATGAGAGGGTATTGAATTCTTACCTAACAAACCAGAGCATCTCTCTCTAGACTTTATCTCTCTAAGCTTGATCACTGACTTGAGCGTCGGAGAGGCGATCCCGGAACAACCCCGGGGCAGTCTAACCATTACTTTTGCAGGATTCCGGCGTACGGACTTTAGACTCAAGACATTCAAATCTGACCCGGTATTCCCTAAGCAAAGGAGTTAGAACCCTTAATTTCTAGACAGAAACAGTTTGGCGCCGTCTGTGGGGAAAGTACAAAAGGTTACTTCGCCACTACTCACTCAGATTTATTCACTCAGCTACTCAGCTCAGAACGCCAATTGACATGGCACCAACCAAAAACACTCGCGGCAAGCCAGCCTCCGAGCAGGTCTCTCGGCCAGAGAGAGGCCACTCGCCCGCACATAATCGGGATCCCCCAATCCCCCGACCGGAGCGAGGTCATTCGCCTGCGCATAACCGGGAGGCCGAGCGGACTCCCTCACCGGCTCGGAGGTCACCTACCGTCCAAACCTGGACCCCGGTCGTATCCCAGCATATTCAGCATGTGGAGCCTCAGCCGCTCTTTGCGTCTGACCTGGCCCTTATCACGGCTCAGCTCCAGGAACTTCCAAAAGGGTATGATGGACATGATGGCCATGCTCAGCAGAGGCAGCCACAACAAGTCGTCCCGCTCAATCAGCATGAGCCCAGGGAGCGCACGGTCGTCCGCTCTCAGAGGGACAACTCTCGTTCTAATCGAGACCCGCAGCCTAGCCGGCCACGGTCCGATGCGAGAGACCCGAGCCACCGGGAAAGGGAAAAGTCAGCGCGACAGGGGTCGACCCGTCAGCATGCAGAGACCCATGTTTCTAAATCCCCAAGGGGGGCGGGTCGGAAACCCCAAGATGCCCGAGAGTTCCTTAACAAAAGAAGCGCCTCAGCCAAGGCTATGACGCGGGAGTTCCTCAGGAAGAAAGCAAAGACCGAGAGGGCCAAGGGAGACTCGGCTCATTCTCAGCCCCTAGGCTAGCTGGAGGAGGGCTCAAGTTCCTGATCCCCTTCAGTCAGGAAATCCTAGGGACTCAACCCCCGGGTAAAATTAAAACCCCCCTGATCGAGCCATTCGCGGGCCTAACCGACCCAGATGATCATATGGCTAGTTACAAGGCTCAAATGAGCGTACAGACAAGCTGCGAGGCCACTTGGTGTCGCTTCTTCCCTACCACCCTCAAGGGTTGGCTCTGAATTGTGTTCCAAGACTGCCGGCGGGGGTCATCACTGACTTCGCCATATTGAGCACCTCTTCATCCATCAGTTCGTAGCAGGAAAGAGGCAAAGAAAAACCAGCCTTCACCTCATGGGGGTGAAGCAAGACAAGAATGAATCCTTGTCGGACTATATAAAGAGGTTCAACGAAGAGTCTCTCAAAATAACCGACCTACAGGAGTGGTAGCCTTCGCTGCCCTCATGTCCGGCCTCCAACCAGGTCGGCTTAGATGGTCATTGGCCGAGAATGAAGTCAAAACTTACTCGGAAGCCATGGCTCGGGCTCAACGATTCATCCAAGCAACGGATATCTGCCGTTACTCGGACGAGGGTGGCAAGAAAAGGAAGGACGAAGGGAATCACGCGGGTCAGCCTAAACATCAAAGAACGGGGGGCCGAGGGGATCGGCTCACCGATAATGGCAATGATCCCCGGTTCAATAAAAATCGAAAGGAAATCTACTTTGAGATCCGGAATAAAAATTGGCTCCCCAGGCCAGCACCCATCCGGACATCATCGTCTCGGAGGGATAAGAGCTTGTGGTGTGACTACCACAAGGAATGTGGACACACCACCAACGACTGTCGGGAGCTCAAGAAGTCCTTGAACGGTTTAGCCGACCAGGGTAAACTCAACCCCTACCTAAAGCGTTCGAGCGAGGAAAAGGGGAAGCAAAAGGCGGGTCAGTCGAACAGTGGGGACACTGAAGGATTCATTGGTGTCATCGCTGGGGGATTCGCGTCGGGAGGCCTAACCGGCCGAGCGCGCAAGGCTCACCTTCAAAGCCTTAAACACCAGGTGCTTGACGTCCAGCTCCCCCGAGCTAGTGGTCCCGTCATGACCTTCGGGGAACCCAGTCGGACGTTGCACGTTCCGCACGATGACCCCCTCGTCATCGAGCTCAAGGTAGCTAATACCAAGGTGAAGAGGGTGCTGGTGGATAGTGGATCATCCGCCGATATAATCACCCTCGACTGCCTCAAAAAACTGAAATACACCGAGCGGGATGTTACCCCCATGGCTCAGCCGCTCATAGGCTTCGGGGGCAACTCTGTCCACCCGGTCGGATCAATAAAATTACCCACTCGGATGGGTGAAAAGGGTAAGGGGAGAAGCCTACCGATCGACTTCTTGGTGGTAGACATACCTCTGCCTTACAACATAATAATGGGGAGGCCCATGCTAAACAAGGCCAAGGCCGCCATCTCCACCTACCAGCTCCTCTTGCAGTTTGAGACTGATGATGGGAAGGTAGGAAAAATTCAAGGCGACCAACAGGCCGCAAGAGAGTGCTACGTGAATAGCCTCAAAAATACCGACGTCCAAAAGGACTCGGACAACGACGTCCAAAAGGACTCGAAAAAAAGAAGAAAATACGAGGAGGGTCAGCCCTCAACGGGCCTCGGGTGTACATAACTGAAAACCCCAAGCAATACGAGCGTCCTCAGCCAGCCGAGGATGACGAAGAGTCGCGATCGGCCAGGACCCCGGTCGGACTGTCAGGGTAGGCAAGGCCATGGACCGCAAACAAGGCAAGATATAATCCAAGTCTCACGGAAGTACCAAGATGTCTTTGCCTATGAGGCCACAGAAATGCCGGGGCTCGACCCGAAAATCATGTGCCATGACTTAAATCAAAGAGGGGTTCAGACCTATCAAGCAGAAGCTCAGGCACCAAGGTCCCGAAAGAAATGCCCGCGCAGCAGCAGAAGTCAAGAAGCTGCTCGAAGCGGGTTTCATAGAAGAGTGTCAATACTCGGAATGGCTGGCCAATGTGGTCTTGGTCAAAAAGCCGAGTGGGGCATGGCGAATGTGTGTCGACTTCACCGACTTAAACAAAGCCTGCCCAAAAGACAATCACCCTTTGCCAAAGATCGATAGGCTGGTCGATTCAACGGCAGGGCACGCCCTTCTCAGCTTCATGGATGCAAATGCCGGCTATCATCAAATTCCCATGGCCGAGAAGGATAGGGTTCATACAGCGTTCATCACTCCTCAGGGTGTCTACTGCTACAAAATGATGCCATTCGGCCTCAAAAATGCCGGGGCGACATATCAGCGTACCGTGAACAAAATCTTCAGCGACCAATTGTGTCGGAACATTGAGGTATATGTTGACGATATGATAGTCAAAAGCAAGGCCCAGTCGGATCACCCTGCAGATCTGAAAGAAACGCTGAGCACCCTAAGGAAATACCGAATGATGCTCAACCCTAAAAAATGCGTCTTCGGAGTTAAAGGGGGAAAGTGCCTCGGATTTCTAGTGGATGAGAGAGGTATAGAGGCCAACCCGGACAAAATCAAAGCGGTCTTAGAAATGAAATCGCCTCGGAATGTTCGGGAAGTACAGCGCCTAACCGGCTGCTTAGCGGCACGTCGGTTCCTCCCCGGTCGGCCGATAAAAGCTTGCTGTTCTTCAAGGCCCTGAAGCGAAAAGAGTTCGCATGGTATGACGAAGCCGAGCAAGCCTTCGCTGACCTCAAGAATCACTTGGCATCTTTGCCCAAACTGATCTCCCCCTTGCCGGGGGAACCCCTGTTTATCTACTTGGCTGTCTCGGACTACGCTCTTAGCGTCGTCTTGATAGCCGAGCGAGAAGGAAAGCAACACCCGGTATACTTCATCAGCCATGCCTATAGGGGGGCCGAAGCGAAGTACAGCGATGTTGAGAAAATGGTCTTCGCCTTGGTGATGGCGAGCCGGAAGCTCAAGCCCTATTTCCAAGCACACCCCATCAAAGTCCTAACCGGACAACCGCTCCGGAAGCTTATTGAGAATAGAAACCACTCGAGTCGGATGAGTGATTGGGCAGACCAGTTAGCAGATTTCGGGCTCGAGTTCGAACCCCGAAGAGCCATCAAGGCCCAAGCACTTGCTGACTTCATCACTGAATGCGCAACTCGACCCCCGGTCGGTTCGCAAGAGGGTGGGAGCTGCTTGTTGATGGATCATCCACAAAGAGTGGTTGTGGAGCCGGATTGGTCATCAAACCTCCGGTCGGAGAAAAAATCGAATATGCTGTTAAGTTCGAATTTCTCGGATCTAACAATGAAGCCGAGTATGAGGCTCTCATCCTCGGAATACAGCTATGCATCCTAGCTGGGGCAACCTCAATCATAGCCAAGTCCGACTCACAACTCATAGTGGGTCAGATTTCCGGAGACTATGAGGCCAAGGAGGACAACATGAGGATGTACTTGGCCAAAGCCCGAGCTGTCATTGCGAGGTTATCCGGATTCCGGATTACTCACATTCCTCGCTCGGAAAATCAGCAAGCAGACGCACTCGCTCGGATGGCTAGTTCTGCTGAGGGGTCGGCCCCCAGAACCATAACTTGGGAGGTGTTGAAGGAGCCTAGCATAAATGCCAAAGAGCAGCTCGTACTCAATCGATCCTCAAACTGGATGGGTGAAATTGTGGTAGTACTTGCGAGACGGGACCTTACCTAGCGATCCTAAAGAAGCCGACCGGGTTAAGCATAAGTCAGGTTGGTTCCTTTGGCACGAAAGGCAGCTCTATAAAAAGTCTTTCACTCATCCCCTCCTCAAGTGTATAACTCCCGAGGAAGGAAATTATGTCCTCTGGGAAATACACCAAGGAGCCTGCGGAAGCCATCAAGGGGGTCGAACTATAGCCGGAAAGGCACTAAGGGCCGGATACTATTGGCCTACTCTGAAAGCTGATGCCTCGGACTTAGTCCGGAGGTGTCCATCTTGCCAGATTCATTCGGACATACCGAGGGCGCCGGCCACTCCCCTCACCACCATTCAAGCAGTCCTACCCTTCGACAAGTGGGGCATGGACCTGCTCGGACCTTTTCCCCCGGCTTCTGGGCAAAGAAAGTTCCTAATTGTGGCTATTGATTACTTCACCAAGTGGACCGAAGCCGAGCCACTGGCGTCAATTACTGACAAGCAGGTTCAGCTGTTCGTTTGGCGGAATATAATTACCCGGTTCGGAATTCCAAGAACCTTGGTATCAGACAATGGTCGACAGTTCAACAGCGGGCCGACACGAGCATATTGTGTCCGGTTCGGCATACAAACAAGGTTCTCGGCAGTCTCCCGTCCTCAGACCAACGGACAAGCCGAGTCAGCCAATAAAATTGTTCTAAAGGGTATCAAAAAATCCCTTGATGCGGCTAAAGGGGCATGGGTAGACGACCTACCTGGAGTACTCTGGTCGGCTCGGACAACGGTGAAAGAAGCCACCGGGCACTCTCCTTTCGGCTTGGTCTATGGAAGCGAAGCTGTCCTTCCGGTCGAGGTGGGAATCCCCTCCCCTCGGATGACATTCTATGAATTCGACCAAAATGAAGAAGAAAAGCCCGTCAACTTAGACCTATTGCCAGAAACCCGAGGCAATGCTTTGCTACAAGCCATCCGGTACAAGCAAAGAATCACGAGGCACTTTAACCGGCGAGTAAAGCCTCGGCCAATCAGTCTAGGCGACTGGGTCGTCCGGAAGGTCGAAGCCACCGGACTTTCCCATCTCAAAGGAAAGTTGGGGGCAAATTGGGACGGTCTTTACAAGGTTACAGAAATCATCAAGCCAGGGACATTCCGACTCGAATCTCCCGAAGGGGTCCCCCTGGCTCGGTCTTGGAACCTAGACAATCTCAAAAGATTCTATGTGTAACTCCTTTTTCGTTACTTGCACTAGGGGCATGATGTAAGGCCAGTACTACCTGGTCGGTTTAAGCGAGCAAATCCAACTGTACTCGGACTTAACCAGTCCATGTACCAAGTCGATTTCATTCTAGAAATAAAAAGACTTAGCCAGTCTCATTATTTTGATCAAAAGGACAAGCAAAACTTAACCAGTTTATTGTCTTTTAAATGTTGTAATATATTGCAAATAACGAAAAAGTACGACACAAGACAAGTTGCAAAATAGTAGTTGTATTCCAATTGATAAAAAGTTGAAAAACACAACCAAGAGTTTACAAAAATACAGGACCAAAAGCGAGGCAAAAATAGAAAAGCTAGAAGGCCGACAAGGCCAAAGCTAAGAAAGCAAAATCCTAAAGCAGCTAAGGACCAGCAGCAGGTTGCTCAGCAGCAGGCTGCTCGGTAGGAGGTGGCACGGTGCTAGCAGCATCTTCTTCTTCGTCGTCAGACTCGTCATCTGAGCTCATCTCCTCAGCCATCTTGGCTTTGATCTCGGCTGCTTCGGCCTCAGCCAACTCTTGATAGCGAGACCAGACTGAATTCCAGTCAGCCTCGGGGAAGGAGTCGGCCAAGGCTTCCCTCAGCTTGGAGAGCGCTTCGTCCTCGCCCACATTATGGGAGGATTGGCCCACCTCAGCGCAAAAGTCGGTACAGTCGTCCGACCCCTGCCAGGCTTTGAACCACTCCTCCTAAGAGCGAGAAACGGCCGCTTGAGCTTCCTTTAATTGGGCCTCAGCCGCAGAGAGCTGGAGCTTGACTTCCTCCAACTCCTTCTCGGCCTGAGCCTGCTTAGTTTCGGCCGTGACCTTGGCCGACTCAGCATTCTCCTTAGCCAAGGAGAGGTTGGCTCTCTCTTCCTTCCACTCCTGCTGCTCTTTTTGCCAGGCCTCCTCGCCCTTCCGGATCTTCTCCTCCACCTCTTCCTTGCGGAGCTCGGCCAATCTTTTGTCCTCTTTGGCTCGGTACAGCTCGTCAAAATGGGACCGAGCCGCGTCCCTCAGCTCCTGGACTTCTTGGACGAAAGCGAGCCGATCCTCGGCTACTTTGGTCATCCGGATGGAAAACTGCAAAACAAAGACAAGTTAAAAAATAGAAATGAAAAAGTTAAAAGAGGAGTAAGGCTAAGGTACTTACGTCCATCCAGGAGCGAAAGAGCTCACTCGACTCATTCCTCTGATTGACCTCATTGATGTGGTCTCGGTCAGTTTGAATGCATAGGATCTCCAGGGAGTCGGAAATCCTTTTCTTCTTGTCCGTCTTGGACATCTGTGTGAAGGGGACGGGCGCCTCGGACAGAGAGCGCTCGGCCGAGAAGGGTGGGAGGCCCCCGGTCTTCGACTCCGAACAGGCTCGAAATCCGAGGGATGGACCGAGACATGGGTGTCCCCACCTCCGGAATCGGGTCGAGGACTATTCACCTCGACAGAAGGCTCCTTTCGAGCCTTCTTCGCTGACGCCTCCTTCTCGGCCCGAGCTTTGGCCAGGGCCTTCTCCGTCAGTTCAACCCTCTCCTCGGCCCTCTCCTTTCGCTTCCTCGGCTTGGGGTTGGACGGATCCTGTGAATACCAAGATGTTAGCAAGATATGCAAGGAAAACTCGAATCGGGTCGGATGGTAAAATGTTTACCTTCGGCTTGGAAGGCTTATTAATCTTATTGGCCTTCATCTCGGCCCTGATCCGAGCGGCCTTGAGAGCAGCGGAAGTTAATCGCTCAGCCATCTCCGGATCGGTCTCTTTTAAGAATGCTAAGGAAGCTTCTGCAAAAAGAAAAAACACAGTTAGCAAAATATAACAAGTAAACACAAACAAGTCAACCAGCCCCTTTTGCCGAATTACCCTTGGGAAAGGCCGGACTCAGGCCGAATGCGGCGAGGAAGTGCTCGTTCTTGAATAGCTTACAGCTCGGGAGCCAATTCCCCGCTACAAAAACCTCACCGCCATCCACTATCTTCGCCTCTAATTGCATATAGATGGCAGCCACTGCTTCATCTTCTGATAGCTCGGGAACTTTAAAGTTGAGGTAGTGGTTGGGGTCGGCAGACGGAGGTACGATGGGGATGCCCCAATCTCCCCATAGTAAACAAAAGCAAATCCTCGACGAAAACCCTTCTGCGAGGTGGGTAGGTCGAGGACGGTCCGGTAGCCCCGTCGAGCCTGGAAGCACCACCAACCAGGTCCATGATCCTTCTCCTCGAACAGCTTGTATAAATGGCGCCATAGGGTGAGGGTCGGCTTAACACCGATAATATCACAAATCACCTGAACCGCCAATATACCCCCCAAGAGTTCGGAGATAGCTGACCCAGGCACAATTGGTACGCATTCAATATATCCTTCTCAAACTGGGTCAGCGGGAACCTCAAGCCCATCTCCATGGCCTTGTAATAAAAGGCGGTGCATCTAGGGGGTGGGCTCAAAATGGTGTGGCTAGCATCGGGTCGGACCAGCAGATAGGGGTCCTTTATCTGAAACTTCGCTGCTTGGCCTCGAGCATCCTCCATTAGGGCCTTTATTAGAGAAGGGAGGGGGAATTTTGCTCCCGGACCACCTTTAGGGTCGATCTCAGGATACGCGAGCCGACCGGATGTAGACGCTTCGCCTTCTTCTCCCGGCATAGCTATCCTAACTACACCATCAGACAAATATCTGTCTAAGTAACTCCTCGAAGAGGGATAGGCCAGGGACACCTCCCAGGGTAGGGGGATGGCACCCTCGGCCTCCTCCTCCTCGGCTTGCGAAGGAGTACTCGGGAGGGAAAGCGCCTCAGGCACAGCCGAGGGGTCCGGGCAACTTATTAAAGTTGACACCAATACCATTCCCATACCCCTCACTTCCTCGGCTAAATTGTAAGGAGGTGAGGGAGGGGGTGTCACTGACTCGGACGAGCTCCCCATTATTTATCAACAGAAGGGGGTCGGCCGATTTTATTAAAAGAAAGAGAAGAAAAAACTTAGCGAAAATACAAAACAAAGGCGTACCTGGTCGGACGAAGAAGATGGAGCCCAGACTTAGAGAGAGAAAATGCTCTGAAGTAGAGAGAGAGAGAGAGCAGAAAACTCAAAGTTAGAGAGAGAGAGAGAATTGTAAAAGTGACAAAATCTCTCTCCTCTCTCCCTACTTATAGGCAAAATCCTCGGTCCCCGTGTTCCACGTCATCTCTTGGACCGGGCCTTGTGTCTTCAACACCTTAATGGGCCTCCCAACTGCCCAAAACTGTTCAAAATGTACAACCCCTCGGAATATCAATCGTCACAAAAGTCATAAATAACCAGAAGTTGAATCGCCACCATGTTTTCAAGCACCCCAATAATCCACCGTTGCCACGTGGCATTTGGGTTCCCAAGAAGCTATTAAGTTCACCAGCTCAATATTGCCAGTTCATCAGCTCAAGGTTACCCACTCGGTCACCTCAGCCAGTGGTCCAAAACCTTAGGCACCGACTCGGACAAGCATGGGGCTCATTGGCCCCTCATCCGAGCCGCGTCCAACAAGCTCAGCCCTTGGAGGCACTCCTCCTTGGTTGAGTAAGTCTCCTAAGTCCCAGATTGACTTAGCGAGAGCAGGCACCGACTCGGACAAGCATGGGGCTCATTGGCCCCTCATCCGAGCCGCGTCCAACTAGCTCAGCCCTTGGAGGCACTCCTCCTTGGTTGAGTAAGTCTCCTAAGTCCCAGATTGACTTACGAGAGCAGGCACCGGCTCGGACAAGCATGGGGCTCATTGGCCCCTCATCCGAGCCGCGTCCAACTAGCTCAGCCCTTGGAGGCACTCCTCCTTGGTTGAGTAATTCTCCTAAGTCCCAGTTGACTTAGCGAGAGCAGGCACCGGCTCGGACAAGCATGGGGCTCATTGGCCCCTCATCCGAGCCGCGTCCAACTAGCTCAGCCCTTGGAGGCACTCCTCCTTGGTTGAGTAAGTCTCCTAAGTCCCAGATTGACTTAGCGAGAGCAGGCACCGGCTCGGACAAGCATGGGGCTCATTGACCCCTCATCCGAGCCGCGTCCAACTAGCTCGGCCCTTGGAGGCACTCCTCCTTGGTTGAGTAAGTCTCCTAAGTCCCAGATTGACTTAGCGAGAGTAGGCACCGGCTCGGACTAGCATGGGGCTCGTTGGCCCCTCATCCGAGCCACGTCCAACCGGCTCGGCCTAAAGAGGCCCTCCTTGATTGACTTAGCGAATGAGGACACCGGCTCGGACAAGCATGGGGCTCATTGGTCCCTAGCCCGAGCCGTAAACTAACCACACCCCTCCATTTCTCGACGAGATTGGGTCGGCATTCATGCCACCCCTCTCCCTGAGGACACCGGGTCGGCACTCGAGCCACCTCTCCCCTTGAGGAGACCGGGTCGGCACTCAAGCCATCCCTCTCCTCGAGGAGACCGGGTCGGCACTCCAGCCACCCCTCTCCTTGAGGAGACCGGGTCGGCACTCAAGCCACCCTTCTCCTTGAGGAGATCGGGTCGGCACTCAAGCCACCCCTCTCCTTGAGGAGACTGGGTCGGCACTCAAGCCATCCCTCTCCTCGAGGGGATCGGGTCGGCACTCCAGCCACCCCTCTCCTTGAGGAGACCGGGTCGGCACTCAAGCCACCCTTCTCCTTGAGGAGACTGGGTCGGCACTCCAGCCACCCCTCTCCTTGAGGAGACCGGGTCGGCACTCAAGCCACCCTTCTCCTCGAGGAGACCGGGTCGGCACTCGAGCCACCCCTCCTCCTTGAGGAGACTGGGTCGGCACGTGCCCTATTTTCCTGCCTAAGAAGCAGGTCAGCCTGGGTTCCAAACTATCTAGGTTCCGCCACGAACGGGAAACATTTCAGCAAGGCCTCGATATTTCCCATTCCTGGCGTGGGGCTAATTGTTTGGGCTTATTTCCTGGGATAGGCTTACCAGGGATAATCCAGCCCAATAAAGGCCTTAAAACCTCCAGTGGACCCCACCTGTGATGGTGCATCCCAGCTGTCAGTGCCCCCCAGCTGGCCTACAGTTGGGATATCCCCAGCACTATAAATACTCAACCCCCTCATCAATGAGAGGGTATTGAATTCTTACCTAACAAACCAGAGCATCTCTCTCTAGACTTTATCTCTCTAAGCTTGATCACTGACTTGAGCGTCGGAGAGGCGATCCCGGAACAACCCCCGGGGCAGTCTAACCATTACTTTTGCAGGATTCCGGCGTACGGACTTTAGACTCAAGACATTCAAATCTGACCCGGTATTCCCTAAGCAAAGGAGTTAGAACCCTTAATTTCTAGACAGAAACAGGAAGACCTTAAAGAAACAGAAAAAGTAAGTACTATATGCGGCTATGATTTAAGTTGATGCAAAATAGTATATATATATCATGAGTTCACTTTAAATTTTAGCCTTGATATATTGTATATATTCAAGTACATATGTTACCAAATAGCTAAAAGATATATTTCCTACATTATATACTTTCAATAATTTTTCTAGTTTGAAATATTGACATAATAAAATAGGCCAATGCACAAAAAAAAAAAACATGATTGTTTTAATTTCTTATAAATTACTCTTTTCACAAATTTCACTACAAACTTCTCCATTATTCATAATGTTTTATAGAAGCCAAACCATTAATTTGTGTGCAAGTTTCTACTTCTTATCTACAACTAAGCATACGAACATAGAAAAAAAGTATACGCAAAACGTTTTTGGGCGACACATATAGCACTAGTACACTAATAGGATACGACTAACATGCAACTATTTGATGTTGAAGCGATTAGCGAGATAAAGACATCACATAGTTAGCCACTTCCTTTTGAACTCCTATACATAGGATAGTAGGATACAATGTACATCATTTTCAGATTTCAGCTTTTATATCGTCAGAGGATCAACTCAATCAAAAGTTTAAATTGATGGTTGGAGTTCCACACGTCTTCTCACACAAGAGCCCATTGGACTTGAAGTGTGGATACATCAGAGACCTCCCTCATGCATAACGATAAACATTCCATTTAGAAAGGAAGGGTGGACGAGATTTGAACCCGTGATCTTTATGTACACTAGCTCTGATACTATGTCAAAAGACCAACTCAACCAAAAGATTAAGCTGATGGTGAAAATTCCAGAAATAGTTTTATATTCTATCACATATATTATGCTAAAGTCCATCATATCATTAGTGTAGCTCAAGTGAGCAAATATCGTGTAGTTAGTAGTTAGTACCTCTCCTAAGAATTTCATTACGACAACTATACTAGCAAATGAGCCAATAGGACATCAAAGACAATAATCTATCTGTCAAATGTCAACTAGAATAGGAATATATGATAAAGTGACAAAGTGGTATTTAGGGCTATGATTGAATTTTATTTCCATTTTTGTTTTTGTGGCTCTCATTTTTGTTTGAAAATG
This sequence comes from Beta vulgaris subsp. vulgaris, assembly GCF_026745355.1. Taxonomy (NCBI): domain Eukaryota; kingdom Viridiplantae; phylum Streptophyta; class Magnoliopsida; order Caryophyllales; family Amaranthaceae; genus Beta; species Beta vulgaris. The sequence continues at coordinate 1,175,804 of NC_079205.1, read as the reverse complement.
TTAGTAGTTCTTCTTAAAATGCTTGGATAGAAACTCATAACGTCAAGGTTTTAGGGAACTAAAATAGGGTTAATAGTAATAAATGAATCGTTGGTCACGGATAATGAATTAGATTTCAAGAAAAAAAAGTAGCTTATTCATTAGATTAGACACTACTTCTTTAGCACTTCATAAAATATGGCAAATTTCCTTGTTAAGGCAAATTAAATTGAATATTATTCGAACTAATTAAAACATAAAATTAAGAGTATCTTGTGTTGAGCACAAATCATTTATTGTTTTACCAAACTCATAACCAAGAAGCTAAGGGATGTTATATGTACTTATGTCATTATATAATTATCCTTTGATTTGTAGGAAAACAAGCAAGTAGTGATTGTCCTATCTCATAACGGATTTAATATTATAATATTACTATTTGTTTATTCTCTTTAATTTCATTTCAAACATAACACTATCAATAATAAAAAGAACAACACTAATGATGAAAGAGGTAAGTTCAAGTTACATGGATTATACATTTTTATTGTGTTAAGAGATTAGAGATTTTGGAATTATTTTTCCAATAGTAGATATGTCATGACATAAACATATACGAAGGATAAAACTTAATGGAAAGAGAAATCATCCCCACACATAAACTATAAGATTTGGATTTATTGAAGTGGGATGAGAGCATAATTCTATCTTGAATATTAGTCTTATTACTAAATAATTCATCTTTTATTTGATAATTGGACAATTGAATTACAGTGTGATACAATGAGTCTAATATTTGCATTATAAGTACAGTTATGTATGCTCTTGTTAGTAAGACCATGTATATATTACCATTAACCTTATTACAACTCTACCGATTTTATCAATAATTTCATATATGCATTATGAGTAGCACTATCTATGTTATTAGAATAATCCACGTCATACCATCAATTAATAATAATAGATAGGTTATCGGGTGTAAAAAATATATATTTTAGATCTTAATCAACCAAAAAAAGTAGAAGTATAATATTATTGGAATTGTAGTCTTTATAATTTTTCTTTCTTTACCTCTCTTTCTAATTTTCACATGCATTTATTCAAGCAAACATATTTTTACTATAACTTTAAAATTATAATATGAAGCAATATTTCTAGGTTTACAAGTCATACAAAATAAGACTGCCCTTCAATTTTGGCAGGCTACAAGAATTAATAAATGTAATTTGGGGACATATATCACTATCATTCTCACTTCACCACAAGTACCTTAATTGAATATTGACCTCTTATAATTTGATGCACCATAACAAAAGCATCTTATTGTATGGAGTTTAATCACTGCCCATTCATGCTTTTAGGAGCCAACAACAGAATCTTCATTTTTGTTATTGATTTTCTGGTTACTTTCATAGAAAAGAGAACTAATGATCACTTGATGTGGATACCTTTGCATTGGCACTTTTGACGATTTTGCGCCACTCTTAGAAATTTGTGGTCGCCGCATATGAAATTTGTTTGAGATGCTCTAAACGGTCTCTCTTTATTAGCCGTAAGGGTGAAAATTCGGTGTACGATTTGAATTTTTACTTAATTTAATTTGATTCGAACAAAATTTGGATTCTAATTTTTCAATCCAAAACCAATTAAAGTTAGAGTCCAAACCAATATAATCCGAAATTTCAGACACTAGATGAGATTTGATCCGAATTTATCCAAGTTTTTCTAATTTATGTTTTTTCGCTGAAATGAATTTGACACGAGGATCAAAATAAAGTGTTCGATACTAGAAGTAATTCCTATAGTCTCTTAAAAATTCATTAATAAACTAATAACAACTAATAATTCATTGCAAACTCATAATTTATTATAACAGAATAATCAACAACAACATAACAACATATTCACCTTTACAGCAAGTTAGAGTTATAACTTTTAGAAAAAGGGAAGAGCTGTCGAACCACTTGAGCTTTAAAAAATCGATAAGCCTACTCATAAATATAAAATATAAGGCCTATTTACTATTCAGTTATTTTGGATTTTTGGATCCAATCACCATTTATACAATCCAACATGAAGATCCGTCCGATTTTTCAAAAAGAAAAATTCAGTCCGAACATAGTCCAATCCGAATTACTAATAATTCGATTTAGATTAGATTAGGTTTCGTTTTTTTTTCTAAATTACTTTCACCCCTAATTAGACTATATATATATCTTGAATATGAAGATTAAATGCCACTATGATTTTTTTTTAATAAATAAAATAGTTATTAGTCAGGAATAGTGTTTCATATTATTTTATAATCAAGAAAATAACTACCCCTCCCATTATAAAATAGATCGAATTTGAAGGTTAATTATTCTCAGTTTAAGTGGCAAAAAATAATAAGAAAATATTATTATAGTATTTTTCATAAGAAATCTAATAGTATAATTTTGTAATTTTTATTTGTCATATACTCATATCATAAGAAATAAAATAACATTAGATATACACTTTTTTTTTTCTTCTTTTGAAAGGTAAGGCGAAATTCACATGTTTTAAAACGAAAGCATTTATTATTACTATTATTACTGATGCAAGTAAGGATCTTTAGATGTTTAAGGAAGTTAACATTCGCCACATCGGGAGGGACGGGAACATGGGCGACGAATTTCATTGCTTCCAAGGGACACCTTTAGGGTTTGTTCTCCCTATCTTATTTTCAGTTCGGTTCAGTTTTAATCGGTTTAGTTATAATCAATTCAGTTGTAAATCAGTTCAGTTCAGTTCAGTTGTAATCAGTTCAGTTCAGTTGTAATCAGTTTGGTTCAGTTGTAATTAGTTCGTTTCAGTTGTAATCAGTCTGGTTCAGTTGCAATCATTTTGATTTAGTTCGGCTTCATTTATCATTTCTATTAGTTATAATTCAATTCATTATTTAAATTCAGTTGCAATCAGTTCAGTTCAATTCAGTTTAGTTTAATTCAGTTTAGTTTAATTGTTTTATGTCGAAGAGAACATGCCCTTATAATAGTATACTATTTCCTTCCCTCTATATGTATTGATTTTTTCCTCCTGGTCGAAAAGGACGTTTTAAGTTAGCCTCGCAATATATAGTTAGCCTAGCTTTTTCTCTCATTGGTAAAGAAAGAAAGAAAGAAAGAATGGAAGCATTTATTAGGCTATAATGAGTAATTGAGTACACATAACACAATGCATATAATTGGGCTGGTTTCCAAACATTTATCAAGCCCATATAGATCAAATACTTGAGTTAAGGGCTTGGCCATCTATAATGAAATTTTAAGTCCACTTCAAAAGATGATGGTGATCCAATAAAAGGCCCCACAACATCTGCAATTTGTATTCCAAATTTAATGTGCATATCTAGCCCATATCTTTTAAATTTTTTAAAAAATCATCTAAAAAATAAAAAAAAATTCTATATTCCCTTCCAAAATATTCTCTCTCCTTTTAATCCAAAAATTAAAAAAGAAATATATTCTCTCTCCTCAGCTGAGCTACACCTACATGACATGTCTTAAAGTCCTTCATTTCTGTGACTTTCATCACCATTTTTATGGCTTACCTAAGACTCATCTGCTCCTCCTCCATTTTCACTTCTTGTGCTCTTTTTTTACCCACTTCCAAATTATGATTACAGCAAAAAAGACATGATTTTTAACTCTTTTCTTTGAGTTTCTTACAACTTTGATTGTACCCTTTTTTTTAATTCTTCATTTGAGCTTCTAAAGTTTCATTTTTACTCTTTAATTACCTAAAATAAGAGTGCCCATCTCATTCTTTTGATGATTTGTTGCATTATATGATGTCAAAATCAAGTCTTTAGCATTTCTAAGGTGCTTTTGACTGGGTGCCCCACCTTATATTCTTGTGATCTGGCTGTAATATTCTTGATTTCTTTGTTGTTGTAGAATCTTTATACATTTGGGAATATTACTCATGATTTGATTTTTTTTTTTTTGTGTTTATTTACTTTGAGCTGGAATGTTTGATTGTGGTTTCTAGGGTTTAACAATCTAGGGTTTTCTGGTGTAATTTGGGGAAATTCCCCCATTTCTTGTAGGTTTTGTAATTGTTTGTTGTACTATTATAGCTTCTTGGAGGATTAGTTTTGCTGGTTTGGGAAGGATGTTGTAGTATCTTGCCCCTGAGAAGAATTTCTTGTAGTTAGGGTTTGTTTGGGAAATTTGATTGAACTTTGGAGCTTTTCGAAGAATGGCGGAAAATGGTGTATCTTTTGTGGAATGGAAGGAGGAATATGTGTCTCAGGAGAGAGGTGGCCGTATAGTTCATTATATATTAAAGGATTCTTGTGGGGAATCCATACTTGCAGTAGTGGGCACTGAGAGGAGTCTTAGGCATATGGTTTATGTTGTTGCTGAGGAGTTTTTGAGTTATTCTGGCACTGATAATCCGGTCCAAGCCGGGTTTAAATGGAGATCGAGAAGGGAGGTGGTTGACTGGCTTACATCTATGCTGGCCAAGCAGCAACAAGCAGGTGATCCATCATTGCTATCACCTTAAATTTATGTTTTTAATATATTTGTGTATCTTCTTGCTTTAGTGGAAGTTAGTACACTTTGTTGTTAACTGGCAAGTTGATGTTTGATAGGTAGATGGCGCTTTGGTGGTTTTCTTTAACATTTCGTGTGCTTTGATCATTTTGTGGGTGGGAGAGTGAATGGCTAAACTACATTTTCAGTTTTTTCAATGTGAAGGGGTATTCATGGGGTTCTCTTGTATCCGTTGGTACTTTGATGTTTTCTTATGACTTCGCTCTTGTTGTTGTGGTAGTATGATTGAGAGAATGCTTTCAATCAAGAAACTGAATCATTGAATCCAATAACCAAACAAATGGATGTTGAAATACAACTATACAAGGGATTTTCCAGTCTTGTTGCTAGAAATAACAAATCATTATGCTGAATGACAACTGAAACGTATCTGCCTAAGAACCTAAGAAATGAGTCACTAGTATCAATAAAGCCATAAGTCTGACTGTATAGGCTGACTAGTTAAGTATATAAATTATCTCTCTTTTCAGTCAATTAGCTCGACCTTCAATCTGCAGAACCATCCTCCTAGTATCAATAGAATGACCACCAAAGCCGTCAAGAGTACTCCATTTACGTCTATCTACCATCCAAAATACTGCCAACCTCTGTGACCCATTAAGTTTCCATGATAGGTTTTAACTTCAATAAGCGCCACCTATATAATTGCTAAAACTTTTGAATTAATGGTAGCTCACCCAATTGAATACAATCTGTGATGTACCAACATGTAAGTTCATAACCTAAGATGCTATACTATGTTAGCACTCAAATGAAATACTTCATCTCTATGTTTTGTACCTTGTAGCTGCCTTGTGAATTTGTTATATCTATCTTCACCACTCTTTCTGTTAACTTGGTTAAAAGAATTTTCTTCATATCTATCATATTTGTTAAAAAGAGAGAAAAAGAATATGATTTCATCGAATTATGAGTAAATTTCACCTCTATATCTTTGTTACATCTTTCACATATTATATAGGATTAGGTCTATCATGTGTAATTAAAATAAGGTGGAATTTATCTCTATCTTCTTTACAATCTTGTCTAGCATTTTGTAGTCTTTAGATGTAGGTCATTAATTCATTGCACTATGTGACAACACTGCACATGTTCTAGATGAGCAAGTCTTAGGGTTAGACCATCTCACACTAATTGTTTTTGAGGCACTTGAAGTTACTCCAAAAAAGTATGGTAATCACCTCTGAAAATTTGGTCTCACTTGTTAATTGAGTGTTTTATCGCTTCCATACAAATCTCTGCCTTCTAAAATGTTCCCGACTAGAGCATCAGTCGAGAGCCTCGTATATCGTTACTCTTACCAACAGTAGGCGTCAACGATATATACTGAGCAAATACTTATATTCTTCTGCTGCTGATCATGACAGATTCTCCAAGTGGTGATTCAACCCAGTCTTTAGGATCTTCTGAGTTGTTAAGTGCTCCATACTTTTCTGCAAATAAAATGGTAAATCCCAGAGTCTCAGAAACGTTTTTTCCCCCCTAACATCAATTTATTGATATAAAGTTGGTAATGTATTTTGAATTTTTCAGGATCATCGTGTCAGAAACTTGAAGCAATCCTACTCAGATATAGTGTGGTTAGGTGCTGCATGGACTTGTGGAAAGCAGCTAAAACACTACCCTGCGTTTTGCAGGAATGGCACTACGATTGCAGTAAGCACTTACCGTTTTCTGTAATAAGTTATATCATGACATTTTGGGTTCTTGATTCTTGAAGAATCATATAAACCCCCTCCCCTTTTGGTGTAGTAGGGATGTTTGAACTAAAATCTATCCTATGAAGATCGGATTTGTTAATCGTATTTGTTATTGTATTTTTAGGGATTAACCCAATTACAACCAATGATTAAAGTAATTAGTCAGAAGTTATAATATTATTAACCAAGAGAATACACTTCCGGGAACCTTCAAGAGAGGGTGAAAAAGTCCACAAGTAAAGGATACCTCAACCACTATGATTAACGAGAACAAGGAGAATGGATATTTCTCGCTTCTTACAATATCAATGGTGCTCGTTGGATGTATTTAGTGTTCTGTTAGAAACCGGAATCGCAGGGGAGACAGGATGAAATATGGCTCAAAGCTCTCTCTACACACCCACATAAAATGCCTAGTTTAGAATGGGGTATTTTACATGGGACAATTATGCTAACAGCTTAGTTCAATCTCAGACTCGGCAGAGTATTATTGGTGTTCATGACATCGCAAGGATTCACTTCAGCTGCAGCATCTGTAGCATGCCACAGCTTTATTTTGCATATTGGCCCATGCTGCTTTCTGGAGACAAAATGTAATGGCAGTGACAGAATACCTGTACCCATCAACACAGTGTCATAGCCCGCCCTTCCTGATTTACACTTTGTGGCACTGCCACCTGCTGAATTAGCCTTCATGACTCTATGTTTATAGTGCTTCCACTTCTAAAATATACTCATGTTAATCCCAAAACTACATACTAAAACACTAGTAGGCACCATGCAAGTCATACATGACACTAACCTTTAAAGGAAGCACAATGCTTGCTTTACAGTTTTGAAATGATAGAAATGCTTAGCAGTGTTACAACAGGTTACTGCTAAGAAATGATATTCGAGAAAGAGTACTTTAGGTATAATCTTAGTTATAAGCTTGCGGAATAAGTTAGATAGTTTATTAGGAGGTAAAACTCTATATATCGAGGGATTTAGAGAGAGAGAGAGAGAGAGAGAGAGAGAGAGAGAGAGGCAGGTTCAAAATTGATGAGTGCTTGATTAGCTTTTAGGAGTTCATTTGGGAGAGAATCAAGCCTTTCGAAAGCTTGAGTATCGTTTACGTTTGCCGTAGTTTCAGTTTATTAATCAAATCATCTCCGTCTTTCTTAATTTCTGCCATTAATGATGCTTAAGCTATGCTAATTCATAGTTCACTGGTTAACTAGGATTCAATGGTGATCCTTGTTTCATTTTATGACAAGCTACAGTCAATGATTGCATTTTTGACATGTTGATGTCTTTAGTACATGAAATAAATAGCTGTCTGAATGATAATGCATCAACAGTTTTAGTCATTTAGAATGTTATAATAATAATCTAATAGCTTCCTCTGTGTTGCTATGCAGGCTCAATCATTTGTGTTTGTGATGGCTAAAGAGGGAAACCGGTATGTTGCCTATCTGGAGGATATGTATGAAGATAAGAAGGGTGTAAAGAAAGTTAAAGTAAGATGGTTTCATCACAGTCAGGAAGTTAAGGGTATAGTTCGTTTGCGGAACGCTCACCCCAAGGAAGTTTATATTACACCTTACACGCAGGTGATAAGTGTTGAGTGTGTTGATGGTCCCGCTATAGTCTTAACCCGTGAGCACTTTGAGAAATGCTTAGAAGGCTTTCCAGATGGTTTATTGGGAAAGCTACATCTTTGCTGTCGTCAGTTTAGAAGTAATAAAATTAAACCATTTGATTTGAGTAAATTAAGGGGTTATTTTAATCAGCCTGTTATTTCTTTTTTGGAGTCAGAAACCTTCCTAAATTCCGACTCTGTGTGCCGTGGGGTAATGGGTAACAGATTTAAGATGTTCGGGCCAGGTGATAGGGTAGCCAAAGGGACCAAGAGAACTAGGAATTATGGAGACCGAGAAAACTTATTGACAAGTTATACTGGGGTGGAAGGTTTTGACAAGAGGAAATGTACTCGTGCACCATTTGTTAAGAGTGGGAACTCTGATACCTTCAATAAAAGGCTGCTTTCATTCAATAATGGGGAATCCCAGCGGTTGCACATCCAGCTATTCCGGGTAGATGACAAAGTAGAGCTGCTGTGCCAGGACAGTGGCATCCGAGGCTGTTGGTTTACATGTACTGTCTTGGAGCTATCTCGAAAGCAGATGAAACTCCAATATAGGGATCTGGAGGACCAAGATGGATACGGAAATCTTGAGGTACTGTGTCAGACCTTTCCCATATGATGATGGTGTGCTTTTTTTGATGATGATTTGCTTAGTAACAGTATTTGGAGTTCACCATCTTGAAAGGTTTCACTGTCTTCTGGTTGCTGTAGGATATAAATGCTTTATAAATTCTGCTGAAAATATCTCCTTTGTTGTGTTGGCTGTGCCTGGCTGAAGTTTAAGCTGTCGAATTTTTTAATTCTATATGGCCGGGGAAGCAGAGTACTTCTAATGATTTATCTTAAGTGAAGACATAAAATTTGTTTGACATCTGATACCGCATCGCAATATGTCTTGAAGCTCTCCAAATGAACTAGTTATCAACGTGTGCTGTTTTATTTTGTAGTGTCTTTTCGTGTCAAATCTCTTGCAGTTGTTATGTTCTTCCTCTCACATCTCTTTTCCATCTGGTAACTAAAGGATTTCTTCCGAGTATGATATCTTTATACTACCTAGTTTCCGTTTAGGTGACTTGTTTTGACTTTTGACACTATTTACATACTCCACTTAGGCCGTCGTTTGTGTAATTTACTCAAGATTAAATATAATTATGTGCGACCTTATTAGATTCGCTTCGTTGTATTTTTTTTCAGAATATCAACTTTATATGTTTTATTATTACTGGTAATTAAAGGTGTGTATGATTAAGTTGTGTGTTGGCAAATGTGATAAAAGAAACTAGTCAACTGAAAAGAAATGGAGGAAGTATTATTTAGAAAGTAGAAAATGGACTTGTGAATGCTGGAACTCAAATCAAGACATCATGAGCAAGTCAAGACCTAAAGACCGTAAATTCACAGAAAACTTAATGTTTTTCTAAAAGTTCATATTGCGCTTCAGAAGTCCTAGAATGATGTAGTAGGAAATTAGAAATTTTTGCTGCTTACTGACACCAAGTTTAAGGCATAAACTAATAATACTCAAGTCTAATGGTATCAAGTTGCAAGGTTGTTTCTTGATATCCTTTTTTTTTTTTTTTTTTTGAGGGGTATCGATGACATCTGTTTCTGCTTGCTTAGTTTTTGATTGAGCTATGTCAATATGAAGTGGTAAAGAGATTTATGCTGAACCTCTTGGAGTTCTTGTCAACTGTTTATTTTACTTTATCTTATGTGATGGGGCCTGGGCCACTTCCAGCTTTTTTTTTATTTTTTATGTCTGTTAAGGATATAAATAATGTTTGCTTGCGTTGTTGATATATGCTGTTTAATGAATTTCAGGAATGGGTTCCAGCTTTTAGGTTAGCTGCTCCAGATAAGCTGGGGATGAGATGTCATGGACGACCTACAATCAGGCCATGCCCTCCTGTTAGTGATTCTGTGGATATAGAGTTTGAGGTTGGAGCTCCAGTAGATGCTTGGTGGAGCGATGGCTGGTGGGAAGGTGTTGTAACTGCAGTAAACAATGCCAGAGATGATAGTGTACAGGTCTATGTTCCAGGTACTAGCTGACCCTTTTTTCCCCTCTAGTCAGGCATCTTGTTTGTGATTCAGTTACAAGTCTGTTCTGCCCATTGGTGTTATCTAATGCTCTTTTACTCTCCCTTCTTGTTTTGATTTTTTTCTAATAATATATTATTGTACTTACATCAGGGGAGAACAAGTTCTTAGATGTGCCCACCAAGGATTTAAGAGTTTCCCGAGATTGGCTGAGTGGAAAGTGGGTGGATGTTAAGGCAAATCCGGATATACTTTTGGCTATCAGTGGTGAATTTAAACCACCTGTAGCCTCAACAGTCAGGAAGGATGGTGATGATGCTGATGATTCGACCCTCAAAAATGAAGTCAACGAAAATGAAGATGAAACAGCTGACGTGCCTGCTCCAGCCTCTTCCATTGGCAATATTGAAAAAATTTCCGCTTCAGAAGAAGATGATCAAGATGATGGTCACCATGTGAATGACAAAAGTAATGATGTTGGTGTTCAGGATATGTGCTGTGATGATGACCAGAAAGTTGGCAATGATGAAAATGATGATCGGAGAGAAGGTGAATCGGGTAATGGAGATGTGGAAACTGCAGCACAGGCCAATGATACATTGGATCAGACAGATGTCGTGTAGGAGCTCTTTGAAGCTCAAGATACCAGTGTAGATCTGTCAATTGTACAAATTAGTGTAGATTTGCTGAGCGCGAGGCTACGTTGATAGCATTTGATCCTGCTTTGGAGAGAACACCCCCCAGGTGTACAGCAATTAGGTGAGTCTTCCAAATCGGTTGTCTTAGATAAGTTTCTAGGATATGCCTGTGATCAAGTTCCAGTCATTTAGAATCCTTTAAGTGGATTAGATCGTGCTCATGTTTCCTGTCGGTTACTTCGGATGATGATGGTTCAGGAGTTCTTTACTAACAAAAATAGCCGTAACTTTTTGAAAATGTCTTCCAAATCGGCTTTCTTAGACAAATTTCTAGGAAATGCCTGCGATGAAGCAAGTTCGAGTCATTTAGAATCCCTTTCAAGTGGATTAGGCCTTTTGCTTATGTCTGTTGTAACATCCGTGTGAACTTTTCTCAGTTGTATGATGTCAAGTCGTGGTGAAATGAAATTCACCACTACTAAATTGTTTGTTGGTTACTCCGGATGATGGGTCAAAAGTTCTATTACTAACAAAGTAGTGACACTTCAAGGAAATATACTGTGTTCTTGAAGACCAGTGTAAATGTATTCAAATGTATGATTATTTTGTGGAGTTGATAAATTGTAAATGAATTATAATTGGGACAAGCTAAAAGAATATGTTGTATGCTCTGTAATGTACATGTTTACAATATAGAGCTAATCAGTTGACCTGACTAATCCCACAGGTTTTTATCTAATTGTTTCTGTAAGCTATAGTCTCAGCCATTTGTTGCCATCAATAAACTCCATATCAAGAAATGGTCTAGCATCGTCAATCCTGAAAGACTTCGCCCATGGCACCCGCCTTGTTGTGTTTGCTCCTGTTCCGATGCACTGAAATTCGCCAAACACTGTGGTTCTGAAATAAAACCCAGAAATCATTCTCGTTACTCTCAATACTTGCAAGTCTGATCAAATTTTTTTCAGTTAAAGTTAAAGTGAGCCTTATCACATTTCTGTCCTTACTATTTCTTGATCTAGATGCAGGCCAGGCACTTGGAAGTATTGGGGGAGGGGTTTGGAAAGGTACATGGAACCCCACCTTCCAAGTGTCCTCAGTTGGCAGGAATCGGACGCAAATAAGTACATGCACCCAAGTCCATGTAGAGCATGGTGCACCCTTTTCTAAACTACGTCGTTTTATTATTTTTAGAGTCTATAATTTAAAAAAATTATTGTTATTTGTTTCCTTAAATTTTGCAAGTAAAGATTTCTTTTTCAAATTTAAATTTAAAAGATATATGTTCTTTTACCTTAAGTGTAGATGTTCATTTATTAGTTCTTTTCATTATAACATTTGTTCTTTTATAAATATAGATTTACACGTTCTTTAATTCTAAGCCATGTGTTCTTTTTTAAAGTAGAAAAGTTGTTGAAAAAAGTTCATGTTCTTTTATATTAATTGTATGTTCTTTTTGGGTGCACAATGAGCATTGTGCACCCTAGTCCATAATCCACGCTTTGGGAATCGGACCGCTGACCTTACGGACAGGAGGTGAGATCCTTGCCAATTGAGCCAATCATTGTTAGTAAGGTTGATGATCATGCTATATGTAGTTTCAATGTTAACCTATACATACTTCTGCCTTTCTGGGTCACCCCAGTCACTCCATCCTTCTGGTGCTATGACATCTCCCATGTCGCAATATGAATATACTGCTCTTGAGTATGGCCCCCAGGCTCTCCCTAGGTAGATCATTCCGCTTCCACTGATCGTACAGTTCAAGAACGAAAACCCAGTATTTTCATCAGGTGAATTTCGGTGATGTGCTGCAATTGCGCCTGACCGGTTGGCTATCGAACGAAGAACTGAATTCTGTTGGATGTTATTGTTCAGTATCAGCAGGGGAAAAGTTCTGTACTAAACTCTGAGAAGATGGAGAGGAAAAGTGAATGTTTTCAGGTTACCTGATATAGTGATCTTGCATTGCCAAAAATGAAATCAACTGATCCTTGGATTAGGCAGTGATAGAAGTAGTGTGAGCCTGTCTCATCTAAGAGAGTATCTTGGGAACCCAGCACATTTACTTTGTAAAACATTGCCCTTTCAGCTGCTACTCTTAGTGCCACTGCTTGCATCCCCAACCCACCTGGTATTGCCACTACTGTATTCTGCATCCATTACATATTAACATTCAGTTTTTGGGTATATTTAGGGGAATAAAAAGGGTGATATGAAGATGATATGATTTCTCACAAGGGAATGATCTAAATGAATATCTACATTTATTGTGTTAGGTTATTTCGAGAACTGTTTGCAACTCAACATGTAAGGAGGGACGTGTTGGCAAAAATATTCAATGTGGATCTTATACCATTTCTTTTTTTCACCTAGGTGTAGAACACGTCCTTCATTTAGCCTTTTTTTTTTTTTAATTTGATGATTAGAAAACATGCCGTTTATTGTTTCGTATTATTTTACTCGTCACTCTTTATAAAATGACCAACATGCCCTTTCCCTAAGATACTATTATACAAATGAAGTGCTTAAGATACCTCAAAAGTAATCTGAGATGCACAGAAATAATCAGAGTATATGGTGATAGTAGCTGAACCAAAAGTTCCAAGTTCAACCCCATTGCTATTCTTATCAGAGGCTTTATTATTCCATGTAATTACTGTATTTGAAGCCTGATTTTCTGTTCCAATAAAGGAAATGTAAGGCTTGGAGCTTGGTACAGTTACCCTCTCCCTGCATGAAAACAAATAAAACCACTCAATATTATATTCTGAACCACAGGATACTGAAAATTTTGGTTTTTCTACCACAAATCTTGAGCTATAGTACTACTATTTCTTGCTCTCAATAACACTAGGACCATAATATATATATATATAACGTCTTTTTTTTTTTTTTGTTTTGAGGTAAGATGAAATCCCTTGCAAGGAGGGGGAAAATTGGGAATACCTCCTGGCAAGGGGTGAGACTCGATCTCAGGATCTCTGGAATCGGAGATAATGTCAATACGGCAATACCACTAGACTATCACTTGCTGCTAATAATATATAACGTATTGTTGTATCAACTACATTACTTGAGAGTTGAAATACTAAGGTACAAGCACCAAAAGTGATTACTTATGCTACATAACAAACAAACATCGTTTAGGAAATTTAATGTGGAGTTAGTAATGAATTTGGCTAAACTAACTTAATTCAGTACTAGTATTGTTTATTAAAGGAGAAAGTTCTTCAAGGGAGAGATGATAATAGATTAGAATCTTCCAACAACCATAATGTTACTCTAATTCAATAATGGCATCATAATTAAAGAACAAAAGAGAACAGAAGGAGTATATATATAGTCCTCCCCTCATATTTTTCCTAAAATGGTCTCAGAAGTTCTAAAATATTCCTATCTTGGTGTTTGTCAAGGGGAAATAACATCCCATTTTCGATATGATGCATAGTAATCGGTATGATCAAATTATGGTGTGTCGTTATTAGTAATTTTATACTATACATTATTTCTAGTTTTGTGAGAAGGTAAGTAAACGGCTTTTAGGTGACTTTTCTTTTATTGTCTTTTGCCTTTTTATGTAGACAAACAATAACGCGAAAGTATCTAGTTTATGTAGACAAACAATAACGCGAAAGTATCTACAAGATGACTTTTTGGTAGCTAAATAGCAATTGGTCAAGCAAAAGTAAAAAAGCTAGCACGAACCATTGCTCTTACCAAAAAAAACATTTATAAACAGTCAATAGTCAAACAATCAATACAAACAACTTATTAATAAGTCACATAACGCCATATCATGTACAATAATTTGATAAAAAGTTTTTCTAAAAAAAAAGTTCCACATTCTTTTCCCAAGTGTGTGAAAGTTAAAAAAGAATTTTCCAAAAAGAAAGTAAAAAAAAAAATCACTAAAAAATGGAAAAAGAGGGAAAATATACAATACAGTTAAAAAAAAAAAGTCCAGATAACTGTCAAGTGGTAAACAGTAAACACCCACGTAGCTCCAAAAATACTACTCAAAACACAACTGCCAACTCACTAACCGCAGTAAATTCAAAGAGTAAGAAAGATTATAAAAAAAAAAAAAAAAACTTGATCAACATAATACTGCAAAATTCATCAAATAAAATTTAGAATTTACCTGTAAATTCCTGGAAGTATTAAAATCCTAATTCTCTGAGAATTTCCATAAGGAACCAAATCAACAGCACCTTGAACTGTCACTGAATCCCCTGTTTTTCCACTTTTATCAACAACAATAATTCCACTATTATTCCAATTTTGCTTTCCTTTAATCTCATTTTTCGACATTGAATCTCTTAATTCATCAACTTTTATATCATTCCATGTTATGTAATTGTAATTTCTGGTACTTTTTTGACAAAATCCCAACTCAACTAAAACACCCAAAAAACAGAGTATCTGTATATTTCTAAGCAACATAACTCAATTAATATGATTATGAGTAGCTAAATTTTTGTGGGTATTTGCTAAAATTGTTGAATTTGATGAAATATGAAGTGGGTATTGAAGGTTTTGATGAGAATGTGAAAGAGGTGAGAGAAATAAATACTTGGAGCGTCTTACTCTGTGACACTTCGGTGGTAATCAAAATTAATATTGGTTGTATAAATGTGAAATGATTTTTTCGGGTTTTTAATATTTATTGGGAGGGAAAATAATTTTTGGGGGGAAATAAATTTGGGAAATGTAATGAAAAATGGGTGTCATTAAAAGAGTGTTAGAAGTGTTATAATCCAAAGTTTTTATTTTGTGGGTAAGAAAGAATTTTGAAGATGTAGGAGTTGAGAATTTTGTTTTTATAAGTTTGTTTGTAGAAATTGGATTGAAGATGTGAGAAAATTTTAATTGAGTAAAAAAGATGAGTAGTTAAGAAACTTGAGAGCAAAGAAAACGCTTAAGGTGCTCTTAATTGAAGTATAATTTTATGTTTAGTTGTTATTAATGCTAAATTTCAATGTGAATGAATTTTTCCTAAATTTTCTACTTAAAGGAGTTGGAGTAACTCCTGTAATTTTATAATCTATAAAATATTTTTAAATAGCTGATTAGATATTGATGATGAATTAGAGAAGTAGACAGCCTTTAAGGAGAACTGTGTTGCATTGCATTTTAATAGGAAGTTTATTGTCGTTGTTGAGATTAATTTTCTTTAGCTTCATTTCATTCATATGGTAAGAGCCTTTAGATTAATAGAGTGAGGCAAAGAGTCATGGGATATATGAAAATTTTATTTGAGCAAGCACTATGCCGTTGGAATTTCCCCTTCAATTATTTCATGTGTTCTATATATCCTAAATTCTTTGGATAAAAGCCATATTTGATGCATTTATCACCAAGATTGTGTACTCTAATCTAGTACTTTCTAACTTGAATGATTCGTCTTGAATCTAACTCAAAAAATAAATCTGTATTTAGAGGTAACACCATGAGATGATAATAGAGATTACACCCGAATTTAGGATTATACTTGGATGTAGAATTCTGGCGTGTATTATTATTATGTTAGATTTTACTCAATTTTGGTACATTTTCTTAGTTTAACATGAAACTGTTAATAAATTAACCGAGAAAAACAAGTGGGATATTCACACCTATTCATCAGGTAGTCTTAAGTGGTTATATATGCAATTAATTTTGAGAGTTCGGAAAGGACGCAAAGGTAAGAAAAAATTGAACTCTTGATGATGATATTAGGGATGATATAAGGGTTTTTTCACCAAATACCCCTGACAAATTAACAAATTTACAATATATCCTCAATGTTCCAAAAATGCACCACATACTCCTGAGTTTTCGAATACGTTCACCAAATACCCTGTTCGTAACTGTCGTTATCTTATCGTTAGCATTATTTACAATTTTGCCACAATTTAACCCTAACCCTAACATCTAAACCTAAACCCTTACCCTACCCCAAACCCTAACCCTAACCCACCCAGTCCACCACCCCTCCACCCCAGCCCAACCTCCCACCCCCAGCCCCACCCCAACCTCCACCCCCAGCCCCACCCCTCCACCCTCCACCTTCCACCACCGCATCCCCCCCTCCCCTCCCTCTCTCCTCCGCCGCAACGCCCTTCTCTCCCCCCTCCCTTCTTTGTTCACTGTCGCATCACCTGTCGGATTTTCACGCAAGGGGTGGGTGAACGAAGAGGGGGTGGGTCGGATTTTCGCGAAGGGGGTGGGGGAATCAACAGTGAACTAAGAGGGGGTGGGTCAGATTTTCGCACAGGGGGTGGGGGAGGCCCGCGTAGAACGAATGGGGGGTGGGGGAATCGACGGAGAACGAAGAGGGGGTGGGTTAGATTTTCGCATGGGGGGATACGACGGTGAACGAACGCGCAGGGGGTGGGGGAGGCCGGCGGTCAACGGACGCGCAGGGGTTGGGGGGATGTCGGTGGTGAACGGTGCTGCAGTGGGGGAGGGGGAGGGGTAGGGGCTGGGGTAGGGTGGAGGGGAGGGGGTGGGGGCTGCCAAGGACTTAGGGTTAAGGTTAGGGGTAAGGGGAAGGGTTTAGGGGTAGAGTTAGATTATAATTAGGGTTAGGGTTAGATTAGAATTAGGATTAGAGCTTACTATGGCAAAATCGTAAATAAAGCTAATGACGAGTTAACGGAAGTTAGAAAAAGGGCATCTGGTGCACGTTTTCGAAAACTTAGTCGTATATGGTGAAATTTTTAAACATTAAGGATATATGATGAATTTGTTAATTTGTCGGGGGTATTTGGTGAAAAAACCTTAAAAATATTAACTGACAGATAAAGAGTCAAAGGAGGAGAAAATAGGACCTTAGCTGTTTTGGTATAGCTCCTTGACCTCAGCAGTATTATTGATATTTTGTTTGGCTGCATCCTGCATGCTTTTGTTTCGTATTAGAGCTTGATGTTGGGTTTTTTGTTTTGAAGTTTGAAGTTTGGACAGTCTTGTGTTGGGTTAATGTGTTTAATAAGGTAAAGCCCAAATATTGCATTCAATTTCATTCTTACAAATTACGATGTGTGCTTCCAAAAGTACCCCATATGTTAATAGCCCAATGCCTCAAATTCCTTCAATATGGTCCAATAAAAAAATCCATATTTTAAAAAATTGAGAAAAATCAGGAAATGTTAAATCTAAAAAACAAAGGAATTTTTTTTTTTTGGATAGAAGATAACATTTACATAACCCTGTAATTCCAAACCAGTAGGCTAAAGAACATAGGGAGGAAGAAGAAAAGAGAGATAAAGGTGTGTTTGTTTGCCAAAAATGGCTACTTCTTCAATTTCTGCTGCATTATTATCTCCACTAACTCTTCGTAATACTTCTTCTACATCAACCAAACATGACTTTTCCACACTCTCTCTTCCTTCATCTCTTATAAACCTTAGAAGAACCCTAAGTCCTTTTCAACTCTCACCCACCACAAAGTTCACTACTTTTGCTGCTCCTGAAGCTTTGGAGTCTCAGGAAACTGTCCCAGAATCGCTTGAGGTTAATTCTTCTTTAAATTTACGGAAGTTGTTTTATTTGATGAAAAACTAGCATTTGTTGTTTTGGGTTTGTTTGCATTTCTTGTATTTAAACTTGTAATTGTGTACTTTGTGCAAAGTTTTGAGGTGGGTATGTATTGAATTTGTAATTTGAGCATTTTGGTGAAAATGGGTGGTTGTTAATTTTGGTGTTTGGATAAATAATTTGTGCAAAGTTTTGTTGTGGGTACATCTTAATTGTGTAATTTGAGCATTTTGGTGAAAATGGGTGGTTGTTAATTTTTGGTGTTTGGATAAAGAAATCATTGATTTTGGATTATGTTTATGAATTGTGAACTCATTAGTCCATGCTTACTGTCTAGATGGGATAGTCAATATTGATGATTCTTGTTAAAGGATAAAGTGGATGGGTGTTTCTTCTTTTTCCTTGGTTAATCTATGATTTGTGCTATATGATAAACTGGATAGGTGAAATCTCTTTCCTTGACTAATTTGTGGTTCGAGATTTTAATTTAAGTTGAAGATGGGAGTTAACACAAGAGGTGTAATTCTTTGGTTCACATGTGCTTGTTCTAATATATGATTTAGTAGTTGAGATAAGGTGCATCTCGAGTGGTTCATGAACTCGTATGTGTGTTGGTCGAGTGTGTTTACCTAGTGTGTTGGTTTCGTATTTCAACGAGAATTAACAAATGAAGCGTTGTGCTTTTGGTTCAATGTGCTATTATATGATGTGACATTAATACATTATGCATCTTTGAGATGAGTATGTCATAGTTCCATATACGCTGCAAATTATCAAATTAGTGAACGAGTCTGCTTTTGATTCAAAATTTAAATAAATAATGAATCGGAGCTCATGAAACCCTTTTCTTTCTATCAAGAAAAACATGGAATTGATTGTTGCTTCTTTTCTTATGGATTTCTCTGCAATGTTGTATAGGAGGATGCTTCTGAGACTTCCAAACTAAGCATTGCTGCTGACTCCGATCAGGTATTTGGCTTTTCTTCCCTTAATTGCCTTTTTGATACCAAGTTTCTAATTCTTTAACTTAGAGACTGTTGTGCTATATGGGTAAATCTGGTATAAAGACAAACAATATAAAGTAAAATCCCATGAGAACTTTTCTCTTCTACATCCTTTGAACCTTGAAAGACATAGAAGGAGTATACTTCAAGCTGCCCTTATTTCTTAATGTCTTCACTTTCACTAGAAGGATGCTTAGCAATGAATTTTAGATTTAACCATGCTTCAAGTTTCACATTTTTGCAAGCATCTTGAAGATACGAGCTTACAACCTTAGGTTTGATGGCTTCCTTTATGTGAAAAAATTGATTTATAACATGTCGAAAATGAGTTTGGCTTTTCGTTTCCCGAAAACCTCTTATTGGTAGCTTAAGGATGGTTCTGTATGCAGAAGATGGTGAAGATTGTCCTATTTTGGGATGTAAGACTAATCGTTCTAACTTCTAAGCACATTTTCAATACTGACATAGGCCATGTTATATAGCATCTCTTGTGTAGGGTCCTTTTGTTGTACTGATTGTGGATCATTGAACAAAGATGCAGTGCCTACTGCATAGTATAGATATAGCTTAGCAATTAATCTAGGAAAAGTTAAAGTCTCCGTCGCTTACCCCATCTAAGGTCCCGTTTCCTTCTTTTCTGTCCCTATTATGTTTGGGCATGGCCTCATGGGGATAGACTGGCGGAATGTGTTCCTTTGTATCGTTCTGTAAGATAAAGAAGTGAAACATTTGCAAAGGGATGGTGGTTTACCTCACTACAAAGTCTATATTCAGGGATTCCTTTACTCAAAGCCTGAGGTCCCTAGAAAAAACAAAAGGCAAATGTAAAGACAAGAAAGCAAACAATCTTCAATTCCCCTTCCAGAAGAAGAAGGGAAAAAAAAAGAAACGGGAAACAGCTAGCCTAATGCTACTATGAACAACATTTATGAAAAAGGCTATAGCAGATGAAATCATGAAACTAGGTTAGGATTAATTTCATTAACAGATATACTAAAGATCCTGCTTAACTTTTTTCAACTTAATCTCATTCACAATTAAATCCACCTTTTCTGGCTCATTGTGCAACTTTTTGGCCAATCTGATAGTTGCAACTAAGCACCTTTTCTAACATAGCTCATATAGCATTTGTGTTGAACTTTCAGATAGTACATATACTACATACCACATACCACATATTTCTTGCTTTAAGCCCCTCTGCCTTTCTTTTAATCCAACCCATCTGAAAATCTCACTCCCCAGCTGATATAAAAATCTTGCTCTGGAAGATCACATGTGCCTGTATTGCAAATCCTTCTTTGAATTAGCAAATCAATGAGTGGCAAGTGTGAGAGTCGGCCTTTGTTTCTGAGTTCTGGTGTCTGAATTTCTGAGACAATCATAAGCTTCCTTCATCAGAAAAGTCTCATGTACTCAGTTCACTGGGATGCTTACAGCTCGGAGTTGTTGATCTTTCACCTTTTTAAATGTTCCTTACTGACATAAGAACTTCTAGATCTACACATCCCGGATGCCGTGACATTTAATGTTTATGTATTTGACTGGCTGAAATCTCACCCTTACCATTGAGTGGTGTATGGCTTGGTGCTCATCTGTTGTATTGTGTTGTGCTTTTTAGTGGCACATCGTATATCTTATGATAAGTTTATTTTGCACTATCAGATGGCTCCAAAGCAGAAGATAAGAATTAAGTTGAGGTCGTATTGGGTCCCCTTGATAGAGGACTCCTGCAAACAGATAATGGATGCTGCAAGGACGACAAATGCGAAAACTATGGGGCCTGTACCATTGCCGACAAAGAAGAGGATTTACTGTGTGCTCAAATCTCCCCATGTGCACAAGGATGCCCGATTCCACTTCGAGATCCGAACTCACCAGCGCCTCATTGACATATTGCACCCAACTGCCCAGACAATTGACTCATTGATGCAGCTTGATCTCCCTGCAGGTGTCGATGTGGAAGTTAAGCTCTGAAGATCTTGGGTAAGAATTTCTCGAGGCATCAGTGTACTTAGGTTGAGGGTGTGTTCTCTTTACTATTGTCACTTATCTTAAGTTATTTGAATTTATTAGCCGTGAACTTATTGGCCCTGAACTCAACTTATCTGAATTATTTCTCTTGAAACCAAGTAAAAAGGAGGTGAAGACTGAGGAGAACACAACCTAACACAGTGAAAGAATAGGACCTTTTCCCTCCTAATCTTGTATTTAAGCCATATTCTCTACTTCTCTTCTCCTTTTCATGGGCAACTTCATTCTTTTCGCTTCTAAAATGCTTATGTGAACTTAGCCTTAGTTTAATTGTGCTTCTAAAATTCTTATGTGGGCTTGGCCTTAATTTTAACTTAATTTAGTTGCAACTTGAACTTAGATAGTCCTTATATGAACTTATTGGTCCCTATGTGAACTTTTGAGCACTTATATCAGAACTTGCTTTCTCATGGTAGAAAAAGATATTAGCACTGTCCAATTCATTGTTAGAATCTTGATGCGCATAGTGCACATGTAATCTATCCTCATTCATGAAATTTGATTGTCGGAGAATCAGGTGAGATCTGATGAATGATGATCATTCAAATCTGGGCCTTTGGCTTCTGCTATTATTAAGGATACAGTAATTTGCATGTTTACAGTGCTTGAGCTCCTAAGATATGAGCCACACCTGAATTGTCCCATGATTCTTACAATGATAGTGTTTTCGGTTTATGCGTGGCTCATAAACTTAGCCACTTTCATAAGACAATTGCTGAAATCCCATAAGAGATGCTAAAGCCG
Organism: Beta vulgaris subsp. vulgaris; assembly: GCF_026745355.1. NCBI lineage: Eukaryota > Viridiplantae > Streptophyta > Magnoliopsida > Caryophyllales > Amaranthaceae > Beta > Beta vulgaris. Next base: position 1,153,934 of record NC_079205.1, on the reverse strand, counting down.
GATTTAGATATAATCACAACGGCATAGATTTGGTTTTCTTTTACTGATGTATTTTTCGTGTGCTTTCTTCATGTACCAGACTGACATTGTTTTCTTCTTGTAGGACCTGTAAAATTCGTCTCATGTCAATGGTTACAGATGTAGATCCAGAAGCCAGTCTTGATGGATTTTTTGCTTGTTAAAATTGCATGATTTAAGCTAGGTTTGGTTAATTTTCTAGTTTTTCACCCAAAAAAAAGTTCTGCAAGCTGTATAATTGCATATATTTTTTTTCTGTAAAAACATCTTGTGCAATGAAAAGTAGGGGAAAGGATGCAATTAAAGTCTGAGTTATAGAGCCTGCAGTTATAATATTGTTGTGCACTTCAATTCCTGAATACTGCAGTCACTTTATATCTTCTATTCTTGATCTTTTACCTTTCTATTCTCGATCTTTGATAATGTACACGAAAGAGAGAAGATACGGTATAACTTGGAACCTAATGTGTCTTGGTATTAGTCAGAATCACCACTGAGGTGAGACAAAAAGACCTTAGTGTAGGCTACAACTCACTCATTTTTCCAGAAACAACAACAATGCACCTTTCATAAAAAACAACAACAATGCACCTGCATATCGATAAACACAGATTCAGAAATCGTTGTGCGCCATCTAAGATCCACCTGCCTCCGCAACACCACCTCAAAACACGCTCTCGAGGATATAGAAACTATTGCCAAAACACTACACTGCTGCACGATAACAAAGGGTAAGCGAAACCAGGTTAAAAAAAACCCATGAGCTTGCATTCACTTGCCGAAGTACCGGCATACCTTTTATTAGTTCTCAATTTTGTACGCTTTCTCGATGTCAAAATATAATACTCATTCATTTTTTTAAAGGGGTCACTTTCATTCCCCTAAATATATACAATCTGATATGATGTTCCCTCTAAGTCAAAACTAAAGTTACAAAGGAATCATCAAACAGTTGATACAACCTAACTGAAAAAGAGAAAGTGTGCTTCTCTATTTCATGAATTTTTCAAATGATAAAAATTTGTTCCACAACCAATACAAGATTCAAAGAAGCCCATATACTTGTAAGTTATAAGTACCAAAAATATGCACTCTTGTCATAGCTCTTCAATGACATCCCTTGAATAATTGTGATCCTGAAAAAGATAAAAATAAAAAAAAACTTAGAGAGCAAAAACATCACCAGAAATTAAGCAGCTGAAGCCTTATTTACTTCCAAATTGCAATCATAAAATGTACCTGTCAAGTACCAAGATTAGGAGGCAAAGTCGTCAATGGAGGTCCACGTGAGTATCTCCATTCACTACATGCTGAACATCTTTCCAGGTTTATGCTATTCTCTAAGGTACATATTTTACAAGACCAGAATTTATACTGCACCGATGCATCTTTCGGCTTCAGGGTTTCACATGCCTCGCAGACTGGAGCCAATGGCTGCAAAATTTCCAAGTTTAACGTTATTGAATATAAATCCATCCTCAGTGTTTGCATGAGCTGACAAAATTTACATAAAGACTGTCCTTAGCTTGTTAGGTGCTTCAATGCGGTTTATCCATGGTGTGTGCACTGTGAAGCATTAAAACTTCTATGCTTAGTGTGTTCTTCCTAAGTCCCTAAACTAATATGTAACGAGGGAGAAAACCAATTTACTGGTGTGAGTGGGCATCCAAAAAAGGTAATAACGAGCAAATATTATGACAAAGAGGTACACGATATTCACTAAGGAGACACTCACAGGATTCAACAGAGTGCATGTTTCACAAGTCCACTGGACAGCCTCTTCTAACTTGTTCCCTGCAGCATGATTAGGTGTCGACCCAGAGGCTGAGACGCCCATGGATGAAGAAGATGAACTAGAGCAGGAACCACTGGTTTTTCTACTTTTGTCACGAGCACCAGATGAGGTAAAATTTTCAACATTGCTTAAATCAATTAGATTGGTAATGCTGCCACTCTGAGGCCTTTTCCGAGATGCTGCAGCTCCAGATTGCACATTGTCACCATTAGAAGCTTTAGAACTGGTGCTAGCAGCACCGGGCTGACAGAGTACTAAAGTTTCTAAGGAGTCAGGATCTCCCTCTTCTTCAGCATCAAGGCCACCAGAAGCAGAAGCACACCATATTTCATCCCGTAGTCTCCTTTCAGCTGCCATGGCAGCAGCCTGAACAGGACTTAATGTGGACATTATGTTTCTATCACCACCAACCCGTAAAGGTCCAGATGGTAGAAGGGATTTAAGCTGTTTCCTATTTTCTGCAGCAGCAACTGTTGTTTTTCGGAGGGAAGAAAGAGGTGGCTGACGAGATAAACCACCTAAACGTCTTCCTGGAAGATCAAATCCTTCTCCAGCGCCACTTATTCCCTTGGACATCAATTCTTCACATTCCTGTATATGATGGAAAAAGAAGTAAAGAGACAAGAAAGGTAATTAGAAAACCTGCTCAGAAATCAAGGATATGGCTTACTTACGGCTTAGGGTAACCTATATAAATTACCCTACAACAATTACATACACCCCCTTTCCAAAAAAACTCTACCCATTTGTTTTTCTCACGGTCTCTAAGGCACAACCTTGACCATATATGTATGTAAATTATGTATTAATAAAAGTTACTCCAAAGCCAATTCACAATCAAATGTTAAATACTAGTATCATTTTACAAGCTCAATAATGGCTTCTGTTTATACCATTAACTGATTTCATATTTAGATTGCTGCTGACCTTTCTAAGTTGATCCCATAGCTGATAGAAACTGGCATTATGAGGACCATGAGCATTATGGCAAAGCTCATGAAGCATTGTATCAAGTACCATATCGAATGGGTAGAACTCCAACTCGTTGTTAGGACTTCGAAGCCTCAGCTTCACCTCTATCCCACGTCCAACATTTAATCCCAAAAGATTCTTTCTCTTTCCACTGCAAGTCCAGCAATGAACAACTATTAATTCCATGATATACAATTATGAATAAATTCAGTTATAGTCAAGCAAAACTATATATTAACATAAACTACAAATATAAAACTACATAGTCCAATTTAATATTTACTCAATAGTCCATACATTATGAGGAAGCAATGACAATCACTCCTCTTCGACCCAGATCACCCATAATTTATCAATCACCCTTGGATACTATAGCATAGTAGAACCAAAATGAAAAAACAAAGAAACTTCAATATAGCCATGTTCCATTCTTAGACAATTAACTGAAACACTGCTTTACCCATCAGCCTGAGAACTATAGCGGCATTGAAAAGTGTGTCAAAGACTCGAAACGATGGTAAGATGTATGTATTTTAGAAGTTATAGAATCAACAACAATAGGTAAGCACTAAGCAATTCTGTGACAAGTCCTTAAGATATAGATAGAAAAAATTAGTATTACAAGGCTTCAAAAAGCACCAATGAAATACTACAACCGACAAATGATGGAGTCAAATGCCACAAATAGGACTTGATACTTATAGTCGAATGCTCAAAAAGTGGCAAATTATTACTTCATGCTTTCCGTTTTGTCTTTTTTTCCTTTTGAATCCTTTTCTTTTTATTGAACCTCTTAGGATCATTCCCTTCTATCATTGATTACCTCCAAATGGTCACCTAATGTGTCTCACTTACCCTATCAAGTCTACAAACACATCCTTTCATCATTATTTAACCCCATATACCGCCCAATAGGTCCCACTTTCCCTTTCAACTTCACACACTTTTTCTCCTCAATATCCTTATCAAAACAACAAAAAGGAGCACAGGGAGCAGTTACGCTATAATTGACCAAATAGTGGTACACAATCTAAGGGAAGGAAGGCCAATCATAGCCCATATGTGTCCAACGAACTTAAAGGAGAAGAATAACATATCTTTACACTAGAAGCAATACAAGTAATCACAAAGGTGCAAAATTTCATCCATTGACAAGTCTAAAAACACCCCTTTACATCAGCAAACAAAAAAGGAATTTAGAACCAACCTTAATCCAATTAAAAAAAATACAACTTTCTAGCATCTATAATGTCCTACAATTTGGAACATATGCTATTGTCAATCACTCATAATAACCCAAAAAGTATATCCGAATGCAAAGGCAATGTACATATCAACAGCCATTATCAACAAAACCATACAACAACTAATAAAAGTGTGTGACAATTAAATGAACACAACTTTCTAGCATCTAAACTTTCCTTCTATAATTTGGAACATATGCTATTGTCAATCACTCGTAATCACCCGAAAAGTATATCCGAAATGCGAAAGCTATGAGCATATCAACAGCCATTAATAACAAAACCATACAACAACTAATAGAAGAGTGTGACATTTGACAAACAAGTGATCAACAAATATGAACAATGTTCTAACAAAACAATTATAAGAAAAAAACATCCAATTTCCCCTGCACACTAATAAGAAGGTGAAATGATGTAAATTTGAAGAATTAAAGAGCAAGAAATTGCAGGAAACATACTACATTTCAGAGAGAACTTTGACCCGCCAATTATGTTTGCGCATAATGGGTTGAACTTGTTTAGCAATGCGTTCAAGAATTTTCATTGCTTCATCTTGTTTAGGTTTTCTTTTCAAAGCTTTGATTTCCCATACTTTGTTGAGATCCCCTGATTGCATTTTCTGAAATTTAAAACCCAACCAAATATAAACCCTAATTTGAAGAAAAATTCCCCCTTTTCTTAACTAATCACTTTGAGTTTTGGTTGCTAAGATCAATTTAATTATCTGGGTTCGTTGTATAAAGGGTTGATTTTGATTTTTGGGGAATTTTGAATTGGGTAAGAAGAGTGATGAGGTTTGAGGAGAGAGAAAATTGCTTACATTTGGTATTGTAGATGGAGAGGGAAGGAGGAGGAGAGTAGGCGGCAATGATTTGAATGAGGGTGCTATATACGCACCAAAATTCACCCAATGACAACCCAAGATTTTTATTTTATTTTGAGGGATAGGAATTTAGGCGAGATTCAATCTCAAGTCTTGCGATTTTATGAATTATGGTTTGTTATACTTGTAAATTATCAAACTCCTAATCTTCTTTATCAATTTTCATTATTAATATATTTTTGTAATATTCTAACCCATTAGTTAAAAAATTTATTGGAACAATGAAAAAATAAATATATCGAGTATCGAAAATTGTAGAGAAGGACTATGAAACAAACACGTCGATCATCTACTTGGCTAGTCTGATTTATGCGGCTGTGAGGCGGGGTGGGAGGGGGAATGGGGTGGTTTTTGGTGGGTGTAGGTGGGGGAGGAAGGAGGAATTTTTTTTAAAAAAATTACTTTTAACCTGTCGCGACTCGGGAGAGTAGTATAAAAGTTGATATATTAAAAAATAACTAAAAGTTTGTATTATTTTCGAAAAATTGGGCAAATTTTGTATTATTCTAATTAAATATTTAAAAAACAAAGCTAGTATAATTTTGTTATATTAAGTGATATAAGTGAAAAAGTGACAATAATAATTGGATTTAAATCCTACCTTACATAAGTTTCACCTTCTTCAGATCTTGATTAATAATTTTTCTCAAATTTAATTTATTCTAATCAACCTACTGAAAATCGAACTTAAACTGAACTTGAACTTGTGATCAATTGTTCACAGCAATTCAATCTTAACTATTAGGTCAAGATATCTTTGATAAACTTAAACTGAATTGTGATTCTATAGAATTAAAGGGTGGAGCCTATGATGACTCATTAATCACTATAATCCCTTTTTGAAGTTTTGATGATTCACATTATTGAGGTAATTAAAGAGTGAAAAGAAACCGACAAATAACAAGGCAACAAAGCCTTTTAAAAGCTTCCTAGTCCCTATATAATTGGTTAATCTACTTAAGTTTGCCTCACACCACTTTTATCAAAATCCCTTCAAAACCCAAAACTTGCAACAAAATCCAACGATTTTCATCTAATTCTCTTTTACCAACATGACTCAGTAGTCTTCCACAGAGGACTGTCTTCTTCTTTCAAGAAAAAACCCACCAAAATCAGGGAAAAACAAGTGCCAAGAAAAACCCAAGTTTGAATCTTTAATAATCCCTGTTTATGTATTTTAATCTATTTTCTGTGGGATATTATTATCATCTAAAATTAATAAGAGAGATTGATTTGATTGAATTGGGTAATTTTTTTCTGGGATTTTAAGATCAAATAACGAAGAAGCTGAATAAATTATGTCAGGAATTGCTGTAATATTAGATCTGTTGAGGAAAAATCCCAACTTTTATTCAACACATAGCTTGCATTCTTTTGGTTCTTTCTCAGCTAAAGTTGCAGTCTCAGGTGCTGCGGCTTCTGTTCTTGCCTCTTACCCTTTTGGGTTTAGGGCTTTCCTTGGAAGGTACTATTTTTCTTTATTTCGTTTTCCTAAATGTAATCTTTTTTTGTACAATAAAAATAAAAATTGAGGAACATAATTTTTCTTGTTGGGTTATTTGATTTTGTATATACTTTACTGTGCATCTATTGTCTTCAAGGTGGGAATTTTTTTTTTGGGTTAACATTATTCTTCTTATGTTGCACTTTTTGTACATTCTAGCTGAATAATTAATGGGTATGATTTTCCAATAAATAACATAAAATAATTGGCATATTTTTCTCGTGTTTATTGTTTTGACAATGTGCATATTGATTGGATTTAATTGGTTACATAATTGTGAATTTAATATGAGAAGTTGGCTATGATTAGTTTTGTTTGTCATCAAGTAATTGGAGTTCTTTACAGTTAAAGAAAATAGTTTGCTAAATTAGCTTCAATCAACTATGGAGATAAATTGCCTTTAGTCATTGTGTTTTGCTCATATGAGCTCAAAAGTCATAATCTTTCTCATTGGTTTTGGTTGAACTTACACCTAACTAAGTGAAATTGTTATCATATATTCCTAATTAAGCGTCTATCATGTATGGCAAGGCCTTCCGTAGATTGTTTTAAACTGTAGATTCATTAAGCAATCTCAGCTCCCACTCTACATCACAATTAGTGATGTTAATTCCCCTAAGGTATTATCCATAACTTTTATTTGGGAACTAGTAACAGCCAGATTGTCACCCTCGACAATCAGGGTACTAATTTCCAAGAAAGATGCTCCTTTTAGACCTTCTTTAAGGCCCGAAGCTTCCACTTGGAGGATGCTGCTGCTGGGAGATTGGGTCTTACAAGTTTAGAACCTAATTCGCTTGCTTCCCTATGTTTCTGTATCAGTTAATGATTCTTATCATGTGACTATCAATAGCGCATTGCGACATTGTAGTTAATATATCATGGTAGTGTCAACTGCCTTGTTTTTTTGGGGCTGAAGGGTTTGCATTGAGTGGCATTATACCAAATGCTAAGAGAAGCACAAAGAAAGCAACTTTAGATGATGTAGCTGCCAAGATTTTGGTAGTTCTTTTTCTGTGGCAAAATTTAGTGACTATTGTGTTCGAGTCTTAGGATTTTTCAAGTTTTGCCACAGTTGTGTTTTCACTGTGGTAGGGTGAAACAGTATTTAAACTAGTTACGCCTTTGTTTCTGTCTTGGTTGTTTCATCTGATTGTTAGAATGATTCACTTTCATCATTGGTCCAATTGAAAACGCCGTCGATGAATCTGGTTTGGGAAATTATTACTTGCATCTAGCTGTTCGTTTTTTAGGGACTGTGATTAGTTGTACCATTTATTGGTTGTTTGTTCACCCAATGATTTGCATGTGATGATCTGCAGCAATAACAGAGTTGCTTACTGCGATGCTGCTGCAACATGGAATGAGGATCACATCTCTAAGGATCATGATGAACATCGATTCGAGGATCTTGACATCCCTAAACATGTTTTTGAGCATTATTCCCTGTACAATGGGAAAGTATATAATGTTGACCTGAAACCACTTTCCTCAGCTTTTCACCCAAGGACATTTGCTCTCACAGTCTTGAGATCATTTTTGATGTATTATTTACCGCTTTTGGAGCCTCGGACGGCATTGGAAGACGATGATGAAGACTTCCTTGATGATAATGTAGAAGATAAGCGCTATGATTTGGTTGGTCCATTCTACAAGTCAGTAAATCAAATTATGCGTGAGGTTTGTAGTATTTCCCAATTTCCCTTAGTATTTGCATTACTTTATCTCCCATCATGTTTGACTGTGGCCAATGGATGTTCATCTGGAATGTAATTTGTTTGATATTGTGCAACCGTTCTTCCCCCTTTCTCTTTTATGTCAATGAATGTCTGAAATTGTTTTATAAAGGTTTCGACCATGTGATGTTCAATTAACTTACAAGTTTAGCCTAATATCTTCAATGTTTCACAATAAATCACTCTACCTTCTTGTGAATTGCTTCATTTGTCGACATGGCATCTTTCATGTGAAAAATGACATTTTAACTAGCATTTTCTTAAACCAAAGGATTATGACTCTCGATAGGCAGACTGTTGGGCATATTAGCCAGAGCGCTTTTCTGATATAACTTATGCTCTAATAGGAAATGATGAGGCCTTGCTTTGAGTTTTGCAGTTTATGATTGCATTTACTTCCCATCTTTTATGTGAGAGTTCCATCATTATATGGTATGTAAAGTTTCTTTCGGTTGTTTCCACTTGAAGTTCTTTGTAAGTCAATATACCTAATATAGCTTCTATGAGGTGCAAGAGTTGTTTTTCTGAATCTTCCTTCTATTACTCTGTTTGTCAGTTTAAGTTCTCACAATACTAGTTCAAATTACACTATAAATGTCACTGTTAATTCCGTGTGGAGGAAATAATTAATTATTAATCAAGGCAAAAGAAGAAAAAGAAAAGAAACTAATATAGCCTTCGCGGCTCCCCCCTTTCTTCTCTCCCTCCCCTGTTCTGCAAATTTCATTCAAAGTTTTAGAAATTTTCATGCTTTGTGATGGCTATTAAACTTTCTTTTGCATTCAGAGTTTTCTGCTTGCTGATAATATTATTTTAATAGTTCGTTTTTTGTTTTGCATCTTGTGTGTCATCTGTGATGTTCGATTTACAGCGATACATGGTCTCGAATAGTAACATATACTAAGAAATGCTGAAATTAGTCTCAGTTACCTTTTCCCTTTTGTGGTCAAATTTTGATAGTATGGTATAGGAGCGTGCAATGTTACTGGTGTAGGCCTCAAAATGTCATCTCTCTGTGTGTGCTCGCCCCCGCCCCCCCCTTCCATGTCAGCTGGCTTTGATTTGGTGGTTATGATTCAGATATGATCAAGAAGCTGGGTTTTGCGTTTCTTATTGAAACTCTGTTTTCTTTTAGCTCTTTTAGGGTTAGTACTGAGACCATTTGTTTTGCTTTATATCTCAGAGTGCTGTCATTACTACTAGGAGGGTATTGGAAAAGTTAGCTGTCTCTTATCTCTCTCAACGTTGGGCATGGAAGCTTCTTAAAGGTATGTTGTGTGTTTAGTTAGACGTTAGTCTTATGAAAATCAAATACAATCACTTAATATTTGCCATTTTCGCTACACTACGCCCAAGAAATAATTAAAAAAAAGAGAGATGACAACACTTGTTCACATCAACAAGTCATTGACTGATATCAATTTTTTCTATAGATGCTCGTAAATCAGCCTTGCGTAAGGCACAACGAGGTTTTCCATCAACTGTTTACATCTCTGCTGTTACAAAAACAACTTTCAGAGGTAGACTTGCAGTTCCAAAGTTTTCCTCATGCTTTTAGCTTTGAGAATTTCAACGTATACCTATTCTTTTCCTTGTTGATCTGTTTCCCTATTGGAGCAGCTCATTGTCTGGGAGTGGCAGCATCTTGGATTGTTCAAGTTGGAGTTGACATCTATAAAACCCTCTTCCGTCTCTTTAACTCTAAAGAAGATATAGAAGAAGTTAAAAAAGCAGAGGAAATTCAGCTTCTTGTTGGGAAGATATATGCTGTGACTCTCAAGTGCTCTGCATCATTAGTCTTTGCTGCCATCGGTGCGGGCGTTGGTGCGTCATGTATACATGCTTCATATGGTCAATGGATCGGTAAGAACTTCTACCAACGATGCCCTCTACTCATGTCTTCTGTTTGACGAGTTACATGCTAACAGCAATAATGTGGGGGTCATGCTGTACTTTTCAATACTCCCTCCGTCTTTGTCACATTGTTCTAACTTCTAACCCCTTATAAATATGGACTCATCACTATTTTACTAAAATACTCTTGAAGAGGGATTATCTTTGAAGATTTAACCATATCAATTTCTATTTTGACATTCCAAAACTACTACATATAATATGAAGTAACTATTATTTACAGACAGAGGAGTAACGTTGTTAAAAATTTAAAGGCCCCTTATTCTAGAAAGTGGACAGTAACTAGTATGGAGCAACTCTGTAGGAAATTCGTGAAAAAGTGGGGTAGTGAGGGAAAATGGTGAAAAAATTCAGTTAATGGGTGGATAAATGAAAAATTGAAAACTAAGGAGTAGTTCAATGAAATGGAATTTGTACATAAGGATTAAGCTTGTTCATAAAGGCTAGTATGTATTTTAATCTTTGAGCTATTCGATTACAGGCTGTGCTGCTGGAGATTTGGCGGGTCCAGTGTTTGTAGCACTTTGTTTCGACAAGCTTATTCATGCCAATGTTTAGATTCTCTGGAATTTGCTCATAACGACACACTGATTTGAGTGCCTCAGTATCGGATTCAGTTGTATACTCCTGTTGTGTTTTCAAAACAATAATACCACCCGATCACCAGCCTCAAGGTTAGTCAGACCCAGCAAGAAACATCTTTTTAACAGACTTCGGAATGTGTTGATTTCAGATACAATTTTTCGTGAAGCTTTCTGGAATAAAGACTTCTTCTTCATAGATACTAACGGCTGCTAAGTTTCTTTTTTATTAACCTAGTTATTGAGAAATCTATTGTCTCGAGAAAAAATAGGATTAAGGTTTTTGTGCTTTATATTGTGTTAGCGTTGATACTTTCTTTGTACATTTATCTATAAGATATCAGCAGCAGCATTTCCCTTTAGATAAGATGTTTACCTATTCAAACTTCATAAAGAATAGAGGGATTTGAGTAGTATTTTCGTGTTTTTTGCTGTTTTTAAGTGCTTCTCTAGTTGATCCGGTGACCCCGTCACAGCGATTAGGTAAAATTCATCTATTCTCGGGGGGTTTTGTTCCAAAATATATATTTAGTGAAGAAAACCCCTAAATGGAGGAATACCTACCCCTGAGATTGGATCTGTTTTGCCCATCTTTGAGACGGAATCACCATCGATCACATCTGCACTCCCTTGTGCGATATGATTTGTTACTTGACATTTGGTGGGGGTGTGTAATATCATTTGTCTGACTAATTGAGCCTCAAATTTTCGATAAAAGGGGGGAGACGGCATTCAACTTGAAAGTCGATGTTTCATTGATTGCCTTGTTGCTTGATAGTTGATGAAATAGAGCATAATTGACCCATGTAGATCATCTGTTCTAACAATTACTTGAAAGCTTTGTTTTTATAGCATTGCAAATTGTGGTGAAATAGACTACTCTGCAAGTGCAAATAGTTGAAAACATGGGATAATTATTAGATAAAAGGATGTAGATAAGTAAAGCATATGTGAACAGAAGACCTGAAATTGATGGAGACAAGACAGATAACTGATAAGTTGTTGCTTCCTTCTTTTAACAACCATTCTTTTTGCTTCATGAATTTGCAAACCTTGTTAGTTGTTACAGTCATTGTATTGCATTTATTCGTGACTTGCAAGTGACTACTCTTTCTTGCAAACTTGTAATTGTGATGGTTTGTTTTGTTATTGTAAGAGAACAAACTGGTAGGACCATAATTTACTAGAATTAGTTGACAAATTAGGCTGAATCTTCTAACAAGGACAATAATAATAGAGGTATGTGGCTTGCTTAACTATGGCATCGTGTAGCGATTAGCTGTTGGCTGGTGCACTTGCATTGTTCGACTATTAAGTATCTCAATTGTTCGTATTAGCTATTTGTATTGGTTGGTTTAAACCGTAGTTGAATCGGTCTAGCCGCCGGAAGTGGTGTGAATGTTTAACACTTTAAGGAAAAGAAAGAGAGATCTTTTAAGGCTGTTACAGAAAATTGGAATATATTCACCCACTCCCACCTTCAAAATCTAAGTAAAAGAACTCATGATGGCTAGCATTGTTTAGGGTCCTCTTGGCACTTTAGAAAAATTATAATGTCACTCCATTGTTTTAATTAAAAAAAAAATACTCATATATATTTTTTAATAGTAAGAAGATTGACTTTGTCTAAATCTCAACTCACGTGGCGTTCTTGGTCTAGTATTTATAGGCTAGACACTCAATCCCTGCCCCCAATTCTCTAGTACCGCATTTGGAATAATTCGGCTACATTCAGCTACACCAAAGTGAATCTCCAACCAATTACACCAAGCAAGCTTGACTATTATACTCATTTATATATGGTTAAACTTTCAAAGTCTAGAGTCTATATTTGCAATTATAAACTTCCAAGAAAAATATACTGGTGCTCTAAAGATATCATGTGTACATGCTCTACAATAGCAAAAATTGAGTCTCAAGTAGCTCTATTCTATCAAGTATCCCAAATCATTACCACAGCAATGACCCCAACTCCCAAGACCACAGCCAAAAATCTGAAGAAGGGAGTATCTACCCCAACTTTCTTTCGAGGAGAATAACCCTTGGCTAACAAATGGTTGATTGAAACATACACAAACACCCCACAAGCAATCCCCATGGATATAGCAAATATCCAATCAGCCACTTGTCCTTGGGCTGTCTGATCAATGATGATCCCGATCGCAACTCCGATAGGGCTTGAGATGGCGAAGGCAAATGCGTATGATGCGCACGAGAGGAAGGGTCTGTTCGGGATCATACGAAGGAGGGCTATTGCCATCGCGATGGCAGCAAATATCTTGTGTAGAGAGATTGTCCAAAGGGCTTTCCAGGCGTCTTCTTTGGTTTCCGATACTCCAATTGCTATGCCTTCAAAGACTGAGTGGAAGCATAAGGCTGTTATTAGTAGGATGGTGTCTCCTAAGGAACTTGCTGTTGCTAGGGTTGCATTGGCAAAGTGGTTATGTGTATCACCTTCCTGTTTTAACATCAATTTAACGTTAAATCAGAATTTCATCAGGCAATACCTAAAAAAAACTAACTCGACATGAATACGAAGTTGCTGATAAAACCCAAGTGCGATACAACACATACATGAAATTAACTCGAACTTAACCCTATTTGATACTTTTGAAAGATCAATATTGACCTGAAATGAATATTGCATACAATTTGTTTATCATAATTTAGATCTCTAGCAAAAATGAGGTGAATAGCCTTTTACTTTATAATTACAAGCCACATTACATGTCAAAATTCATTGACTATAAATTATGCTAGAAATCAGAAAGATAAGCCTAGCAATTGTAAATTCACATTATAACTCAATGCATATTTTGGAAAAATAACAGTTGAATTTTAGTTATTAAAGTCAATTAGTCGAATATAGTCAACAATCTTTAAACAGAGGTAGCAATTTCATCTTATGTACCTGAGAATGAGCTGTTGTATTTGTGTGCTGATTGTTGGTTTTCTGATTAGGGAGACCTTCTGTAAGCAGAGAACACATAGAAACACTAAATTAAAGCCAGGAACTTTTTTTATCAAACTGATTCATACATTGTTTAAGCAACTATTATTCTTTAGTGGGAGCATGTGATGCTATTAATTAATTTATGCATATACAACAATACAAGACTAACCTTTTCATCTTCAATTATGAAAATGCATCATTCAGAATCTAAGAATATATACTATCATCCACTAAAACCCTGAATCTCACCTTCATATCACGCAATCTTACTCCTAATTAAAAATGAATCCTAATGTAAAACAAAAATACTTGTTTGATATCATACGTCCCTTATATCCGGTGCTAATCCGTGACCTTTTTGTCATACTGGCTCTGATACCATGTTAAAGGACCAACTCAGCTAAAAATTTAAGATGATGGTTGAGGTCTCATGAATAGATTTATACTCAATCAAGAAAGCACAATAAGAACGAAAACAGTAGCAAAGAGAAGGAGTGTCGTGACCCTAATGGATCATAAAATCAGGCTTTAAGATTTTAAAGGTAGTAAAATATATAGTGTATAATACATCCAAAGCTATTTATAAGCAAATCAATCATAACAATAGAAAACGAAAAACTACCACGTTACTCATTTCAGCTATAAAATAACACGAAACTGAAAACAGAAAACGATAACGAAAAAGGAAAGAAAACAAACCTTCAAGCCCATTAGAATCTTGAGTTTTACTCTTTCTAAAGACATGTGTAATCACACAATCAGCCAACATGGTAATCAAATACCCAAAACAAGCTAACATAAACGCAAAAGGGTATTCTTTTGTAGTCAAATCTCCAAATGTTTCATTTGCATCACTCAAAAAATGCATCATAGCAGTACCCAGAAAAACCCCACCAGAAAACTGAGTACCCAACACTAAAAACCCATCATTCCATTTCAAGAAATAAGGAGAAACACCCCCTATAAAAGTTCCTAAAAAAACAATAATCAAACACCATATTTTCACAAGAATCAATGGTTTTGATCTAAGTTTAGCATGATCATCATCATGATCAGACGGTGCTAATGAATCCAGATCTTCATGTCCACTGTGAGATGACACACAGAGGATTAAAGTGAGAATTAGAGAGAGAAAGAAAGAGATTTTGTAAGACATTTTTTGGAGATTGTTTTAGAGAGAGAAAGAGAGGAACTTATTTTTGTTTGATTTTTATAAGTTCACGTGATAATTGGGTGAGAATAGTTTTTTTTTTGTGTACTGCAAAGATATAGGAGGAGAGAGAAAATGGTACTGCAAAAATCATTGTTAAGTGGGTGATTAGTGTTAATTTGGAAAGAAGATTAGGGTGATAATGAGAGGTTTAGAGACTTTAATGGGTAGTAGTACAATGATAGGGAAGTTTAGGAAAATGCAAAAGAAGTAGTACTGCAAAAATGTTTGTTGCAAGTTGGTAGTTGGTGCATTTTACACCAATCATTTACAAGTATGCCTTCCAAGAAATTACATGTTGACCTATTGTCCTATTGATGATGTATGGTCAACCTAGTAGGAGTATTAGTTGGGGTGGGAGTAGAGTTGGAAGATTTGGAAGTTTTATTTAGTTAATATTTGTTGGATTGGATTCGGATTGAAATTTAAAATTTAAATTAAATATCATTAGAAAATTACTGTGGGAAACAATCAGATTTAGGTGTTATTAACATTTATAATTTATGTAATGGTTTTATTAGATTTAGAAACAAAGATGAATTGTTTTTCAGGGGAAAATAAATAATCAAACAAACTATCAACATGCTCATTGTAATATCCCGAAAATTTAAACTCGCCTAAATTAAATAATAATAATTAGTGGTTAAAATTTTCCTTTAATCATAAGTTATTATTGAAATTTTGTTACTCTATAACCACATAATGATAATTAAATCGTTAAAGTTACAAATAATAATAAAGTTATGTTAGATTAAACATTAACAATAAATTAGAGTAAGGAAACAAAGTAGTAAACAAATTAGATACACTACTAATCCAATAATATTGGAACAACTTTGTTAATATTTGAAATAAAAAAGGAAAAGAAAAAGAGAAAAGAAAAGAAAAAGGGAAAAAGAAAAGAAAACAGTAGAAACTGTTTTCATCAACATTCAACCCATTTTTCCTTCCCAAATAACCCGACAATGGATTTTGACCCAGGACAGATTTTTTTTCACATAAACAAACTCAATTGCAATTAGAAACTTCAATTCAATTCAAACCTACCTAAAAATCTGATTTTATAATCAAACCCACCCAAATTTCAGTTTTTCTTCATCAAATCAACCCATCAAATTCATGAAATTTATCCCCCAACTATACCTATAAATACCCATTACTTCCTCCCTCAATTCACCACCACAACCATTCCACTTTCTTCGCCAAAAACCCGCTAACCCTCGCCGGAAAAAGCCACCAAAACGCTCCCCAAAGCTTCTGTTTTTTTTTCGCAACTCTTCCTCCTCTGTTTCGGGTCAGCCACCGCAGCCCCACCGCGGCGCCGCCATATTCCTGCGCCTCTTGTGCGCCACCACCACACCTACTCACCGCCGCGAACGCCCTCACTCGCTCGCCCCTTCTTTCTCTCTCTTATCTCTCACGCCCCAACTCTCTCTCCATCTCGTGTTCTCTCTCTCCTCGTGCGCCGACGAACTCGCGCACAACACCGCCGGAATACCGCGCCTCCCGCCGCTGTCGCCGGAGCTTGAACCCGCCGCATCCAACCTCTTTCCTCCCGCCCCTGTTCTTCGTGCCTGCTAAGTGAGCAGGAGGTATGTCAAATACCTCTTTACTCCATCTTTATATTTTAAGTTGTTAGTTGTGTTGTTAATGATCTAAGCCCAAATATCCAAGCAATATATAGAATTCTAAACTAGGCCCAAATCTGAATTTTCTTATTATGTGCTTAAATCATATTAATTCATGTCTTTAATTCATTAATTAAAATTTCCTTTTAAGAAAAGAAACCCAATATATCATGTGTTGTAATAGTAATTGTCAAATTATTCTGGTAATCTAGAAATAATAAATGAATATTAGTAATTTATGATTAGTTGGGCTACGATAACTTAAATTATTATAAAACTTGTTGAAGCTAATTTACTTATTAAATTGAATAAGATACCTAGTAGTATCAACAAATGATGAGTTTAATTATAATTCTATTAACTGAAGTAACGTAAGCTTAAATAATAAATATATGTAGCGACAACAACAATCTTCGATAATAAAAAGGATTAATAATAGCTAAAGGACAATTGTTAAAATAGATCAAATATTTATATTTTGTTGCGTCATTTCATGGTTAGATTAAATGGAAAGGATATTACAGCCGGAAAGGATATTACAGCCTCCCCCAGCTTTCAAGTTATTACGCAGGAACCGAGGTAACATCTATTGCTAACACCCACGATCCCCTTCGAAATGTGTTTATGAAATGATGTTTATAATTATGTAAACGATTTTGCGATGTGATTCTTATATGGATTGTGGGATTAAATTGTTTTCGAATGAGATTCGTAAATGATGATCTTATGACTTATTGATGCTCAAGTATGATTCATGAAAGATCTATGGCTTATGCCGATGAATGCTAAACGAAGGAAACATGATAAATAAAAGTGAAAGAGGTTCTGGCAGTATAATGTTACGCTTATCTACTTTATGGTCGTGCACGTACCTTCGCACCCGCCGTACACCCGAAAAGGGAGTTGGGCTCCTTGAGGGGTACCGCATGCTATTTTGGTGCGAGCGGTGTATCCAAAAAGGGAGCGGGGCTCCTTGAGGATCATCGCATGGTGGTGTATCCAAAAAGGGAGCTGGGCTCCTTGAGGATCATCACATGGTGGTGTACCCAAAAAGGGAGCTGGGCTCCTTGAGGGTCATCACATGTCTATACTCGCCAGTTACCAAGCTAAAAGATGAAAAGATAATGGGAACCTATGAAGTATCAAGATGCTATTTATACTTGTTTACCCTGCTATTATTTCATTACGAATTTGAAATATGTTTTACTATATTCTCTTCTCCCTGTTTGCAAATAAAATGAATTGAAATGAATTTACGTTGTTAGGGTAGTATGTTACCGAGCTTCGGCTCACGATGTTGCTTTTGGTTTTAGATACTAATGAAGATGACGGGATGGCGTAGAAGTGAGGATGGCCAACTACTTTACATTATGAAAACTATATTGGTTATGTAATCTAAATCTATGATCACTAGAACACGAACTTAGTTTAACTATAACTACGTAATCATCTATGCTTAGCTATTTATATTAATATAATTAAGATGCTTATTTTAATAACTATAATATGTTTAGCGTCATATATGAACGAATGTTTGCCTTGTATTTTCTCGAACGGAAAATACGGCAGTAGCGCACCGACCATCTAAGTTCCGCTGCTAACATTGGATTAATTAACTTAAAAATAATGTTTAGAGGTCGGGGCGTTACACTCATTGCCCAGGACTTAGACCTGGGCATGGACTAGACTTGTTCACGGGCTCGGCCCGCATGCTTGGGAAAATGACGGGTCATATCGGTCCCAATCTCGTGGGTGGCGGGCTGTGACTGGCCTGAAATTTTCAGAATTTGTCCACGGCTCGACCTAGGCCCATGGGCCCGCGAGCCGGACTCATGCCTCTTGCGGGCTTGGCTCGTTTTTTATATTGTTCTTTTGAATTTTTCACAATTCTAGGCTAAAAACAAGGGAAAGGGGCGTTTGGTTCGCGGGTTGGTCCACGGGCCATCTAGGTGGGCTAGTGCCGGTGCGGGCCTGAAATAAAATTTCTTGACCGTGATAGACCCACGGCCCAAGTAGCGGACAACGGGCCGGACAAGACCTCGAGCGTGCTCGGGGTGGGCCCAAACTGTGTCGAATCGGACCAGTCCGCGTGCTGGCCCGGCCCACGCCTACCTTTACCACGACTATACTTTATTCTAAAAAAGCAATATATAATGTACATTAAACTCAAAGAAATCAAGAAGAAAAGGGGGTGTTAAGACCCCCTTCATGGCTCTGTCACAACAGTTTCACCCCTATTTTTATATTACTTTCATTTCTTAATATTTGCGATATATGGAAATGACACATGAATTAAAGAAAGAATATGGAGTGAAATGTGACTTGACTCATTTGAAGAGGGGACTCTAAATCAGTCCCGGTTCGAATAATATGTAGGCCCTGTGTTAATATTGAAAAATAAGCCCTTATATGAAAAGTTCAAAGAGCCCACCAAAATATGCAAGTAAACCAAATAACAAACGTGCATCAAACTAAGCTTTTCTCTTCAAAATCTTTTGATACATTCCAAAAAGAGCTGAATTCAAGAAACTTGTAGACATTTTGACTGTCAACTTTTCTTCAACTTTATGTTAAAGATTTCTTTTTTCAATTTAGAGGGCTCTTTAAAAGTGAGACTCTATCGTTTCATGTCCCACTTTAAACATGTTAAAGGTCGAGCCTGCTCTAAATAAGAAATGTTGCCGGTCTTGTAAAACTTTTAAATTGAAATATGTTGTAAGTATTAAAAAACGAATGATTATTGGGATGGATTTCGAGCATTAAGTGGAGAGCAGACTTTTAGGGTAGCTGTTGAAACAAATGTCTATCTTACATTCACGGTGGCGTTGCCTTCACGTTGCGTAGCTGGTGTCAAACCCTTGTCTAATTGTCTTGGGTCTTGGCCCAAACATGCTGGAATTAGATTGATGTGCTGCATTTTCTGGCTTCTACAATCTTTCAGGTTATACATTGCCATTTAAGAAATTAAGAATAGTTAATGGTTTAATATTGTCTATACTTCATTTTAGTCATAGTTTTTCTTTGGAGTTTGTAACATTGAGTCATTGAGCAGGTAACTACAAAACGAATTACAAGAGCATATGAGGTGATGAAATGATGACAAATGATGAATCTCGTTGGTTTATAAGTTACTTGAACCAATCTCATTTTTCACATGTTGAGCATGAATCAACTCAAGGGATTTGTGGAATGACTTGGAGTTAGTTTAATTTTTCACAAATAATACAAAATAATTAAGCATAATTGTAAAGATTTATACAAAACTGTATAAGTTACAAGTACTGAAGCACTGTATGATTGAATCTATCATTTTTATTTTATGTGAGAAGCTGTAAATACATGGAAAGAAAGAAACGACATTATCTTTAATAACGTCACTTTTAATATTCCCAAAATACTCCATTAAGCCAAATTCCTCTATCACAAATGGGTCTTTTAAACATCACTTGATTCTTGCTATCTTACAGGTACTCCATTCTCCTCTCACAATCCACCACCTCCCAACGCACCTCTCATCACAACTCTATCATTCAAGTTTCTTGGGCTCCTTCACCTCCATCCCACTTCAAATCTCAATTTTGACGGCTCGGTCTCGAATAACTCAGCTGTTGCGGGGGTTAATATTCGCAATAATAACGGTGAGCTCACTCATGCCACCTCTTACAATCTAGGAATCACTCTAGTGTTCGTGGCCGAGGCTATTGCTCTTCAAAAGGGTCTTCTTTTGGCTTTGAATCATGTCACCCAGAAGATCCACATCAAAGGTGATAATCTTCTTGTAATCAACGCGGTTAAAAAACTGTGGAAGGTTCCTTGGCAGATACAACTTATCATACATGATATACACGCTCTATATCAACAATATCCATCATGTTTATAAGGAAGCTAACAAAGTTGCAGACTGGATAACAAATATAGGACATTTAGTTCATTTTAGTTGTGATATTACTTCTAGTAATAAGTCAACTCTTCATTCCATTCTTATAAATGACTTTTTAAGAGTTCCTTTTACGATAGGGTCTCCTAAAATTCTTTTTTCTTATCTTGTAAAAAAATTGTAAGTAGCAAAGTTGTCGTTATAGTTGGTTATAATATCCTTATTTCGAATATATTTTTGCTCATTTTTTAAATCATTTGTTATTTGTTCTAGTCAAACTTAGAGTTCTTGTTTCTTTCCAAGAGGTTTAACGTACATTACGTCAGATTTATTTTTTCTCTTTTAGAGTTTCCACTTGAAAACTTCCTTTTGCTCTTTAGAAGTTCCACCTCAATATCTCATGATTCCTACTAGAGGTGGTCATTGGGTGGGTCTAACTGGACCCAACATTGAACTCATATGTAAAAAAACTGATCAAAACCAGACAACTAAATGATTGGGCATGAATTAGCACGGAACTTGACAACCAAACAGGTTCTCGTGGGCTGAATTAATGAGCGAGGAAACCGACCCGATCCTAACACTGAATTGGACATTGAACCACACTGAGTCCTGAAGTCGGACTGCAAATCTTACTCAACCGTGAACCAACCCGTAAAATCAGTAGAGAAAATGCATAAAAGTACTTCATCCTCGGCCTAATTACCAAAAACACTAGTGTATATGGATGGTATCGAAAATTATTTATTGTAATTACTAGTGCATATATAATCAAAATTCAAAAATCAAAATGCATTTTCATTTACGTAAAAAAAAGAAAACACCGAACTGGTCCGAACCTTGATATAGACTGAATCGGAGCCGGACCAATTTAGATTTGAGAAAATCCAACCCTAAACCCGAACTGGCCCAGCCGGACTTGTAGCCATGTCTAATTCGTACCGATCATATTGCTTTTCCTTGATTTACTCTGAAGTCTGAACGTACATATGCATGATTGTGATTTAAAGACCACAGTGTACCAGTTTTTCGAGCATGTAAGATTCAAAAATCAAATGCATTTTCTTTATTGTTTGATATATATACAAGTAATAATCGATTCGAAAGACCTGCATTGGAAGTCCCATTACATGTTAACTTATACTTATTATAAATTAATCTAATCTTACATATGTTATTAGCTAGTTTTTCCTACATAAGTTCATTGGTTATAAATTATTATTATGAAAAATATGCTACTGTGGTTTATATTATTTGTAATGATTTGACATAAAATATCTAACAAAAATTATTAAAAAAATGGTCTAATTTTAAAATAAAAATAGACCTAGTTACTAAATGAAATAAACTAGTCACCCAAAGAAATTAATCAAGTCACTATTAGGCTAATTCTCTTTTTTATATTGCGCTTATCATTGCCTAATTTTAATTTAAAAAAAATAGACGGTCTCTTACAAGACAAAATCAATGTCTAATCGTTGCAAATAATATGAAACACAAATAGTATTTAGTGATGATATTCTATCTTTTTTCCTATGCATACTAGATTTATATATTCTTTAGCTAAATATATTTATCATTAACACATTCTCAATATTTTCTCTAATACCATCCCTCTTAAAACTTTCAACTAGGGTTGTTCGCGGTTTGGCTTGGTGCGGCTTGGGGTGTAACGCACGCAATCCAAACCGCAAATATACGGTTTTACATTTTTTCAACTCAAATAATCGCACCGCACTTTTTGCCCAAACCAACCCAAACCGAACCGCGCAAAACGGTTTGGTGCGGTTTGGTTTGCGATTTTATCATTTTTTCCTCCGTGACATTAATTTGGTAATCTAAGAGTAAAAAAAATTGTTTATAAGAGTCCAAATAAATATGAAGTTGACTTCATAATTAAACATAAATAATAATTTATCAAAAGTGTTAAAGTTCTTTACATCAAACTTCTTTTTCAGTTGTATACTTGTATGCCACCTTGTCAAGTATATTTTTTTTAAAAAATATATAATTGCAGTTTGCGATGCAGTTTTGGTTTACAAAAATTAAAACCCAACCCAAATTGCGGTTTGCTTGAAATCATAACCCAAACCGCAATTTTAAAACCGCAAACTAGCCCAAACCGCGAAAAAACAATTTGGATTACCGATTTGGTGTAGTTCAAACCGCACTTTAAACCGCCCTACTTCAACTACTCCCAAAAAAATATCTCCCATCTAATGTGGCCACTAATTCATGGGAGCACAAAAAGATTTGTATAGCTCACAAATTAAACCTGAACATAAAGTGGCCACGGTTATTCACACGCAAACGTCAATTAATTTGATACAAAATTTATGTCAAAAGTGGCATAACACAAAACAACCTAAAAAAGAAGTTTCTAGCAAATAATTTACATCTTCCATAACGTTCCAGCTGTCACACTTTGAATCTACCATATTAAACATCATGCATACATGATACTTACATTATTATTTATTACTTGCAATTCAAGCAAAAATTATATATTTTTCGAAAAATAATAATAAATACTCCATCTATAAATAAGAGCCTCCTTTTATGTCATATTAGGTTTAATAATACATACAAACTTCTCTCAAAAAACCTTCTTTTTTCCTTAGAAAACATGGCATTAAATTGGGTATCAAATTATACTTTGCCATGTTACCTAATAACACAAACAACTACATACCCAAATCACAACCTTAAAGATTATAAAAAGTCTGAAACTGAAAACCTTAATACTAAAAATAATGTGTTAATGGATGATTTTCGTGTGCCTCTTCATTATCCAAGGTATACAAAGGAAGATTATGCAAAAATGGAGGAATGGAAGTTGGATATGTTGCTAGGGCAATATGGACTTGATCATCATGTTAAGGGTAACCTTGATGAGAAGAGGAACTTTGCTATGGGTGCTTTTTTGTGGCCTGATCAACTCTAAAATGTCGATTTTTACTTTTTACTCATATAGTACTCCACTGTTTCCGAATATTCTTCCTACTTCGACTAGTTTCTTTTCTCAGCATAAAGATTTTAAATAGGAAGAACAAACGAAAACGGAGAAAGTAATATTTATCTCATACTAATTACTCCCTCCGTCCCATAATATAGTGCTTCATTTCCATTTTGGGTGTCCCAAAATATAGTGCTTGGTTCTATATTTAATTCCATAATTTTTTGTGATTTGCCTAGAAAAATCGTGCCATCATTATTTGTTTGCTTCTTGAAAATAGTTTTTTTGCTTTGTTTATTCAACCCAAGGGTTGCATTTAATGCTCTTTCACCAATTATTCTTCATTCTCTCTCCTAAGATCACCTTTTCCCACACAATATTTATTTTAATAATAAAAAGTTTTTACTTTCCTCTTAGATTCTATTTACCTTAATTCCCGTGAAAAAATGGAATCAAGCACTATATTATGGGACGGAGGGAGTAGTATGGTATATTTGGCTATGTGGCATGAAAACGCAAAAATCTTGAATGGTTTAAGTTGTTTTTGAATTTCGGAATTAGCGTGGAATAAATGTGATGGAATTTGGAGAACGGAAACGAATCGGGGAGAGGTTTTTGTGCTTCATAGAATCATAGTGTATTAATACCTTGTTGTTCTGATATATATGAGTATGTAGTTGTACTGTACTGTTTACCTTTTTGAATGATAAATTGAAGAACAACCAATATACATTTTTTTTGTGTGTGTTCTTATTAATTCACTCTTTAGTTCTTCAATTCTGCTTTTTTTTTCTTTATTGTGATATGGGATGCTATAATAAAGCTTGTTTTCTTTTTTAATGAAAGTAAAACTAGTTTGAAAATTGAATTCGTGTTTATGCGTCTTTTGTATTAGTCAAAATAATAGAATCATAGAAACATATTCTTATAAGAATCTGAACAGAATTTGCACTTCTAATTAAGCGTGAAATTAGCAATGTACACCAACAAATTGAAGTTTCTCGAATTGAATTGTTCACTATTCTTTTAACGATTTTGATATATTCGGTCCTAACTCTTTCAACGAATTGAAGTATGTTTTTACAGTATTCTTTCCTAAAAATGGTCTTCCTGCGTTTCATAATATAGTGCAGGAAAAGTGAAAAATAATACCGTAATATCATTTATATTACCTAAATACTTAATAATGTACTTGTATTTGAAGCTAATTGCCTTTTTATTTGTTGAAAAAAAAGGATCTATGGCTAAATATAACCAAGTAACAACCAGCATTAAATATTTACTAACATTAATCATATAGGAATTAAAGTTCGCATAAATTTGAACAAACCAAAATTAACCAATAAGATCCTGTCAAAAAAAAAACTGGCAAAAGACTTTATTGATCGATTCCACCATAGTTAAAATAGAAAATATAAAAAATGAACCATTTATTGAGACATTTAGAAAGGAATACAAGCACACTATATTATAGGACAGAGTGAGGATTACTTTCAAATTTTATGAAAAAATTCCCACGTGGATTAGTGCTATTAATGTCTATTTATTACTTAATATTTTCATATTTATGATGATTTTCGTTTATATACATAATTAAACTGAAAAAATTTAATGGAATAATACACCTTTAGAATCAGTTATAATCAACTTATTTTTGTTGAGCTCGATCTGCTCAAGTTATATTTGTTGAGTTTAACTTATTTTATTAACTCGTTTTTTTCAACCTAACTTATTTTATTCTAATTTTATTATGGGCAAATGATACATGTATACGAAGCTAAGAATATAAATATTATACAATAAATAAACATTAATAACATTGATTGATGCGTGATTCTGTCATAAGTTCCTAAATTAATACTATTTTAGAAAATATACTTAATATATGTTTATTTGCAACCCTGACGTCTCCATATATCAAAATTATGGCTCAATACAAAGCTCTCCCTCAACCGTCGCACGCAAACAAAATGCACAAATTAGATGTTGTACATGCATGCACTAAAATATATTATCGTGAATTTGATGCACCCAAGATGTATTAGTTACTTAGTAAAATCTTTTAGAGTCGTTAACCAAATCTTAGAATAGAATAATCTCGTTTACGTCACCGACAATTGGCTTATCAATCGTTCACACCCAAACAAAAAACAAGGTTCATCAGTTGCAAGTCCAGTAGGCTCACGACCTCGTTACCTACTTCCGTACTAAAACTTATCAAAGTGAGCCCGCCCTGGAAAATGTTCGACTTAGGTAGATTTTTTGGGCCTGAAATTGGGTTGGACTTTTTTTTGGGTTTGAGACGTGTTTTTGGTAAATTCAAAAGTAACTTTTTAATTCAATTTTGACTCGATTCGATTTTGGCTCGAAAAGCCCGTTTTTTTCGGCAAAAAAGCGGGCTTTGGGCAAAAACTTTGGCCCGCCCAACTAATGGGCAAGGAGCGGCCCAGCTTTGAACCCGACCTGTCATTTCATCACATCTACTTCGTACTATATTACTAGTAGTCTTCCTTTGTACACTTTTTGTGTTTCTTGTATACCAAGCTAAATTTGGCATAGTGGTAAAAGAATAACTTTCCAACCTAAAGGTTGAGGGATTCGATTCTCATTGAAAGCATTTTGGGAGAGGGTTACCCCTTACCATCACCCTGTTCTCAAAGTGTTTGCCCGACTGCCCGTAAACACAAGTCGAATTAACCTATAAGAGATTCCGATCTGACATACCTTTCATCTTACCATAGTGTCTACAGTTAGGGCCCAAGCAAAATAAGTTTCTTGTAGGTTGTTCTTACCGGGAAAAAAACACACATAATACCTCTATATTTTTTTTTAGTTGCATCATTTACTTTTTCACATCTGATGAGACGTTTATTTGAACGTTAATATCTCTTATTGGGTATAAGTAAAAATTATGAAAATTTGATATTTGGAATCCTTCCATTAAAACAAATCTAACAAGACTACACTTGACTATTTTTTTCTTATATAATAATGCGAAATAGTTTAGCAAAATTGATTGATGAATACTTGAATAGCAACACCAACAGAAATCGCGAGCAAAGAAAGGGCCTTTTCACAATCTGTCCGTCTTCTTCTTCTCTACGCCGGCGCCAGTAATCAGTTAGTACTCTATTTTCTCTCTTTCCTCTAATTAAATTTTTATCGTTACTTACATTTGTTTGTAAATTTTTTTTGTTGATTGCAATTTTAGCTATATATTGCTGTTCATATCTTGAAGTTTAGTACATTCTTTACCAAAAAAAAAAATTTCCTTGTAATATAAAAATCTATTTTCTTGTTTCTGGGTGTTTTTCTAAACAAAAATTAGATTTATGCATGTTAATTCTTTGATTATAAAGTTTAATTCTTGCTCCCAGATAACGAAATACCAAAAAAAAAAAAAACATTGAAAGTTTTCCGGTTGAAATTTGGGGAAAAAGGAAAGAAAATGAAGTTGAGATATGCAATGGTGTGTTCTTCCAACCAGAACAGAAGCATGGAAGCTCATTTTATAATGAAAAAACAAGGGTTTGATGTCTCATCTTATGGTACTGGTGCACATGTTAAGCTTCCTGGACCCTCCATTAGTAAACCTAATGTTTATGAGTTTGGTACTCCCTACAAGCAGATGTTCGACGAGTTACGTCGTAAAGACCCTGAATTGTATCCTTTGAATCATTGGCATATTCAGTTTTGGTTAATGTTTGAATTGGGTTTTGATTTTTGCTGTATGAAGTTGTTGAATGATGGTAGTTTGTTTGTGTTGATTGATGAAGTTGAAGAAGAGTAGGTGATTTGTGGATATGTGGTGTATCTCTTTAATATTAGTTGTGTTTTTGTTTATGTTGGTTTGTGCTTGATGAATATGGTTGACATTTGAGGTTTATTTAATGAAAATTGAATGTAATTGGAGCTTAGAGATAGCAGTTTTAGTTGGAGAATTTCAATCGAGTGTAGCATAAATATGGAGGATTGCTATCAAATGTAGCGTAGAAATTGTAGAGAGAAACCGTGGTGAGAGCCATTACAGTTTTGCCAAGTCTCTTGGCTTGACTCTGAAATTCAATTCACCAGGGAGGCAAATATATCATGCTTGAGTGTATTTCTATTTGAGATTTTAGTGCTCTATGACTTCTGACTGAGCTTGTGCATCAGGATAATTATGTGAGAGTAAGACTGGATCTTTTAAGTTGGGTTTGGCACATTATACTTTGTGTTCTACTATTGTTTTGAGTTGGTTCTTAACAGTTCTCTATGTACAAGCGTAATGGCATATTGCCAATGCTGAAGCGGAATTCATCTGTCAAGCTTGCTCCTCAACGCTGGCAAGATAATGCACATGATGGTGTATTCGATGTGGTGATAACATTTGAAGAAAAAGTCTTTGATATGGTTGTTGAAGGTAAATTTCTTTGGACTCTCTAGATCTTGCTAATGTTCTGTTTGTATATATATATATATATAGTCTAAGGAATGATTTGTTTGGATTTGGCTGTAAGAGCATTGGGTAATTGGGTAAAACTGATTATTGTAAGAATATTTGAGCTGTATTGTGACCTGTTGTTTATCACGAGATGTTGGCTTACTAGAAATACACTTGTTAATCAATGGCAGAAAGGGGAGGGAGGGGGGGGGATGCCACCCCTACAAGTGCTGCTACTAACCCTCTGCTCTAGTCAAATATGAAAAGCTAGACCCAGGTTATTAGGGAAGTTGTAGCTGTAGTGCTGTACTCATACTTATCAGAAGATTAGAAGAAAAAAAAGCGTATTACTATGTAAAAAAACGGAGGAAGTATATTGGTTCACATAAGGTCACTAGATTTGCGTTAAATTTTGTATAACTCGTAAATGTTGTATTACTATTGCCTTATGTCAACGATTATGAGACATTATTGATATCTATCCCCTTAACCTTAGAACCCTGGCTCTGTCATTGCTGATAAAGACAGCCAAGGCTTCATGTCTTAACGTATAGAAATTTCCTGCGTACTGAGACTGACTCAACACCCATTGTTTGAAAGGCTTTAGATCCTTTATGGTTCCCCAGAACAAATGCATGATCCATCACAGGCATACAAGCCTACCTGATGTCATTGACAATCTCACATTTCCTCTCGTCTTTGGTAAGAGATGATATGTTTTATGGCTTCTAAGTACTGAATATATCTTTTGTCACTAGAAGATACACATACACTACTGAGTTGTGTGGGCCTGGGGAAGCTTTTACCTTGATACCGAGTATCAATGGTCGGCAGTTTGTTCTGCTCTTAAATATCTAAATTATATATGTACTATATGATTTTACAGTGTCAAAAAGGTTTTAAGATAGTCAGGGACTACCTTTTATTTAAAGATTGTTATCCGTGTTAACTAGGAGTATATAGAAGCAAGTCACTTGATAGTTTCTTCCATTACATATCATTGGCTTCTTTTGCTTCGAGATAGTACTTATTCACTACATATAAGTTTAAAGTTCTTGTCTGTACTTTGCGTTATTTGTACTTCAGTCAGTTCATGTATTATTTATAGTTCCAGATGATATAAGAATTGAGAAGTATTCCTGAAGCTCATGTTGTTGGGCAGATCTATACAATCGTGAGCCTGTACTTATGAAACCTATTGTCATCATCAATCTGGAGGTGAAAGACAATCATGAAGAGGCAGCTATTGGAGCTCGCCTTACAATGGATTTATGCCAAGAGGTCTGCACTATTGTTTTCCTCCTTCATTAGTAATTAATCTCTCCACTCACCATAGAAACAATTCATTTTATATACTTTTTTTTGAAAATTTAACGAGGAATATTCCAAGTTTGGGCCATGAGAATAATTCCAGTTTGATGAACTCTCATAAGAAGCTCAACTTTTCTATGTCTGTGCTGTCATAAGTGAACTAATAATAGACACTTTTTTTTTGCTGAATATGTACTATATATAATCGTAAGAAAAGCCGAATTTTTTATATGTGATATGTATGATGATGGAGAGGATGGAAGGTAGGGAAGAAAGATGTAATTATAGGGTTTTAAGTGATGGAGTCGTGAGAAAAAGTTTGTCTTGGTATTATTTTTGCTTTATACCCCAAATCTGTTATTGTTCATGTCAATTGTTCCTAATTTTTTGGGGAGAGAGGAAGGTGGGAGTTGGGTTGCATAATTAAGATCGGTTTTTTGTTAGTTGTGCCGATTATTCAACTTTAAATGTATTGCTTTTAGTTTCTACTTTGGGCTATCCGCTATAATATCTGCTTTCTTTTTGTAGTAGTATTTTGAACTTGAATTTAAGATCAACTTAGACCATTTCTGAAACTTCAAGGGAGGAGGAAAACTTTCAAATGCAATAGAACACTATAGAGTGCCCAAAAACAAGAATACTCCTAAAAGATTCTTTTATTAAAAAATATGACTGTTTAGTTGGGATGTAAATAATTTTTCAAGAAAATTTCATTTTCCCATTTCTTTGTCTAGATTGTTAATGTCCAAAACAATTTTCTTCGGCTGAAAATGGTTTTCCAGACGGTGGGATATTATGTTTCTAACGCAAGGAGATACATGCCATATTTGCTTCCCTATTCCACTCACCTTGCTCCTCCTCTCCTCAGGCCCTACATTCCCCTCGCCTCCCCTTCGTTTCTCTTATTCCTTTTCTCTCTTTCTATCAAGAAACCAACCAAAGGGAAATGAACTCTGAAGCCCGAATTCTTTTTTCACCGAATTCAACTTCCCATTGAAATAATTCAGTTTAAATGCTTTCTTTTGAACCAAATACAGCCTATGTGAAATATCCATTCTCTGCTTCTTATCAGTATGCAATATTTGATGCAGATTGATGCAACTGAATCCTGGGAGGATAACATAGATGAGATCATTGCTGCCTTTGAGAGACATCAGAGGCGGAAGATTGTTTACACCATTTCCTTCTATTGAAGATATCATAGAGATGTTCAAATGCTATACTTGACCTATGTTTCGACTACTCTCCATGGATACATTTCACCTCTTACCCTAAGACTATGTTGTACATGAGGTAGCAACCTACTGACGGAAGTAGTTTGATGATGACAAGCCTCGGAAGCTGTGCCAATGCACAAAAGATTGTTACGGATTGATCGCCATCCATCAATACTTTGTAACGTAACAGTCTTAGACATAAGATGATGTATAGTTTCTATTTTTTCTAGTTAGAATTTTATGTGGTGCTTATTTTGCAAAGATATTTCAGTGGCTTTGATTTGATTTTTTATTACTAAATATTATCAATTGTATGATCACATATCATCCTACAAGGCAGTTATGTTTCTGAAGGTTGAACTATGCTATAGATGTTTCAGATTTAGAACGTTGTTGGCCAGATTCGACTATGATAGGGCTGGATGGGTATCTGTCGTCGAGATGGCTAGGGTTTGATGTGGATTCAAGGCTATGTAGATAGGTTGCTGTGAAGGTGAAATCTCCTTTTGAATCTGATCTTCTTGGGAAAGAAAGTCATGAAGGTTTCGCATCTCTTTCTTTTCTCATCATCTCCCCCCTAGGTGGCTGTCAAGGTGGTGGTGGATGGGTATAGAGCAAGCAAGCCGATGCCAAAGAAGTGGGTTACAGTTGTGGTTGGGATGACAATGGTGAAATATGGCTAGAAAGGAGTGCTTGGTTGTTAAGGTGGCTAGTAGGGAGTGACTGGTGGCGGGCTGGCGGCTAGTAGGAGGGTGGGTGGCTAATTGATAAATTGTTTAACTAAATGGGATCGCTAATTAAGTTACCCCTTCCAATTTCTCTCATATTCAATTAAATTTATATCATTTTGAAGTCTAGTAAGTTATATGAAATGGAGGGAGTAACTTTGCCAACAAAAGTTATTAAATCATTTGCATGTATGACAAACACATTCATTTCAATGTCAAACTATTCTCAATGTCTCAATGGAATTATAAGTCAAGCTAGTGTAGAATAGCATTTCGTGAACTAGAGGTGAGTTAGTGTGTGGAGAATAGGTAATTTTGCTATGAATAATTTTCTCGCTCTCAACTCTTTTAAAAGATTTGAGTCTTCAACATAAATTAAATTAAATGTTTAAAGATTCTCTGCTTTAATTTAGGCAAAAGATTCAAAGTTTACACATGATTTTTAGGTGGCTATAATAAATATTACCATGAAAAAAGAAAATCTAATAATTTAAAATAATTTTAATTCCATATATTTAAATCTAAAATCGCTCGAAACCACTAAATTTTCTATGGTCATATATATTAGCATCACCATAGTATTTTCATTTTTTTTTGAGGCAATAGTAGTGTTTGAGTTGATTCGAGATTACTGTAGTCTGTAACAATTTGCAGCTAAAAACCCTACCGAAACAGTATATTATAATCGTGCATTCTTTGGGTGCCATATTTTCTGCAAGAAATCATGAAACCGTTGTTATAAGCATTAAGCAATCAGTCACTGATTGGTATCCATAAGGAAGCAAAAGACAAGATAGTCAAACTAACTTGGACAGACATAGATAGAACCATTACCACAATACTCTTGATTGCACAAAACATTCTTTTGAATGGAAGCAAGCAAATAATGAGACAATTTTGTGTTTTGTTTGTTTCTATACCATAGCGTAATCAAGTATCATACACATATACTTCCTCCAATCTTTTTCTATTGCAACAATGATAAATTCACACTATTCATTCACCACCTTTTAACTATTTATTGTGATTTTTACATAAGAAAAAATATTGTCATGCAGGATCTTGTTAGATTCGTCTCAATATATACTTTCAAAATATCAAATTTTTATATTTTTTACTAAAAAGTAATTAAAGATGTGCATTGACAAACATGAAAAGTAAACTGTTGTAGTAGAAAAGAACGAAGGAAGTATATATTTAGTAAATCTCCTATTCTCCTATAATGGCCAAGATAACAGAGATTAAATGTAAGCAACCTAACAGCAACAATTGCAAGTGCAATGTGGAATGTTCTGTTACAATACCATACATAATAATCTTTGTGTTTGTTCCTTTCCTGAATATTTATATCCTTCACTCAAATGATCAACTGATACATAAATGCACCGAAAGCTGTGTATTCATTACTAGCTCTGTCCCAGTCTAATTATCATACTTCCTCCGTTATAAAATAAGTAAAACACTTCTATCTTTCAGTATAATAGTTCCAATTGTACTTTTAATTTGACAATTAATTCCAAACTAAGAAATGACCTAAGAAATTTTAAGTAATTTATAGACGAGTTGTAATTTGTAAATCTAAAGCGAACACACGACAGCAACCGAATCATATACTGCACATACAAAAAAAAAAGGTCATCAACATATATTTTGAAAGACTTGAAAATTCAAATGATTTGATTAGTATTTTATTAATTTAATTAGATAGGCTAATAGAGATTATAATTCACAAGTGTCAACAAGAACTGCAAGAATTAGTTTCTAATAATGCTTATGTAATGCAATAACTCGCTGGCATTCTGAATGGTCTTACAACTGATATCTTACAACTCAAGTTCAGCATTAAAAACAGGAAGCTGTTTTCTCTCATTTTCACCTTAATAATAATAAAAGAAGATATTAGCATTGATTGATTTTGTTACGTATAAGTAATCTACCTTAACCCATTATATAAATGTGATACTTTCTTCACTTTCCTAAGTTTTATACACTCATTTTCATCACTTGTACCCTAAACTTCCCCCTCCTCCCTTAAAATGGCCTTGAAGTGGTTGTTCAGTTCTGCTTTCACTCACACACTTGTGCACACACCTGATCAGAAAATCAAACAAGACCAAACTTTACAGAAAGTTAATTTACAGGCCAAACAGAATGGTGTTAGCACCTTCCAAATGCCCCTCCATTACCCGCGATACACAAAGGCGGAGTATGAGAAAATGGAGGAATGGAAAGTGGATATGCTGTTAAAGCAATATGGACTCGATCATCACGTCAAGGGAAGCCTCGACGAGAAGAGGAGATTTGCTATGGGAGCATTCTTGTGGACCTGAAATAGTTCTGAATCATTCAGGTTTTCGACACAGAATGCTCTAGGGAGCCCTCTGAAATAAGACATGTTTATGTCTTAGAACTTGTACTAGCACTATCTAAATCTTATATACAGAATAACAAATAGGTGGTGTTCACTAGCTTACTCTTTGTTGTTCACTGTTCCCGACAACTAAGTATGCAGTTGAGAGAGAGGCATAGGGGGGAGGGGGTAAGTAAAAGTATGTTTCTACTTAGTAGAGAGGCAAGGATCTTCTTGTAATGTACTAAATATGAGTATTACCAGTTATTTCCAGGTGAGTTATGTCCTGTTTGCAATTGATATATGATCTGCAACATAGAATCATACTCAAATCAATGAACAATAACAATTCCATCTCCCCAAGATAAGAAAAAAATTGAAAGAAAGACAACTGATCACGAACTTAAAAGTGCAACTTTTCCTGCAGAATCAGAGGACTAATTCTCTTTTCAACCAGCAAATTAACTGTTCAATAGTTGTGATTGTGTCCAATGTTTTTCCACACAAACAAATGACAATTCTCCTTATAATCAACAAGACCTGCAATTATCCCAGGGTCCTATCTCTAGAATGCCACCAAGGTAGGATGCTGGGGAGGAGGTGAGTACCAAGTTTCACACTTAAGACCAGTTGGATGAAAGGTGAAAGCCTAACCATCACGGCCAACCTTAACTCTCTCAAAAAAGCATATACGTAAGACTGTCGAAACAAGAAAATATTGGAGCAATAATAGTAAGAGTATAAAGTTTAATAGCCTAATAAAAAAATGGAATTTTTCGTCTATACCATTTTTCCTTTTAGGTGGCTATGGGTTATCAAGCATTTTCCAAAAGATCATACAAGAAAAAAACCGTAAGGGGAAACATAGGAAGACAATGGACACAAAAACTTTCACATGGAGTTAAGAACTTAAGATAATAATCGTTCTAGTTAATGGTAATGATACATATGAAGCACAGGCAACAAAAATATAGCTTATGTGGGCTCAGATGAAAGATTCAGCCAAATACCAAAATCCACAGTTTCAAAAGCATTTTGTGTTCCACTTGTTTACTATCTCATCTTCTCGATTCTTCTAAACCAAAGTACCCACTAGCACAATTACTTGCTTTGGAAAAATGAAAAATTTTAAAGTAGTATATTCTGCACTAAAGCAGATGAACTTTCAAAATAACTGGTTCCTAATTTTGGTCCGACTATTACTTGCTTTTGGTTGCTAAACTAGATAGACACTTCTTTACAGAGTGGTAAGCTCACAAAACAGTCTGAGTTTGACTAATCTAAGACTATTAACTTCTCCACCATCTTTGATCACAACTAGAACAAGACAAAATTAGACTATTGTTTGTAGACGGAGGATCGTAAGTAAGATCCTTCAAGCAAATCATATCAATATACCACATTTATCAAAAGTGAAGTTTCTATTCCCCACCCCATTTCAGTGGTGCAAAATCATCATATAGAACAGCTTGGCACGGGCCATGTCACGATGGATTGATGGGCAAAGAAAAAGGCTTGAGTGCCAAGCTTGTTCCAAAACTTTCTAGAAGGACTCATGCGCAGGCTATGTAGCACAGGTACCTCTTCTAGGTCACGTACTCATACCCGCACTCGTATCCCAGCCCAACCTACATGTCATGTCGGGCTGCATCACGCTAAGGCAACCCCCCCCCCCCCCCCAAGATTCTTGGTTTAAAATGAGCACATCGGATCAACTTATCATGCAACATTTTTTTGCAAATGATGTTCATACATGGCCCATCATCGTGTCTCTAGTACCACGTTTTGCTAGTAACAGGTTTGTGCTGGCCATTTTTATGCCTAGCTCCAGAGTTGAGAACATCCACATAATTCATGATCAACATGTCAAGATTATTATTGTTGTGGCTCATTCCACATAATTTGTTATTATCACTTTGCAAGGCAGTGATTACATCAACAATACACATATTCAATTCGAAAAAGAAGCAAACGGGTTAAGATCATGCCAAGTATATAAATAGATAAGTCGACATAGCAGAAATAGCATGAAACATATCACGTGCAAGAGGCCTACAAAGAGATAGATTTGGTGAATAAGAATGGAGACTTGGAGAAACAAGATAATAGTACAAATTAAATTCGACTTGTATATAAAAAAAAATGATACTTTGTCAATTTGCCGGGAGCTATAAAAATGATAGCTAGATTGCTCATCACCATTAAAATAAATTTGATCCTCTCTTTATAAAATATAAATTTTTATTTTTGAAAAATGATGTGGACCCCTTTGACTGTGAGTCAATACTAAGCATGCACATCACAGCCAAACTAGTGGGGAATTTTATTAGGAGTTGTCAATTTGTTGTGCTGTACAATTAGAACGAGCACTGATGCCTAATTACAAGTTGAAGTTAGAAGTGCATAATTCCAAGATGTTTAATGCATCATAATAATCTAACTAGTAACCATAATAAGTTAATACAATTACAACAAAGGAGTTGTTATAGTCAAGCTACATAGCTAAGCTAACTATACACTGTTACTAAGGATTGCACTGCAGCACAAAGTTGGCCGGTTGCTACCAGGGGTTCATAAAAAAGAGACCAACTATAGCAATTAGCAAACGTCATTCCTATGAGGTTATGCTTACAAATGCCCAGTCTAAAACAAACTTATTAGCTCGCTACTTGCTATCTAGATTTCCTCAGATATCTCCGAGTATTGAAATTCAACACGTTATTCTTAAAATACACCATTTTCGTTGAAAGTAGTCGTCAATTTATCACAATCCCTTGTATCTAAAAAAATACGCATAATTTGACAAAAACCCTTGTTATAATAGTCGGGTCAATTATGCTAGAGACATATGGGTAAACTTACTAAAAAAAAAAACAAAAGAACCATCAGTAAGCAGAATAAAGAAAAGATCACTTCTTCCTTAAAATCCTATAGTAGTGACTGAATCAAACCAACTGCATATATAATAACACTCACTTCGACTCGAATCCATATGTCTCTAACAATCTAGACTAGGATCAGGATTAGGCCTGGTCAACACCGACCTACATTTGTTCACCCAGCTAGTGCGCCGTTGGTCAAGCTCTTGATCCCCTAGTATATTCCCCTAGTCCAATCTAACCTAATCTGGTTCACCCATATATTTTAAGCCAATTTTTTTTAAAAAAATAACATGATCACCCAAATCGGTAATTGGCTATGCTGGTGTATCTAGTTCGATCAACCCGTCATAGCTCACCCCATAGCCACCTCTATCTTAGCCTTTCAACTATCAAGATTCAAGCATGCTTCAGATTACTGCCTTCGTTGGGCCAACGACCACTCCTCATATAATCATAGGGATGAGTAGAAAATAAGAATTGAACTATTGATCAGACTATGAAAGTCCTGCTTAATAATCAATGGATAGGTCATCATAGTTGGTAACTGATTGCAGAAGGTGACAAGATAATAAGCAACATGAACTAGTATGTTAGACCAAAATCCAAAACTTCCTAGCATACCATAAGGCAAAAACTATTCTACCTAGAAAGTTAAGCAATTATTGGTAACATTATTGACATTGTTTGCAAAAAAAGATCCCACAAATTTTATTGAGGAATAAAGTTGTCATCTTCTTATGTAAGTATGACAAAACTATCAGAATTAGTGCTTAAAATGTGTATTTGGATTTTAGCTCCTAAATTTCAAAGTAAAGTAAGAACAACGTTACACTAATTCATCAAAAATTGCAATTAACACGTCCCTTTTCCTGAAAGGCAGCTAAAATACCCCAACTTCAGGATGTTGGCAAAGCCTAGTAAGGTGACATGATGAGAAGCAAAATTACAGAGAAAGTGAGCACAATTAATATTTCAACCCAGAATGAAGCACCTCCTTGTCTCATAATTTTTGGTCCAATATAAATGCCTAACTTCAATAATGTACCCAGAAAGCAACTAGACGCTAAGGGCGGTAAACATGAAGGTAACTCTTACCAGAAAGTGTAATGATATCTAATCTATAGATGAAAAATTGTGTAAATAACAAAATGACCAACATCATATGACATACAAATCTTACATCACAATGATCCACGAAAGATGTACTTTTGGGTGTTTTATAGAAGCCTTCAATAGCCTCCACATTTCATAATAACCAAAGGGTAGTTTCGTCAATTCACATACATCCCAGGTGTTTTAAGCCCCTATATAAGGA
This sequence comes from Beta vulgaris subsp. vulgaris, assembly GCF_026745355.1. NCBI lineage: Eukaryota > Viridiplantae > Streptophyta > Magnoliopsida > Caryophyllales > Amaranthaceae > Beta > Beta vulgaris. The sequence goes on along the minus strand of NC_079205.1, from coordinate 1,116,434 downwards.
AAGTAACTAAACTTTCAGGGTCTACAAAAACCAATCTTAAAAGTTCATATAACTTCAGGAAAGTTTTCCTCTTGTCTGAAACCAAAACACAGAAACAAAACCATGCATCAACAAGAACATAAACTTGATAATATGAACCAAGCTACACTCTATCACCAGTTTCGTAGAAAGCTCATTCAAATAGTTATTTCCTTCTCTGTGTTCTCTTTCTTATATTTGCACCCATCTTTCCATCCTTTCTTTGATTCTGTTATCTCTCACTTATCTACATTTTCATCCCAGCTTGTTTCCTTTGCAACTGACAAAAACTATATATTCCTTCTATGCAATGGGATCCTGGTTTTCATTGCAAAGAGCTCGAGTCATGCGGTTGATACTTGTCCACCACTCCAACCACAGACAAGTCCTGATAACGACTCAATTTTGAAGGGATACAGGCAGAGTATGCAATTGGGGATAGAGAACTCAGTTGCCACCAATGAAGATAAGAATGAAGATGGATCAGAAACAGATGAAATTATGGAAGAGGAAGATGTAGAGGAAAAACATGTCGTGTACCAGATCACATATGGGACACTGACGGAAAAAGAAGAAGATGGGATTATTGACGATGATGGCAGCAAGTACACAAACGAAAATTTTGATGGTTGGTCTTATGAGGAGCAGGAGGAGGAGGAGGACAACTTTGAAGAAAAAGAGTACACAGAGGAGAATTCTGACAGTTGGTCTTATGATGAGCACGAGGAAGACAATGTTCAAGAAGAAGAAGAAGAAGCAATTGCCAAGATGAGTACAGAGGAATTAAACAGAAAATTTGATGATTTCATTAGAAAAATGAAGGACGAGCTCAGAATCGAAGCTCGACAACAACTTATAGTGGTCTGAAACGATTAGCAAGATGAACACATCGTCACATTATAACATAATTCTCTTCCCCTCTTCTTCTGTTTCACTCCATATGAAGGGCTGCTATAGGCATAGATGTTTTATTTTTGTCAAACATGTTTTCACCCCTTTTTTGAGATCAGCTCTTGCACGCTTTCCTTGTATATATATCTTAGTTCATGCACTACTATAATATCACAGACATATATTGCCTTTTCAGTTTTGCAATCTTCTCTGATAAACATCACATAATGTCAAGATACACTCAAGTTTGAACTTGCAACATTAACTTAGGTCCAAAATTGCAATGGCTTGGTCACACTCAACTACATTAAGCAGGGGAAGCAGTGGCGGGCCCAGGAATTTGAATATGGGGGTACGATCGGACAACAAACACAAAATTAGGAGAAATAAGTTCTTATAAATTGTTCAACGATAAATTTTACTATCGAAATATCCAAAATATGCGTAGTCATACAACCCAAATAACAAAGAAAAACACAATAAGGTTAAAACTAAAATTACACTTACATCCTACTACTCTTCATATTAGGAAATCGAGATGATATCTTCATAGGGAACTTGTAGGAATACGTTTTTTTTTTAATAAAGTAATCCAAAAATCATTCATGACTAAATTGAACAATTCAATATATCCCTAAATTGAACAATTTAATCTATCCTAAATTGCTAAATCCCTAACAACTACATATGATTTCAATTTCAATAAGTAGCTCACTAATGATTAGTATACATTTGAATATTCTAATAATTTAAGAATTTAAGCTAACACATATTAAGCATCAAAGTATGAAAATTGAAAATAAAAAAAAAAAGAAACGGAACTTATGGATTAGTGGCTAGTGGCTACTGTGTCAAGAGTTTGCAGTTTTGCAAGACTACACTCAAACGGTAGTCGGCCAGTACAACTGTGAAGCAGAAGCAAAAGCAAACCTGTGGAGGAGAGTTGAGCTCTTTAGTGTAGATAAACATGGAGAAAGAGAATAGAGAAAGGAGCTAGCGTGGAAAAAGGGGTCTGGGGGTACAGTTGTACCCCCATGTACCCTTCTCGGTCCGCCAATGAGGGGAAGGGGGCATAACCACAAGAAGAACAAGGTGAAAGACAGTACTAAAGTAGACCATGTTCCCCACTGGCCATCTTTAAAAGTTGAAAATAGAATAAGACCTAATCATGCACATCATAGATATAATAGGCTTCATTACCATCATGTACCAAGCTAAGGGTGTGATGCAAATTCTTCTGCATTAACTTGTGATCTCTTCACTCATCAAACTGCCTTTCTTTTGAACTGTCTACTTTAAAAGGTGCGAAGAAAGTCGACGATAGGCAGGCACAAGACCAGATCCTATGCCATTATTCAGTAAAAAAACCTATCTAAACATGTTAGGCTAGGCCAAGTTATCCCGCTTAATTTGCTAATTTAATAGCAAGTTTTCCTCTTTTTCCAAAACAATATCGTATTATTCAATTGATCAAAGCTCTTCAATGATTTCTACTAAAAAAAAAAAAGCTCTTCAATGATTTCTACTAAAAAAAAAGCTCTTCAATGATTTCATTTCCTTGAGTTCAGATAAGATTTTGCATAAATTAGGGCAAGAATGAAAAGTTCTCCAAATTATTTTATTGATATGACTTGCTCTTGTTTCTATTACTTTATCCCATGATCAGACGTCGTCTTATAAACTCTACCAAGCCAGACAGCCACATATGTAAAAGATTCCAACTGCTGTTAATTATTATTAATGTATAACCAGAAGTGACACTAGTGCATTTTTAGTTGTACCTTTTCTTTTAACTTCACTATGCAATATCCTAGGTTCTCTCATGACGAGACAACAATCCAAACACATGAATTATATATACAGAGTGAACTCATTCTCCCTTAAAAAGCATGTATGTGCTCCAAGATCATAGGATGCACCAAATAAGTTCTTGAAACACACTGTTAATACCTTGCTCTTTTATCTCTGCGCATTGCATCTTACATGTACATATTCTTTTATACTTATTTTCTTCAACCAGTCAAAAAACAAAGAATAAAAAAGCTTTTTAAGTGTGAGAGAAATCGTTACTAGCCTACGATTCCTTTCAAGAGGCTGCGCGTAAAGGAGGATCTTAGTTAGGGTGGGTAGAGGATTGGTCCCCCAAAGTTTTTTTTTTTTTTTTTTTTTACCTATAATAAATATGTTGTCTAAAGTATAGATATAAAAGGTTGTAGCATAATAGTTAAATATTCAACTTTTGAACCAAAGGTTTGGCATTCCAATCTTCCCCCCAACTCTTAGTCTAAGATCATCACTAATTACTTGGACACATGATACGATACAATCACGAACAAAACATATTTACGTGGCTTCCTAATAATGTATTAGCTGAATCTACCACGCACTAAACGGAGTTTATTTATATTCCCCAAATATATATACTAACTAGGCCCTAAATAAGAGTTAAAAGTAGAACCCAAGGCTTAAAATGTCAGCTTGTAAATTGTAAACACACGTTGGTAAATAATGGTATGATAAATAAGTTTATCATAGAAGCCTTAATAACACGCTCTTAAACAAAGAAACTGATATGTTTTCTTTTTTGGTTGTTGTAATAGTAACAGTTGTTTACTTGTTTAAGGAAATATCTTCAGCAGAATCCATTCTAACATTAATCAAAAGTTCATGATAAGAACAAATTATTGCTAATCTCAGTCATACACGAACTCAATTTTCATTTGCAACATGAAGTTTGCAAAAACATGCAAAGATTAAAATATATCATATAAATAGTAATTGTCAACCAGCTGTAAAAACAGATAGCAATCCGTGATACACACATATCGACACCATTTACTAATATTGCCAATTGAAGTCAATTAATCCACATGTTCAAGTCATAGTTCAAAGAGTAATCTAATGGGTGGTGATAATATAAGTTTCTTTACGTCTTTATTTAGTATTAGAAATATGTATATTCATATTCATCATATTAACGTCACTTATTATAAATATAATCTCTCTCTATATATATATATACTAAAGTAAACTCTGAAGTAATTTGAGTCACGGTAGCTGTGTATGACATGGCTTAGTCTGACTTAGGACACGACAAGAGTCAGCAGAATGAGAGATTAAATCCAAGTCCAAATCATCTTAGATACTATATAGTAATAATGCAATCTAGTTCATGCATAAATAAATAATGCAACTCAGGCCAATCATAGTGTCAAAATAGTCAAACCCTACATAATGATTCATGAAAAAAAAATCTGAGAAAAAAACTGCCTTACACATCGTTTAACTCAGCTTGATTTGTGTTCCAGTAATTAATAGATACTTGTATTTCACTTTTTACTTTAAGTTGGTGGAAGAGATACATAGGCTACAAATTTACACCAAACTCTAATACGACTCTGAGCCCTCATTCTAACTGAGTTTGCTAAATTGTGTTTCATTTTAATCTACATACTTACACTTTTCATGCATGTCAATGCAAAATTTTGAAGACATATATTTTTAGTTTTGTATCTGTAAAAATTATATAAAGTACATATTGATAAAATACATGTTATGATGAATTTACCAAGATCCCACATGATTTTATTTTTATTCGCTTATAAATAAAAATTGATGGTCAAATTGAAATTTGTGAATAGTGTAAAATATCAAAGTGTAACAATTAAAATGAAACGGGAGGAGTAATTTTAAAGGAGATAAAGAACATGGAAAAGAGAGAGTGTGGGCCAAAAATGTATATCTTTAGTCAAACAAGCAATAAAACATAACGAGTTCATCTTTAAAAATCGGGATGAAAAAAGAAAGCGAGGAGATCTTCCGAAAATTGAGGAAGTAGTTCTCTATCTAAAGTATTGAATACTTTCTCTATAGTTTCATTTATTTTGTCAGGTTGCTTTTACACAATCCAAAATATTTTTGACAGTTATAATTTTAGCAAACATTACAAAAAATTTATATTCTAAAATTATACATCAACACCAATCCAACACGATCACGCACGGCTATGTATTTTCATATGAAAAACATTAAATAATATTCCAAATAAGCAAAATAAAAGAAATTACACAGAGTATACCATGCATAGACATTCATAGCACCTTTCTAAATCCAATTTGGACTAGATACACCCGAACCATATAGTCATTACACAAGGTATTAGAGACCTAATTAGCTTTTTATCCTTGTCATCACGGCTTTATTTTTTTCACCTTATTACCACATCTTTCAAGAAAGGTAAAGTAAGAAAAAGTAAACCTTCAAAAAAGTTTCCCATAACTTTGGACACCAAAAAAATCATCTTAAAGATATATTGAACTCACTCCCCTTATTTTGCTACTTCAAATTAAATTAGTATACAGCTATGACCTATTATCTGCCAAAATATATAATAAGAAGCTAGGCCTAGTGGCTAGTAACCTAGTATACTGTAGTTCAATTATGCTTTTCAAATTATGGTGGTAACAAACACAAGTAATAATATCTAAAATACGTGATTCAGCACATTACAGTCATAGGACCGTGACTTCTAATACATACTCCACTTTAACCTCCTACTTATTATAAGGTACAAAAAAATTTAAATAGTTCACAATCATAATAATTTATTGTGCACTAAAAACTATATGATATAGTCGATTTTCATTTAATATAGTCAATTTTTGTATGATATAGTCAATTTTCTATATATAATTACTTTTTGTATGATATAGTCGGGCTTTCTAATACAAACAATCTTTGTGTGATAAAGTAAGTTTGGTGCACAATAAGTTATTGTAAACATGATGTACCCCAGACATGTTGCATAAAGTATAATCAAGCATAAAAAAAAGAAAATAAAATTAAGCTAACTTGATAAAAATTAAAATCCAATTCCTTTATCATGTCAAATAGAAGAAAAAATAATCAACAATGTCCCAAGCTCTCCTGGACATAAAAAGTGGACCTTTTCTATACTTCTAATCTTTTGCCGTCGAAGAGAAGGATACGAGCGCTGTTCATATTGAGCAATGATTTCCAACAAGGTAAATGATTTGGTACTTGGCGAGAGTCTAGAAGATGATTTGGTACGGTTTTGGCTATGGGGCATTGACCAGCATGATTGGGAGACAAGAAAATAAAATGATTGTTTAGACTTGCATGGGCGGTCCACAGTTACATGAGTTGAGATATTCATAAGATTAACAGGGCACAATATGCGAGTAACACGTGGTCATAATCGCAACAAGCATGATGAGACTGCTGCACTAACAAATAATCATTATCTTATAACTACTTGGAAGTATTAAATGGCATCTAGAATATTGTGCTTTGCTCCAACTGCATCCGAATCCAATCCGAGTAGCACACTTGGCTTTAGTGAGTGAGTTTACCCATGAGAGTTTTTGCATACGTTAAGGCTCGAATTCGAGATCTCTCTTAAACGACATCATTTACTAACAGAACTTAAGCTCATACTTTAATTCCATATTTTTTAAAGCGAAAGTTAAGACTTTTGCAAGCAATAAAAATAAATGATGAAGCATATGGTGGATCCTGAATTCCTAATGTAATAGCTGATGGATCAGAAATATTACAAGAAAGTGGCTGTCAAGAAGAAGAGAAATTTCTTTATAAGAAAGTGTCTCAGCCTCTCTGGCGGTCATGCCTTTGTTTATGCTAGTGAAACTCTCCAAATATTTCATTGGAAAAATTGATGATAGAGGTCTGAACTTTGGGTGATAATTTTTAAAAGGTCTGAACTATTGATTAACCTGTGTAGGTCCCAACTTTAGGGGGTCTTAACTTTTAGCGGGCCTTAGTGACTTAAAATTGGCTTAATAGGTCATCACTTGTAAAACTTGGGTCACATCAGAAGGCTTAATTGAGGGAGGGATGTAGGAACTAGGCGAGATTTAAAAAAAAATCTTCAGTTTTAAGTCGTCGAGGCCCGCTAAAAGTTAAGACCCCCTAAAATTGGGACCTACACAGGTTAATCAATAGTTCAGACCTTTTAAAAATTATCATCCAAAGTTCAGACCTCTACTGTCAATTTTTCTTATTTCATTTTATTCATAAACTTACATTTACCTCTCTATACATTTTCTAGAGTAATGTGGATCTAGTTATTTATGATGTAAAACATATGATTAAGGATTTAAGGTTGGACAAGCATTATTAATTAAGGACAAAAGTGAAAGGTTTTCTATCAAACTACTTATTAGAGATTCATTACTATAACACCATAGAAGTACTACTATACAACTACCAAACATTTAAACAGGTTGATAAGCAACAATCAACGGATACCGGCAAAAACATTGAATATCGCCGATAAGCCTTATAGGGCTAAAGAGCAAGATGGAATTGAAATTGATTTTGGATGCGTAAATCTTATTCATCAAGTTACCAAGAAGTCTTCTACCTTTTTAAAAAAAACCGAAAATTGTAAGATGACTTGCAGATAAGTGATCCTTCAAATGAGTTTTTATGATATTTGAATCCTAAACCACAAGTACTTCTTCCTTTTTTTTGATTGCTACATTGTGTTTTGTACTAAGAATTTAGGCAATGTCATTTTTAAGCTTTTTAGAGGATATTTTTTGACCCATTTAATGTAAAAGAATGAAGAAAAATGAAAAATAATATTTTTGAATGGAAAAAGAGAAAAACAAATATAATAGTATTACTTTTTGGTGAGTCGAGTACCCCAAATAAGAAAAGTTTAAACAATGTAACAATTAAAAAAACGGCGGAGTATATGAGATAGGACTTAAAAAGTAAAGGGTACACATTTTTACTCTAAATCAAATAACTTGCCTCAATTCTACCCTGTCAACATAGCTACCCGAGTGACTCGGGCAAAAGAAAATTGATCAAAGGAGGGAAGAAGATAAAGGACGGACATCTGAACAAAGTGGGCAAATTACATATCAATAATTGACGTCCAAATTCTAGCTGGATAAATCTTTCCAAATTCTAACCAAGATAACCTCAAAATGCACAAAAATGATAAATTGGTGTTATATCTTGGTGACATGTAGAGCAAGTTTTAAGACTTCATAGGGGTTTTTCTATGGAGGTGTGGAACAAATAAAAAAGAATTTCTCGCGAAACTTTAGCAGTGTATTTTGCACTATTCACAAACCATGGGAAATAACTAGTATTTATTCCAAAACAACACCCCTTCATAATCACTAATCTATTATTGTTCATTGGTTTCACTAACACCTTAATTGGTATTTTGCTATTAAAAGAGAAAACATATAAGGTTCAAATGTATGAAACCTTATCCCTAATTCAACAATTATAGATGAGAGTACAAGAAAATCATTAAATCCCCTCATATTCAGTAATCACTAATCAGTACCATGCATAAACCTGGGTCACCCTATGATCTGAAATCTTGTGAATGTTCACATATTTTCCATGCTCTGGCCTACTAAGGGTTACCTGATTGCTATGTATGTTAGGCCTAAATCCAAAGGACTCAATGATTAGGGTAAAACCAATTATGGCTCAACCAGCACTTGCAACAAGACGCCACAAACAGTAGTGCCGACCCTCACACATAATGAGGGGATGGAAAAGAAAAATGCCAGATGGTACATAGTTCCTATACCCTGAAGCCAACACGTCAACGATAGCGACAAGAAAAAAGATGTGCCATCTAAAATGTACTTGGACCTCTGCAGTCAACAAGCTTAGGAAAGGCCACCAATCTCCTCTTTCAATGAAATGCTCCCTAAAATGGCTAATGAAGCGGGGGAAAATTACCATGTCTAGAGTCTAAACTCAAGCATGCTTTCATATTACTAGCAAAGTAATAGACAAATATAGCAAAATTTATCTATATTTTGAGTTCTATAGCATGTCTATTTCAGACAATAAACATGAAACATCAGCATTTATTATGTAAGACAAGACAATAACACATCGACATATAAATTTGCCTAGGAAGTTCGCGCTGCGGAGAATAAAACAATACATGCAGCACATGAAGCATTAAATGTCAAGATAATGAAATATACTTATATCTTCTTCGTCTACTTACTTCGTATAGCACAGGTGGCTGAAGAATCCATCTCATCTTTGTAGTTGTCTGGTTAAGTCCTCAATTGCTTTCACTTTCACCATCTTCTGTAGCTTTACGTTATTAGTAATTTGGTTCCCCGCGACAATGGTGAAGTGAATTAAATTTGATCGAGACTAATGTCTCATCTTGCATGCCTGCAGTTCGACAATGAGAAAGCAAATGAGATAACGCTTCAAGTTTAGTGATTATCTGGAAGAAAATGGTATGACCATCTGTACCTGTTTGCAACAGAAATGGAGACAAGGAAGAATAGTACGTCAACAATCCATCAAACGGTCCATTTCCGATATACCTATGAGGAGCGGGCAGGTATAAAGAAGAGAAACAATACAAAAAAAAAAAAAAAAGAACTGAAAAAAGAGAAAGAGGAGAGTATCATAAAGTATAGTCATGGGCAGTAATAAGTTAAGAAATAATTACAGAGAACTAGTTGACCACCAAGCATCAATGAACATTTTCAACTACAAAAAAAAATCCTTCAGGTTAAAGGGAAGACCTGAATAACACTGTTGCTGAAAGCAATTCAAGAGAATAAGCTATAGAAAATTAAAACCAGTGAGGTCCATCGGCAGTCACATAATTTGTCTCTAACGATTTTGGCATTAGAGTCCATTATTATGTGGGATCCATCAAAGAGCAAGTCTTAACCACGAATGTCATTTTAGTCCAAAGAATTGACAATAGATGAGAATAATAGTGCACTAAACATAAAGTGGTGAACAGAAAATCTAACTCCACCAAAGTAAAACTGATCCACAAATGCATCAGTGTACGTAAATGATTAAAGCAAATCCAGTATTGGCGGTAGTAGTGTGATACATTTCAGTGAAAGACAAGAAATAAGAACAAGAGAGGTTAATACATTTCAGTGAGAGCAATAGATTTGCAAACAAATGAGACATCGTTGCTACAGATTGCAAGCATTTTCAGGAGTATATATGAAGCTGCTGTTCATTTAGAAATATATATATGTTCATTTAAAACAGTGACCCTCTCTTGGTTTCTAACCTACTGGGTCTAAACATAAAAGCATTTAAGGTCATGCAAAACTGAAAAAAAGTAAGAAAAAAATAGCCAAAAGATTCACTAGTGCATTGATCCCGTTCACCCGAACCAGCACTCCCTCTTCCCCCTTAACCAACCCCCACCCAGAAAACGAAAAGGGAAAACAATGGACCAGATCTTCAATGAGCACTTTGATCATGCAAGTTAGTTAACGCATCTCTTTGTCCAGATAAGTAACAAAAGAATTTGTAGCAAACTTCCCTAGTTACCATTTCAACATGCCATAGATGTCAATTATTAATATCATAATATGCGTTCTGATTTGTGCAATTTGTAGACGGGTTATTAGTTATACTTCTTTATAAAGTTACTACAACTCAAAGCCCACATCATTAGTGATGGCATGGGAAAGTCCAAGTAAATCACCATGATTTGCAAAATTTTAAATCAAGGGACAAAATAGTGATAAAAAGTGTAGACATGGATGGGAGATAAAGTTGATTTGACACTATTACCATTCATCTACATGAAACTTGTTTACTGCATATTTGATAAATACTATCATATACCTTTATCTATTTGACTGCATAGTTATGAAATATTATTGCATTCTTTTGCTAATTGACTGCATAACATTTGAAGTATTATTGCATTCTTATGCTAATTGACTGCATAACAATTGATCATGCGATATTTACAGTTTTGCCACTTGATTGATTCATATCAAATCCGAATCTCTGTGATTGACTTGGCAAAGCTCGTGATACTATATATAATATGTCAATGTTTCATTTGTGCAACTTTACCTTAAGTTGTGCATATTTAGGATTCTTGTAACTATGTACATATGTCATCTTTTGACAGCAAAATATTACCTAAGGAGATCAGAAATACATGTACAAAGTGCGCATCATGTACCCCTTTATAAAGTGCTTGTGCAATTACTCAATTAGTATCTCCAATTTTAACAGCTACACACACACATCATTATTATTTAGTTCCGAGTAACAAAGGATGACAGAGCAATCAAGGCATCAGCTTCATATGATTCCTGGTTTGCTGCAAAGATAACTATTTGGCATGCCGCTTGGAGATGCTCAATAATTATTAAAGTAATTAAAAAAGTAAACAATGACCATTGCCCTTACCTTGGATTTTTGAAGGCAAGTACTCCTTTGACAAAAAGGAAAGTGAGTGGACAGACAATGCTTCAATCTCAAACTTCACACCTTTTTCTTGCATCCTCTCTAGCTCTAGTCTTCAGTGAAAAGAAAATGCAATTCAGAAAGCACTGAGCCATTAGTGATAAATCATGAATACTTAGTAAGGGTGAAAAATAGACCTCCAATGTGGATCATCATGCTGCAGATAACATCTATGTAGCAGTGCTTCAATTCTCTTCTTATCTAATGGAACAAAATTAGCATGAAGGATGAACTTTTATTATTTAATTTAAATAAGAAACAAAAGAGGGATAAACTTGATTCCTAATAGACAATACCATATGAAGTATTATTTCTATCTACCTTCAGTTGTCAAGGGAAGGAGACATTGTGAAGGAAGTGCATACTTCTCAGAGTCGGATATAAAAGCACCAAGCCAGCGGATATCTGGTACGCGCAGAAACTGTGCATCGTATGCCATTTCCTTAAAAAATCAAATACATGTAATTACAATCATAATAGTAACAATCAATTAAGACTATGATTTGATTACAAAAAGCTGCAGCTAGAATTTTTTATTACTTTATTATTAATGTTAAGAAGTTTTAAATCATAGTTTTCTACACAAGTAAAAATATTAACATGCCTATATTACACATGAACCACAATATAGCATCTTGCAACATATATGGATGTTACTAACCAGAGAGCCAAATCGATAAGTGGCCAAGATGTCAAACCCATATGGATCAGAATCCACCAAGCAATATATAGGTATGTACAACTTCTCGGTAAGGAGGCGCAAGAATCTGAAAAAAAGGTAAATTCACGCATATCATGGAAAATAGATGAGAGAGAATCCGGATTAGCGGTTGAAATATTGAATCATAAAACTTGGATCAGAAGATAGCAAATTTCTTCCAACTATGCACACTATAAAAAGGCTTATAAATACCTTCTTGTAGGAACATCTGGGTATCCTCGTCCCTGCAAAGGCTACAGTTAACACTGACTTTAAGTATATAGAAAACATGAGTATGCTTGATTACAGTAATAACAATGCATCGGTTGAAGCTGCAAAATTGATCATTTGCCAGTCGCTGGAAAACTGCAAATGAGTAGAAGAAAGTCCAATTAATTTATTGTCATAAGGCTGAGTACTCCAAGGATCATTACAGAAAAGTATTACCTGACTCCTTCTCAACAACTAAGATGTATTCAGCAAAACTAAGGATATCTGATTCAGTTGTCAAGCAAATCCTTTTTTTTCAGCACTTGCATATATTACACATGCAACCTAATTGACAAACAAGCCTATCATGCAAAAGACTTGAACAACATAAATGTAACAGTAGAGACAAAAATCATAAACATGTATTGGAACATTCATCACACCAATCTTTCAACTCATAGTTGAGCTCCTGCATTTCTGGATACTTTTAACTTCTTCAACTTGGACAGGAATGGGATGAGCCTGAAGCAAACCAAGATCTGTATAAGAATCTGAATATTTGTTCCATTAGATAGCATGGCATACCATGGACACTTACAGTGTTAGGACTAGCTATACAATCAGATTTCTTTCCCTCGTCAGAAAACCTTATCCAGCCCATCACTAACCTGAGATAGAGTATAAAAACACAAGATGTTGATATCATATGATTCTAACACTATTCTTTTGACCCGCACAATGCTCGATTCTATATCAATTATATTGTTTTACACATAAAGAAGGTAGAAAGAGAGAGTAATATACATCTCTTGAGGTTGTCTTTTAAAAATTACTACTATAAAGTAGTAGATAGATAAATAGATACATTATACTTTATCAAGTATACTTCAATTCCTGATAAATCTCTAAATGTGAGCAAGAAAAAAACACAATCTAATAGAATATTAGGTGAGGTAAAAGTCGAAGAAATCAGGCCATGAGGGACAGGGACATGTGGCATTAGAAGATGGGTTTTTGAAAAACTTAGTATAGACGGGAAGAAGAAATGCCACAAGCCATGATACATACAAATTTTGAAGTTCAAAGGTCACTCGGTTAGTTGTGGGAAGTATAACTTTTCAAGAAGTTGCAATACCCATTATATTTTGTTCCCTTGGAAGTCTACTTATCTAGGGAGACTCGGTAAGAAACCTCTTCCATTTGGTGGGAAGTAAAACTTCCTTGGAAGTTGAACTTCCTATGTTATTGCACCAAATAATTGCAAATATAACTGCTTCCTTCGAATCAACGTCCCTCACATTTATATGTCAACCAAAACAACTAGTTAGAATGCCTATGTAACTGTTTTGCTAGTGCATTGGTCTTAGGCATCTTAGCTACACCATAGTTTTAGAAAGCAAATTTGAATTAGGATGAATCTTGAGAGCTAATGGATAATAAGAGCGATCAAGCACATTAAATGACATTGTACTCCCATCATCAAGAAGCTGAATGCAGCTGAAACCTAGAATAATCCACTATGAAACACGGGGGATAGGAAGAAGAACAAAAAATATAAAAAAAAAATGAAAATTAAAATCATACCCTTTAGCAACAGACACCTGCAAAATATAAAGGACTAAGTGAGGGACAAAAGAGACACATTTCAAAGAAAATATATCAAAGTGTCAAGATAGACATAGAAGAAGATCACAAAATCATTGGCTATCCAGTATGGAATTTTCAGAATTTACAACTTGCTGCTCATTAATGAAGAGCACAAAATAATAGATATTCTCTTGCTTGAAGGGAGTTAAAAAAAAAAAAGGATACTCACTACATTTAAATTGTGGCGACTACACTCCAGGATTATACATATATCATTTATGGCCCGATCTACAACAGACTGATCTGCATGAATGGTATAAGTTCCACTTAGCTTCCAAGAACAGATAAGTCAAAAGGACATAATCAATGGATAACGTCAAGGATAGTCATTGATGAAATGTGTCATTTTCATTCAACACTCTAGGTCAACGTTATAGGAGGAAGAGGTTACTGGAATTCTAATTGCATGTGCACTACAATATCAGAGCAGTGAATGACCCAAATATCAGAATAGGAGCGAAGGTATCTTAAATTTTATATGTTTATCAGTCTAATATACAACAGATTCTACTACAGATTTCCTCTATAGAATGTGTAAACAAAAAGAGCCTACCTGAAAATAAGGATGGATATGTATAATATATATCGCGTTTTGATGCATGTTTGTTTTCTTGTAGAAGCTGCTGGACAATTAGCAACACCCTTAGCAGAACATCTGGTGGAAAGAAAAAGATGAAACATATCAATGGAAATGCATATCCATAATTGATATCTACAACCTATACTTAAGCACTTCTTTTTACCTCTCACGACAAACACTCTAAGAATTCAGTTTGAGCCAAAACCATTAAAATTTTTCATGAAGTCGGATATGCATACCAGAGTGTTGAATACAATCATCAGAGTCTGATTAACATAATCTATAATGGTGACATAACATGATATAAGTCTATGTTCTAAGAATGAAAGTTACCTATCCTATGAGCATGTGGTTGCCTTAGCAGGGTAAGTGCCTCTGTTCCTACAGGCAAGCTGGAGTTGCAGAAACTGCATAGAGAAGTAGCAAAATGTGAACACGCAAGTATCATCAAAAATAACATTCTCCACTCACTCTTTCATGAAAAATATTGGTTCGGAAAATTAGTCAGTAAAGTGATTTCAAAATTAAGTAATTGACAACTGATATTTAAAGTACCCTGAACTTGCATCAGTTTACACTTCTTTAGTTCTTTAGACATAGTACACTTTTCTAGCCTCTATCATGTTCAAACCCAGAATGTCACAGCTTAAATGTGATTGAATGCTCCAAGGTAGGAATATGTTATCGCTATAAAGATCACTACAGTGAAGCTTGAGCAACCTTGAGCCAGCATTGCTCAAACACTTGATCTTAAACATAAGTGGCAGTATCCAATCCTTGATTACTCTAATACTATATAATTGACGCAGAAGGAAATTATGGAGAAAAGCAAGCGCTAATTTCGATCAAGAACAAACATATTTACAAGCGATAAATCTGTAAAAACTCCGGAATCCACCAGAAAAGAGTAGGAACTCTGTGATATTATGAAAAGTCAAAAACTACCTCCAAACAATGACCTAACAATGTTTAAATACGTAAAACAAAACCCTAATACAAAATTAAGGAAATAATAAAATCCGGAAATAATTAAAATGCTGATTTCGGGCCGTAAACGAACTCGGATGGCTTAAGAAGCCTATAGGTCACGGCGTAGCGGTGAGTTTGACTCGTTGGCCTGTTCCGCTTCCGAAAAGGTATCACAATAAGCAATCGGACTCCGTCGGCCCGATTAGTAGAAATCATTTCAGGCTTTTTGTCGAACTTCATTATCGAACTTATCCGCTAACCTTCCTACGTCAATAACCCTTGGGGAATACAACTATTACTCAAAAATACCCGAAAAGAATGCTAAAAAAAGCTGAATCCAATCGTTGGACACTTCTGAATCATTATCTTGATTAAATTAATCCTAGCCTAGTCTATGTATCATCTAAGCAAGCCACATATACAGCTAAACTTGGCACAAGAGCCCCAAAATACATTTTGCTACTAAGAGCTTGTTCACTACATGGTTGAGCTCAAGGCACTGAGCTTCAGCTGCTCCGATAATCTCAACTCTCCACAGCAGACTAGCAGTTAGATTTATGCTTCTGTTATTAATTAGGTAAATACACAAAAGAAGTAAAGAACTTCCAAACAGAAATTTTCCATCAACATATAATCATATATTGAAAATACTCCTCAACAATCTCAACCACTCAGGTAATGCATATGGCATCATTCTCCATAATTCCAAAAATCAAATCACAATAGTATGAAGTGAGATATGGATAATGTACTTCTGATAAGATATTCCATCTTCGAAATCATACAAATTCCAGTACATGTTCATTAAGTAGCATGTTGACGAAAAATTTCAATGAAAGCATAAGCTTAACCTTCTTAATATGTATTAACTTATATAACATAAAATCTCCTAAATGCAAGCATAAATAAGCCAACTATATCAACGTCACATACTTTCGATTCCAATTTTGAGACCTAATCAAACTTTTAAGAGTAAACATGGAAATCGAACCAAAATTCTTTTAGCATGTTAAATCAAGTTCCAAAAATCATAAATATAAGATCAACCTTCCAAATTCTGTACAGAATAACATTAATCTCCTAAATGCAAACATCAATTCAACATGCATCTCAATTCTCAACCAATTCCACGTAAATTCAAACCTAAATCGAAAGTTTACAAGAGAAAAAATAAAATTAATACCAATTTTCAGCAGAATTCGTGCAATAAGTTCTGAATTTATTGATCAAAACCACCGGAGATTTACCATTGCAAAGATCTACGAGAATCGTGCAAGTAAAATCTAAAACCAAAACAAAAATGATGAGAGAGGAAATTTAGCTGAAAAAAAGAAATGAATTAAAATTGTGAATTATAAATTTCGATGATAATTTTGCATTTGAATTTACCTCGAATTTTCTGAAGCAAATCGCTGGGTTTGGGAGTTGAACGTTTTCCCTCCATTTTTGTTTGAGTGAGTTTTTTTATACTGAAATTTGAATTGAGAAGTAATTTGATATTTATACTACTGTATTTTCTGCTGTGACTGAGTTTTACATTTTTTTTGTTTTTTTGTTTTTTTGTTTGTTTGTTTGAAGAAGATGGAGGATGTAGGCCTGAAGTTGTGGGAAAGTGAGAAGTATGAAGAGATCAAGGTGTGCAGGCCCAGTTAAGGTGGGTTACTGGATGGTTGGGCTGAGGATATTTGTAGTTGCTTTGACAAGTACTTGAAACATTTGTATGTACATTGGGTCATTTGGCCAAGTAAATGCGTAAACCTTTGAGGCGACCCTAACAAAAATCATGCGCAATTTTTTTTTTTTTTTTTTTTTGATAAAGAGAAGAAAAAACTTAGGCAAAACCTCTAATCCGGAGGCCAGCCTACAACATCCTTACGGATGAGGAGAGAAAAATCCATATCATAAGGAGGGAAACTAAACACAAAGAGGAAACCGACACCCCGATGAGCCATGAAATCTGCCGCTCGATTAGCCTCGCGAAAACAATGCTTCACTGACACCGAATTGAACTTCAAGAGCTCCAAACCTACATCACAAATAATATTGTCAATTTCCCAAGGAATATGCCAAATATTATTAACCGCATTAACGACTGCAAGGTTATCTCCCTCAATCACAACATTGGAGAGATTCAAGGAAAGGGCACCCCGAACAGCTTCAAGCAACCCCCAAGCTTCCGCTTGAAGGATGGAAGTGCAAGACCCTAACGAATTAGAACTAGCCAAAATAACTTCACCCATAGCATCCCGGATCACGAAACCCAAAGAGGCCTGACCAGAACTAAGCTTAGAGCCATCAAAGTTGAGCTTAAACACACCATTAGGCGGGGGGGGGGGGGGGGGGACCAGCAGCAACCCGGGCCCCTACGAGGACCACCCCTAAGACCCCCCCTGCCCACACTCGCCTTGAGCTTGGACTTACAGCCAGCAGAAACAAACTCAACAATGGCAAAACTGGCTCTTCGCGAGGAAACACTCTCCTCATTGAAGATAGTCTTATTGCGAAAAGACCAAATAAACCACCAGGCAGTGGCAAACATGGCCACCTGTATTATTATCATCTATTTGAACAAGGAACGACGTCACATTACTTTTTATTTTCGGTTGCAAATGGTCAATGGAATCAAAGATCCCTAGATAATGACGGAGGTAGTATGTATTATATAATGTAAGTTTGAAAGTACAATGTGAAATATTAAATAGATCGAAATTGAAAATAAATATTGAAGAAACATGAGGAGATAACACAAAAAAAAGTATGGAGTGGATAGAATGGAAAACATTTTTTAATATGCTTTTTTATATCTTTGATTTGTATTTCAAGCTCTTTGAGTGGTTAAATAAATTTATAGACAAGATTGGTTCCTATAATTGAAGGCTTGTAAGTTAGAAGAATTACCATGGTTACAATTTCAAATAGCTATTCTATCATTTTATCTTAAGCAAATGTTTTTTAAAAAATAAACTATATGAATAATTGATTTAAACTTTTTTGGGAAATTATAAGGGAAATTATTATGGGATGGGGCGAAAGATTGAGACTTTCAAGGTGATATATATTTAGGGCATTATCCTTTTGTTGGTGGAGTGGTAGATAGTGTTGTTGGTATTGGTAGTGCCACCACGGTGGTGGTTGGAGAGAAGAAACTACTGACAAAGAGAGGGAAAGAGTGTAAGAATGGGAGATGAGTGTAAAAGAGTGAAATGGTCAAAATGAAAAATAGAGTACGATCTGCTAGATATATGTGTCATATTAACAACACCCTTTATTACTAGCTTTTACTAGTTTTTTGAGTGTATTTTCTTCTTCGTAATATTTTTTAGAAAAAATATTACTTCAAACAAAGCTTATGAGATTCATTAGATATAACAAATTAAGATAAATTACTGCTCAAGTTTTTTAAAAATGAAGAGCACATCTTAAAAATACAAATGTAAATTGCATCACAACAACTCAACTACTTAAAAATAATGGACATTTTGTTTGCGTACAAAATCTCATATAAAATAGTCTTACCATAATTTATTATCCAACAAGGATAACTTGTTGTCTTACAAGAATCACTTAGTAAAAATTACTACTTCTTTAAGGTGTAATCTGACCCGTTATTAACCATTTTAAGACACAAAGTGAGGTGATATTAACATAATTTTATCGAGGGCTACCAAGGATGTTTTGGCCTAGTGGTTAAGATTGAGGTACTGTAAACGATAGGTTATAGGTCCAAATCTCCCTTCCTATTCTTTGTACAGCCTTGCACCTGAAATTTTGGCAAAACATGTCATATGTAACCCGATATGTACTTGACCTGATAATAACGGATATCCGTTATCTGCTCTTGATCCGATAATTTATGACATGAACCTAAACTAATAACCGTCAAAAAAAGACTTATAACTGAAATGACCCGACCTGACAACGACCTGAACCCGATTCGACACCTGACCTGATTAGGACATGAAACTGATTATAACCCGACGTAACTTGTTATTAACCCGACATGTCGCGACCTGTTACCTGATATTATTAGACATGTTGTGACCGTACATTATTTCACCCGACTTGTTGCTACATGTGTACACGATGTTACCCAACTTGTTGCTACATGTTATCCGATTTTACGCGACTTGTTGATTGTTGATAACTCGACTTGTCATTGATTTCACCACATAGCAACATAAATCATAAACTAACACTACTATAAGAAGGCATATAAGTAGATGAACTATTCAAACATTGAATTTCAATGAAATCTTCAATAATGATGCAAATTTGAAGCCGTGCCACACAAAATTTATGACTTTTTCCGTGCTCAAAGCGACCCGAAAGTGATCTGAAACCAAGTATGGCGTAACACGATAACTACCAACCTGAACCCGACTCGAATATGACCCAAATCGCTATTGTCCCGACCTGATAAGTATCTGACTCACGCATAAACGGAACACTTGATCCGACACCACATTATCACAAAAGAAGACCTGCCTCGAAATTGACCGCATTGAACCCGACTGAAAAAATGAACCGAGACAAACCTGATCGAATTAGACCGTTTCCAATCTGCACCCAACATATTTGATTTAATTACTTGACATGACATGATATGACTGAACATGATCTGAAATCTGAGATGACCGAACCTGAACCCGACTCGAGTAACTGAATTGATAGCTCTGGTTTGCCCATCATATTTGCCGCATATTCGCATTCGCAGTTCGCACCAAATACTCTCCATAATGCGCGAAAATGGAGGGGAAAGCGTTCAACTCCAATCCGAGGGATTCTGCTGCTTCATAAAATCGGATACATCACTCAAGTCAATTCTTTTGCAATCGTCTTTCGCCGAGACGCCGAGTTTGTTCCGCCGAAAAACACAAGTCGTCTGAATTTCACTCCGAGAATTCTGATTAAATTTGGTTCGATCTCATTTTTTCTCTCGTAACTTTCAATTTAGGTTCAAATTTATGTAAAATTGGAAGTATATTTACATCGATTGTTGATTTTATACTTGTGCAAACTAATGCTTGCGTTTTAGAGATTCATATTCTATACATAATTTGGTAATTGAGGCATTTACTTAAGATTGTTTTAACATACTGTTCATTTCGAAGTATTGAATTTATACTTCTGTGATTTAATTCTTGAATTCTTGATATTTGATGTTATATAATACGAGAATATTGATAGTTCTGCATATAAGCTATTTACTTAAGATTTTTTAACATACTGTTCATTTCGAAGTATTGAAATTATACTTCTGTGATTTAATTCTTGAATTCTCGATATTTGATGCTATATAATCCGAGAATATTGAGAGTTTTGACTTTTGCATATAAGCTGTTAGCAAATTTTGATTTGGCAAATTGATTGATGTTCATTTGAGGTTTTTTTTTTTTTAAAAAAAAAAAATTCTAATAAGTTTTTGGATGGCAAATTTATCCAATTGATAGCAGAGATATTGCTGAGCTAAGAATGGCCGGCAGAGAGATGGGTGACGAGTCGCCGATGTTTAACTCGTCCACACCTGACTCAGTCTGGTTGAAAGAATGGATGTTGATATCATTATATTTATTTCCTCCATAACAGCAGGAGAATGTGCCAACTTAGCATTTCTTGTTGGACATATAAAGCTTATCTTATTTTCTCCCTGGTAAGAGCCATGTTTTCTAATCTTTCTCGTTTCGTTTCAATTACATTGCGTGTGCGTGGTCTCTAGTTATAAATTGGTTGTTGTGTCAATGTTCATGATAAATGTTAGCAACTGCATGCTTGACATTACATTGTTTATGCAATTATGCATAAAGGTTTTAAATGATGATTTAGAATATCATTTGCAAGATGAAGCTTTGCAGTTGGAGATGCTGTTTTGTATCCTAATAGCCTAATAGGAAGTATAATCTAAACAGAAGAATGGAAGTAGAATATGAGGAATTGATGTTAGTTGACTTTAGAACGAGATAAATAATCTATCTTTCTATAACGTGCTCAAGAGCTTTGATTGTAATCATGATGATTTGCTAGAAGTTTATATTGAGGATTAAAGTACTTCATCCGTCCCTAAATAAAGGATCATTGGACTGTAATGGTCATATTGTATTGACTTTGACCATTATCTGTTGAAACCTTTTCATGAGTTATGATGTGAAAATAATTGTTTTAGATCTTTTATGATGTATTTTCATTTGACATAGATTCACTACTATTATAAAAGTGAATTGTCAAAGCTGATATAAGTTTACCACAAAAGTCAAATGTAGGCTATATAATACAACTGCTTTTTTTTTTTTTAATTAAGAGTATTGGCAATCAATAATGGATGAGAGGATCTCATTAATCATACGCCACAATTCATGAATTACTGAAAGGCTTGAATAAGATAATGTGAGCTGCATTCCCTTAGCGATAGCCGATATGGCCAATTTGTAAAACTAGGATTAGTTCTACAAATATTTTGCAATCAACTTATGCCTGATTGAGTATTACCAGCTTGCTTAATGATTACATAGTTTTTTTATGGTATTTGCATATGAATGTCCATTATAGTGGAATTCCAATTCAAGTCTGTGTCCTTCATTTATATATATTAGTATTAGTTATGCACATGAAAGATCTCTTAATGCTAGTAATAAACCAAGTAAAATTATTTGATTAACATTTAACGCATCCTCAAATATGTACTAAATTTTGCAGAGATTTTATTAATTAGCATTCATCTACTATCTTTTAGAATATGTATCCCATACAACGGTTGTACCATGCGTTTCACTTCAACTCTGCAATCCTATAGCTCATCGCCCCCCCCCCCCAAAAAAAATAAAAATAAAGTAGTTTTGAAGAATTGGAGCTAAAGGCGAAATATTTAAAATTTTATGTTTGGTTGAAAGGTAAATGGTGGTAGTGCCACATAGAAATACAAAATATACAATTGCAATACTGCCGTGTTTAATTTTAATGGAAAGATTTCAATCTAAATTTTAAAAATTCAAGAGAGAATATATTGAATGAAAACCAAGTATATATCAACTAATGTAGGTTATTTGCTGATTCCGCTAGTTCTGTGGTTGCACTAATGGAGAATCAAAACAACTTAGAGAAACCTCTACTAGCAGAATCAACTAATCCTTTAAGTCAAGGTCATCAGAAGGATGTTGCTGACAGGAGGAAACTCTGCCGCTCGAGAAGTGCTCCTCTCATAGTGTCCCTTCCTAGAGACAATTTGATAATTGAGCCTGATCCTATACCTGAATCCTTGTTTAAGAGACTCCATCCAAGTTGCAAAAGAATTACAACATTCTTGTTGATTTACCTTCTTGTTGGTGCACTTTGCTTTAATCTAGTGAGGGATCAATTAAGTGGTAAAAAGACAGGTAATAGCATTGTTGATGCTCTTTACTTCTGTATGGTTACCATGACTACTGTTGGATATGGTGATATAGTCCCTCAAAGCACCCTTGCTAAGCTCCTCGCTTGTGCTTTCGTTTTCTTGGGGATGGCTTTAGTAGGGTTAGTTCTTAGCGAAGGTGCAGATTATCTCGTTGAGAAACAACAGACATTGGTCATGAGAGCATTAAAATTACGCAAAAAGTTCCGTCCAAGTGAAGTTATGAATGAGATGGAGACAAGGAGAGTTAGATATAAGTGCGTTGTGGTTGTTCTTGTTCTTTTTGTACTTGTGATCCTTGGGACCATTTTCCTGATTTTGGTTGAGAAGTTGGATGCTCTTGATGCATTTTACTGTGTATGTGTTACGATGACGTCCTTGGGCTATGGAGATTATGTTTTTTCGACAGTGGGAGGTCGTGTTTTTGCAGTTCTGTGGATATTGATGAGCACCATATGCTTTGCACAATTTTTCCTTTATGTTGCTGAGATGAGCACCGAAAGGAGGCAAAATGCTCTTGTCAAGTGGGTTCTTACTCGGCGTGTGACTATAGTAGATCTTGAGGCCGCTGATATCAACAATGATGGAGTCGTAGAGTAAGTATGAAACTTTTTGGTTTCTTAGTGATTATTTAATTGACGTAGAAAAGTATTAGAAGTAGAAATTCAACGGCAGTGAAAAATTCTAGAGTTGTTTGGTTGGCTTGTACTTTTGGAGAAGTTTTACTTCGTATAATCAACCAAACAACTTTTTGGACTCCTAAGAAATGGGACTACATGAACAAGTTCCCTATCATTTCGTATGTTCAATCAAACGACCCTATACTTTCTCATAAGGAAATAATAGGTCAGTAGATACTATATTTTAATGTCTTGGAGAGTTTTATTTCCTAAATCTTTAACTGTAAAAAAAATGACAACCTTACTATTAATATTGATGTTCTTAAGGAGTATAGTTTCTTATTTCTTTTCTCTAGTTACTACTGGATGGCCAATAATGGCATGCCTATGTAGCATAATACGACTTTCCTCCACTTGCAGCGGCGCTGAGTTTGTATTGTATAAGCTTAAGGAGATGGGGAAGATTACTCAGAATGATATCTCACTTGTAATGAAAGAGTTTGAAGAACTAGACGTCGATCAATCAGGAACTTTATCGGTGTATGACCTAGTCACCTAGAACAGTTATCTAAGTGACCTGCCAGAGAAATCATTAAAGCAGTATAATACCAGAGAGATCAACAGATCAGTGAAATGGAGATTTGCATATGTATATATAATGTTATGTGAAAATTGAGGCTTTGGTGTTTCTTATCATTTTGTAAATGTGCATGATTGTTCTCAGAATGTCAAGACTTTCGATGTACAATTGATGTATATTGCCTAATGTTCATCTTTGAACTTGCTAATATAGTGAACTATTTTATTTGGTAAATTTCTTCTACATAGCTACTCTTGTGGCTCCCTATGCAACAAAAAAACCTTTGGTTAATTCTTTTGCTCTATATATCATGTAGGGAATGATAATCATCGTAATCTAATAACTGATCAGATTGTAGAATTGTGCATTGTCGGGTAGGTGTAATATTCTGTATTTGTTGTTAATAATATTTTACATGGGGTGTTTTTCTGTTTCTTCTCTTTTCTTTTTTTATCAAATATTTATTTTTTTAAAAAAATAGTTTTACAAGGGATATTCCATCTATTTATTAGAGCTTTTCTTTTTGATGTAGACGAAATTCAATCTTAGGTCGTAAGTGTCACCTACCAAGATTTTAACCAAATTAATTGACATCCACGTAAATATTATTTTATAATTTCAATATTTTTTTTGATGCAATTTTTATAATTTCAATATGACTAGTAGAAAAAATCTGTCTAACCAATAGATAATTTATCCATTAGAGATAAATATTAATAGTTATTAGAGTGCAACTTAGTATAGATAATTATTTTTTAATCGTCTACCTCTAATAGATAGTAGCCTTGTTTGGTAATTGACGGTTGGCTGTTGGCTGTTTTGTGTGGCTGGTTTGACTGGCGGTTTGTATTGGCTGTTTGTGTTGGCTGTTTGACTATTTTTATTTTATAAACATGTTTGGTAAAATTGTATTTAGCTATTGGTTGTTAAACTATAAAATGATCATTATGGGAATGATTTTTTTTTCATCCAACTTATGCCATAAGGGTATATTTGTAATTTTATTATTAAAAAGCCAACAGCCAAGGAAAAAAGCTACTTGGAGTAGCTTTTGACTGAAAAGCCAACAGAAAAGCCACAAACCAAACATGATTTTTGGCTGTTTGACCAAGCTAAAAAGCTAAAAGCCAAAAGCCAAGCAAAAAGCCATTTACCAAACACGCCGTGTATTCAAATCAATAGACAAATGTATCAATCTCCGACTAGTAGTCTTGGTACTACTAGAAAACCATGTGCATGTACACATCAATATAGATCAACCGACTACCAAATTGCTTATTTCAGCATCAATAAAGAGGCCCCCTGAACCTCGCACTTTCAAGCTTTGTTGGCCTTTTATCCATTTCACCACTTAACACTTGGCCTGTAGGCTGTAGTCCTTGGATTTGGATTTTGAATCTCTCTTTCCCCAATTTCTTTTTCCTCTTCTTCCCTCAAAGTTTTCTCTCTCCTCCATTCAGTAGCAAAATCCAACAAACTTAAGTAATTTTGGGTTTCAGTTTGGACATAATCCCAATTTTACTGGGTATGACTTCCTTTTTCACTCTTTTTCTGATTCCTATTTAAATTAAAATATGCTTTTATTCTGTTTCTTGAGTAGTTATTTTTTTTAATCCATATAAACTACGAAGACAGTGCAATGTACAACGAAGGGGATTCAAACTTGTGACCTAGCGTTCACAGCACCTCAATCTTGATCATTAGGCCAAGAGATCCTTAGTTTTCTTGAGTAGTTATTGCTTGTTGTTTAGTGCTGTGAAATTCTGTTAATTCTGTTGAACCAACTTTGAATATGAATAGTGAATACTATTTGCCAACCAAAAGAAAGAATCTGGAAATTACCCATAAATGGTGTTTGATTAAGTTATAATTAGCTATTTGTGGACTTATTACCATATATGATATATGCTTTGTGTTACACTATATCAGATCATGTAAATGTCTGTTAGCTTAAAGCCTTACATCATGAAATGTTGGAGATTGTAATATTTTCTCGTTCCATATTTTGCAACACTTTGAAGAAAAAGCTCACTTTTTTATTTTAATAAAGTATTGCAAGTAATTCAGAACGGAGGAAGTAACTAGGAACGTATATTGTCTATATTACTGCCCTTAGCAGCTCTTTGAGCTTGCAAACGGAGGGGGAAGGGAGGCTAGAGGCGGTAGAAGCACGAAAGAGGGGGTGGAGATGGTTAATGGGTAGTAATTACTAAGTAGTAAGTGTAATTGCTTCAAATCTTAAGTGCTAATGTGCACTGCTGAGTGTGAGGTATCGAGAGTCGAGACAACAGTTTCTTTAATCTGTAATTTATGCTAAAGGTCGTGTTAAGATATGGTAATTATCCTTCACTAATCACTACTTAATGTTTTATATATCTAGAATATCAAATGGTTTTTTTGTTATTCTTTTTGGAATTCATAGTAAAGGTTTCATCAAAGATAGTATGATAAATTTGCTATATAGGGTATTACGGAGTATATTTGAGCTGTATCAGAAAATGTTGTGGTTGAATTAGAAACCTCGTGAGTTTCCTTATCATAGTTTTCTTAGAATATGGAAGTTGCAATTCCTACGAATAGGAAATTATACGCCCATGGTGTGGTGGAGAAGAGAATTAAAGAAAGATATACACACAATTTATGATGCACAAGATGGCTGGTGACTTAATGGTGTATGTGGTGTGAGCTCTTGTGTCCATTGTTGAACCTTATCGCCGTACTTATGGTCGTGGATCGAACATGTGAAATTAGTGTGGACAACGCCAAAAAGGAGGGACTGCGGTGTGGTATGCATGCTTGAGATGGTATTGCTCGAGCTGTATCGTATGTGCTCAGCTGTGTGGTTGTTTAACATAGAGTTGCTCAAGTTCTGTGATCATTGCTCGCATAGGAGTCTAAGAGACTTGTGGACATGGTGCATGAGTCAGTGGTGTTAGGAGACTTGTGGATGCAGTGAATGAGTTATATGACTTCTGCTCAAGATGTGTAGCAATTCAAGTATGGTATATGTGTTAGATTTCAGACATTTTAGTTATTTAAACTTGTAAAACACTCTTCAAAGAAGGATGAAAAGTCAAGGGTAACCTGGGGCTACTGAAAGGCTCGAGACACTCCATCTGTACCACCCCCTTTCTATTGGCTTGCAATTTGGCACAATGTCAAGTAAAAAGCAAACAAACTGGCTAGCTCACAATTGAAGGAGAACAAAAATCTGACTACGAATTCTATGATGAAATATGTACAGGTTGATAGCTTTAGAGTGTGTAGTATTTGTGCTGTTTCAATTTAAGGAGTATGTTAATTTAAAAACCAAGGCATTAAAGTGGGGAGGCCCATTTTTAGATGTAGTACTTAGAAGTTAGAAGGCCTTCTGTAAGGGGCCTGAAGTGTCAAGTTCTAAATTGTTTTTACTGACATGAGTACAAATTTTTCATTGTCTAATTACTTTCTTAATAGATCAAACTTGTTCTTGACATATTCCGTGATATCAAGCTCTCAAAGCTTTGGTTGGTATGTTAGAAGTTATGAAGTTCCTGCTTCACCTGTTTCAAATTAGCTGCAACAGGGGGGGGGGGTGGTGATGAGTTTTAAGGCTTGCATATTAATTGGAGAGATAGATAGAGAGAAATGCAAAGAAAGCTGTGTGATGAGGCGAGAGATGGAGAGGACTGATCACCAAACAAGGTAATGTTAAAACTAATTTGAAAGGAAGTTTTGTAACTAATTGGTATCTAATTACCCCTTCTGTTACGCCCTTCGACTCTTCCATTTGATAATATCCATTCAATATTTGGCAATATATGAATAATCGTACATGGAAGAAATCCCACGAAGATAAGATGAAAGGATATTAGCATGAAAATTGATGTTAACTGCCAATGTTCTCCTGTAAGACCTGGTATTGATGCTTTAAAGTTAATGTAAACTAAGTTGTGTAGAAGAAATTTCTAGAGCAACAATGTTGTCGTTACTCATGGATTCCATATATAATACTTCTAGTCTCCCCCGATCCTATTGAATTATGATAACATAGCCATATATACCTTTTATGTAGAATCTTATTTTAGTTTTCATGGTATTGGTGAGTCGTTCATTTTTCGATGAGAATCGGATTTCTAAGTTTCTATGTTTAGCAGGTGGTAGGTAATTGTTACCAATTTGACAGCGTCTGATGGCCATCGACAACAACTTGAAGGAGTTCCTACTACCTGAACCCGTCAATCGAAAGGATGCTGTCAAGAGGAGAAGATTTCGTCGATCAAAGAGTGCACCTCGCGCTGAGCACCTTCCAGGAAAAGTAAATGGCACTGGCAGTGCTGCCTGTGAAACCGGAACCGAATCTGAATCTCTGTTTGGGAATTTGCATCCTAGTTTTATAAAAATTGCTACATATCTGTTCATTTACCTAGGCGTTGGCGTTGTTTCCTTTTACTTAGTCAGACATCACATAGTTGGTAAAAAAACAAATGATGTAGTTGATGCTCTTTATCTCTGTATTGTCACTATGACTACAGTCGGGTATGGAGACCTAGTCCCGCAGAGTGTACTTGCAAAGCTCATGGCTTGTGCCTTTGTCTTCTTAGGCATGGCTCTGGTTGGATTAGTTCTTAGTAAAGGAGCAGATTACCTTGTTGAGAAGCAAGAGGTATTGATCGTTAAAGCTTTACATATGAGACAACAACTTGGTCCAAGCGACATTATGAAGGAAATTGAAACGAATAAAACTAGATACAAGTTCATCTTGGCATCAGTATTTCTCTTGATACTCATCACAACTGGATCAATCTTCTTAACATTTGTTGAGAAGTTGGATTTTATAGATGCCTTTTACTGTGTGTGTTGTACCATCACTACCCTGGGTTATGGAGACCGCAGTTTCTCAACAGAGGGAGGTCGTATATTTGCAATTGTTTGGATTCTGATGAGCACAGTTTGCGTAGCTCAGTTTTTCCTCTATCTTACTGAGCTGACCACTGAAAGGAGTCAAAAGTTCCTGGTCCAGCGTGTCCTAACTCGGCATATGACCAATGTGGATCTTGAGGCAGCTGATCTTGATGATGATGGAGTCGTAGAGTAAGTGAAAAATGATGCTTTTTAGTATGTTTTCTCCTTGGATATCATAGTTTTTGCTTCTTGAAGTAAACTTTATTTCGTTGATATTGACGATGAAGCTATCAAGAGATTAGGGAAATTCGATGTTGTTAGTATGATATCCCCTTTTCCTCTTTCCTGTGTTGGGATTTTCATACTTTTGGTTTCTTAGGTAAATCTGATTCTTCCTTTAACTTTCCTGTGTTGGGAAGTATTCTGATTAATCTCTTACATGCAGCGCTGCTGAGTTCATTTTATATAAGCTCAAAGAGATGGGCAAAATTACTCAGGAAGATATATCAGTTGTGATGGAAGAATTTGAAGACTTGGATGTTGATCAATCAGGAACCTTATCTGTTTCTGATTTAGCACTAGCTCAGTCATCTTCACAAGCAAGACTTCCGGCTTCTGGCCAGGAGAGACCTATTTGACATTATTTCTGAATATATTCTAGACTTTGATTTGTCTATATCTCTGTGAATATTCAAGATCATATCTCGACTGTGCTGTAAGTGACTTGATCTCTGAGTATCATCGTGCTTCTTAGGTCACAGTTTCTTTGGATTCACTTGTTCCTCGGCACATTGATGTTGTCTTTTGGCCATGCTCTAACCATGGTATTGTTTCAGATTCATGGCCCTACTTTCTTTTAGCTCATATCTGATGATGTAAATATGATGTTGGTAAATTTTCTTAGCTTTTGTATACAGACCTGATAATGTACTATGGCCTATAGCCTATGCCCTACAGGTATAAAGTTGAAGTACATAATATTTCATGATTATGATTCTGTTCTATAGAGAACTTACTGCGTATGTTGAATGCACGAGTAGTTTCTATTGTATACATATTTCATGGTTATGTTGAATGCACGAGTAGTTATTCTTCATTGCCTATTTATGTGAACTTCCTGATTTGTTCTTAGTCTGTCGTAATCTGCAGCATCTTCAGATTCTTTCTTCAATCTATTTGAAGACTTAATGTCCATATACCCGGGAATTTTCCGAAATAGCACCTCATTCTTCATTCATTGTACTACCAACTAATCTTGTATTCTGGTTACAACCCAATGCATTATCTCAGATCTTATTGGAGCTGGTTGTCTGACTGTGGCGTACATTGTGTCACTGTTTCGTACATATATAGTTATATTATGAATTTCTGGTGTTGGCCTGTTGGGTGGACTTCAAATTTGCTGTGCAGTGGATCAATTTGCTGAATCCTGCATAAATTGATCTATAATTTCTTCTTAGTTGCTATGCTACTCTTATTGACTTATTATGTAGCATATGAGCAAAGGTTGTACTCAAGTAATAACAAGTATAAATTGTGGCAAAACCGATGCAATCAAGTATATATATGGTGGACTTGTGATTGCCCCTTCGATGCTCAAGTCAGTGAGGGATTATTATAGTGACACAAAAAGACTTTTTACATTTTTTAGGTCATGATAAAGAGCTCATGGATCTGACTAAGTTTTATGGTGAGTTTAACACCTTAATTGATAGAATCTTAAGAATGATATGAAGAATCTTGACTCAATATTGCACTCAACAAAAGAGAATGGAGGTTGACAAATGATGATCTATGTGGAAGATCATTAGAGTTACAATCTTGACTCCTGCAGCCGATCCCATCCTACTGGAATTAAGGCTTTGGCGTTGTTGAAAATAAAGAATCATCTTAGGAAAAAGAAAGTTGAGTTTATTGGAAAAAATTTCATGCATGCCAACACTGTAGTTCTGCTAATGACTATAAAAGGTTGTCACATGAGCTTGGAATATCATTCTCCATTACACCAAAAAAGAAGTTAAAATCTCAAATCATATTGCAAAGCTAATATAGCTTCAGCAAGGTGAGACTGTTCTTGGACACAAGCGCAAGTTATACTAGGTGAGGCCTACTTTCTTCTTTTTCCCCTTGTTTCTGTTTGATTATGTTTATCCTGAACCTCGATCTGGGAACACTTACTAACGAGTAGCGTCTCATTTCTGCAACTGTTATTATATCTCTGTAACTATTTTATTGTTAGATGCAATCCTTACTGCTCTCTCGTTCTAGAAAATGATTGCAAACGTCTCTTGGAAACAATTTCTCCATTTATACTGGCAAGAGGTGAGACTGCATAATTTTGAACCCTCCTCAACTCCAGGATCCGTAGGTGGTAGCTGTCATTGATATTGTTTCATTTAGGGTGCGTTTGCTTCAGTTAAAAAAACAAATTAGTTTGAGGAAATTGAGTTTCAATAAGTTTTCATAAGCTTAGAAAAATTCAAGTGAACACACCCTTAGTTGTGGACTTGTGGTTATATAAGACATATATTCCATTGTGGTTTGTTCTTATTAGATCAACATTTGAGCTTGGAACTATAGTTAGAAAAGGAAATTTTCTTTTATCTTCTGGCTTAGCAATAGTTTCCATTTGCTTGAGGATTGGATTTGTAGTATTGTTCATATGTTCATATGTACTTCTCTGACAGACTTCTTAAACCATTCATGCTCTGTAGGCAATCTGTCGGTGCTGACATCTTCTGAGGGCTGGTAACAACTTACAGGAAGTCATTTTACCTGTATCATTGGAACCTAGGAAAGAAAGCCGTTAGAAGGATGCTATCAAGAGAAGAAGATTTCGCTGTGCAAGAAGTGCTCCTGTCAGGGAGTTTATCAGACAAGCGAATGATGATGCTACTCCTACTAAAAGTCCGGCCTCATATAAGAATGTTCATCCAAGTGGACCAAGTCTCAGAAAAGTGACCGCTATCCTGAGTTCCTGACTGTATGTTGGTGTTGTTTGCTTTTTCTTAATCAGACATCACATTAGCGGTAAAAAAGCGAATGCTCTACTTGATGCTCTTTATTTCTCTGTAATCATAACGACAACAGTAGGGTATGGGGACCTAGTCCCGAGCAGTGATCTTGCAGAGCTCCTTGCTAGTGCTTTTGTCTTCATAGGGATGGCTTTAATTGGATTGATCCTTAGCAACGCGGCAAATTACCTTGTAGAGAAGCAGTAGGCGTCGCTTTTAAAGGGTTGCATATGACTATATGAGTGAAGAACTCGGTCCTAGTGACATCATGAAGAAACTTGAAACAAACAAAGGGTGACATAAGTGTTTCTTGGTCTTTGTTTTTCTCTTGGTACTTATAATAACTGGAACGTTGTTTCTAAGGTTTGTGGAGAAGCTGCATTTTGTTGAGGCATTTTACTGTGTCTGTGCTACCATTACTACCTTGGGTTATGGATTACCCAGTTTTAATTCGATGGGAGATTGTATATTTGCAGTTTTGTGGATTTTGATGGGAAATATATGCGTAGTGCAGTGTTTCCTTTATCTTGCTGAGTTCAATGCTGAAAAGAAACAGAAGCGCCTGGTCAAGCATGTTCTTACTCGTCGTATGACAAATTTCGATCTAGAGGCCGCTGATCTACATGATGATGGAGTTGTTAAGTAAGTGAAAGCTCCTTTCTTCTCACCTTATTTTCACTTGTTTCATGAAACATAAGTTCAGACAATTTCTGTTCAACTAATTAATTTAAATATTGGACTAATTAGTTCAGATAAAGGTTAGTAAGGGTTCACCAAAAAAAAAGAGCTAGTAAGGGCTTAAACAAGATCCAATGAGTCCCGATAAGAGCTAGTAAGTTCGTATATACGAGCTACAGGTGAAGGTGACACACCCTTAATATGAACTTTTCATTCTTTCCTTCACATATTTACTTTTTCTTTTATCAATGTCAACTTCATGATTCCATAACTTCGTGTGGATTTCGGAACTTTTTCACCTGCAGTGCTGCTGAATTTGCTTTATACAAGCTGAAAGAGATGGGAAAGATTACGTCAGAAGATATTTCGCTCGTAATAAGCTTGATGTTGATCAGTCAGGGACATTACCATTAGCTGATATAACACTAGCTCAATCATCTCCACGAGTAACAAAATCGGTTTCTATCGGGAAGAAACCTTGACACACGCTATTCTATAGACGTCCAGAATTCGATGTCTTTCATTGAATATATGAGATTATGCAGGAATTGCTGTTTCCTGTAAGTTGATTGGTTTCTGATCTGTACTGCATTAGTTCATTGGGAATGCTTTAACCATGGTTCTGATTACATTGCTTCTAGTGCACTCGAAAATACAGATACTGGGGAGGTATTAGATTCTTCTTCTTCCTCCTTTTTCCCTGTAAGATACAAATTACTATATGATACTACTGCTGTTTGCTGGAAATGAACTTCAAGATACTGGGGAAGTATTTAGAATTTGCCTCTGTCAAAACCAAAATATGACCAGAATTTGTGTGCCATCCACTTCTTCTTTTTTATATATCCTCTTGATTATGCTATCACAGCAGGCAAGATTAACAATTTACATCTATTTTACTCGGATTAAAGTAGTACTCGTTTTGGACAAGGTTATGTATACAAGTATTTGATTCGACTATTTTGTGGAAAGTGTTGACGATTCTACTTTGAATCAAAGTGTTATACCCATTGCTTCATTAGTAGCCATTAGTGGTTCCCCCTCAAGTAGCCACTAGTGGTTCTTAAAGGCAAGAACTACCAAAGTTTTAGTATTTTTCATATCTCAAATCTGTCACATGTAGATAAACTGTGATTAATAGAACATGTTAATTAGTCAGGGAAAGATTTCCAGTTTCCCAATTATTAAATATAAATCAAATGAAGATGAAATAAAATATAGAAAATACAAAGTCAGCAAACTATCCTGCAAACAAGTAATGTGGTGCAGACCGTGGGAATTGGACAGAATAAATATCAAGTGCTTAGCTCCCACGCTTCCATAATTCCTAATGTTGCTCAGTTGCTCTCATGAATGGGAGCCCATGTGCCTTTTTACTTTTGGTTGATCTGCTCAACCAAATTAGCCCATATGTCAGAATTGGCATGGGATATTATCAGAGAACCAACTCAATCAAAAATTTAAGTTAATGGTTGAGGCCTCAGGAATAGATTTATACTTTATCAGATATACTATATAGCAAAGGAGAAATGTTAAGATTCGAACTTATATGCTTGAAAACTGCATAAACTAGTTGCAATATGATAGATAAATTGAATTATAATTGACAAATCAACAAATGTTTTGTGTCAAATAAAATTGATTGTTTGATACATAAAAGCCATGTTTGGTAAATGGTTTTTCATTGCCGTATGGCTTTTCAATTTGGTTAAACAGCCTAAAAAAGTGTTTGGTAATTGGTTTTTGGTTGGCTGAAAAGCTGGCTTTTAAGCCAAAATAAAAAAAACTCCTGGAGCAGCTTTTTGGATTGACTTTTGGCTTATTGGCCCACAGACTCTCTAATAAATAGCCAACAGTCACAATTAATTTTGCCAAACTTTTGTAAACAGTTGGCTTAAACAACCAACTTAAAAAACCAATACATACAGCCAATGCTTCTAGCCAGTCAAACAAACCAACTTAACTAGCCAAAAACCAACAAGCCGATTGCCAAACAACCCCAAACTGTTGAGGTTTATAATAGAAACTCTTAAGTAAAATTCATACATGATGTACATAAATATTCCAATTTCACTCCTATACTTTCTACTAATTTTATATAGCTAAGCTTAACCTAATGAAAAATAAAACATTTAAACCTTAAGGTTAGAGATTCAATAATCTCCACTAATAATACTCCATCCGTCCCATATTATTTGCTACATTTGCTTTATCACAAAGACCAATGAGGGAGTGGAAACTATTGCCATAACAAGAATTAACAAAAAAAGCAAATAGGTAAATTGTGGGACCTGTATATTATATATGGAAATATTTACAAAAACCAAGGAGGGAGTGATGGTAAATTTGTAAATAAAGTGTGGAACCTATGTACTATATATGAAAATAGTTGCAAATGTAGCAAATAAATTGGGACACACCTAAATGTCAAAATGTAGCAAATAAATTAAAACGGAAGGAGTAGCATTATGTGGGAAGAAATTTCCCTTATTTCCCCTCTCTTCTAAAGTATCTAACCTGTTAATCTAAATCGAATTGATGTACAAAAAGTTTCAATTTTATATAATGTTCGCTAGCTTACCTAACTCAAAAAGTCTACCAATAATCTGATGTGATTCGACAATCCAACCTTAAGATATACAAGATTTTCAATCAATTTAGAACCGACCACATATGCAATTATTCCCATTTGGCCATCATCATTTTTTGTAAATTGTACCTTTCATAGTCATTCATTTGCGGTCCACAGACCACAACAAAGTGTTCTTGGTACTAATTACCAAATGCCTTTTTATCAAAACAACAAAGAAAAGAAAAAACCTCCAAAAATAGAATACTACAACTATTTTAGCAAGTTTCGCAAATTAGCCTAGTAATAAGGAAAGAACCTTCTCATTTCAAAGTTGGAAATTCGATCACTATTAAAGACACTTTGGAAGACCATTTCCCCTTATCATCCCTCACTCTCAAAGTGTCTGCTCGCAAACTCAAAACTGATTAACCTGCGAAAGATGCCAGTTTGACATAGCAGTTCATCTTACCATTGATCCCATAGTAGGCCCAAGGGAAAAAAAATACATACACGATACACCCACCAAAAGGGCAATTTAGTAAAACCACATACATCGTATCTGATTCGCCACGTCTCATCATCTTTCTCTTTCCTTCAACTCAATATCAGAGCTTTCTAGGGTTCTCTTTCTCTCTCCTCTTTTCTCACTCTCTCACTTAAAATTAGGGATTTTGACATCAAAAGTTGTCAATTGCACTTTCACAAAACACAAATTCATATCAAAAGTTTGACTAAAATAACCATTGGGTTGTGAAATTTGTATGTTTTGCTGGGCTTAATCGCCCTTTTAGTGTGCAAATCGATGATCGTCATTGTTCCATGGACCCGTCTTCTCTGCAAACCACTTCCCCTATTGAACAAGAAGATGAATGGGGTATTATTTTTTTCTTTAATTCTTGCAAATAATCATTTTTTTTTACAAGTTTTTATTTTTTTCTTATTTTTTTGCTTTGAAGTAATGAATTTCTTGCTTGGGTTACTGATTCTCCCAATATAATTAACCTTCCGTGCTTAGGTTTAATGGTGATTGTTGGGTTCCTGTTTTATTTTTGATTTGAAAGAATTTTTGGTGAAAATATGAAAGAATGGTACTTTTGTTTTTTTCTATCTTAAATGTGAGAAAAATGTTAATTCTAGGGTAATTTCATATTTTGATGTTGAAGTATGTTTTCACTTTTTGTTTGGTGAAGTATTGTGTTTTTTTTTGGTATTTTAACATTAGTTGGTATTATAAAAAGACCATCTCACCTTACTATTTGAGCAAAAGGAGGTCACTTGAAGAGTAGTGTATGTAAAAAGTGAGTACAAACAGTGAGATGCTATGTTACTCCAACACCTTCATTTACCTGGACGACACGACACTTCATTTTAAACTAAAAACTTGTCTTTTTCCTACAAAATAACCTCGTATCCGATCAGACATTCAATCCGTTTCTGAGCAACGATGTCATTTGAGAATATGTGTTTCAACATTAGAGGTTAATTCTAGTTGAAATTAGTTTGTAGGTTAAGAAATCAATGCTGGATATGGGTGACTTTCAGAAAAGCAGGGTTTAGTTCCAGATTGTTGAAGTAGGCCTTACCTTTGCTTAGGTTAAACATTGTTTTCTTTTAGAATAGTTTTGTTTATTTCATCATTGGGTTTTAGTTTAAGTTTGATCAGTTTCTAGTCTATTAAGCAAAAAAATGATCTTTCGCGCAAGGGAAGCTTCAAAGACTTAAACACGTGACATGATCTTTCGCGCATTTTAATGATGCTATTTTGATGAGTCTGCTGATATGAGATAAGCTTAGTAAGAATTTCTCAGGTTCATTGTTCAGTTGTTTGTCTAAGAGAGTTATTGGTGTTTCTTCAAGTTACATCTGATTGTAGTTGCTCTTTAAGTTGTAGTTGCTGCAGCTTCGTATAGCATTAATGTTTGGTTGTCATTGTCATATCATTGGTATTTTGCGTAGTAGTGTGTAACAGTGTATCCTCATGTGTTCTTCCATCATTTAAAAAAAAAAAATTTACTTCTACTTCACACATCATATGCTTCTTCTGAAACATTTTAGATTCCACTTCAGTAGCTGATAACCAGGGATTTTCCTTTCTCTGCTCGAAATTGAGTAGTTATTTCAAGGCAATAACCGATGGGATTTGATTAGTTTTTTCTAGGTTGTCACGTACGTTAATGGTGGTTTCACATTATACTTCAAGATTAATAACACCAGTACATCTCTCTTTTACCTCTTTAAAATATTTGCGGCCTTGATTAGTAGAAGAGATAAAAAGGAATCGAGGAGTGAGTCATAATAAGGAATCGTTTATTATGAATGCTTTTGCTGACTTCTTAAATGGGCTCAACGAGAGATGGGAGACGAGGAAATTGGTGCTTTCATCTCTAAGATGGTGAAATTTGTTGTTTTACCATCATGATAAAGCTTCTTGCTGGAAACGTCCGTTGTTGATTGACCATTGAAAATCAACCGATTGTATTTGTTCTGAGAACTTGAAAGTTTAGTGTTCGCAACTGTAAAGTAACTATATTGTACATCTTGTTCATATCTGATTGAGAACTGTAAGTTGGAAATGTCATGATCTAGTTTTGTGTTTTAGTTGTTCAGTATACTTGTAATCTTGTCCTTTTCAAGTCCTCGTTAGATTTTTTTGTTTCTATATCACATCGTATTCTTTTGTATAATATCTTTTTTTTTTTGGTCCTAACGTATTTGCATGGTTGCTTCCAGACACTGATGGATTTGTAATACCAAGTTTGGGAATAGAGAACCCTGATCAAATTGAATCTGAGCCATTTAAGGTAGATGACTCCAAGTCTCCTCCCCTAAAGGTAAAATTTGAGGTATCCATCTTTTTCTTATATTTTTTGTTCACATTCCTCGGTGACTTACCATCTGTGTTCACTTGGTGAAACTTTTTCTTGATGTCCAGGATAAGCTGGAAAAAATCTATTTGGGTCCCCACGGTGCTCCACCTCAGTCGAAGCAACAAGAACCAAACTCCTCCACCAACCGCAAACAGCGTTTTAAACAGAAGCTAAAGGAAGCTGACAGGAGGATTGGCAGCATAGGGCGAGAGAATAAAGCCGAGAGCTTAAAAGAGCTTGTTGGTGTTGGTGGTAAGTTGAGTGGAAAGATGGCAAAGGGTTCGCCTAAGGATTGGCTTGACCCACATTGTGATGAGTCTTTGTTTGACCGACCAAACCGTCAGTGATCGAATGGTTTGCAAGCTTGAGAGAGACTACTCTTTATACATTTACTAAGCATGATGTACCTTGACTATGAATATGTTTATAATGTTTGTGTTACATATTTTTGGTTATTTGAGTCTGCTGCTTGCTACATATGCTTTTGATTTTTTAGGCTAAGCTAGGTAGTATTTCGGCATGCAATTCGAATCTTCTGTCTCGTCCACCTCTCAATCATAGAGATTATGGCAGCACAGCATTGCTAGTTCAGCTCACTTGCTGTTCTGTGCTGCACTGTGCTTTGCCTTCATTTCTGATTAACAGAAGATAAGCATAAACTTGAAGCATCCTTTCAGATGAGTACAATTTGCTACAAACAAAACGATAGGGCTAAAATTTATATGTTTTCGCACTATAGTTATTCATACAAACAAAATGTTTCTAAAAAACACTAGAAGATTGTGTTCATAAAAAGGGATTCACAAAATATGATTCTCCACAAACTTTATTAACATGCACATTCACATATCAAGGATTCAAGAGCTTGAACATGAATCTCTATATCTTCATTATGTTTCCCCATTAATCATGACTGTGGATTGAAGGGGTTAATCAATAAGAAGATAGAGATAATCCTTAATAATAAACCACGACGCTCAGCAATTTGGCTTTCAATGAGTCACCATCAACAATCAAACTATCCACACAAAATATGAATTTATCTTCCTCATACTACACAAAACTTGGTGAGCTTAGCCTCTACATCTAATTCAAAAGAACGAAGCTTTCGTGTCGTTTCCAAAATTTATGGTTTTAAAGTCAGGGTTCGGTTTCTATAAGAGTTCGAAAACAGAGGCTAACAAAAGGGATGGACAATGAATAGGTCCGCTATTTCCTATCTCTCTTCTTGTTAAAGACCAAGAAATTCCAAACCGGTGGCAGTTGGAGACAAATCAAGTTGAGAGAGGTACTCAGCCTTGTAGAACCTACTCAAATGTCTCATTCCGTTGTCACATAGAATTGTAATAATGGTATGGCCAGGACCCATAGCCTGTGCAACCCTAACAGCTCCAACGCAATTCATGGATGAAGAGCTGCCTAAGAAAAGCCCGTCATTCTTCAAGAGGTACCTACAAAGTTCAACACTTGAATAAGAATTCATGTTGAACAGATAAGAAACAAGAAATCAAATAAGAGGAAACAGGTACCAACACCCATTAAACTTGTGTTTAGATAAGCAATGAGTCAATGACGGAAGGAAAGGTGGGGAAAGAAGGGGGACGGCAGAGTGAGCTTGTGTTTCCTTTCCTTCTAATTTTGTTCCCTTACCCTCCCCCATGTATTCAAACAAAGGAAAATAAATCCCTTCTCTTTTTCTTCCTTTCTCTCCAAATTCGCATATCCAAACAAACTATTTAGTGTCATAGCCCCCCAAAAGAAAACCCAAAGATGTACTATACAACTCGGAAAAAGGATCCTCTATCGAAGTTACTTACAAATATTGTATTGATAGTATAAAAGGCATTCAATATTGCATCAGTGTCGTAAAAGGTGAAATAGGCAAATAGCTGAAGCGACATATATTTTGAATCAAAGGGAATATGAAATATTTAAAATACTTGTGGAAATTCAAAATTGCAACAAAAAAAAAGTGGCATAATGCATAATACGAGTTGCAAGACTTTTACTAGTAGAAAAAAGATTCACGAATGGAAAAATTGATTATAGCACCTAGCAATCAAAGAGAACAAGTGAAAACCTAAAGGTAAAGGTCTAAGATGTTTCCCCTACGATGCTTGAATTTATGAAAGGAAATGTTTGGGAAAAGGCCGAAAGGGGGAAATGTTGCATATCTCAATGAAGGCTTTACCACATAAACCCAACACGCAAAAAAATTGATATGAGATATTTATATAATATATGTGGTACAAAGAGTTAAAGCATAAACTAACCTAGACATTTCAACAGCTTCCTTGTCTGTGCCTCGGAAAGCGCCATCCAACTTCGCCATCATGAAATTCTGAGTCAACCTGTTAATTCCAATGCCCTCAGTTATAGTATCAAAGGGATTCCTAAGCCTCTTTCCTTCAGCCTCCTCTTTAGAGTACATAACTCCCCTTGTTACTCTATTGAACAATCCAGAACCAGGAGGATCAATGAGGAAACACTTAATATTTGCATTTTTGTCCTGTCAAGTGGGAGAGGAATCAATTACCTACTTCAAAAGGAAAAAGCAGATGACTAGAAATAATTTCAAAAAGTCGGTCTTACCTTGAGAAACTGTGACACGCCAGCTACTGTGCCTCCTGTTCCAGCAGCAGCTACAAATGCATGCACCTTCCCTTCAGTTTGCTCCCAGATTTCAGGTCCAGTACCTTCATAATGGGCCCGATAATTGGCCAAATTTTCAAACTGGTCGGCAAAAAAACCTCCGGTGCAACCACTTGAAAATACGTAGTTGTCGTTCTGCTCCTCAAATGTTTCACCATTTGTTTGCTCTTTGTCTTTGTTAGGTGTTTGAATACTTTTCTCACGGTTTGCTGCTTGTTCATTAGCTTCTTCTGCCCGTCTTCTAGCTACATTTACAAAGTGGTCTTTGTGAGTTATCGATACTGGCCTGACCCGCTCAACTGTTGCTCCGAGGGCTTCGATAATTTGAGACTGTATTTTTTGGATGAGACACAGTACATGAGTGAGAACCAATGTGGAACTGCATAGAATTGTAGCAGAGAGTCGTTTTCATGCATTGGTAGAGGAAGCCAAAACATACCTTCTCAATAGCAACATCATCTGGAATCACAACATGACATTTGCATCCATAAGCAGGAGCAACTGTCGCGAGACTAATAGCAGTACTTCCAGCACTACCTTCAGTAACTACTCCACCTGGAGCTAGTTGGCCAGATGCAAGTGCCTGAGCATAGGCCATGTGTTAGAAGCCACAGAATCATATGCAATCAAAGGCAAAAGCAGGAATTCCATCCCCATATGGAGCACATGACAGGAGAACCGAAGGGTAAAGACTAAACAGTCTAAATATTACATCTGAATACTGAGGCCACAAAAAGGCAACACAAAATTCTTAGAAAAGAGATTGACTGAAAATTTGACAAACATGTTAGGAATGTAGGTGTCAAACTAAGCCATTGAATAAGAATTTTGCATGTTCTAGCCAATATGCATTTCTCTGTATCTACTATCCATACTCAAGTGAAAATTTTATCTTGTATCCAGCAGCGTAATTGATGTAAAATGACAAGTGTAAGTTACTTCATGCCATGAAATCGCTCCAGGATTGTCCATCATAATCCCAAGAGCTCACTTTCGATAGATTAGTTAAATGATACCCCCGACAGTTTGTGGTAACTCATAAGTAAGAACTGTATCAAGGATGTTGCTTAGACTACAGAGTAAAGTTCTTGGAGAATCCTAGTGAGCTCTCTAAACACACTTCTGTGATACCGTTGCCCTCTGTTCGGCTCATAAGGTGCCCGCAATTTTAACCCTAGAAAATCGAAGAGATTGACCGTGTACTGGATATGTTAACCTAGCTAAGATGGTGACTTGCACTATGAAGGCATGAGTCATGAGGTAGAAACATGTAGATGGTCCTATGTTGAACTCTACAAAGAAAGTCCATCTAAATGTTTCAGAATATAAGGATTACCTGGTCCTAAATTGCCACCTTAAATATGCATTTCAGTGAGGCACCCTACAAAATATTCAATTCCAAACTAAGCTTCTCATAAGGAACTAACCATGCCTTCAAAATTCTCATTTCTAAAATAAGGTTATCATTCACCAATCAAACATTATTCACATACCCTTGTCAGCTCACAAGATGAAGTGCACATTCAATACACTCTTTGGTTTGAATAGTTTTTCCAAAGCTTAATTACACATAACTTCACCAACGAAAGTAGTTTAGAGTTCCTTTCTCATCCCCCAAATTTTTGTTGATTATGTTCCTTTCAACAAAAGTAATCAGACAACATACTTCACTTTTGTTCTTACACCAAATGAAAGTATATGTCCGGAGGTCGACAACCTCAATATCATTACCCACAATGCTTTTAACATATACACAGCATTAATCCTACGATAACAAAGAGGCACTTCGGCATAATTTATAATACATTTGTGGATTCAAATTTTCAAGTACCGAAATGTGATAAACTTCATTGGGCCTGTACACAAGCCCATGTCGGAGGAGTGACCACATACAAGGTTGGCAGGGGTTCCATCCTAAAACCAATTGGTGATAGGTGGAGTAACCCACCAACCTATATGTTAGTCATTCCCTCTAATTCTTCAATGTGGGACAATTATTTCCTACCTCACGTGTGGGTTATACTCTTAACAAAATGCCTTAGTAAATTGCATATATTAGTAGGTACTAAAAGGTCATATACACAGCTGGTCCACTAGTTTTACACTAATATATATCTATATCAGATAATACATGGTCTCTAAAACTACATCACTAA
This sequence comes from Beta vulgaris subsp. vulgaris, assembly GCF_026745355.1. Lineage (NCBI taxonomy): Eukaryota > Viridiplantae > Streptophyta > Magnoliopsida > Caryophyllales > Amaranthaceae > Beta > Beta vulgaris. The sequence continues at coordinate 1,073,731 of NC_079205.1, read as the reverse complement.
GAAGTATAACCAAAATTAAGAATCATAATATGCAAGACTCAAACTTGTACAAATTTATAATCAATTGCATAACACCACAAAAATTAGCTAAATATACCTCTTCTATGATTTTGACAGCAATCCTATCCTTGACACTTCCACCTGGATTCAAAAACTCAGCTTTCCCCAGAATCTGCCAAACAAATTTTAAAACTAATGAAACTAATGAAATGAATCATTTTTGTGCTGAAACTAATGAAATGAATCATTTTTATGCTGAAACTAATGAAATGAATCATTTTTATGCTGAAACTAATGAAATGAATCATTTTTATGATGAAACTAATGAAATGAATCATTTTTATGATGAAACTAATGAAATGAATCATTTTTACAAACATTTCAGAAAGTAGTTACTGAGCTCCAGCTAAAACTAAGAGTTTATGAAATTGATACACAAACAAATACTATTACCAACTAACCCAAATTTCATCCACAGAATCTTTCCCTGAAGTTGAAATTAACAACTAATTTTGTTTTAACTACCACCCAACTAAAACCCACAAAATTTATTTTCAAAAATTCAATCTTTTGAAGAACCAAATCACAAAAAACTCCAGAAAATTAATAATTTCAGCTCATCAAATAAAACAAGAGAGTACCTCACAACCAGTTGCATCAGAAAGGCTATTAATTCTAATTAAGGGTGTATTTCCAATTAAACCAACAATTCCACTACCATATTTTTTACAAGAATTGGGTTTATGGGATTTTGATTTGGGATTCTTGAAAGTTCGTTGTTGGTTGAAAAGGAAGTAAGAGAGAGTAGCTAAGGAGAGAGAGAAAACGGCAACACAGCCAACAATTGCGCCATTGGTGCAGTTCACAGGCGCCATTAGTGGCTTGATGGGTCCAATTTGCTTTAACCATTTTTTGAATAGGTTTCAGGGCGGTGTGTGTGGGTGCGGTTTGTGGGTTTTAGACCGTCTAAAACTGGCTAAAAAATCGGACTTGGGAATTTCATGCCCACCCAAAAGTTTCCAATAAGTGGAGTTTGGACTCTTGAATTTAGACCCAATTTTAATACTAGGGTTAGGAATGAAAGTTATTCGGATAAAATTCAAAATCTAATTTGAATTTGTAATTTAGACCGGATTAAAACTATGTTTGGATTGGATTCGAATTGGAATTTTTTGAAAAATTGAATTTTCGGATCAGATTGGATTGAGGGTAATTGGATCCAAAAAGTCAATATAACCGAATAGTAATATGCATTGTATTATGTATCTGAATTGGGTTTAAGTGCTTAAATGATTTTTTATATAAAAAAAAGCCTAGTATGTAGCCTAGTTGGCGTAACTTTTCCAACCTTCCTCTAAAATCCTAACAACACTTAATTCCTCGTTCCTAAATCTACTAAGTTGCTATTGTGATTAACTTATTTCATCGAGAAAATAGAGTTTTAGAAAATCGAATTTTCGGATCTGATCCACTCTAGAGTATGAAAATTCGGATTGGATTAGATCGGATTCAAACTCTAATTGGTTTGGATTCGGATTGGAAAACTGAAATCCAGATTTTGTTCGGATCAGATTGAATTAGACCCTAATCCAAATCGTACACCGAACTTTCACCCCTATCTAGGGTAGGGTCTGGTAGTATTTCCTTCGTCCTATATTAATTCGATACAATTTGATTTTTCACATATATTTATGTATTTTGAGTAGGGTTGGCAAAAATTGACCCAACTTGATAAGCTGATCTGGAACTAACAACTTTAGGTTGAGATTTTCGACTACTTGAAATTAAAAATGGGTCGACCCAACCCGACCTAAAACATCAACGGATTAGGTTCAGGTCGACCTTTTGAATCCGAAAAACATGATTTAGAATTTGGGTTACGTTCGGGTTGGGTTAACCTGATAACCAGGCTTTAATAACTTATGTCACCCATTTCTAATTATAAACTTATATTGGGCCAAGGACGTTTCTTAATTTGAAGCTGATGGTTACTTTATGGCTTTTGAGTTTGAATCTTTAATTTAATTGACATTTGAAATTAGGATTCGTAATGCTTAAATTCTATAATGTACAATTATTGCAAATATAAAATATAAATAATGTCATATGTTTGTGTTATTTAGATATAACTAGTTTCATTGATTGTGCAAAACACATATTATGTGCACAAACTAGGTTTTGGGTCCGAGCAATTCTCCGAAAACGTTATTTGGGCTATGACTTTTTTTCTTTATAAGGCAAAAGCATTTAGTAGTTGGATTTATACTTTAATTAGGAAAATGTGATGTAGTTTGGTGGTAGTATGATGATATTTTAAATAGATGGTTAAGGGATCAAAATTGTTGCACAACTTTTTGAATCACATACAATGAAAAGATACATGGCGGCAAAGAAATACCACTTCATGTATGACAATGGCACCATGTTAGCTTTTGAAAGAGGGGATAAATAATGACAGACATTTAACAAGATAGGATCAAGATGAGGATACAATTTTTTTTAGTGAAAATATAATAGGAAGAAAGAAATAAAGGTCTTAGGAAGTGTTTCAAGATAATTCTAACATTTCCTTTTATATGATGTTGAATTAGAAAGAATTAGAAACCCCATATGAAATTAATAAATTTTTTAGCACATAATTTAAGTGGGTGGAGTTTTATTTATCCTCCACATAATACGGAAATAGTTTCTATCATGATGTATAACCCTAATAATTCCGTTTAATATTTTCTTTATCAACATAAATATGCTACTTAGTATTAAAAAAAAGGCAAAATTGACCTCAACACCCTCGACTATAGCGCACATGCACCAAATAGCCCGGACTACGGCTTATAGCCAGAATACCCCAAAATTTGGACATGGGTGCAGTCCGTACCATAAATAAGGTTGGTGCCAATAATTTTCACCGAATTTTCTCCCCTTTCTTATTTTTTCATTTTTAACCCTAATTTTTTTACTTTAACAAAAAAATAATATGTGCCTTCATTTTCTTCTTCCAAAACTAAAGAAATATGCTTTCTTCCCCAAATTCCCTCTTACTTCCCATTTCCTCTTTTTTTTCCCCAAATGAACCCTAAATTATGAAATAGTGAAATTTGCATAACAACAATGAGCTTAGCTTCATCTTCAAGTTTCAAGAATAATTCAAATACTAGTTTAGATAATATTAGGGTATAATGTCGACATCGATTGCCTGCAGTAGTCCAAATTACTTGGAAGTTCAACCACAATCAAGGAAAATGCTTATATAGTTATCCAATATCTAGCACTCGACTTATAGCCGGTGAGAATTCTGATCACCGACCTCGTTTATGGTACGAACTGCACCCAAATCTATACTTTGGGGATATTCTGACTATAAGTTGTAGTTGAGATTGTTTGATACATCAGCGCTATAGTTCAGGATGTTGAGACCAATTTTACCTAAAAAAAAATATACTTCATATTATAATAGGCAATTACTCTTGATATAGCTGTTTATTATTCCACCTTTTCCTCTTATTTTGTGCAAAAATTATCCAAATAGCCTACCTTTTCATCATAGTCCTAAATTGAAGAGAAAAAAAAGACATGCAAAAGAAAAAGATGAGGTTTAGCAAAGAAAGAGTAAAAAGGACAGTCACTTATTGGGCATTGACTACTAAAGACTCCAAATAAGACGAACTAGTGAAGCAGTGCGATCCACTAAACACTAGCAATAGCCAATACCTATAACTTTCACCAACCAAAACATACTAAATAGTTGGCCACAAAGTAAACTCCAAGCAATTAAGGAATATGTTCCTGCACACAACAGATAAAAAAAAAGTATTCTTAATTGATGGGATCTCTTTATCTCACAAACCAAGTTATTCCTTGGATTCTAAAACGTTACAAATGAAAAAAAGGTGGATTGAATCTCAAATCATACTTACGCAAATATACTCTTTTTCCTTTTCCTTTAGCCTTTGCCTTTTTCACATTTTTATACCTTCCTATAGCCAACTAACCTAACCCTTCGTGCAAGCAAATGAAACGAATTATACGTTGCTTGAAAAACCCTTGTGATAAACTAGAACTTAAAAACTCGGTGTAGAAGAGACACCAGTACTCTCTACTGAATTTAAGAGAGTCGATAATTTATTGTACGTTTTACAGTCAGATATGATTAATTTTGAATTTATTATATGATTCGTAATATATAACTTTAGGAAAAGAATTTAAAATTGAAAATTGACAATGATACTAAACATTATATATATGTACAATTTATTGACATAAAATAAATTTTAAATGTACAAGAATAATTACATAAATGTATAATATTGTAGTAATATAATATAATATAATTTACGAGTTCCTAAACATAAGTCTAGTGAGCCAAGCCAATATAAATGTCTTAACGTGATATTTTGTTATATAGTTTCAAAGCAATTGCCATTTCTTTTATGTACATGCATGTGAAACCTAAACTATTAACATAAATTCAAGAAAAGGAAGACACGTCATATTAGCATATGTGTCTGACCTCGTGCTTCGTTCGCGACATATGATGATTATTAAGACTTTTTTAGCAACTCGATTTGTTTCTCCTTAAATATGTATAACGTGGACTTAATCAAACTTGAGCAATAGAGGTTGGATATCTTCGATGAATTGGATAGGAGTACCATGAAAATTTATAGAGGTCTGGAAGTACGTTACGTTGATGTCGAGAAAGCAGTCCCCTTCATCTACGAAGTTAAATACAATTGCATCATGAGCTAAAGATTATGTTGAAGAAAAATTGATTATCAAGTTAAAGTATATATAGACTTGAATAGTTTTATTTGTAGCACATAGATGCCATTATGAAGTTTTTTCCATGTAAAGACTTGAGGAATTTTAGGCGTGACATCAAGATCCCTTATCAAGTGATAATACCTTTAATTAGGTGTATCTAGAACATGTAGGGTAATTGAGTATTTTATCCCTTTGGTAAAATGATGCAATTGGAAACCTTAAGGTCGACGATTGTCCATTTACGTATGTGAAAGTAAAAATATAAGTACTGATGAAGATATCATAATATGATTTTAGATTCCATTGAATATTTTTTCTATAACTTTGAGTTTGGAGAAGAAGTAATTAATTATAGCAATAAACTCAAACTATTTTTTCTTGGCTCTTATTGATGTATTTAATGAATTAGTTATTTAGGCTATTATTGTTGTAGTACAAGTGAAAGAATGTACCACCCTTAGGTTTAATGGCATGGTAGGGTTAATTGCAAAGACTTTCGGTTGATATGCATGATATTGACCAAAGCTTGCTTGTCCTACATGGGACATTATTGCTCATTCGTTTGCACAATATTCACAAGAAAAAACCAACTCTAATTATTAATATGTCCTGCTTACGCAGGAGTATACATTTAAGTAGTACTAGAAAATGAAAGGCATTTGTCATAGAACATGATAGTTATAAATTTATAATGAACTTGAAGAAAAATGCCATTTGAGATTTACGGTGATTATTTGTTTATACAAAAAATACATAAGAAGTACAATTTTTCCCATGTAAAAAAAAGTGCAAATGTTATAGCAATAAGAAAGTCGAAAATTATTCGGTTAACAAAAAAATAGGTAATCCAAAAGTGGGAAAACATTTTATCTCTTTTAAAATGTATTCATAGTGAAACTTTTCACATAAAGTTCGACTTTTAATAGATCTAAATAAACAATTGGGTTTTGTCCTTTTAGACTTATGTTCAATTCAGACGTTTAGTTAAGTTTCTCGCAATTTAGTTTAGACACTCTTTCATGGTAAGTTTTCTCGCAGTTCAGTTTAGTTCACATCCTCCCAATCCAGGCCATATTCGAAAACGAAAATAGATGGAAGAGAAACGTACTAAGACAAAGCTCGAAATGTACATCTATAACGGGAACAAATTGAAGTGAAAAACGTTGCCATACAGATCACAAGAACATATGAGAAATAGATCCCATTTTCCTCAAAAGGTAACAAAAACATTGGTAAAGCACTTGTTACAAACAGCCGACAATGCAGTGAAGTAGACAAAATACATGTGTATGAAAATGTTTCGTGCATTTTTTCCTATTAAAATTACTTATCTACTACCTAAGGGTAAAAATGATATTCTTCGTTGATTTTTTTGCTCAGTTGGTTGAATTTTTGGTTCATAATCTTGACTAGAGTCACTAGATTGAAATGAAATCAATCATAGTACCTTTTGACAGTGAATCTAGGTGTGTATAAACTCAACTAGATGAACAGAAAACTATGGTTAGATTCAACTTAGCTCCATTGATAGGTGACTGTACCTTAAATTGGAAGAAAGAATCAAGATGAGATTGCAAAAATAAGCTAATGCCTCAATCTCAAAGTTGGAATGACATGAAAAATAAATTCTATTAGATAGTTACAATTTCATTTTAATAAAAGATCGATAAAGGTTACGTAAATTTGCAAAAACGAAAAATAAATAAATTAAGATGGTAATATTAATATTAACTCGAAAAGGCTACAGGTGCTAAATGCCATTAATTAGATTATAAACGTAAGTACATAATCAATCTAAGTCATTAGATTTTTATGGTTATATATAAACTGACCACCTAATAATCATCCTCAAAGTAATAACGATCCTAAAAAGGTAGCTATATATTCTTCACGTAAACCTATTCGATGAATTTCTTTCACTTAAACATATTTGCATTTTACTTGAACTTTTATGTATCAAATTGAACTTTTTAGACATAATTAGATCTAACTAACCATAATATCACCTCATGTTTATACTTAAATGCAATAAATTTTATCAGAAATCCTGGTGTACCATGAGCATGGTACACTGAAGGCTATTTTTTTGACTTATTACTCATTGCTCATCTGAAATCATCCAAATGAGCAAATGGATGGTACACCCGTGTGTATGATGAACGTACTTCACTTAAATGTTCTTGATCAGCCCTTAAACTTATTGTTCTACTGTAAAAAAGAATACACCCTTAATTCAGATTGAAAATACAGGAGATCAAGTGATCATATCTTGAATTTCCAAAAATCTAATCAATCTCATCGCCGAAAGACACAATTCACAAATCACAAGTTACCAAGCTTGCTTCAAAGTCACAAATTTAAACCCCACTACGTACTACTTGTGCTTAAGAGTATAGATTTTCTTAAATATCCATACTCTCAAGCATTAACCTGTTTAAATGAACTAACTAGCCTATGAAAATTGCTGCTTTAGTAGGGTCCTTTTTCTTATCAAGAGATTCTCTAGTAGAATCCAAAAAAACACAAATCACAATCCATATAGCATCTCCAAATCCAAAACCAGAGTACCCGACTTGAGACATATTTTATCAATATTTTTTAAAAATTAATAAGAAGAATTTCTCTTAGCTACTCTCGACACACGCCCCCACCGAGATGCCCATATTTTATCAATGTGGGCAAAGGTGGAATCAAACAAACTAACAAAGAAAGAAACAACTACAACACCATTAAACAACAAAAAAGTAAGAAAAACCCACCCAAGGAAAAAAACAGGATCCAATTAATTAACAGAGCAGAAATCCAAACTCAAAAAACCCCAAACAAAAACAAAAAGTTTTTTTTTTCTTTTTATCAATAGTAAATTACTAAATTTTACAGCCCCCAATACTTCTCTCAGAGAATCTCTGCAAAGTGAGATAATCAACCAACTTACTTCATCTTTCTCTTTCTCTCTCTTCTTTCTTTCCTCTCATTCATATTTCTCTCTCTCCAAATACCCAGAAAAACCCATCTGGGTATTTCTGATTTTCTCTTTTCTTTTCTCTAAAGTTTCAATCTTTCAATCAAAAATCCATTCAAAAATAAAAATTCACTAAAAAAAAAAAGAAAAAATGGAGATCCCAGAACAAGTAATGAAATTTAAATTCCATATAATTTTTGGAACAATATTATCTGTTTCAATCTTTGGGATAATCCGAGTTGCACCACGTTTTCTTGATTTATTGGTTTATTTTTGGCCACTTTTGGCTTCAACGGCTCTTTTTTTAGCTGTTGTTGTGGTGTTTAGCCGTGTATCACCACCGGCTACCGATGGTCCTGGTGAGAAAGCTGCTGAAGGTCTATTGGATTATGTTGCTGGGCAACCGGAAGTTGTAGGTGAAAGTTACAAGCATGAGTGAATGAGTGAGTGAGAAAACAAAAAAAAAAATGTAAAAGTTGTTTGTTTTTATTTGTAGAGTAAAATTAAATTTCCTATCTCCCCCATATTTTTATTTTTCTATTTTCTTTCTATTATCTTTTATTTTATTTTATTTTATTTAGATTAGATTTGTTAGAGATTATAAAAAAAATGAAATGTAAATTTTAAGGGGGAGTAATAATAAGAATAATAAATAATAATGATGATGATGTTTTTTTTGGATATTAATGGGGGGTTGCTTTCTTAGTTTTACTTTCTTACATTTGTGTTTATATTAAATTTTCTTGGCTTAGATTAATTCAGTACTCATTGCTGGCACACAGTTTTGAGGGCTTTCCAGTTCATAATTTTTGTGGTTATTAAATCACAAATGTATACATTAAAATCAAATATTAGCATCTTAATTATAAGAAGTACAATAATAATTATATTTACAATTTAATATACTATTTCTGTTTAATATTATTTGCAACGATTAGACATTTTTTATTCACATTTTATGTCAAATTATTACAAATAATATGAAATGGAGGTAGTACAACATTTGTTATAAAGTATAAATTCGGAGAATCTTTGTTATACTTCCTCCGTTTCTAAATAAGTGCAACATTTGCATAGTGTTTACTATTCACAGTTTAAACTTTAATTAGTTTTGGTGATTTACATTTTAAGAAAAACATAGTCATGTGGGATCTTGTTAGATTCGTCTGAATGTGAATTTTTTTAATATCAACTTTTTATAATTTTTACTTATTGATAATTGAAGATATTAATGGTTAAAATAATGCATTGGCAAACGTGAAAACAAGAAATGTTGCACTTATTTAGAAACGGAGGAAGTATATGGCAATCCATGAAAAGAAGAAAAATAGGGAATAATTAACTTGACTCATATAAATGAAAAAAGCATACATTTTACTGAATAACAATTTTTTGAAAAAACAAAATCGGAGATAATTTATACACATTTCGTACATATAAAGCTAGTGTAATGTTCATAACTTCATACTATGTTATGAAATGAGAAATTTCTGATATTTTGTTTTTTAACTTTTAAATGGTACTTCCTCAATTTTCTTTTTCTTACCTGCATTTTTGCACATTTGGTAATATCTAATATGTAACTTTAAACATCATTGTTTATAATTTGGTTTCTCTATCTCATGCACCTAGTGTAAAAGATAAGTACTATATTATATCGTTAACTAACACAATTCAGATTGCTAAAATGGGATGTAAGTAATTGATAAGGAAACTAAAAGATTACTCAATAGTACTTAAGCATAATTTTAGAGACAAATTTCTCTGTCAGTTAAGATGTACTCAATGTATGAATTGCTAAAAGAAGATATAATAGAGGCCTTATTCTTTACACTAACGGCTCGTTTGATTGAAGTTGAAAAATATAATTTCTCATGAATTTGTATGCTCATGAAATTTTATTTCCTATGAAATACATTTTTTATTTGGTTAAACATGAGAAATTCTATTTATCATTGGAATTTCCACTTACCTAGGAGGTCTAAGTGAGTTATTTCCTCTATTTTGTAATGAAACTTCCTAGGAAGTTTTTTTTTTAGAAAAGTAGAACGATAATATATAATAAGGGTCACAGAACAGGGTATTTAGCCATGCATGGTCGGAGTGATCGCAAGCCATGGCTTCTATATTACAACTAATCAAGTCTGAATATAAATACTTAATACATTTCTAGGAAGTTTTACTTTCCATGTTTTTGCCAACCAGACAACAACACATGTATTTACTTCCCAGAAATTCTAATTAACGAGTAGACCACTAGAAGTATTTGCCAATCTACCATTACAAGAATTGAAGAATAGTGATCAGATTTCTTATCTTGCGCGGTGGTGGTAACTGGCCTGGTAAGTGCGCATCTATCTCATTTTTTGGGATAACTTTCAATGTTGACAACTTGCGAATGAAATTGCCTATCAAGTATTAAATACAAAGGAAAAATTAGTAATTCGTAATTTTGTCATTTTCAATGGAGGGGGATTAAACTAGCTTCAGTGTGAACGCTATTTGTCTATTGGGCTTGATTCTTGAATACTCCCTCCATTTTTTTTAGGTTTTTTTTTATATACTTACCTTATTTCGAAGGAGAATTAAATAGAAATTTCAAATGTAAGAGAAAGAAATTAAAAAGATTGAAATAATAGTTAAGATGGACTGATATATTAAAATGTGGATCACATGCCTGAAAAAATAGAAAAAAAATAAATAAGACATATTACTAAAACAAAAAGAAAAGCGTAAAGATGAAAAAGAAACAGAGATATTTCTAACCTTCATTTCCAAATAAGTGCAACAACTTGACTTTTACGCTCGTCAAAGTACAACTAACTTTGACCAATAATATCTCTAATTATGTATCTATAGAAGTTATAAAAAGTTGATATTATGATAATATCATTGAAACAAAATCCAACAACATTTTATATGATCATTTTTGTTTTTATTATATAAAAGATACAGACATACAGTCAAAGTTTAATGAGGTATGCGAATAGTGCAAATTTAAAGTGTTTCACTTAAAAAAAAAAGTGAAGTATTTGTTACTTGTTAACCAAACCGTATAGACTAGTGTGTGCCTCTTCCATATTGAGTATATGTATGGGTTCCTCTTCCATAATTTTGTATATGCTGGTGGGCGTGGTGTGGGCTGCAGGTGGTGTGGGCTGGGGTGAAGTGGGGGTTGCTGGGGTGGGTGGGGGGCTGGCGGCAGGTGTTGGTAGTGGTGGCTAGGTGATGATTATGAAGGAAGAAGGGAAATAGAAGTAGTCAACGCCGGAAAGTACATGGTCAACATCGGAAAATGAGATTAGGGTTCATCTTGTAAAAATAATTTACTTTTTGTTTGTATTTACAAAGGATGTTTTATAAGATTTTTTTTTCACAAAACTAAACTTTAAAAAAAAAATTTGACAAATTTTCCTAACTAAAAACACAGAAGAAACTTCTTATAAATTTACTTGCTCGTATGAGTCACAACCCACTATGAGTCCATGACTGAGGCTGACCAGCGAGTACCACTATTATTTTGGGCTACATGCCCAAGGCTCATACATGATCCATTTGATATATGACCTGTAAACATACTCTATAAAGTAGCTATGAAGCCCATTAAAATTTGCGTAAACATCGTTTACCACGATTATTGATAGGAATATATATTTTAGAGAAGTTTCCTTGTAGATAATATTCTTTGTATAGAAGTTTCCTATTGTATACACATATATATATTGTAAAGTCATGAATGAGAAGGCAAGCTTTTACCCTAATATTATTCTTCACATGGTATCGGAGCCCTAACTATTTTTTTCTCTCTCGCTTCCGCCGTTTCTATCCCGCCGCCGCCGCATCATGGCCGGCGACAAAGCCTCCGGCGAGTCTTCTTCTCCTATAATCGATATCAATAGCCCGTTTTTTCTCAGCCATGGCGATCGTCCAGGCGATTATATCACCCCCACACGTCTTAGGCACGACAACTATGACGATTGGTCTGGGGATTTGCAGCTCGCACTTCAAGCCAGGCGCAAGATGGCGTTTCTTGACGGCACCATCACCGGTCCCGTCGCCCCCTATACCGAGTCAGATTGGCTCACGGTTAATGCGATGTTAGTTTCGTGGATGATGAACACTATTGATCCTGAGGTTAAAGGTACGCTTACTAAGTTTCGTGAGGCTCGTAAATTATGGCTTCATCTTAAAACTCGCTTTGCTACTGTTAATGGCCCCCGAATTCATCAAATAAAATCTAGTATTGCAAAGTGTGAACAAACTATATCAATGAGTGTTTCCACGTATTATGGCAAATTGAATGTTTTGTGGGAAGAATTATCGAAACATGAACCCTTAATTACATGTACTTGTTGTGCGGCGTGTCACGCGGGGGCCGATCATGAGGCTCGCCGGGAAACACAGAAATTACATGACTTTCTTATGGGTTTATATTCTGAATTTTATGCTCGATTGCGTACCCAAATTTTGTCTACTGAGCCTCTCCCTTCCCTTGACCGTGCGTACCATTTAGTGGTGCAAGAGGAGCGTGTACGCACGGCCAAGGACACGGTGGATGACGCCCCACCTGCTCTCGGGTTCTCTGTCCGGGTTGCTGCTGGCCGTGGCAGGGGTTCTACGGACCGGGCCCCGTGTTCTCTAGTCACAAAACGGACCATGACATCTCTCGTTGTTGGACTTTGTTAGCATGCTCTCATTGTAAGAAGCATGGCCATGATGTTAGTACGTGTTATGAATTGGTGGGCTATCCTGCGGGCATGGATTCTAAGGCTCGTACCTCTAAGCCGTCTCTCGGCCGTGGGCGTGGTGTAGTTAAGGCCACGACAAATGCCGTGTCTAGCTCTTCTTCGACTGATGCTTCTTCCACTCTTTTCACTCCCGAGCAGTGGAAAGCTTGGCTGGTATATTTGGTTCTGCTAAGGTTTCTGATGATCGTCTTAGCGGTACGTTTCTTTCCACTTCTTGGATTATTGATAGTGGTGCTACGCATCATGTTACTGGTGATATCTCTGGCATGTTTGATTTGGTTTCTATTTCTTCCCCGTCCTGTTGGTCTCCCTAATGGTAGACTGTTGTGGCTACTCAAAAGGGGTCGGTTGCTTGTCTGATTCTATTACTCTTCTAATGCCTTCTTGTTCCTCAGTTTAGTTGTAGTTTACTTTCGGTTGCACAACTGACTAATGATTTGCAGTGTTTTGTTCAATTTAACTCTTCCATGTGTGCTATACAGGACCACATGAAGGAGCTGATTGGAACGGGTCGTAGGGTGGATGGGCTTTACTACTTCAATGGAGGTGACAGTGTGCATGTAGGGCTGTGCATGTGCTTCTGCGGAGTTTGATTTGTGGCATCGTCGTATGGGTCATCCTTCGGAGAAAGTGGTGAAGTTACTTCCTCCCTTTGTGGTCATGTGGGTAGTTTGTCAATAAAGCATGTGAAGTTTGTTTTCGTGCTAAGCAACTAGAGACAAGTTTCCTTTGAGTGATAGTAAGGCTAGTGAATATTTTGAAAAGATTCATTGTGATTTGTGGGGCCTTACAGACATGTTCATCTTGTGGTGCTCGTTATTTTTTGACTCTTGTTGATGATTTTCTAGAGCTGTTTGGGTTTATTTAATGGAGGATAAAACTGAGGTGTTTGGCATGTTTATGAGTTTTGTAGCCATGGTTGATCGACAATTTTCTCAAACTATCAAAGTTGTTCAAAGTGATAATGGAACGGAATTTAATTGCTTACTTGACTATTTCTCTACTTCCGGCATTATTTTTCAAACCTCCTGTGTTGCTACTCCTCAACAAAATGGGAGAGTAGAACGCAAACATCAACATATATTGAATGTCGGACGTGCCTTACGATTTCAAGCTAACCTTCCAATTTATTTTTGGGGAGAAAGTGTTCTTGCTGCAGCTCATTTAATTAATCGTACCCCCTCTCCTCTCTTACAAAACAAATCCCATTTGATTTCATTTGGCTTTCCTCCTGCCATGCTGCTATTCGTACTTTTGGGTGTCTATGTTTTGCTCACAATCACAAAACTAAAGGTGACAAGTTTGCTAGTCGTAGTCGGAAATGTGTCTTTGTTGGTTACCCTTTTGGGAAGAAGGGATGGAGGTTGTTTGATCTTGACACTAAAGAATTTTTTGTTTCTCGGGACGTTAAATTTTTTGAAGATGTGTATCCCTTTGCTTCTCCTGATGATGTTAATATTGATGTTCAAACTTTGGTGCCTTATAATGATGACTTGGTGCACCTTGATTTTGCTGAGTTTGCTCCCATCTCCCCTTTGTCTTCTACTCCCCATGAGTCCACAAATGAGCCCACAAATGCGCCCCTCATTGAGCCTATCCCTCGCCCAACCTCTCCCGTATCTCCTTTGCCCACAACTGATCCCATGTCTCTCTCTCCACCTCGCCCCGCCTCTACCGTATCTCAGCCCACACCTGAACCTGTATGTTCAGCCCATTATTATCACGCCCAGCCCACCCGTCTCTCCTTTCTCTTCGCCGGATTCGTCCGGGCCGTCCTCATTGTCTTCACCCGGTCCAGCCGACTCTGCTGGGCCGTCCGCTCCTTCACATGATTTGGGCTGCGGGTTACGGACTAAGGTCCCTTCGATTTTGCTCAAAGATTATGTTACGCACACTGTCGTCTCTGCTGGCCCGTCTCTCTGTACTTCCGTTCCATCTTCTCCTTCAAGTACTCCTTATCCTATAGCTCATTACATAAATTGTTCAAATTTTTCTGCAAATTATTTGAAGTTTGTTGCAGCTGTTGTTTCTACCTCTAAACCGAGGTCTTTTAAGGAGGCTATGAGATGTGAAGGTTGGAAAGCATCCATGCAGGATGAAATACAGGCTTTAGAAGCTAATGGTACCTGGACCCTGGAGGAGCTTCCTCCTGGGAAACGTGCTTTGGGTAGTCAGTGGGTGTATCGCACCAAGTTTCTTTCTATTGGTGAGGTTGAGCGCCTCAAATCTCGTTTGGTTGTGTTGGGTAATCATCAGGAGGCAGACATTGATTATACTGAGACTTTTGCTCCTGTCGCTAAAATGACCATTGTTCGGGCTTTCTTAGCTGTTGCTGCCTCTAAAAATTGGGAACTTCATCAAATGGACGTTCACAATGCCTTTCTTCATGGTGACTTGGAGGAAGAGGTTTATATGAAACTTCCTCCTGGCTTTGCTTGTTCTATTCCCAATCTGGTATGTCGTCTCCGCAAATCTCTCTATGGCTTGAAACAAGCTCCTCGTTGTTGGTTCGCTAAATTGGTCACTGCTTTGCGAGATTATGGTTTTCTGCAGTCTTACTCTGACTATTCCCTCTTCACTTACACTCGTCGGTCTGTTCAGCTCAATGTCCATGTTTATGTTGATGACATCATTATTTCTGGTAACGATTCTGCTGCTCTTTCGTCTTTCAAAGCTTACTTGTCTGATTGCTTTAAAATGAAGGACTTGGGACCGCTCAAGTATTTTCTTGGTATTGAGGTGGCTCGTAGTTCTTCTGGTATTTTTCTTTGTCAGCGCAAGTATAGTCTTGATATCATCTCTGAGACTGGATTGTTAGGTTCTAAACCGAGTGGGTTTCCTATTGAGCAACATCATCAGCTTGCACTCGCTTCTTGTCCATTATTGTCCGATCCTGCGGCCTATCGCCGCCTTGTAGGTCGTCTTATTTACTTGGCCGTCACACGCCCTGACTTAGCCTACTCGGTACATGTATTGTCTAAGTTTATGCAGGAACCGCGTAGCGAGCACTGGGATGCTGCCTTACGTGTGGTTCGTTATTTGAAGGGTACCCCTGGTCAGGGTATTATTTTGCGCGCTGATAGTGAGTTGTCTTTGCAAGGGTGGTGTGACTCTGATTGGGCTGCTTGTCCCATCACTCGACGTTCTTTATCTGGTTGGCTAGTCTTCTTAGGTTCTTCTCCCATTTCCTGGAAGACTAAGAAACAGCAAACGGTTTCTCGCTCGTCTGCTGAAGCTGAGTATCGCTCCATGGCCTCCTCATCATCTGAGTTAAAGTGGTTGAAGGCGCTGTTATTGAGCTTGGGTGTCCATCATCCTAAGGCTATACCTCTTTACTGTGATAGTCAGTCTGCCTTACTTACATATTGCGAAGAACCCTGTCTTTCATGAGCGCACAAAACATATTGAGGTGGATTGTCATTTTGTGCGTGATGCCATTGTTGATGGTCTTATTTCTCCTTCTTATGTTTCCACCAAGGCACAGCTTGCTGATATTTTCACTAAGGCACTTGGGAAAACACAGTTTGATTTGTTATTGTCCAAGTTGGGCATTCTTGATCCTACCCATGTCCAACTTGAGGGGGGGGGTGATAGGAATATATATTTTAGAGAAGTTTCCTTGTAGATAATATTCTTTGTATAGAAGTTTCCTATTGTGTACACATATATATATTGTAAAGTCATGAATCACAATTATTATGGCTGGTACTTGTAAGTTGTGACTTGGTTCTAACTTCTATAATCCATCTCGATATACCTGGCAAAATCACTAGATCCGATCCGACACAAAACTTCTGATAGAAACCTGATTTCTGTGGATATGAAGATAATGACCCAAAGTTAACGATATACTTGAAATCTGATATGATCTAAACCCGACCCAAAAAAGAGCCGAACGGACATTGATCCAGCTCGAATTTTGATTACGCACAATAAAAATAAAAGAGCACAAAATTTATTTTTCATTGATCATATGCAGTATTTTGTTTTAGGAAATTACTAAACGCAACCCCACTTTAGTAAACATAGTCCTCGACATCTTTATATTCACATTCTCCTTGATAAAACACTTCTCGAAAGATAAACATGAGATAAGATAAGTTCAGATAAGATAAGTTAAGATAAGACAATGTAAGTTGAATCAAACGGACCCTTAAAGAAGGATTTCCTTTATCAATTCCCCTCCTAAATGCTTGGGCCTTTGGATAGGAACCCGTGCAAGGGTCGTCCATATAGGTTATTCATGTTACCAATCCAAAAAAAATATTAGAATCATATAAAATTCACAAAAAGGGTTTATTTATCCTAAACAAGTTGAGTTATCAATTGAGTTTTTTTTTTTTTTTTAATAACTGCAAATCAATATAATACTCCCTTCGTTTCAAAATATAAGGCACCATACAATGTTCGAGGTCGAACTTTGACCATTAATTACTCTCAATTTATGTGGATAAAAAAATTTAAGAAATAAAGTTATCATAGTATTTTTCAGGACGGATCCAACAGTATAATTTTTATTTATCATATTATGAGAGATACTTGTAGTTAAAGTAAATTTTCATAAAACGTGAATGTCTTATATTTTGAAACAGATGGAGTAATAATATCCAAGCAGCTTTGCTCCCTTGGGGGACTACTCGCATTTATGTCATGTGAATGACTTAACTTATGTTTTTAACTATCAAATTTAGATGCATTTGTTTTCCCTTACTAGATTATGTTTAAGCTTAATTCGAATATTGCAAATACACTTTTCTAATGATAATAATAATGAATTTGCTAATATAGTTACACCGGTGAGTTAATTTCCCATTAATTTCCACCTTGGGGGGATCGGCATGCATCCCGCGCGGACAACAACTTGTGAAGGAAAAGCAAAGAAATAGAATAGAGAAAAAGCGAAGACAATGTAGGAAAACTTGGAAAACAAAAAGAAAAAGGCAAAGGAGTGGCATTGCAACAATACTCCCAAATTTGGCAAATAATTACAACGTCACATGAACAATAAATTTCATGTTTTTTAGACTCTTAACACTATTTCTAAACATTATGGCCAACTTCTCCTTTTAATAGGTTTAGAGGCTTTTGCGGGGATATATCAAGGTAATAGGGCATATTGTGGGGATATACCTCATTATTTTATTTTTTTTGTGGAAATATACCAACCTAAATTTAAGTTTTATTAAAAGATATCAAAAACACTATTTCCGACGAGAAAGTCACATTTTCGACCTTTGACTTGGTAGGAACTCGTGAGTGAGGCACAAAGTGACAGTGAGGAAGATAGAGGAAGATGAATGTAGAAGCAATTGAATATCACACACTATACAAAGAGTAATTAAGGCTATGTTTAGCTCACCTGAAATTTTCTGATCTGAACTTATACGATCTGATCTGAACTTATTTTTTCAGATCTGATCTGATCTGATTTGATTACAAGATTTTATCTTTTAGATTTTTCTCAATATATAAGAAAAAATATAGTCATGTGGGGTCTTGTTTGATTTGTCTCAATGAGTACTTTATTAATATTCAATTATTATAATTTTTACTAATATGTAATGAAAGATATAATGATTTTTAAATATAAGCATGATATGAACTGATCTGATCTGAACTTATTTTTTCTGATCTGATCTGATTAGATCTGAAATAAGCAAAAATAAGGTGAACTAAACATAGCCTAATTTAAGCAAGTCAAAGTCCGGAAATTTGACTAGTACTTTATCGCTGAAAAAAATATTTTTGGTACCTTTTAACAAAACTTAAATTTTAGTTGATATAACCCCACAAAAAAAATTAGCAAGGTATGTTCTTATAAAAGGCTCTATTACCTTGATATATCCCACAAAAAACTCATAAGCTAAGTTTATGATAAAGATTTAAATATCTATGTCATTTTCTCTATTGCGCCCCCTTCTTTGATGTGTATACCTAGTAGTAACTCATACTCCAAATTATGTATTGACTTCAATGTTCAATCTACCAGCAGCAATATGAAGCATCTCCATCTGTACCTCCTTTTGATTTATATTAGTTGTAATGTTTGCTTTTTTATGTCCCCGCCACAAAACACTAACGTTTTAATATAATCTTACTTACATGTTTTAAAACATAATTTTATATTTCGGAAAATGCATATAAAAAAAAATCTGATAATGTCCAATAAGATACAATATTTTCAAATATATTAACGTAAATTATATGGTCAATTTTTATAAAATTTAACCATTAAAAAACAAATATTGCAACTGATAATAATTGGAAGAAGTATAAGAATAAACTATTGACAATAAAATACGCGATTATGCGGGAGTGGCAAATTATATATATATATATATATATATATATATATATATATATATATAATATATATATATATATATATATATATATATATATATATATATATATACTTCTTTCAATTTATCAGGATATGTAATTAAGTCCAATGCTTATAAATATAATAAAGCAAATATGAGTTGATTTTAACAACCTTGATTTCAATTTAAAACAGCCCAAAGATTTTTTTTCTTTTTTTTTGTATTGTTGATAAGAAAAAGCCCAAAGTTATTATACATTATTCCACTAGGCAATTTAATTGCATCTTACTAGTACCGCGCAAGTTGCAACTCACATGGAGTGATTGGACACTAGTACACTACCCTTGCTTGACTTACTGTTAGACATTGACGCAAAGACTAGCATTGCATTTGTAGCAAAGACGCAAAGATGGACATGGGGTGATGGATGTGCGCTTTTTGATCAAGTCAAGCTTGAAATCATCCTAGAGTACTAAACGTGTTGGAAGGTCATAATAAATGTATTCAAAGGATAGGAGTTAACTCAAGTGGGTAGAGCGCTTTTTTTTGGCCTTTGTGTTGGTGTTTCCTTACCCCCAACATTACGTTGGGGCATTTCCTTAGCATGCTATGCATGTTTTACCAGCTAATGTGTTGGTGTTTCCTACAGGCTAGTAGCCTTGTAGAGGTTAATCATTGTGCTGACTTAATTCCCTAATAATAATAAAAATAAAATAATAAATGTACTCAAAATTTCATTGGTATTTATATATGCTCATGCAAACTAGGAATGAGGAAAGATAATAACAAAACTAAAAAATGAAACTCCTCATTCTCTTTGTCATCCTCCATCATCTCAACTTCATCAATGGCTTAATAATATTACCAGAAAACAAAGCTTTACTAAGTATTAAATCTGCCATAACTAATGATCCACAAAAAGTTTTCTCAACATGGAATACAACAACCCACCACTGTAGTTGGCCATTCATCACTTGCTCCTCCTCATCTTCTGCAGTGATTTCTCTCGACATCTCTAACTTAAACCTCGCAGGAATTCTCTCACCTGATATCGGCTCCCTCATCCACCTACAAAACCTCTCAGTTGCATCCAACTCTTTCTATGGCCCAATACCATCTTCTCTATCTCTCCTTACTCAACTCCGCTATCTCAACCTCTCATATAATGACTTCACCACCTTCCCTTCTACTTTCTCCTCCCTTAAAAACTTAACCATTCTCGATGTTTACAACAACAATCTCACTAGCTCACTACCTTTATCAATCGTTGAAATGTCGGAGATTCGACATCTTAACCTTGGTGTGAACCACTTTTATGGTGAGATTCCATCAGAGTACGGTCAAATGGAAAATTTAGAGTACCTTGATTTATCTGAGAATGATCTTGAGGGTAAAATTCCACCAAATATCGGAAACTTAACTACCCTTAAAAAGCTCTACATTGGGCGCTACAATAATAATAATTTCTCTGGTGGAATTCCTCGTGAGCTCGGAAACTTGGTCGAGTTAACTTATTTTGATGGTCCTGGTTGCGGGTTATCAGGTAAAATTCCACCGGAGTTAGGAAAACTTGAGAAGCTTCAAACATTGAATCTTCAAGGGAACAATCTTTCTGGAGATCTTCCATTTGAGTTGGGTTCATTAAAGAGTTTAAAAGTTATGGATTTTACTAGTAATATGTTATCTGGTGTGATTCCAGAGTCTTTTTCTCTTCTTCAAAACTTAACCGATTTTAATCTTGCTGGAAACAAGTTACATGGGAGTATACCAGATCTTATTGGAGATTTTTCAGAGTTGAAAACTCTTCAACTAGGGTCGAATAACTTCACTGGGAATATCCCACATAATTTAGGTACAAATGGGAAGTTACAATATCTAGATATAACTCATAACAATTTTACTGGGAAAATTCCAGTAAGTCTTTGCAAAGGAGATAAACTCCAAGTTTTGTATGCATTTGATAATTTATTGGTTGGGGAAATTCCAGAGAGTTTAGGAAGTTGCAAGTCACTTGAAATACTAGGGTTGAAAACGAATTTCTTAAGTGGGTCAATTCCTAAGGGATTGTTTGGCCTTCCAAATATATCTCAGGTTTCGTTGGCTAACAATTTTCTTAGCGGAGGTTTTGATGAGAAAATTGGTGATTGCGCTAATCTTTGGCAAATTAATCTCTCCGATAATGAACTATCAGGGGAGTTATCTGCGAGCATTGGGAATTGTTCTGGTCTTCAGTACTTGACACTTGACGGGAATAAGTTTACTGGAAGTATCCCTCCGGAGATTAGCAAGTGTAAGATGCTAAGCTACCTCGATTTGAACAGGAATCAGTTCTCTGGTGAGATACCTTATGAGATTATAGGTATGAGGATATTAAACTTGATCATTTTACATATACGTTCCTTTTCTATTTTAGGTTTTATCCCGAATTTTGCATTATTGATATATTTTACTTTGATTATTTGTTTTAACTAATACTTTCTTAGTCCTACTATATAGGGCTTGTATTGCTTTTTGGTTGTCCTAAAATTTTGTTTATGTTTTTTCTAATTCTACATTTGATATTGGTTGCATAAAATAATCGTACCACCATCATTTATTTGCTCTTTGAAATTATTCTTTTTCTTTGTTTACTTAACTCAAGTGTATGTCGAATTAGTCGTACATAATACTCTTTCATCCAACTTTCTCCACACTCTCTTCTAAGATCAGTTTTTTAGTTCACGTCAAAAATGAGAAACAAGCACTATATATTATGACAGAGGGAATATATAAAAATACATGTTATACTTATGTTGTCCCACGTATGATTGTGACGCAAAGTTTTTAAAAGCAAATCAAGGATATATAAATTTGGAATCAGAATAAGGAAACAATAACATTTTGGAGCACTAAAAAAATTATACAAGCCATGGGATAGAGGGGATGTAGTAATTTTTATGCTCTATCCACTTGTTTGTAATTGTTCTTTTGTTTTATTTCGTTTTTACGAAAGTAAATTAATGTGTTTTACGACCAATAAACAACATGCTAAAAAAGTACACCCTCTAGTTTTTATTAGCTTATCCATTTCTTTGGACATAGAGTTTTAGGAGAAATATGTAGGTGTGTCATAAAAGGAAAGAGAAAATATTAATTTATTAGCGTATTCTATTGAAGTTAATGTTGTGGATGGGTCAAGAACAGTCACTAGTAGAAAAATGACGATTTGCGTCGCCCCATTTGAGTCTCATGTAAGGCAAAACGACGCAAAAACATAATTTGTGTCGCATGCTATGAAGCGTGCGACGCAAAACATCAATGCATAAGCAGCAGATACGAGCTATGAGCGTCGTACGGCTCGTACCTTATTGATGTGCGACGCATATAACTCATGTGCGTCGGACACTGAGGCCCATCCGACGCACATCGCTGCATCATGTCTGCGTCGCACTTATCTCATGTGCGTTGCAAAAGGATAATTTGTGTCGGACCTATTGGCCCATCCGACTCAAATTTACCCACAAGACCCAACTCACTTTTTTTAAACATAACGCCTCTCTCTCCTTTTAAATTCCTCAAACCCTAAAAATAGGCCCTCAAACCCTGAAACCCGTGTGGCTGTGTCTCCCTCACCCTCAAACCCTCTCTCACTCTCAAAATCGTGTTTCTCTCTCTCACTCTCAAACCCTCAAACCCCCCTCTCTCTCTCACTCTCAAACTCGTGTTTCTCTCTCTCTCACACCCTCAAACTCGTGAGAAGGTAAAGATAATAATAAACAATTAATAATAAGATCATTTAAAAAGAAGAAGTGGATAATAAGCGAATATGGAAAATAATAAAATCTAGAGGGAAGAACTGTTTTGACTGCAAATATTTATGATATTATGACAACTAAAAACTTATTCCTTAATATTTTTCTTAAAAAAGAATACTTTCATACCATTTTTTCTTATAAACTTCAATGTATATACATTTAGAGTAATTTCTGTTTAAAGTTAACCCTTATGGTCCATTTGGTAAACGGTTACACATTATGGGAACGGTAATAATGCATTATAGTATAAGTTTGTACTAGAATCCAATATCATTACCTATGGTAATGCAACTTCATCCCAAGATATCCATTTTCTTCCTAACATCTCATTGCTATCCATTACGACTTCGCATTGTGTGGTAATGAAAATTTATAAAGGGAAACCCATAGTTTTTGATAAAGTTTCATTCCTATGATCATTGACAAGAGAATTTCTTTACAAATTTACACTGAATATCATTACCATTACCACTATTTATTTGTAACCAAACAGACCGTTACTGAAAAGAATGGTAGCAGTACAAGTATACGAACATCTAGTTACGTTGTTTGATAGAAGCTCCTTACCAGTTTACCACTATAGGTTGTCAGATAATTTCATTTCTTTGAATACCTTCTCATGAAGAATATTTTGTATCAGATACTGGCACTCAGCTCCAAACATTCTTTCTCCAATCAAATAAACTCAACGGAACAATTCCGACAAACTTCTCAAAGTGTGATTCATTGAAGCATCTAGATCTGAGTGACAATCAACTAAAAGGAGTTGTACCTAAGTCATTGTCCAATTGTCGAAGTTTGAAACTCCTAAATCTTGGAAACAACAAGCTTAGGGGTAAATTTCCCTCATGGTTAGACAAACTCCCAGAACTCCAAGTTTTCAGTGTGCGTTTTAATAGCCTCTATGGTACTATAACGAGCTCATCAAAGGTTAGACGTCCATTTGCACAGCTACAAATTATCGACCTATCTAACAATAAGTTTTCTGGTAAGTTGCCTGGAAGGTATATTAGAAACTTTGCGGCTATGCACAATATCAACGAGTCGTACACTCTTAAGAGTCCAGAATACATGGACGACTTATATCGTACGTTTTCTATGGTATTGACATTCAATGGATTACAAATAAAATACGAGAAGCTTATTACGACGATGTCGATTTTTGATATATCCAACAATAGCTTCATTGGACAGATTCCAGATGCTATAGGGCGACTACAATCACTTCGCAACCTCAATCTTTCGCATAATCACTTTTCCGGGAACATCCCTCCATCAATTGGCAACTTGTCTTTGCTCGATGGTCTAGACCTTTCATCTAACATGCTCACTGGTCGTATCCCTCAAGAATTGGTCAGTTTAACATTTCTCGGGGTCTTTAATCTTTCAAATAATCTATTAGAAGGCCCCATACCTCATGGAAAAAACTTTGATACATTCTCAGTAAATTCATACAAGGGAAATGTCGGATTGTGTGGGCAACCATTACCCAAGTGTGGAGAAAGTCGTCTGAAAAGTACCACAGATAATCAAGATGATTCTGAAGATGCTATAAGAAGTATTTTACCGATGTTGGAGATTGTAGTTATGGGGTTTGGCAGCGGTTTGCTAATTGGGTTGGCTTGGGGATACTATATGTTTACAGTAGGAAAGCCCTTTTGGTTTATCAGGTTGGCTAACAAAATGGAACTGGTGTTGCTTGATTTTCTCGACAAGTGCTTTGGTAGGATTTGTAGAACAAAAGGACAAAAGAAAGATCAAAAAAGTTGAGTGGAACTTTAATTTTTTTGTTCCAAAGTTTAGCAATACTATAAGTATCTCAATTCATAATAAAAAAAATTAGCTTGTTCAATATTTGTATTTTTATTCTCAAAACTTCCTTGAATTATTATATATGGAGTTGAGAGACGCAAGCATGCATGGGGTTGTATTGGCACTTGTTATATCTAAAAAGAGCTAGCAGTGTCATCAAGATAACATGATTGCTGATATTGTTGATGTTTATTATTACCCTGTGTCTTGGTCTCTTTACTGGATTTCTTTGATTTCTTGACACATTTTTTGGACGATTTCTCAGAAGTAGTGGAATAACAATTATCCCTGTTGATGGTACTACGACTATATGATTGTGCATCATATATATTCTTGTACAACAACATGCTGTGGAGGACCTGAAGATGCATCAGAAATCATGGACATATCATCATCATCGTAATTGCGAGTTAAATTCATTGTATAACTATGAGGATGATCATCAACCACACCATTGTTGTAATGTCTTGAAATGTATGATTCATCTAAGTAGCCTGTCCAACCAGATTCACACCCTGCACTCCATTCAGACGCCGCGATATCCATGTTTTTTTATCCGATAGTTTAGCGATATATATTGGCTATATGTGTAATTGTTGGAGTGTTTCCTTTACAATTTGATCATAATAGTTTGTTTATATGTGTAACTTGCAATCACGGCATGTCCAAAATGTTTGACAACAACCAGATTATAGCCCTGTATGGCCGCTGTATGTTTCTGCACTTCCAAGAAAATCCCCTACTTCTCCATTTGTTTTCAACAAATATTGTATTATAAAAAAAAAATTTATTCTGAATAATTAAGAATTGGACATCCTTGGAATGTTTTCACATCTTTTTTTTGATAAATTGCGATTGTATTTTATTAATTAAACTCAAGAGATGAAAGAATATTCGGCCCAAAACAAGGTATCTTTCACAAGGAAATGAACTTTTATAGTGCAAGCACACCCGGTAGACGGGAACCTTTTAATCTCCATCAAAACATACAACCAGTCCACTAGTACATCCTCATACAAGTAATCATCCGCAAAAGAGTCAGCCACAAAACTGGTGTTGCGGCCTTTATGAACTATTGAGATGTCTAGATCCTTCATGCGCGCATTTCGGATGAAATTTAAATGGAAGTTTATACTATATTCCAAGGGCCTTTACTCTCACTATTGCACCATGAAACCGCGTGGAATGTTTTCACATCTTGAGAGGTGGAAGAATCATGTGGTTAACACTAGCCAATGCAATCTTTCAAAGTACTTGAGCCAAGATAAAATTGACAAAAAAAATCATTTAAGTAAAGAATAAATCTACCGATACTAACATGAAAAATACCTTAGATTTTTTGTATCAAATAATTGTACTCCTAAATTCTATATATGAGCATAAAAATAAAGTGACTAAATAATTTTGAAAATACGTAACCCTCTAAAATGAGAGGCTCTATATTGTAGGTCTCGTTACACATCTTCGTATACATTTATCCCTAACTATATTATTTGTGATTTAATTTTTGAGTACCCTATGCTAACAAAATCTTTAGCTTCAAAATGTGTAGCGGAACAAATTAAGAACAATGACTCCATTTTATATATCTTTTTTTTCTTTATATCAATAAGACTTCAATGTCAAGGTTTGTTCATTATGACCACAAAGAAATGAAACAATGAATAATTAGGGTTAAAGACAATACAATTTACCTGATTTTTAATGAAAATAGAAAAATGTGGGTATAACCGTATAATGGATCTCTTTGTGGGTACAACTCACTATTGCTGACAATTTATGTTGGATTATGCTCCAAAATTAGTCAAATAATTTTTCTAATTATTAGGATTAGTTGCTAGTAATTAGTTATTGGGCTAACAAGTAACAAGTAGTGGTCTAAATATAATAGTTTATGAGAACGTATTGTGTCGGACTCGTCCGACCATAATCTTTGGTCGGACGACTTTCAGGTGGTTTCAATTTTTTTCAGTTAGTCTTAATTTTTTTTCAGTTAGTCTTAATTTTTCCGTTAGTCTTAATTTTTTTTCAGTTAGTCTTCATTTTTTTTCAGTTAGTCTTAATTTGTTTTCAGTTAATCTTCATTTTTTCAATTAGTCTAAATGAAAGTAACTTAGGTCTAAATGAAAGTAAGTTAGGTCTAATTGAAAGTAACTTAGATCTAAATGAAAGTAAGTTAGGTCTAAATGAAAGTAAGTTACCTCTAAATGAAAGTAACTTAGGTCTAAATGAAAGTAACTTAGGTCTAAATGAAAGTAACTTAGGTCTAAATGAAAGTAACTTAGGTCTAAATGAAAGTAAGTTAGGTCGTCTAAATGAAAAGTAAGTTAGGTCTAAATGAAAGTAACTTGGGATTCTTAGTTTTATTATTATTCTTTCATTTAACAACTAACTAATATTAAAAAAAAAAACACTAACCTCTGCTTTCCTCTCACTTTCTCCTTCTTCATTCTTCGTTCATTCCTCTAATTAGCTGATTTCTTTCTTCTTTGTTAGATAAAAACAAAAGTATAACAAAACTATATACATTCAATGGCTCGATCTTTTTCTAACGCTAAGGTTTTCTTCTCCCTTGTTGTTGACAACATCTCCATGGCCTCTCAAAGGTAGTTATACTCGTGTTTTTTACCGGCCTCTAGAATGTTTTCAAGTGTTCTCCAGCGCCGCGGCGGCGGAGGAAGAAGATGAAGAAGGAGCAGCGGTACCGTTGTCGCGGTTTCGTCCGACGAAACATATTGGGTCAGATGGTCTGATCCAATACTTTCACATAGTTTATTTCGTAGAATAGTAAATAGTGAGTTACAGTAGTAGGCATGATTCTAATGTCTCTCTTGAGTGGCTCATAGTTAACATGTTGTCAGTAGTGCTTTATATGGATATTTAAAGATTGCTTTGTTTATTCATTTATGTGTGAAAAATATATATAAAAAAGTAGTCTTTTTAATTTCATTAAGTTTTTCTTTTTCTCCTCTAAAAATTCTACAATTTCTTCCATGCCTAAGCTACCCAATGAAGACTGTTTTTTAAAGATAATTAAAGACAAACAAGGGGGGCTAGTTCATCAAATCTTTTGAAGCAAGCAAAATAATATTATCGGGGATATTGTCAAACCAAAGACATTAACCAATTTTCCAATGTAAATGGGCTAACTCATAAACGACTTTGTTTTCAATATGAAGACTTTTTAGCAAAATGATAATAATAATGAAGACTTTTTACACCTTGTTTAAATTCTAAGCTTTCAATGTCAAAGAAACATCATAATCACCTTGATCGACTTGATACATATTAGAAATTACAGCAAAACAAAAAAAAAAAAACATCATGGAAAGAGATCAGTAAGGGATAAATGTAAGGTATTACCAACATTACCCAAAATAACAAATTTAGATTCCTTAATACTCTATTCGCTTCATATTAATCGCAAATTCGCAACACACCCTTGTATATACTCCCTCCATTTCATTTTAATCTACACACTTAGGGCCTGTTCTCCCCAGCTTATTTTCAGTTCAGTTCAGTTCAGCTCCAATAAGTTCAGTTCAGTTCAGTTCATCTCCAATAAGTTCAGTTCAGTTCAGCTCCCATAAGTTCAGTTCAGTTCAGCTCTATTCTTTTATAACCATTTTGTTAAATATTATTATTATTATGTTGGTATAATTTATTTTACCAATTACTATTATTATTATTATTATTTAAATATATATCATTACTATTAAGTACTATTATTATTATTGTTGTTTCTATATATATTTTTTATTATAGCTTTACTAATTATTATTACTATTATTATTAGGAGGAACATGGTTTAGGTCAAAGCACAAATAAACCCACTTTTTTTAGCCCATAAACCAATCAAATCACGTCAAGACGGTTTATGATGTAATTTTCGCGGTCCAACCCAATCATTATTTTTATTACTAAATATTTTTAAATTATTAAACCTAATTATTAAAATAGTAATATTAATTTACTTCTTAGATATTATTGTTATTATATATCATCGTCAAGTATTAATATATTAATACAAATAATATAAAGTAATTATTATTAATTATCATTATTATCATTAATTATTATTATTATTATTATTAATTATCATTATTATCATTAATTATTATTATTATTATTATTAATTTATGATTATTAATATTATTTATTTATAACTATCATTTAAAAATATTCAAAATACTACTATTATTATTATTCATTATTATTACTTATCATTATAATTATTATTTAATATTCATATTATTATTGTTTAAAATATTATTTATATATTTATTACATTCAATTTATTTTAATGCAATATAATTCAATTCAGTTCAGTTCAGTTCAGTTCAGCTCTGATAAGTTCAGTTCAGCTCTGATAAGTTCAGTTCAGTTCAATTCAGCTCTGATAAGTTCAGTTCAGTTCAGTTCAGCTTCGATAAGTTCAGTTCAGTTCAGCTCTGATAAGTTCAGTTCAGTTCAGTTCAGCTGTTTTATGCCGAAGAGAACAGACCCTTACACTTTTCACGCATGTCAATGTAAAACTTTGAGGACATCTATCTTTAGTTTTGTATTTGTAAAAATTATAAAAAGTACATATTAATAAAATACATGTTATGATGAATCTAACAAGATCCCATATGACTATATTTTCATCCGCGTATAAATCACAAATGATGGTCAAAGTAAAATTTGTGAATAGTGTAAAATGTCAAAGTGTGTAGATTAAAATGAAACGGAAGGAGTAGTATTTTAAGAAGTAGATAAACATGGGACTGGACATGAGTTTTTTGGTAATGAGAAAAATATTATGGCTCTCATTTACACATCCGTACATAAAAAAAAAAAAAAGTTAATGCATGACTATCAATTTCAATTATGATTATAAGTTTAGAGAGTCTGCTATGATTAATTGGTATGTTCTTTTCACTTTATTTACCGTCCTCTTAAAAAATATAAATCCGCATAAATTTTGTTGAGTTTATATAAATTTAGATAAAGTAATAAGGATTAAATATATCTAATAAGTAGATAAGGTATCTGGTGAATTTAAAAGTTAACAAGGATAATTGGTGAATTTCGCCAAACATCATAGGTCTCTCGTGAAAGATGGCTATTAACAAATTATAGTGTAGCTCCCACATGCTATCTATGTTAAGATTATGCTTCAAAGTAGTGTAGTTAGTGGGTATTTGGCTTGTTCCCTGTTTCCTAGTATAATTAGAGATAGTTAGCAGAATGTTAGTCAAATAAATTTAACGGATCTGATTGTTTAATTATGCAAGTATTGTGAGTGCAGCAGGTTTAGTAGTAAAATTCTGAGTTGAGAAATGATAAATCTATAACCATGATATGCAAATACAACATATACAACATGCTCACATATTCACATATATAGTGTAGGTGTTTGTGAATAATACATGTAGTGTTTGTGTCCATAACTTCGTATATATAGTGTTTGTTTGTGTTTGCGTATATATTTTCTTGCTGTTTCGCAGATACTATATCTACAATGACAAACACTATATGTACCAATGCAAATACTATATTTGTCATATATTTACATGTATTAAATAGCAGGTGATAATTTAGTGGTGTTAGCATCACTTTCGATTCCAGAAATTTTGGGATCTGCATTTTACTATTATAAGTTTATCATTTCTCTTCGTTCTTAGTTCCTTACTCTATTTCTTTGCCTTTAATTAGTTGCTTAATACTAGGGTTATTACTACTTACTATTACCTGTTCTATAGGTCGGTGAATGCTTTCAATCTATGGGGACCGGAAAATGTAGTGAAATTTCTGCAGCATTACTTCGTTTGACTATTTTTGTTATCTTTTTCCCCAACAATCTAACATTACTATTCTAGCTTTACTTTATTGTGAGATGCAACTTACATCAACAAATTGAAAATTACAAGCAAGTTTCGCTAATACAATAAGGAAAGATACCCTGAACAAGAAATTTCTTCTATTAATTGAAACACCTACTTGCGGACTATGAGTTAAGTGTATAGGAGGGTACTCAACTTTAAAGAAAGTTTCAGTTAAGGTACTCAACTTTCATTTGTACCAGTTAAGGTACTCAAATTGGATGTCTGTTAACTTAAGGTACTGAACTTTGGTTTGTACCGTTAACATCCCCAAAAATAAAAATAAAATGTGACATGGCATTAATTAAAAAGAAAAAGCTGACATAACATTAATTATAAAAATTCCAAACTCTTTTCTCTCTCCTCTGATTCATCACCTTCTTTTCTCTCTCCTCTTATTCCTCAACCTCTGTTTACTTTTTACTTTTTACTACTCAAACTTTAGTTTAACATTAATTCTCACCATCAATCTCATATTACCAGCATTACCACCGGCGTCCTGTATCCCATTCAAGGGCACTGAAAAATTGCCAGCCAAGGCAGAACCATTTACTGGTTCCCCACTAGATGATCGAGCGGAAGAGTCATTCGAAGCTGAAGTAGGAGAGACACCATTGTTACTCAGACCATGCCACCAGGGCTGTCCAAACAACATGTTTTGAGGCTTAGCCCCTCCTTCATCTTTGAATGGATCTTCCACAATTCCGGCTTTAGTAGGCATTTCTCCCAAACCCTGGTTAATTTATACTACTAAGCTCAAGATCTGTAAATTGTATGATTAAAAAGCAATTCTTGAAATGGTGTCCTGCTGAAAAGTCAAGGTAATTCTCTATATTAATCTCAAAGATACTAGCTTTTTCTGAAAAGGGTAGCAAAAAGCAAATTGGATGCTACACCCATATGGAAATTCATATACTTCTAGTAAGTATATATTAAGTGTGATGCATAACAAATGGATAACATAAGATGACACAATTTAAGAACTATAATAAACCCAATAAGTAAATTTCCTAAACATAGAAAGTTAATAAAAATCTAATTAAAAAGGTAGTAATTAGCATAAAAGCCACACATTTTATATGACTTGAATCAGTTTTCTTGAGATAATCAACATCAAAAACCCAGCTAACAAATTCTCATAATCTTTACCTACCCTTGAAAATCTCATATATTTAGGACTAAATTCACATTCTTGAATTACTTGTAACTTCTAATAAGGCGGGAAATTACTAATTAAATATTTTGCTACAAAGAAATTAATAGGGTTAATATGAATTTCCATAATCAGAGTACTCCTTGACGTAAACAACTTGTTACAATAAAGACATGAAATTATGAAAAGAACAAAAATTGATGGTGAGAATTAATGCTAAACTAAAGTTTGAGTAGTAAAAAGTAAAAAGTAAACAGAGGTTGAGGAATAAGAGGAGAGAGAAAAGAAGGTGATGAATCAGAGGAGAGAGAAAAGAGTGGAATTTTTATAATTAATGTTATGTCAGCTTTTTCTTTTTAATCCTGTCACATTTTTTTTTTAATTTTTGGGGATGTTAACGGTACAAACCAAAGTTCAGTACCTTAAGTTAACAGACATCCAATTTGAGTACCTTAACTGGTACAAATGAAAGTTGAGTACCTTAACTGAAACTTTCTTCAAAGTTGAGTACCCTCCTATACACTTAACTCTGCGGACTATGGTAGATTGGTAGAGCTAAAGCTTGGAAAACACATTACAATTTACACATATAGTTTTAATGTGGCAATACTCATATACATGATATCGCTCAACTTTTAGATCTTTAATTTCTTCGTCTTGGTGTTCTTCCTCGCCTTTTAAACTGTTGGTCGGAAAAATCAAGCAACTTCAGTTCCATTTTGTAAGCTAACTTGATAAACCAAAAGGGTTGTCCCACTGAAAACATATAGTATCCCCAGGTCAACCCAATTAGCACACCAGTGCCAAACCCCAAAACTACGATTTTTGACATTGACAAAAAACTCCCGTCGTCGTCTTCAAATTCATCTTGGTTATTAGTGTTGTTTTTTGTGGGACTTTCTCCACACTTGGGTAATGGTTGTCCACATAATCCGATTCCCCTTATATGAATCAATTGAGAAAGTATCGAAATTTTTACCATGAGGTATAGGTCCCTCCAATAAATTATTTGAAAGATTAAAGACCCCAAGAAATGTTAAACTAACCAATTCCTGAGGAATATGACCGACGAGCCTGTTTGATGAAAGGTCTAGACCGTTGAGCAAAGACAGATTGCCAATTGATGGAGGGATGTTCCCAGTAAAGAGATTATGAGAGAGATTAAGGTTGCGAAGTGATTGTAATCTCCCCATGGTATCTGGAATCTGTCCAACAAAGTTGTTGTTGGACATATCAAAAATCGACATCGTCGTAATAAGTTTCTCATATTTCAGTTGTAATCCGTTGAATGTCAACACGATAGAAAATGTACGGTATAAGTCGTCCATGTATTCTGGACTCTTGAGAGTAGACTCGTTCATGTTGTGCATGGCCGCAAACTTTTTGATATATCTTCGTGGCAATTTACCACTAAACTTATTGTTCGAAAGGTCAATAATTTGTAGCAATGGAAATGGGCGCTTAACCTTTGATGAGCTAATTATAGGTCCATAGAAACTATTAAAACGCACACTGAAAACTTGGAGTTGTTGGAGGTTGTCTAGCCACGAGGGAAATTTATCTGTTAGCTTGTTGTTCCCGAGATTTAGGAGTTTTAAACTTCGACAGTTAGACAAAGACTTAGGTACAACTCCTTCTAGTTGATTGTCACTCAAATCTAGATACTTCAAGGAATCACACTTTGAGAAGTTCGTTGGTATTGTTCCATTGAGTTTGTTTGATTGGAGAAACAATGTTTGGAGCTCAGTGCCAGTATCTGCGGCAAAATTATTCTTCATGAGATTCAAGAAGAAATAGATATATAAAATTCTTAGACTGCCAATTATGTACTGACAAGGAGCTTCAATGGAACAACGTACATTGATAAAAATTTATAACAAAATGATAGTATGAAATTATTTACTTAAGAAATGTAAAATAGTATAAATTTCATTTGTCAAATTAAATGTCAGAGATATTAGCTATCAAACAACTTTCCGTAAGCATGCATGTCTTATATTTATCAAAGGAGTCTTATGTTATTCATTGAGACAAATCCATAACATTTCATATAATACTAACATTTATTTTTATATATTAGTAAAAAAAAATATAATTAAATAGAGATACGTCAATAGTGCAAAATTTAGGGGAAAATCTCAAACAAAAGGATCGAATATGTTAAAATAACAAGTCTAATATTCTTGTACCTGTAATCTCGCAGGGTATCTCACCGGAGAACTTATTCCTATTAAGATCAAGGTAGCTTAACATCTTACACTTGCTAATCTCCCAAGGGATACTTCCGGTGAACTTGTACCTATCAAGCGTCAACTACTGAAGACCAAAACAGTTTCCAATACTTGCAGGTAACTTCCCCGATAGTTGATTATTGGAGAGATTAATCTGCCAAAGATTAACACAATCACCAATTATCTCATCGAAACCTCCACTAAGAAGATTGTCATGAAGCGAAACCTTAGAAATGTTTGGGAGATCAAAGAATCCCTTAGGAATTGACCCATTTAAGAAATTACTTCCCATATTCACACTAAAAAATGATTTGCGACTTCCCAAACTCTTGGGAATTAACCCATCCAACAAATTCCTGAAAGTATTCAAAACCTGGAGTTTACCTCCTTTACAAAGACTTTCTGGCAAACTCCCACTAAGATTGTTACGAGATATATCCACAATTTGCAACTTACCATTTGTACCCAACTTTGTGGGATACTCCCAGTGAAGTTATTCCACCCTACTTCAAAAGTTTCCTGATAGAGTATAAATCTATTTATGGGGCCTCAACCATTAGCTTAAGCTTTTGGTTGAGTTGGTCCTTTGACATGGTATCAAGAGCCAGCGTGACAAAAAGGTCACGGGTTCGAATCTCATCTACCCCTCCTTTCTCAGTGGAATATATAGCGCCAGGTATGAAGGAGACCTGTGCTGCATCCACACTTCAAGCCCAAAGGGCTCTTGCGTGAGGGGGCGTGATAGAGTATAAATCTATTCCTGGGGCCTCAACCATTAGCTTAAGCTTTTTGTTGAGTTGGTCCTTTGACATTTCCAACTCTCGCAAATCTCCGAAAAAACTTGGTATACTCCCATGTAACTTGTTTCCAGAAAGACTAAACTCAACCAAATTCTCAAGAAGTTAATAAGACTCTGGGATCACACTCGATAACATATTATTAGAGAAATCCACAAGTTTTAAACTCTTCAATGAACCCAACTCAAAGGGTAAACCCCCAGAAAGAGTATTCCCTTGTAAAATCAAAGTTTCAAGCTTCTCAAGTTTTCCTAACTCTCGCGGAATTTTCCCAGATAACCCACAATTAGCACCATCAAAATGTGTTAACTCGGTTAAGTTTCCAAGCTCAGGAGGAATCCCACCAGAGAAAGAGTTGGATGCAATAGATAGGTTTTGTAGGCGAGCGAGAAAGATGATATTAGGAGAGAGAATTCCTGCGAGGTTTAAGCCGGAGATGTCGAGAGAAATGACGGAATATGATGAGGAAGAGCAAGTGATGAATGGCCAATTGCAGTGATGAGTTGTGGTATTCCATGAGGAAAGATAGTTTAGTGGATTATAAGTTATGGCGGATTTGATACTTAGTAAAGCTTTGTAATCTTGTAGTGTTTTGATGCCATTGATGAAGTTTAGGTGGAGAAGGACAAAAAGAAGGAGGATTTTCATCTTACTTTGATTTGTTTCTAATAATTGGTGGTCTGAAAATGTATTTCTTGTTTGCATGACTTATTGTTAAGTTACTGGTTTAAATAGGAAGGAGTATAACATAACTGCCGATAAATTTCAACCCTGCACATTAGTTTTACAGTACGATTGCAGTTTATGGTGCGGTTTCGGTTTACAAAAATTAAAATCCAACCCAAATCGCAAACCGCGGTTTGCTTGAAATCATAACCCAAACCGCAATTTTGAAACCGCAAACCAACCCAAACCGCGAAAAAATAGTTTGGGTTGCGGTTTGGTGCGGTCCAGACCGCACTCTAAACCGCCCTACTTTTACTTATGAAACCTTACAACACGTTCATCTAGGACGAATTCAAGCTTGACTTAGTTAATGGTATATGCGGAAAGTACAAATTAACCAACCAAGTAATGTGTCTAAGTCTAACTGTCTACAATGCTACTCATGCTAGTCTTTAATGTCAAGTCAACCATGCATGTTGTGCATGTGTCTAGGCGACACCACCAACCCATTGCTATACCTAATTAGTGATTACTTTCTTTTAGATGCATCCTATGATCCTCATTTATGATATGAAATCAAAATTAGTTGACACGTTACGAGACTTTTTTTTATACTCGAGAACAAAGATTCAAAATTAAATTAAAATTAGGGTTAAATCAACCGGATCCAAAACTAGCCATATTGAAGACACTCAATACTTGAAGATAACCCAAATTTGATCTACCGATCCCAATAAATCCAAACAATAACTACTCAAACACAACCTAAAATGGTTAGACCTAAATAGCGAAGATAGCTCGTATCTGAAATTACAAAATTGAATCTACAAATGGGGTTGAATAATAATAAACCAAATCCAACACAAAATTAGTCAGTTTTGAATATATAATATATATATATATATATATATATATATATATATATATAACCCGTTCCTAACTCAAGTTTTATCTACAAATGGGGTTGAATAATAATAAACCAAATCCGATCGGGTGTGGATGATATTTTTTGGACCCACCACCCGCTCCATCCACCCATATATATACATATATATATATATAATATAAAAAAATTGTTGTTTTACTGCCACATATCATTTAAGGTAATTAAAAATAATAATTTTTTTAAGAGATAAAAAAATACTTATAATTACTTTTTGATGTGTAATAACTAATAAGATTGATATTTTGTGGTTTTGTTATTAATCTATGAGACTATGATTAATTTTTCATATATTAATTTCCTTAAAATTGTTAAGTCTACAAATAGTTTTTGTTCTTATTATCACCCATTTCCCACCCGCCCCCACCCGCGGATTATGGGTGGAGCGGATATAGGTGAAATTTTTGGCAGGTGATGAATGACGTGAATGGAGTTTTGGGTCGCGGATCATAGTATCACCTGTTTCTTACCTGATCCATCTCTGATCCATTGTCATCCCTAGTTCACACTCGAAGCTAAACAAACCTAGATTGGGAAAGACATTGTTGCATTCTCTAGACTTTCGAACTTGAGACTTTTGTTACGTTAGAACAAGCCGAACTTTGAAAAATTTGATGGTAATAAGAACTTAAGAAGGATAGGGCACAACTTGATTGACTTTATAGCTATAGCCTGTACAGACTAGCATAATTAATGCAATCAAGTCTGGGCATCAATACTTGAAGACCATTACAAAATTGATAAATGAAATAGAGATTATCTATGGAAAATACACTATGAAACAACTCGAGGGAATGGTTTAAATTTGGTTTAGACTTTTCTAAATCTAGGATTGCAGAGTAATACATCAAGTCAAACTTTCATACATACAGTAGTTTCTGGATGATGACAATCCAAGTTCAGAAGTATTCTGGATGTATATATGCAATGTGTGGTTTGGAAATAATAGGCACAATCGCGTGTAATACTGTATACACTTTTGATCAAGTCTAGCTTCAAGTCGTCCTATAGTGAACGTGTTGGAAAGGTTACATGATTAGACTGCACAAATTTCATTGCTATTTATGTTCATGCAAACCCAGGAGTACAATTATTACCAAAAACAACAAAACAAAAATGAAAATCTTTTTTTTCTTAATCCTCCTTCATCACCATCTCAACTTCATCAATGGCATAACATTATTACCAGAAGAGAAAGCTTACTTTACTTAGTATTAAATCAGCCATAACTGATGACCCGCATAACTCTCTCTCCTCATGGAACACCACAACCCACCACTGTAGTTGGCCGTTCATCACTTGCTCCTCCTTGTCTTCTTCTGTCATTTCTCTCAACATCTCCTACTTAAACCTCACCGGAATTCTCTCGCCTGATATCGGCTTCCTCACCAACCTGCAAAACCTCTCTATCGAAGGCAATTATTTCTCTGGCGGGATTCCTCCTGAGCTAGGAAACTTAACCAAGTTAACAACATTATATGGTGATTACTGCAATTTTTCTGGGGAGATTCCAATGGAGTTGGGGAAACTTAAGAAACTTGAATTTTTGAGTTTTTCTGGGAACACTCTTTCTGGGGGTTTACCCTTTGAGTTGGGGTCAATGAAGAGTTTAAAATATATGGATTTCTTTAATAATACGTTATCTGGTGTGATCCCAGAGTCATATTCCCTTCTTCAGAACATAACCGATTTTAATCTTGCTGAAAACAAATTACATGGGAGTATACCTGATTTTATCGGAGATTTCCCGGAGTTGGAATTCCTCTCCATAGGGTCGAATAACTTCACTGGGAGTATTCCACCAAAGCTAGGTACTAATGGGAGGTTGCAATTTGTATCTATATCTGATAACAATCTTACTGGGAGTTTGCCAGTAAGTCTTTGCAAAGGAGACATACTTCAAATTTTGTATGTATCGCATAATCGGTTGGTTGGGCCAATTCCCGAGAGTTTGGGGAGTTGTAAGTCACTTGAACAAGTGAACATGGGAAATAATTTCTTAAATGGGTCGATTCCTAAGGGCTTGTTTGGCCTCCCAAACATTTCTTTAATTCAGCTTAATGACAATCATCTTACTGGCCGAGGTTTCGATGAGAGTACTACTCGTCTTTTTTCAGTTAGTCTTATAGGGTTAGATCTCTCCAATAATCAGCTAACCGGGGAGTTGCCTGCTAGTATTGGAAACTTTTCAAATCTTGCAATATTATCACTTCATGGGAACAAGTTCACCGGAAGTATCCCTCCAGAGATTAGCAAGTGTGGAGCGCTATACGTACTTGATCTCAGCTCAAATCAGTTCTCCGGTGAGATACCTAATGAGATTACAGGTAATATAATATTGAACTTACTAATTACTTTTAATATACACCCTTTTGCTTTTTCTTTCATTTCTTCCCCTTTAACTTTTGTATCATTGACATATTCCACTTTGATCATCTTTTTTCATTTAATATATAAAAAATAGATGTACTTATGTAAAAAAAATAAAATTGGATGTATCTTATTACATCTTATTTCTCACTAGTTGTATGTATAAAATAATAAAGGTATGGGATATGCAACCTTGTTATATTCACTTATTTTTCAGGTGTTCTCTCCAATAATTTATATAATATACTAATATATGACAATAATGTCATATAGTACATGACAAAAATTCAAACATACTTTTCATATGTTTATTTACATATAATTGAATTGTCAAAGTTGTGAATTGAAATTGTGAAAATTATCTTTTTTTTTTGTTAAAAGTTTTTACTTCCTACGTTTCTTTTCAGGTTACTCACTTCACTTTGGGAGAGAACTAATGAGGAAGTATAAAAGTACTGAACTACTGAAGTAAGAGATATAAATTAAAAAGTGGGTGAATATACTAAAAATTAAAGTGGATAACATTGGTGGAAAAAGATATGAGAAAGTTGGGATTTGTTACCAAGAATAAAAAAAAAAAAAAGCAATAGTATATAGTAGATTAAAAATAAAAAGAGTATAAAGAAAAGTGTGTAGATTAAAAAGAAACGAATAGCGTATTTAACATGTCAATAAAATTCTTATGCCTTACTTCTATATAATGTGCAAATTAAAAACAATGTACAAATTTAACTAATTTGTTGTGAATAATAGGGTCGGATCCATATATACTATTAATTGTGTAAAATAGTAAAGATATTCAACTTTATCATATTCCCTCGAGTTTTTAGGTTCTTTTCATATTTTTGCAATACACCAATATATGAAGATTTATGTACATGAACAGAATGTGTAGCTTATTTTCATTTTTTTTACTTATATATTCCTCTTTTTCATATTTATCACAATACTTTTTATACCTTTTTCCATACATTAATCATACTCCATTATACATTTCCACATTCCAGTGCCAATAAAATACAAATGGTACACAAAAAAAGTATTCTGAGCATTAGATTACTTTTTTTCATATAAGCGCTCTTTGCTACTATTATTTAAAGTCAATGAGTTTCATATTTTTGTTTATTATAGACAATTTCATGACAAATAATTTGCCTCAGGTAACAAATCCATTTGCAATTTGGATGAAATTAGCTTACTTGATTTATCAAACAATACTTTGACTGGGGAAATACCTCATTGTCTTGGAAATACTAGCGCTTCACTTATGGTATTGAAACTCCAATTAAACAAGCTCAACGGAACAATACCAGCAAATTTTTCAAACTGTGATTCTTTGAAGTTTCTACATCTGGGTGACAATCAACTGGAAGGGGTTGTACCCAAGTCTTTGTCCAAGTGTCGAAGTTTAAACATTCTAAATCTCGAGAACAACAAGCTAACGGGTATATTTCCTTCATCGCTAGATAGCCTTCCACAACTCCAAGTTCTCAGCCTGCGTTTTAATGGCTTCTATGGTCCTATAGCTAGCTCATCACCAAAGGTTAAGCACCCATTCCCAAGGCTACAAATTCTCGACATCTCTAACAATAATTTTGGTGGTAAGTTACCAGAAAGATATATCAAACACTTTGAGGCCATGCTCAATATGAACGAGTCTAGTCGTGAGGGTCCTGAATACTTGGAAGTCGGCTACTCCACGAGATCGTCTTCGATCGAGTTGACATACCATGGACAGCAACAAAACTATCTTAACTTTTTTTCAACAATGTCGGTCTTGGATATGTCCAACAACAACTTTGTTGGGCAGATTCCGGATGTTATAGGGCGATTACACTCACTTCGTCATCTTAATCTCTCGCATAATCTCTTAACCGGGAACATACCTCTATCAATTGGAAAATTATCTTTGCTTGACGGTTTGGACCTTTCATCAAATAGGCTCAGTGGTCGAATCCCTCAAGAATTAGTTAGTTTAACATTTGTTGGGGTCTTTAATGTTTCCAATAATCTATTGGAGGGGCCTATACCTCGTGGTAAAAACTTTGATACATTTTCAGTTGATTCATACAAGGGGAATCTCGGATTGTGTGGACAACCATTGCCAGAGTGTGGAGACAGATACCCGAAAGTTATCATCAACTATAGTCATAATACTACGTATACTGAAGATGATAGAAGTATTTTGTCTATGTCAGAATTCATAATGATGGGGTTTTGTAGTGGTGTGCTAGTTGGGTTGGCGTGGGGATATTATATGTTTTCAATAGGAAAGCCCTTTTGGTTTATCCGGTTGGCCAACAAAATGGAATTGATGTTGCTTGATCTTTTCGATGAGTACTTTGGTAGGCGAGGCAGAACAACAAGACAAAGGAAGATCTGAAAAAATGAGTGATAAGCATGAGTGTAACCTTGTTGTCCATAGTTGAGCAGTATTATAAGTACTGTCAATATATAATAATAAACTAATTGTCTTGTTTAAGATTTGTATTTTTATTCTCAAAACTATCTTATTTTTTATGTAGTTAAGAGACGGGTAGTGTTGGATTGGCACGTGTTGTTTTTAATATAAAACCGCCAATTTGTTCAGCCTCCACTATTTGAAGTCGTTGATTTCATTCAACAAATTTAATGTGAATAATAGGATCTATATATACTATTAATTATTGTGTAAAATAGTAAATGTATGGAGATATTCAACTTCAACATATTCACTTGAATTTTTAGGTTTTTTAGTATGAGTTTTGCATTATGAAAATATCCAACTTGGACAATAGTATTTTTGCAATATACCAATATATGAAAATTAATGTGCATGAACAAAGTGTATAACTTTCATATTGTTTTACTTATATATTCCTATTTTTCATATTTATCACAATAATACTTTTTATACCCTTTTTCCTCATATTAACAATGACATTTCCAATTTAGGCATGGATCATCTATTTATTTATTTATTATTCTCACTTACTTTATAACTATGCTCCACATCCTTGCTGAAAAGATAAAACAATAACAAAATAATAACCTCATCTACACACACATTATACAGTCTATGAAAGGACCCATATGATTAACCAAAATATAAAAATATTCACTATCTTCGATGAAATTAACTTTAATACTTAAATGATAAAACTCATGTCCCACTTTATCTACATTCTAAGACTCTACAGAAAAGTATATTGCAAATCTGCAACTAATATGAGATAAAAGAGGTATAATTAAATTGTCAAAGTTATGCATTGAAAAATGTGAGATTTAAAGTGGTATATAAAGTACTCCCTTCGTCCCATAATATAGTGCTCACTTCTCATTATGATGGGGTTTTGTAGTGGTGTGCTAGTTGGGTTGGCATGGGGATATTATATGTTTTCAATAGGAAAGCCCTTTTGGTTTATCCAGTTGGCCAACAAAATGGAATTGGTGTTGCTTGATCTTTTCGATGAGTACTTTAGTAGGCGAGGTAGAACAACAAGACAAAGAAAGATCTAAAAAGATGAGCGATATGCATGAGTGTAACTTTCTTATCCATAGTTCCACATTATTATTGTAAGTGTCAATAAATAATAAAATAATTAGCTTGTTCAAGATTTGTATTTTTACTCTCAAAACTATCTTATTTATTATGTAGTTATGAGAAGCATGAGGTTGCATTGGCACGTGTTACTTCTGTTATATAGAACCAATTTGTTCACCCTTCGTCGATTTGGGGTCATTGTTGATTTCATACTTTTTAACAATTATGACGATAGGCGATGGTGATAATTAAATTGAGCATTATTTGACACCAAATTAAGTAACTAAACTATTTTTACAACACATTTATTAAGATAATAGAACAATTATATTAATAACAAAAAAATTAACTTGTTTAATTAAATTTTGTATTTTCATTCTCAAATTCTGCTAGAATTATTGTTGCTAAAAGACGTGTGGGGTTGCATTGGCACACGCGTCTTATTCCTTATATGGAACCAATTTATTCATCATCCACTATTTGGAGTCGTTGACTTCATATTCTTTTTAACAAACTAGTTGTTGCTCCGCGTGCCTACGCGCACGGCGCCCCAAAATAGAATAATTGTGATATTTGTAGTCCGTTAGCCTTAAGTGGTGAAATAACTATTTAGCACGTATTCCAAACAGACGTTGAGTACACGCATTGTATTAGTTGCATCAGGCAAACCAATGAAGTACGGTGTGCAAACACGATTTATATTTACTCGTTAATTCATTTGAAAAGAGAATACCTAATTAAGTTTATTTGAAGTGCAATTCCAATAGCTAAGGTAACAACTTTGATTTAGAACTTGTTGTTAACTTTTAGGTTTCTCGCGTGCCTTTGAAGTGTTTTTGAAATGGAGCTATAATCTATTACTGCAACATCCTATTTTTGAAAATTGATGTAGTTGCTGTGATTTGCATCAAGTACCTTGTTATCATTAGTTCACAAAAGATGTTGGTAAAAGCCTAGCAAGAGGATGCAAATACTAAAGGAATTATATCAATGTACATTTAAATCAAGTATGAGTATGTGTGCAAAGTAAGAAAAAGTGTTAAGTGCGTTTACATTAGTCGATAAATTGCTAACGTGCTCGGCTGGCATTTTGAAAAGCACTTCACATTGTTCATAGGCAGCAATGATCCAAGAATGTTGTATTTGTGATATTCGAATTAAGTTAAATATAATTAGTATATTGAATGTCAAGCTATATGCTAAGATATTTGATGCTTTTTCTCTAATAAAAAAAAGATATTTGATGCTTTATTATTGTTAGCAATGTGTGTGTGTGTGGTGTGTGTGTGTGTGTGTGTGTGTGTGTGTGTGTTGTGTGTTGTGTGTGTGTGTGTGGTTGTGTGTGGTGTGTGGTGTGTGTGTGTGTGTGTGTGTGTGTTTGTGTGTGTGCGCGCGCATGC
This sequence comes from Beta vulgaris subsp. vulgaris, assembly GCF_026745355.1. Taxonomy (NCBI): domain Eukaryota; kingdom Viridiplantae; phylum Streptophyta; class Magnoliopsida; order Caryophyllales; family Amaranthaceae; genus Beta; species Beta vulgaris. The sequence continues at coordinate 1,030,381 of NC_079205.1, read as the reverse complement.
ATGTGTGTGGGGGGTGCGCGCAAGTGCGTGTGTCTGTGTGTGTACGGGTGCGTGTGTGATGCATACATTAAACTATCAGAGTCCCAAACCTACATTACTACCTCTTGATCTTTATCCTTCTTCCTATATGTCTGTTTCTCGATCTCTATCCTTCTTCTGATATGTGTTTTTGCGACTGTAGAAGATCTTTGAAAATACAACATTATCCGCCTCTCTTGTCCTTTTCCTTTCCTTCCTTCTCTCTCGTTTTTTATGATTTTTTGAATTTTACAAATTCTCTTACAAAATAGTATAATTGTGATATTTGTAGTTTGCTATTATTGAGTAGTAAAATATTTGTTTAGCGCGTATTCCCAAAAGGCGGTGCATACAGAAGGTGTATTAAGTGCATTAGGCAAATCAATTAATAACGATGTGCAACCACGTTTTTTTTTTGATAACTTTCATTTGCAAAAGAAAATACATAAATAAGTTTATTTCAAGTGCAATTCTAGTAGTTAAGTTAACAGCTTTGGTTCAAAACTTGTTTGTAACTTGAGCTGTTGCGCGTGCCTTCTATTCCCGCAAGATATAGAGTATACTCCATTGCAGCACCCTGTTTATAAAAGTTGATGCTAATAGTGGGTAGTTGTACATAGAAACAAGGATGTGAGCATGATGTTTTAACTGCGTACCTACGCGCGCGGCACTCCAAAATAGCGTACTTGTGATATTCGAATTACGTTTGTTTCAATTAGCAAGATGATTGTAAAGTAATTATTCCAAATCGATGGGTACTTGTTGTTTTGAGTGCATGAGGTAAAGCACAAAAGTAAGGTGTACATCCACAATTAATCGGTGGTTGTTTGAAGTGCAATTTAAGATTAAATATAACAATTATAAAGAGTTCTCTAAACTGGCACTTATTGCTTAGTCGTAATAAATTCACATGTCTCTAAAGTGTTTTTGAAATGGAGCTTCAACCTACTCTAACAAAATCGATATAAGCTTCCATGGCATGACCCTATTTCTGACATCAAGGGAAAAAAAACAAAAGTACTACTCATAAGTTAAGTATATAGTAAGATTTGAGCGAACCTATATAATTAAACTATAACGAAATAGAAAGTATTTATATAATACGACTTCATCGCCCTAAGATGCAACATGTCCATCAAGACTCGTATCATATAGCGTTTATGTCGTCAAGGGAAATAAAAAACGGAAGTATCACTCTAATCACAAGGCGTTCATCACTTGTAGAAAAAGGTCGATTTGCGTCGGACCTGGGACCCCCATTTGCGTCGGACTTTGGTCCGACGGCACAAGACTCGACGCAAATGACCCAGAGTTGATCTGCGTCGTTTCTCATGCCACGCAGATGTTTGAGCTATTTGCGTCGCACCTTGTATACGGTGCGACGCAAATTCGTCATTCCAGCCCATACAAACTACATGAGGGTTATAAAGGGGTATAAGTGGAATCTGCGTCGCACATAGCAGGAGGTACGACACAAATCAGTCATCTGCGTCGCACCTCGCGCCATGTGCGACGCAAATGACCTCATGTAAAAAATAAAAAAAATGCAGTACCAAAGCATGAATGCTTTAGTACTGCATTTGAGGACAAAAAACGAGACATACAAATTGTAAAGAAATCAGAACAAAAACGCAGTAACATAAACGAAATTAAACGAGATAACATACAAATTGTCTTGCATCGATTAAGAAATGAAAAAAATCTAACAAATATCAAAAATAAAAAATCCAGATCTAACATACAACAAAAAAAAACGAAATTAAAAAACTAAACCTAAAAAAACAGATCTAAATTCGCCAAAAACCAATCTAACAGACAGATCTAAAAAAAAAACGCGAAATGGAACGAACGAAATTCGCCAAAAACCAGATCTCGTTCTTCAATCTCTTTCTTCAAATCGCCAAAAACCAGATCTAAAATAAAGAAATCTCGTTCTTCAAATTTAAAAAATAAACATAAATATGACAAAATAAAGAAATTCAGAATAAAATTTGAACTAAAAAATACCTGAGAAATTCACTGCTCTTCTTCGAACGTTAGATCTGAGAAAGGGTTGGTGTTTTTTCAATTTTCATCGGTGCTCGTTCTTCGTTGTTGGTGTTTGAAGCGGCGGAGTTTAAAAAAATCTGATGTCCTTGTTGGTGTTTGAAGCGGCGGTGTGAGGCTACTGCTACTACGGAGATTCAAATCGACAAAATCGACAAAATTCGGTTGATATGAGAGTTGAGAGAGAGTTCAAAGAGTTGAGAGAGAATTGAAGGCGAACGGATTTGAGAGAATTGAAGGCGAAAACGGCTGAAGGCGAAACTGAGAGAAATTTAGGGTTTGAGGGAGACGAAAGTGAGAGAGAAAGAGATGCTGAAGAGGGTGAGGCTGAAGAGAGACGCTGAAGAGAGAGAGATAGACGCTGAAGAAGGTGAGAGAGAGGGTGACGGTGATAGAGAGAAAAAGTTTAGGGTTTGAGACCTTTTAAAAGCAGACGCGTTAATTATTTGAGACCAATGTGCGTCGCATGCTCTACAGGTGCGACGCACATTAGCAATGTGCGTCCCATCCTCCGTAGGTGCGACGCACATTGGTCCAAAAATCTCTCAATAGGAGCGCGGTATATGCGTCGCACTCTCCTCACATGCGACGCACATTGTTAATTTGCGTCGCATGTGAGGGGGGTGCGACGCATATTTTTGTGATTTGCGTCGCACATCTTCCCACATGCGATGCAAATCCCAACTGTGCGTCGTTTCCGTTTCTGTGCGACGCAATTGAGGGGACGCAAATCGTCCTTTTTCTACTAGTGCCTGTTTAGCAAGAATTTAGATAATTGAAAAATATAGTAATGTTCAATACTTAATTTTAAACTTTGTCAGGTGCATTTTGTCACTGCATGGTGTAATTGCGGTACTCATAATTTGTCAGCTGAATTTTAGATTTCAATACTCTACGCGTGCGACACCCCTAGATTGTGTAATTTCGGTATTCATAATTTGTCATGTGTAATTAGTACGATAAATTTTTTTGCAATTAGTTTCAAATAGGTGGTAAGCACATGATGTGTTTGAATTGCATTAGGCAAACCACGGAGGGTATGTACTCGTATTAGAATTGGTTACACGTCCATATAACGTTGAAAAAAAATGCATGGTATTGGTTGTTTAAAGTGCGATTTGAACGTCATATCTAGCAATTTTCGATAGCAACAAAAATGTTGAACTGGTTAACGTGGAGGCTTCCAACATGTCTTTGAAGCAATAGAATGGTTGGTTTCACCATAATAGAACTAGTAAAAAAAATATTTTTTAAATCGTAGAGCAGACAACTAATGAGAAAGATGAAGAAGAAGAAGAAGAAGAAGAAGAAGAAGAAGAAGAAGAAGAAGAAGAAGAAGAAGAAGATGAAGAAGAAGAAGAAGAAGAATAATGGAGGTTGCGCAAAAGGGGGCTGCTCGGGGGAATGGGTTGTTAGGAGGAATGGGTTGTGGATTATGGGGCGAGGGGAGAGGGGGGCTGCGCATTGTGGCTGGGATAAAGAGAAAGGATACGGTGGCTGGGTGTTGTGGCTTGGATGAAGGAAAAGGAGGGGAGAAAGATAAGGGCGATGGAGCGAGGCAATACAAGGGCGAAGGGGGAGACAAAGGGTGGGGGTTGCAAGGTTGTGTGGGGGAAGTCGCAGGGGGGTGAGGGGATGCTAGTGGGGGCAGGTTGGGGTGGGGGTGGGGTGGTGCTGGTGGCAATAGTGGCTCAGAGGTGGTGGTTACGGAGAAAGAAGATGTAGAGGAGGGAGAAAAAAGAAAAAAAACTATTGTATAATTACGGGTTGTGTATGGTAATACAGGGGGCAAATAGTATGAAGGTTTCTTTTTCTTGTTCTAACATGATATTTCCATATAAGCAACGAGTAAGTGATGTTAGTTGACCCTCCTCCAACTCAAAGTCCTAAAATCTCTAAATACATACTCCATTTATCCCAAAATATTCTTTATATTTTCTTTTTTAATCTATCACATAATATTCTTTACACTTTTATTTTTGAATATGATCCATTATAATTTTAATCTCATATCAGTAAGATTTTTTTAATGGCTACAACCTACAATAAAATTGTAACCGTTATAATCAATCAAATATCAACACTTATTCAGAAATAATCATCTTTTCTGGTAAGTTTATCTTACCTTGAAATCCAAAGAATATAGAGATAGATAGATAATGATTTTTTTTTTTGTCTATCAATTACTCAATTCCATTAGATTAGCACAAGTTAACAACAAGCAATTGATTGTCAATTCGACAAATTTTAGCTTATTGACTTCACTACCTCTCATTCCCTCAACTTCAAAAAATCGTTCTCTAAAAAACTTTTACTATATCTGGCTTGTCAGTGCATTTAGGAAAGTTGTAGTTTCTCTTTCTATACTAAGAATAAAAGAACTAATATGAACCCGGTGCACACTAATTAATATGAACCCGGTGCACATTAATTAATGTGCACCCGATCCATATCACGTGAGTTTAGGATAATGTATATTGATGATATAGTGTATGTTAAAATGATATAGTATATGTTAAAATGATATAGTTTATATTAAAATGATATATATAGTGTATGTTAAAATGATATAGTGTACCTATGTATAATATACTATATCTATTTTTGATATAGTGTATCTATTTTTGATATAGTGTATGTTTCTGTAATGCGTTTAAGTAAATATTTTCCTATAGGATATAGTGTACCTAGTTATGATATAGTGTTCCTATAGGATATAGTGTACCTAGTTATGATATAGTGTACCTCTGTATGATATAGTATACATAATTATGATATAGTGTATCTATTTTTGATATAGTGTACCTATGTATAATATAGTATATCTATTTTTGATATAGTGTATGTTTCTGTAATGCGTTTAAGTAAATATTTTCCTATAGGATATAGTGTACCTAGTTATGATATAGTGTTCCTATAGGATATAGTGTACCTAGTTATGATATAGTGTACCTAGTTATGATATAGTGTACCTCTATATGATATAGTGTACGTAGTTATGATATAGTGTATCTATTTTTGATATAGTGTATCTATGTATCATATAGTGTATCTATTTTTGATATAGTATATCTATTTTTGATATAGTGTATAAGTGAGTACTTCTTAACCGGTCACGTGCCTGAGTCTGGTCCACACTAAGAAATCAAGAAGGTTAAAAAAGTGTTATATTTTTATTTTTTTTTTTGAAAGAAAAGGGATTTCATTAATATTTCGCCAAACGGCACTTACAAGTCATTTCTGAAAAACATAAAATTCTAATAGAAATACATATCACCCTAGAAATGTAAACATCGCAGATTTGACTTAATTTTGCCTTAATAAAAATCTTCATCTGAAGCAATGCAATCTGTGAGTTCGCTCTGGTTCGGCATACGATCTGCAGATGCGGAAATTTTGGGATGAACGTACTCCAATAGTCTTCCATAATTTTACAGAAGTTGTGAAACCCTAATTCTTCAGGTTGAATCTCGAACTTCAACCAATGAGAATAATTTCTCATACCTAAAAACAAAAGAACTATACTCACAACTCCCATAGGGGAGAAGAAGATTTCCAAAACAGAAACTAAAAACCCCATAAAAGGGTTTGAAAAAATCTCATAAAGAGATACTAATTTATTGAACAAAACAAGAAAATGAACTAAAAACTGAAAATAAAAGGGAAAAAGGGGCTTACCATGGATGAAAACATCCATGACAGCCCCCTAATTGATGAAGAAGGGGTAAGGGAGGCTAGGGTTTAAGAGAGAAAAAAGGAGAGAAAAAACCCTAACGTCCGATGAGTTTGTTAACAAGATCCTATTTAGATAAACAAGAGATAAAGTGTTATATACATTAAGCATTAATCGTGATCAGAGCAGTGCTGCAAATCGGAACTTCAAATTTTTTATTGTGAACTCAACAGTAAGTAAATATTAGTTTTAGTTTAATCATTGTAAAGTCAATGTAGTAAATAATATAAATCTAAAATTAAAGATAAATGGTCCTGATTATACAAGTTATACATACTGTATACAATAAAATTATGTACATCGTAGTGTTGTAGTTTAATGAATCTCAATGTGAGATAATTTTGATAATCTTATTCCCAATATTTTGTTTATTTAAGCTGAAAATATTAAAAATAAATGGTCTTTACTCCTGATTATACAAGTGATTATAAAATCTATAATAGAATCCTATACATTGTAGTGTTGTAGTTCAATTACTCTCGATTGCGAAATAAATTTGATAATGTTATTTCTCAATAAATTGTTTACTTCCTCATTTCAAATTAAATACAACAAATTCACTTTTACGCATGTCGAGATATTATTTTAACCACAAATATCTATAATTGCATAAAAATAAAAATCATAAAAATTACATTTTATGAAAGTACGTCATGAGACAAATCTAACAACATCCCACTCCACTATGTTTTTAATTATGAACAAGTCACAAACCGTAATCAAAGTGAAAAGTTTGAAAAGTGAAAAAATGAAATTGCTCCATTTAATTCGAAACAGATGAAGTATTTAATTTGATAGTCTTCTCCTCGTCTTTGAGACTTGTGAGCAATATTTGTTGTTATTTTAAGATCCGAGTCTCATATTGAAGGTTGCACGATTCATTGATCAAATTTTGCGGCGAATTGTAACAGATGTCAACATTTCATTTATAATCAATTGAATTAAACCCAGTTCTTCTCTAAAACTACAATACATCGACAAACGGATAAATCATTATAAAAGGCTGTATCAGACAATGTTGTAAAAAAACGAGCGTTTTTCACAAATATTATGATGTATGAATAAAATGAAAATTTCAATCCATTCGAATTTCCACATCTTTCCTTCCGCCAAAATATTCAATTGCAACTAAAATCCGGCTTTCAAATCCGATATAGATAAATAACCAAAACAAAAAATAAAACGAATGTTCCTAAAATACCCCACTTTAAAAGAGTTGAAGATGCCAAGTGTTGCAAAAGTAAAAAAAAAATAAAAAATAAAACTTCTCCTTCCCTCTTCTTTTTCTCTCTCCTCCTCACGTAAATTAGTAGTAAGAGGAGAGAGAAAGATAGTCTTCAGTTTTATTTTATTTTTTTAGAGAGAGGAGAGAGAAACTGTGAGTGAGTGAGAGAGTCGTCGAACTAAGTTCATTTCGAACTATTCGAATCACTTCTAATTTCTGTTTAATTCACTGTAAGTTTTCAATTTTCTTCTAGTTTTTGTTCGATTAGTTGATTTTCGATGAGTTTTGAGTTTTAATTTTGTGTTTTTGTTCGGTAATTTTAGTTGTTAATTGTTGTGGTTTTCGTCAGCTTAGGGTTTTTTTTTGCTAGTGTAAATTTTGATTGTCGTGATGAATTTTGTGTATTTAGTTAGTTTGAGTTAGTTTTGATTTCTATTTGTGGATCTGAAGTTGCTAATTTTGTAGAGTGAGTGGTGAATTAGTGTTTTTGTGAGGTTAATTTTGGAAATTGGATGTGTTTTTGATCTGATGAGAAGGAAGTTTTGATTTTGATTTGGAAGAAGTGATTTTTATGGTTTTAACTTTTCAGATTTCTGCTGAAAGGGAGAATTAGTTGGTAAGTGGGATTTGATTATGGGTGAGGAGGATGCGAAGTCGGCAGTTGTGGCGCCGGTAACGAATGGGACTAAGTCTCCGGAGAAGGAGGCTGAAATTGTGGCAGAGAAAAAAGAAAATGGAGTGAAAGAAATGGAAGTAGATAAGAAAGATGAAGATGGTGGGAAAGCTGAGGATAAAACAGGCGTGGAGGAGACGGGTGAAGAGAAGGGTGAGGAAGGCAAAGAGCCTAAGGAAGAGGAGGAAACCAAAGTAGAGGAAGAGAAGGATGAGCCTAAGGAAGAGAAGGAAACCAAAGTTGATGAAGAGAAGGTAGAGCTTAAGGAAGAGAAGGTAGAGCTTAAGGAAGAGAAGGAAAGCAAAGTAGAGGAAGAGAAGGAAAGCAAAGTAGAGGAAGAGAAGGAAGCGCCTAAAGAAGAGAAGGATGAGCCTAAAGAAGAGAAGGAAAGCAAAACAGAGGAAGAGAAGGAAGAGCCTAAAGCTGAGGCAATGGAAGAAGAAAAAGTATCGAATGAAGATGAGAAGGATGTTGAAATGGCTGAGAATATCGAGGCTTCAGAAGAGAAAATGGATGAGGAGAAAGAGAATGAAGATGAAAAAGTGGAGGAGGAAGATGAAAAAGTGGAGGAGGAAGATGAAAAAGTGGAAGAGGAAGATGAAAAAGTGGAGGAGGAAGATGAAAAGGTGGAGGAAGATGAAGCGAAAGAGAGTGAAGAGGAAAAGGAAGATGGTGAAGAACATGAGAAGGATGAGATGAAGGATAGTGAAAAGGAAGAAGAAGAGAAAGTAGAAGAAAAAGAGGAGGCGGAGGAGCAGAGCAAGGAGGAGAAACCTTCGAAGAAGCGCAGTAGGGCGAAGAGTGCTGTGGATAAGGGTGCTGACAAGAAAAAAAAAGTTATTGAGAAGGAGCAGGAGCCTAGGACTCCAGCAATTGACCGCCCAGTACGAGAACGAAAATCTGTAGAAAGGTTGGTTGCGACAATTGAGAAAGATAACTCTAGGGAATTTCACATTGAAAAGGTGGTGATTTCATAATTCCCTATTCCAGCTCATGTCCTTCTGGATATTTGAACTCCTTTTCCCCTGGATTTTAGTTCTCATTATTGCTTGACATTGCAGGGTCGTGGCACTCCGTTGAAAGAAATACCTAATGGTATGTGACTCCTTTCCCGTAATGTCTGAATAGTTTTTTGTTGTGTAAACGTTCCAAAAAATGGATTGGCTTGTGTTATTTTTGTAGTTATTTTCTATTTTTTTCTGATTTAAAACCATTATACTTATTATCATCTAAACTTGAACATAATTGGCCTAAGAGAGTTCCAAATGCCTTATATTAGTCTGGTCTTGTTTAATGGTTATAAGTAATTTGGTTTTGTTGGCCAGTCTTAGTCACTATCTGAGCAGTATGATTTATGAATAAAATTCTTATTTTCCAAGAGTACTCGATTTCTGATCTTGATTCAGATATTATTTGTGACCTTTTTATTTAGATTTTATCTGGATCTTGTTGCTTTCTTTTTCTGGCCATTAGCATGTATAGTTTTATGTAAAGGAATTTGGAGGAGTGGAGATGTAATGGTTAGATAGATTTCCTATTTTCTGTGTCTATATGGGGTGGCTGTTACTTGTTTGTTCCTCTGAAGAGAAGAGAAAATTGATTCTGAGTGGGGGGACCAGGCCGCCAGGGGCTGTTACAGTGCTGCTGCTATATTTGGAGTGTGATCCTTTTTTCTTTAGCAGCCAGTTATCAGTTACATGTGAAGCAAGCCTTCCTTGCAGATCGAGAAATATTGGTTCACTTAGTGAGACAGGAAGGAAAGTCGCGTACTTGCTTTTACACTTATGTGTATCCCTTTGGGTACATAGCAGGCTATGGTATATGATCTCTGAACTATGGTTTTGGGGATTGTGTCCAGACTGGGTACAAGCAGGCTACATAAGAGGATGATATTTAATGATGCTTGAACTGGTTAAAATAGTTGCTTAGATAATGTGGCTGTGAGCACATTTTAGGTTTGCCTGTATGTGGCTTGATGGAAGAATTATTGGCACTGGTATTAACTGAGTTGATAGTAAGAATTTCAATTCATTTGAATTGTAGATGGCAATGCTAATTTGACTGGGAGGAACTTATGCGTACATGCTGGGATAATATATTATCTTCGCAACAAACTGTTGTGTGATTCTACTAGTGTGTATTTTTCGTAACACAACATAATTTTGTTGTTTGATTGGTATAACAACTAAGCATTTCTGCGTCTTGCTATACGCTTGGTTTCCCTATTCTAATTAGAGCAACCTCTGGGTCGGAAAACTTCATACTACTCTCAGATGTCAACTTGAAACTGGATATGCTTGTTGACTGGTTGGAGACCCCTCTAGATATGACAACCTGTTGATTGCATAAGCATATTTGTCTTGTTATAAAGATGTGTATGGAATAATTTTTTTTTTCCTGTCAGTTCAATATTCTGTAAAAGTTGTGTTACTGTAGATTTGTCAGAGTTAGGGTGTGCTTATATATTTTGTGGAAAAGGAGCTAAATGTCAAGTGTCGATAGACCTTTTCTACAATGTTAACTATTGTATGAGTTTGTTGATGTTCTGCTTGTGTTCTCTAATATGAAGTTTTTATAACGCACCTTTATCAAAGTTTGCAGTGGCTACAAAGTTCATTTGTCTCATTATGGCCAAATGGGCTTGCTCTATATTGTACGTTGTTAGTTGGCCTACTTTAATGGCCTCGACACAATGTATAAAGCATATGAAGTATCAATATGGCTATTACTGGTTCTAGCATGGACCCCCTCCTTTGTTACTTCCTTTCAGATGTTGGCTACGAAATTCAGTAATAATTTTTCAACCTTTGCTGCAAGGAAAGAGAAAACTGTACAATTGATGTATTTTTCAACCTTTGCTGTAAGGAAAGAGAAAACTGTACAATTGATATATTTTTTAACCTTTGCTGTAAGGAAAGAGAAAACTGTCAAATATTAGTCTAATTATGTGTATTCTCCAGTATTGTATGTATTGGGAAGTCCGCCTTTATTTGAAGAAATTATGTTTTTTTTTAATATATTTGATGGCTTTGCTCTCAAATATCAATTGTGAAATCGTCTGTAAGATTCTCTGGCTTCATGTTTAGTGCTCTTCTCAATGAATTTAATCTTGGCTACCATAGGCTATAGCGACCATAGTCTTATATCTACTGGTCCAGAGCTGTGGTTTTTTTTTTTTTTTTTCTTTCTTTCCTGTTCTGATATCCCTTTGCATTGCAGTTGCATACAAGCTATCCAGGAAAAAGAGTGATGAGACTTTTAAGTTGCTTCATATGATTCTGTATGGAAGAAGAGGGAAGGTGTGTGTTTCCAGTTCTACTTGATTTCTCTCTCTTTTTTCCCCCCTCTTTAATAGCAGTTATTTGATCAGTTCAAATTAGAGTATTAGTTGATTAATCAAATTTCCTTGTTCTTAATTGATTGAATATTATTAGTTTGACTATGCACCTATTCAATTTATAATGAACATGCTTTGGGAAGGAAAGTTATGGTAATTGGTTTGGGTGATTTTTGGTTAAAAGGCTTGTTCTTTTTATAAAGTCTCTGCATTTCTGGTTGATTAATGATGATAACACCGAGATGTTGTAGTTGTACCTTTTCTTGCTTTCAAGACTGAGCGAGGTTTCTTCCTTTTATCCCATGGTGTTCTTCAGATCTTCCTCTTCTTTTCTCGGGATGGAATGGTGCTCACTTTGTCCGATTGGTATGCCATGCCAATTTTCCATGATTAGTTGTTTGAGAATCTTTTCATTTTTTCCTGTTAAGGGAAAAGATGAAAAGCTTGCATGTATGATCTCTTTTTTCCCCCCTCTTCCTTTATTAAGGATGCTCTTAGGGTGGATGGAGTAGAGTTAAAGTGACAGTAGACATATTATTTCACTAGATTTTGTGTATTTGACTTGCTTAAAGTTAAAGATGTGGAGCTTCAGAGCATCAATATAAAGGAAAACATTCAAGATTGGCAAATCTTGAAGCGATTACTAGAGGAAGGATGTAGTGCTAATTGTACAACTTGCTTTGACATGTCTAATGATATACATATGGTTTGGGAGAGCTTTGAGTCAAAACTACAATGCAATCTGATGAAGTCTGCTGTTATCTGCAACATTGCTGTTTATCATGGAAAGAAAAGGGTGCAGGGATTGGACATTGTTCTGATAAAGATATTCTTCTCTTGCAGGCAGCTCAAATTAAGCATAATATATCACGGTTTTCAGGTTTTGTCTGGCATGACAATGAGGTAAATTCCATAACTGTGTGTTGACTGGCCTCTACACTAGTGATCTACTATTTTCATTATCATACTGTAGCTTGTTTTCTGTGCGTTGGTGGTTTGAAATTTGTCTGTTTTATTTTGCAGCACAGTTGTTTAATATATTTGTGATAGGGACCTATTTGAATTATTGCTCTGAGATTAAAATGCTCTGACCCTATATGCCACCAATTGACTTTGTGCTGGCATGTTTGTGATTTCTGATTTCAGATTTCAGCATTGAAATTTAGGACATGGAATGTCTAAGGTAGAAAATGGAATTTGGGTTATCTAAAAGTCTTCAGAAATCGTTGGCAAAAAATAATATTAGTGTCGTAGCTTCATGGGCATCATTTAGGAAGAGAAGTTTGTCTAATACTTCTTTTACATATTAACTAGTTATTAGGCCCGGGCTATGCCCCGGGTAAGAAAAATTTTCATTTATTAATATTGTATTTTGATATGATAACACTAAATACAACTTGGTCTAGTGGTTAAAACTTTAGTATATGAACTTGAGGTCATGGGATCAAAACCTATACTATGCCATTTATAATTTTTTTTATTGTACATGGATTACATGAACTAAAACTCCCTAGGGAGAGCGCCACGTGGCACCGTTCCTCGTTTGCGCACGCCTTTTAATATATTAGTATAGATTGCTACTTTATGTTTCGGAACTTCGAAGTTGCACAATAATTGCTATAGTTCATTGCCCATGTGTGAGCTTTTTCTCTCTTGTTTTTCTATGTTCGCTTTTCATCTCTTTTCCTCATTTCGTTATTGTGTGTCAAGCTCAGATGCATCAAGTAATAAAAAACGGAGGAAATATAAGAGTATCTAGGAACACAATGAGTCGCTCAGACTCTGCAGTCCTATTGATCTACTGCTAATAATTTTGACTTGTGATAACATAAGAGCGCAAAATAAAAAGAAAGACAGATCGTTGTCTGCGTGGCTTGATCTGTACAACAAAATTGATGATAGGAGCAGTGTGCCCGTCAACTGTCTAATTTTTCTTCTCTATTATTGCTTCTGGATTGCTTTGGAACTACATAGTTTCCTAGCACTTTGTCAAGTACTGCTGCTCTGAACTTCACTTACTTTGGAAAGGCTTGTCTGAGTTTTTTAGTATTATTGCAGGATAAGCAAAGGATGAAAGTCAAGGAGAAGTTTGACAAATGTGTGAAAGAGAAATTGATGGAGTTCTGTGATGTGCTTGACATACCAATTACTAAAACTACCACTAGAAAGGTATGTCAAATGAAATTGTAGGCTCTTTGTGTTATCATAATTCCACTAGTCTTCTCACTTTGATGCATTAGTTAACTAGTTTGTTCCAAGTATCTGAATTTTTTCGTATGCGGTTTATGAGAAGTGAAGTTGGTTATCTCTATCTTGGCTCCCTTTCTCAATGAAAATGCTTCGGAATAGTGTATTTTCATTTTCCAATATACTGAAATTGAACATATAGCATGTCCTTTGGCAGACAGTCAGGGTTTTGGTTGATTTTTTTGTTTATCTTTTTTTTTGTTGGGGGGGGGGGGGGGGAGGGGGTTTTAAATCCTGTTGGATGTACTTGTATAGTCGTATTCTTTGACTTTATTCTAGCATGGTTTGCCAATTTAATATGTCGTTTTAGCTTTTAATTATGTACAGCTATTTGGGTAGAACTTTTCTGGAGATAGATTTGTATGTTTGAATTGTGATATTGTGGTGTATCACACAGGAAGATATTGTTGTCAAGCTGCTTGACTTTTTGGTGGCTCCTCATGCTACTACTACAGTTTTACTTGCTGAGAAAGATCAGGTATTTTTCAAAGATATTGGAAGTGAATCTGTTGTGCTATGTGCTAAGCTGCTGATGTGTGCTGTACTGCAATTATCACTGCTGTTTGACCCTTTTTCCAGGGCAAAAAGCGCAAGAGGTCTGGAACACAAGGTGCATCTAAATCACCATCACCTAAAGGCGCTGCCAAGGTTTTTTACGCCCTCCTCTGCATGCCATCTCTCATGCTCCTAGAAATTATACTTGGTCCTCCAAAACATTAGACTTGTTTAATGATTTTGTGTCAAATGATGGTAGAAATGGCAAGATGTTGACCAGCCTAGTAGGTTCATGAAATATAATTCACACTTTAAACCTTGTCTTCTTCTCATCTTTGAGTGTGTTTGATGTTTTATGTCTGTCATGGTTGCAGAGCCGGAAGAAGACAGGTGATGCTTCTGTAAAAGAAGGGAAAAAGACTGCTCCTGAGACTGATGATGAGTCTGAGGATGAGGAAGAAAATGAGGAAGGGGAGAAAGAGAATGGAGTTGCAGAACAATCAGAAGATGATAAATCAGAGCCTTCTGAGAGTGAAGAGAAAAAGGATATGTCTGAAGCTGACTCTGAAGAAGATACGCCAAAAGAGAAAGCGAGTTCGGGAAAAGCAAAAAGAGACACCAAAAAAAAGTCTCCAGATGTAGAATCTTCAGGAAAAGCTGTTAGCAAATCAGTTTCCACTCCCAGAAAAGCCAGATCGGTGCCAAAAGGAACTCAAAGAAAATCATCATCAAACCATTCCAAGGCTATTGAGATCGAAGACAAAAGTCCCAAGGTGTTTTCGAGAAAGAAAAAAGTTGAAGAGCCAAAGAAAGAAAAGTCTTCAGCTTCGAAGAAATCGGCTACAAAGGACAAACCTGTTACAAAGGAAAAATCTGCTACAAAAGACAAATCTGCTGCAAAGGACAAATCCGGTAAGTGTTGAGACTTGAGAAGTTCGTACTCCTCTCCTGCTTTCTTACCATGTCACTTAATTCTCCAGCAAAAGCTGCTTCTCTTTAGAAATTAGAAAATATTTTGTGGAAGAAGAGTTTTATTGGGAAGAAATCATGTTAAGTTGTAACATTTTCAGCTTCTATAGTTCAAGCAATCGGTTTTCTTGGGTTTCCTCACTATTGTGAAATATCTATTCTGTTGATCTCACTTTTTGATATTGCATTCTAAGTATGGAAGTTTAGATTATGTATTTGGTTTGGAGTTGAGTCCTGTTCTGACTTTTGCTTTGCTATCTTGAAGGTAAAAAGGCCATGAAAGGGAAGGAGAAAAGTAAAGAAGACAAATTGAAGCCAAGTGACGATGAACTAAGAAATGCAATATGTGACATTCTTAAAGAAGTCGACTTTAATACGGTAAGAATCGAATGTTTCTAATTGCTCTTATGTCTGTTATTGCCTTGTTGGCGAAGGCTACTCAACTTTGATGGACTCTACTCATTGCATTTGGTGCCAATTGTCCCATGGTTCATTTTGTAGTTGATAAAAAGGTGGTGGTAATGGAACTTTATCCACAAACATGTGTTTTTTTTTCATTACGATCGTTACCACAAATACCACCTATAAATCAATGGTAATGTATATTACCAGGGATGTTGGCATTGGACTTTTTTATTCACAAAATTACTTATAAATCCATTACACAACGGGCCACAAGTTCTAGTTGACTTGAGTTAATCTTGGGTACAATGATTCCTTGGGATCTGTGGGTGGTGTGCTTTTACGAAGAGTTACACCTAACCTGGAGACTAGCTGAGGTTGTGTCCAAGAGAGATATTATCCTGCTTGAGTTGTACCCAAATATTATTGTTGCACAAGTATTCTGCGTTGATGTCGTAGCATTTTGGGCCGTAATGGCTAATGCATTGTCGTGCTAGCTTTTTGTTGCTATTGCCTATTGTATCATATCTTGTTTTTTCATCCATTCGCAGTGTCATGTTTGTGAAACTTATATGGATTATCAAACATAAAATATTTGCCAAGTAAATAAATTTATTTTGAAAATTTGTGTTGCGTAATCTTTGGATCTTATGCCTGTCACTGATGTGATTTTCATTTGCAATTTCTACAGGCAACCTTCACTGATATTCTGAAGCAACTTGGTAATTTCTCTTTAATGCTAGTTTTACTAATCTTACAATTGGTAGATGTTAGTATTGGAAATATGTCAAACCGACAGATGATATGCAAGAGCTCGACCAAGGGGAGCTAACAAAAGCTGATTTTTCTGCAGCCAAGCAATTTAGTACTGATCTCGCATCGAGAAAGTCATCAATTAAGCTTATGATACAGGATGAGCTTACAAAACTAGCTGATGAAGCTGATGATGAAGATGATGGAGATGACGGGGATGCTGAAAAAAATGAAGTCCAGCCTGCTGGTAAAGAGGTGGAGGCCTGATTTATCACACGACAGCAGAACTGGTAAAAGTATGCCATTACCTATCTCTTATCTTGTTTCTGCCCTTGAGCTTAAGAAAATTAGATAGTATTAACTTTGCTTTACTCTTTTGCTTCCTGTTGTTTAGTCTGTAAAAGTAGCTGTAATCTATCGATAGTTGTTTATAAATATTCTGGCAAACAAACTACTCTTTTGCTAGAGATAGTCCTAGAACAGTTGATATGCTTAATGCTGCAGGATGCAGGTTGTATTATACACATTCTTGAACTTTTAGGTCTTTTTATTTCGAGTTCTTTTTAATTTAAACTGACATTTTGTGATCATTTTTCATCATCGATTTCTTCAAGTGATCGGTTTTCGAGAAGAGGTTGCGAGGACTTCTTTTGACTTTTTATTTCCTGCCTTCATTTTTCGATTTAGAAATTAGAACTGCATAATAGTTTCCTCTATTAGAGATTAGAAAGTTACACATGGGACGTGTTTGTGCCATCTTGATTTTGTCTTCAATTTTGTTGATTAGATGGTAGTTGGTTGTCAACATTCATTAGAGTGACAATGCCAATTGGGATGGTGACTTAGGTGGGGGTCATGGGATTGATCATTGATTTCCATTATTTTGAAAATAATATTTTAAAGTTCGTCGCTTCAATGCATTAACAGATTCACTAGAGATTCATTGTACACCCGACTATACCGTGAACATGATACTTTAGCTTTCATCTTACTTATTGGAGCTATCCAATCCTCTACTTGTTTGAAGCTCTTAGAATGAGCATATAAGAAAGATTATAATACTGAGTGTACCATTCGCTTGGTGCAATTGGGCGTATAAGTTAAACTATTCATATCCTTGGTATTTACTCTATCTCTCTCCTCATCATACGGGTCTTTCATTTTTCCTTCTTTCTATCTCTCACCTCTTTTAAATTCCCGTATTAATTCCTTAAATTTCATTCAAAACAGAGCGGAAGAAGTATTATATTTCTATGCTGTCAAATATAAAAGTTGAACTGTTAGTTTAATCCATTAAGTGATTAGGTCTATTTTTATATTAAAATTAGACCGTTTTTATAAAAAACTTTTGAAAATGCATATATATTAAGAATATTAATGATACTTGCAAATATTTTGGTAAAATCACGATATTCTGAATCTTCTAATATGAAGAATTGAGAAAGTATGAAAATTTATTATTGAAGAATACACACGAAAGTCTCACAAATCACAATCATGGACAAAATTATTATAATTATATGAGAAAGAAGGAAACAAATCATTTCTGTTTTCTAATTGTGAAGCACTAAGCAATCAATTCTCAAGGGCAAGAAACAAGATGGTCAATAGGTGATGAAAGATACGAGGATCATGCTGGCAAGTGAGTCATAGTATACCTTCCACTGTCAAAATCATGGTCTCAAATTCTCACCTATGGACAAAAATTCTTTTCCACTCAATGTAGTGGAGCATTTATTCAAGTGAAACTTTCACAAAAGAGTATAATTTTACAAAAGATTATGGAATATATATGTGACACGTATATGGTAGACTTGGAGTGTGATTAAATCCTCTTTCCTCATACATAAAAATATAGATCATTGAAACCATCTTGGTGTGACCAAAAAATTGGGACGAATGTTGCTAAATTCATCATTATAGAAGTCAAAAAAAGGTTATTGGAATATGCTTGAAAATTACCCTTTTAGTGACCTACGAGAGCTTTTTTTTTTCTTTTAAGGGTCTGTTACTCTGTTTGATTCAACTTATTTTGTCTTATCGTATTTGAACTGATCTTATCTTATCTGATTTTACCTTCTTTAGCATATGAACAACTATTTCCAATTTTCCATCACTACGTTTGTAAGGTTTTACCATGAGATGTTACGACATGTGAGGTCGTGTTGCACTAGTCGTGTAAGGTCTTGTCACGGAAGTCGTGTATGAAAACGTTACTCCTTTAACCATAAAAAATTTATTATAGGCCATTACAAAATACTACTCTCTCTGTTTCATTTTAATCTACACACTTACACTTTTCACGCATGCCAATGTAAAACTTTGAGGACATATATCTTTAGTTTTGTATTTGTAAAAATTATAAAAAATACATAATAAAATACATACTAATACGAATCTAACAAGATCCCACATGACTATGTTTTTATTTACGTATAAATCACAAACGAGGGTAAAAATGCAATTTGTGAATAGTGTAAAATGTCAAAGTGTGTAGATTAATATGAAACGGAGGGAATACTATGTAGTGTAACTCTTGTTGAGTTATATTATATAGATATGGTGGTAATATAACATACTTTAATTTAACTTCTTAAACATGGTACTATCAGAACGGAATCTCTCACAGGTTAACTCGGCCTGAGTTAGCGAACAAACACTTTGAAAGTGGGGGGAATGGTAAGGAGATTTCCACTGAGAACACTTCGGAAAAGGGATCACTAGACCTAACTTAGCTTGGCAACTTGATCTTATATGTAGTGACATAAATTTTTTGACTTCTCTTAACAAAACATTACTATTCAAAACAATCAACTGATTATCTTTCTCCCGTAAAAAGAAAAAGCTCTTTTTTTTGCTGGTTAAAATTTGTGAGTTTTCAAGTCTTTTAAAGCTCATCAAAAAGCAAAAGCATTGCATGTGAAGCTAGGAAAAAGGTGATCGGACATCTTTGGCTTAGAAATGCTGTTCCATGTTTGATAGAAAAGGGTTTTTAGCTTTTGAAACCATACTCTACAATACAGTACCAGTCTTTTGCGTCAATTTCATGCATCTATTCGCTTTTTAGCCTCCCTTTTTATAGACCATTTGTGCATCAAAATTCATAACTCAAAACATTAGATACCTAACTGAAAAAGATAGTTTGATCGCAAATTAGATGGTAGACACGAGTCTACCATCTAAATGATGCGCACCATTCAACACAATGAACAAAACAACATCCCCAATGAACAAACTAAGCAAAAGAACAACACACGAGATTCATCTAAATCAGCAATGAACAACAAGAAAAAAAGATAAACATAAGAGGAAATATCTGATGAACAATCACTCAACCTAATGAACAGACAAAGAAAACACAATGAACAAAGAAATATCTGCAATAAACAAACTAAAAAACATAAAGATAAAGGTTAACAAAGGAGAATCGTCAAGATTGATGTTCATTTGAAAACAGTTGATGTACATCAGTTTCACATGTTCATTGAAGAGCAGTTGATGTACATTAGTTTCACGTGTTTTATGTTTTTTGGGCTGCGTTTTGGCCCGAATGGTAGACACGAGTCTACCATCTACCAATTGATAGTTTGATAGCTGTAATTAAACACATATTTATTCGGAAATACTAAAAAAATCTTGATTACGAATTATTTTCATATGAAGAAAGCTCCTCCTTTATCTCGGGCATCTAGCAAATTATACTTCTCAGAAGTACTACATGACAGTAGATTCATGTGCTCTTTATCCATGAATGATTAATCACAACAAAGTTCGTCCTAGATAAATTTGTTCAGTCCTTCTAAGACCAAAATTTGATTAGGTAAAAGCATTGAAGATTATTATTTAAGATTGCAACCATTACTTTCTGTTCAAGATAAGAGCAAACTATTGAAAATTCTTTTATTTTTAGTTGATTGGCTGGATTATGGACCCTTAAAGCAACCATGTAGATAAAACCTTAAACTATCTATTTCAAACTCTAGTGTTTGTCATTTATATGCCAGATTCTTTACATGTAGTAAAGTAGTGTCTCCTATCAAAGACAATTAGTGGAAAATGGAAAATAAAAAAGAAAGTAGTGTCATCTACATGACAAACTCTCATCTAACAAATATTAAATCCACCCACTAGCCATGTTTGAAAAGTAACAAAAATCTAATAGTTAGATGCATTTAACAAAGTTTTTTTTATACAAAGATATTATGCATGCGTATATAAAAGTGTTTATATGTAAAAAAATTCGTATTTGCATCATTTTCATCTTATTTTGCTAACAACTAAAAGAAATTCATCTTATCACGGGTTCTCTAAAGGAGAAAAAAAAAATACAAACATTATGATAAATACAATTTATATTTAAAGTTTTTTTAAATCTTTGATTAGTTATTTTTTCTTAAAATTGGTAAGAAGAATTCATTTGGGCTGCCTTCGTACAGGACCCTCACTCAGAGGCCCATTACAAGCCAGACACCCCCCAACTCGGTAGAAATTGAACCCTAGACCTTGTTAGGGAAGATGGAAAAGCTCACCACTTGAGCCAACCCCAGTTCCTAACTGATTAGTTATTTGTAAATAACTACTTTGACATATCCTTTTACCGAACATCAATTACAACTACACACCAACAAGGCAACAACTACTCTCACTTCACTCACGTCTAACAACTACTCTCACTACACTCATAATTAGCAGCTACAACCAGTCCACCGGACCACCACAACTATTATTACTGAACACTCACTATCCTTTTTATGTTCAAATCTTTTTTTTTTTAACCACAACCATCTAACCGTTAAACACCTATATAAAACGCGAGAGATATTTATTAATAAAAGTAGGCCCCAACCTTCATTCAACCACTCACAACCATCCACCTGTACAAGATATTACTTGAATGGTCCACATCATTTCTCTCACCTGGACCAATCCAATCCAATAAATCTAAAAACACCTCTCCATGACAAACCCCCATAGTTATCAGCAAACAACCACTTAGAATCTTCCACGTATCTTCTAAAATCTCCCTTTTTTTTCACTTTTATTATTTAGCCCCTTTTTACTCCTACCTCAACTATCCAACCAACAAACACTTCTTCATTTCATTTTTTTTTTACCTCCTCTCTCCGTTTTCTTCTCTTCGCGAAGTTTCTCATTTTTTTTCTTGCAAAGCTTTCCACCGTTGATTTCCGCGACAAATCAAAATTCGGTCGATTTTAGTTTTCCCTCCTTTTTCTCCGTTTACAAATCTCACGTCCTTTTCTTTCGCTTTTGTTTGATTACATGATTGAAAATCATCCGATTTGTGTAGAATTTGAGTGAGATATTCGTATTTGACGTATAATTACCTGATTTTTCGATATCGATTTCGATTATTGGATTATTTTCCTATATTTTCGCTGAAATTGCGGATTTTTTTGTCGGAGTTGAAGATTTGAATTTGGCGTAGCAGCTGCAGTGACTGATTTTGAAGGTTTTGGACGGCTTCTACGATCGACGATCAATTTTTCTTTCTCCAGGTAAGAGCTAAATATTGAAAAATGAATTTGTCTTTTAGTGGATATGAAGTGAGAGAAGCTGAATATTTGCATTTTTGGAGTATTAATCGATTTTAAGAACGTCTTATCAGTAATTAGTTGCGAATTGCGAAATTTTATGTGTAGAATTGCGAATTTTCTGTAATTAATTGTATGTTTTTAGCATTATATTAAGTATTTCAGAGATTGCAACCTTTAATTTGATCTTGATTATCTTGACCTAAACGCCGGTGTTATTTTCTTCATTTTTCACATTTTTTCATGTGTAGAGTTGCGAATTTCCAGTAATTAATTGTATTATTTAGCATGAAATTGAAGTTTTCATAGTCTTCAACCTTTAATTTGATCTTGATTCTGTTGATTATCATGACCTAAACGCCGATGCTACTTTCTT
Organism: Beta vulgaris subsp. vulgaris; assembly: GCF_026745355.1. Taxonomy (NCBI): domain Eukaryota; kingdom Viridiplantae; phylum Streptophyta; class Magnoliopsida; order Caryophyllales; family Amaranthaceae; genus Beta; species Beta vulgaris. The sequence goes on along the minus strand of NC_079205.1, from coordinate 1,008,555 downwards.
CATTTTCCACTAATTTTCATGTGTAGAGTTGCGAATTTTCGGTAATTAATTGTATTATTTAGCATGAAATTGAATTTTTCCGAGTCTTCAACCTTTAATTTGATCTTGATTCTTTGATTATCATGACCTAAACGCCGATAAAAAAATTCATTCTCCTATAATTTTCAATTTTATCTATTATTGTGCAGAATTCGCATAATTGAAGAGAGAGAATCCGGTAACCTAGATCATCGGCGATTATTACTGAACAAGAAGAATCAAACAAGTTAGCTGAGTCGATCATGGCAGACTCAGACAACGACTCAGGAGGAAAATCGAGTCATCTAAACCGCGGAGATTCTCTCTCATCCTATCCAAAAGAGCAAGACCGATTTCTTCCAATCGCAAACGTGAGCAGAATCATGAAGAAAGCTCTTCCAGCAAACGCAAAGATCTCAAAAGATGCAAAAGAAACTGTTCAAGAATGTGTATCGGAGTTCATAAGTTTCATCACCGGAGAAGCCTCCGATAAGTGTCAGAGAGAGAAACGGAAGACAATCAATGGCGACGATCTTCTTTGGGCGATGACCACCCTTGGATTCGAAGAATACGTCGAACCGCTCAAGGTTTATTTGCAGCGGTTCAGGGAGTTGGAAGGGGAGAGAACCGGCCTTGGACCGCCGGTTCAAGGAAGTAATAATAATAGTAATAGTAATAGTATTAATAATAATAGCGCGAGTGGTATTGGGGTAAATAGCGCGAATGGTGGGGGTATTTTCGGGATGGGATATGGTCAAGGTGGACACGTGTATGGATATGGTGGCGGTGGTAGTGGTGGTGGAGGTAATAGAGGGATTTTGACTCATGGTGGGCCTGGTGGAGTTAATGGTGGGCCTAGATGAAAGTATTTATTATTGGGGGTGGGGTTTTGCTTTTTGTATGTTTTTAACTTTTGCAATATTGTGGAATTGGAGTTGGTAGCTTAAGATGAGAGGTTACTAAGGATTATGGTTAATTTTGGTCATGTTATGTGATATAGCATTGGTCTAGTATAGTGTACATAAGGCACAAAATCTACCATTTCAATTAATGTGTAATTTTCTTTTTAGTGTAAGGGAATGTATAAAAGGTAAGATTAGAATCAAAATTCTTGAACTTTTGAGTTGGGAGATGATACTCAGAGAGATCTTGATTCTTGTATTATGTAAAAGAAATATTTATTAGAAAAAACAACTTTTTGTTTTTCTTCTTCTTTGACATGTATTTAGAGATGATGCTCTAAGTTATTACATTTTTAAAATGGATTTAGCCAATACTTATATAACATCTTTATACAAAAAGTAAGTACATCGTTTTTCTTTTTTAACATGGCTTAGGGTATTGACTTTTTTGTTTGAAACTGTCGGTTCATCTCCATGGTAGATGAAGAATGTACATTGAGTGGCAATGATACAAGTAAGTCTGAAGTTGGCATATAATGGTAAAAGGAAACAAGATGCTATATGGAACTAGAGTTGATAGCTAAAGATTAGTGCTTTCTAAGAATTATGGTTAATATTTGTCTTGTTATGTGGTAGCAATTGGCATTGATCTAGTATTCTAGTATACATAAGAGTTAAGACACAATATATAGTATCTCAATGTATACTATTAGTCTTTTTAGCGCAAGGGATTGTATAAAGGCAAGCTTTGAATCAAACGAAATTTGTTAAAAAATCAACTTTTAATGTGTAGAATATTGCACTTAGAGTAGCACAAAGAGATATAAAGATGCATAGTGCGAGTATCACTTGTATTTTGGCGTCCAATTTCATTTGAGGAAAGCTCAATGGTCAATGGTATAACGCCCAATGGAGGTTTCCTCATTAGATCATTCTCAAGTTTGAGGGTAGTGTCTAGAGGTGGGCATGGGTCGATCCAGCACACGAGCCGACACGGTTTGGGCCAAACCCGGCCCGTTGTCCACTTTGTGGGCTTGCCTAGGGGTGCTTATCGAGCGAGCCGAGCTCGAATAGCACTAGACTCGACTTGAGCTCATTTAACTTTTCATGGGCTCGATTCGGCTCGTTGAGCTTGGCTCGAGCTCGTGATTAGAATTTGCAGCTCGAGCTCGGCTCGTGAGCTCGATTAGGCTCAGGCTCGGCTCGTGAGCTCGATTAGGCTCAGGCTCTTATCTATCTTTTTTGTTTTCTTTTTCTTTTTAACTGTTTTTACCTTTTTTTTATCATCTTTCTTCTATTATATACCTTAGTTAATATCTTAAAAGAAATATTTAATATAATTTTTGATATATATAAATAATTTTTTAAAAATAAATAATTTTTTAATGTAAAATATTTTTTTAGTATAAAATAATAATCGAGCTATTCACGAGCTACTAGCTCGGCTCGGCTCGTTTAAGTTTCGAGCCGAGCTTTGACCGAGCCGAGCCGAGCTGCTCGCGAGCTTGCCAGGCTCATTATCACCCCTAGGCTTGCCACGAGTTGCTTGACGCTTGATTGATCATGAAATAAGGTTATCCCCTAAAAAGCAACAATATCTCGAAGTAGAATGACGAGTGTCAAGATATCCACCCCAATCAACACCAATGTATGTGATCAATTGTATAGAAGTAGAAGGATATAATTATATAAATATAACCCATGTAATTAAACTATATATATAGACAAAAATTTGACATGTTACCACTTGTGTTCGAACCTCGACCCCAACCAAGTGACACAAAATAAATAATAAAATTGTGTGTGTGTTAAGACTCGAATCTACAACATCTGATTAGAATGACAAATGCACTAACCAATTAATCTATAGGTTCTCTATCCTCTTTAAAGACGCGTGTTTGAATCCTGGTGGACTTTTAATTTTTTGGTTTCAAATTCTATCACCCGATCTTTTTTTTGGAGCCAACAGACTATTTGCACTTTGCAGCCATCTCTTTTTTTTTCAATTTCTTTCCTTTTTAATATTTTGAATGTTTCTCCTTTGATACTTTAGCTCTGAATTTTTTCTCCCATTTGATTTCAGTTTTCAGTTTCTAAGTTACTAATATTTCCCTTGTTATAATTATTATATTTTGTACTATACTCATCACACACTCTGTATTGACCATCGTCTGTGATTTATAGGTAGGAAAAAATATATCCACATGAGATTTTCATTACTTTTATAGTCCATAATTCTGTAACTATAGTCTCTCTCTATATATCTTATAATGTCTAAAGATGTGTAAGACAATTGCCATGTCATTGGAATGTCATATGATTGATCATGTATTCATGTTATTAATGCTAATCGGTTCGTATTTGATAATAACTTCAATTTGATAGGATATTTTTTAACCTGTGTGATCTGTAAAACTACTTATAATTAATTAAGAAAATAAGAACATGTAATCCAGTAAGTTTACTCCTTTTGTTATCAGTTGTAATTTAGTTGAAATTTGAATTAATTATTGAAAATTAAATATTATCAATTAACGATCGTCATATTTTCCAAACGATTTCGAACTCATGTGGTTTAATTCTTAGACCCGCCACACACTAATGTATTGAACAATTTTCTCCCTCTATCTTAGTGTTTGTTGTCTACCCGTACCCCAAATTGAAATTCCTAGATCCACTAATGATGATCCCGGTTAACAACTAATTATATCCCTAAATATTTGGAAAATATTCTCTATCACTATGCATAACCCAAAAGGTACATCACTAAGGAGTTCAGGACATTCATATGAAATGATTTAATTATACAAATAGAGTCAACAACGCAGGTAGCTTGCATGGATATTGGATAATAATACCATGTACCATCAACCTGCAAACCAGGCTTTTATTTATGTTACAAGATACAAGTAGGATAGCATAGAAACAACGTCATGACTCATATGATTATATGACTCTCTTTACTGAGCCATGTCGAGATACTTGGAGTGAGTTGGTTTGATACTCCAAAACATGTCGTTAATGGCAGAGAAGTGACAAACTGGGGCATCGCCCGGACGGATTCCGAGGTATCGAAGGGCTTCGACATCTGGTTGCCAAGCGTATGTGTCGTAGTGACAAACGGCGGTGGTCTGGATGGCGTTACCGGAGGTTGGGCTAACTAAAGTGATGTCGTAATGACCAATGTCTTGTTGGTGGTGACAATAGTACACAACATAAGGGTAGACCATCCTATGGCATGCTGCTGCTGTATTGCCTGGTACAACCAACTTCTTCACCTTTGTTACCACATAATCTTGTATGCCATGAGCTACCTCAATGTTGTTCCTCATCATTCTTAATTGAACATCATTTGTCCCTAACTCCTTTACAACAAAATCTACAATATCCTCCATGGATTGTGCACAAGTCCTGTCATATAGATATGCATAATTTGATATAAAATTAATTTATTAAATTATAAGGTTGATGCGTACATGATCAAACATTATTTATTGCTATAAAGTCTAGCTCTAATATTATTGTAGATGGAAGAAACTTGGATCCAACGATCAGACCATTAATAAGTTAAGCAAAAAGTAGTGAAAGTTACAAAAAAAAAGGAACGAGTTAAATAGTTAAAATCCAACTAGTTAACCTATTTTCCGTGTTTTTGGTCACTTTTACTACTTTTTACTTTATTAGTTGAAGGCCTGACAAAAATGGTTTTATCAGACGATCAAATCTAAGACTTACAAAAATATATTTTGAGCTAGTTTTGTTTGAAAGAAACTTCTCATATTACTTTGGAATACTAGCTACTATGAAGTAAAAATCTTAAAATCAGAACTCTAATTTCAAAATTTTGATTTTAAAAGTTTTATGACGAAAAACTATGCTCCCTCTGTCATATATATATTAGTTTCACTGGTTTCCAATTTTACTTGTCTCATTCTCTATATTTTGGGCCTAAATATATAGCAAATTATAAGGAACTTGATCAATAATAGAAAATGTTACTCACTCCCAAGTCCCACCTTGACAACTTATAAATTCCCTACATTTCACTAACTATAACTATCAACTATTATACCAACATTAAAATGCTTCAATAAGTCAATTGAAAGCTCGTCCAACTTTGAATAATTAAGTCAATTTATAGAGGAACTGGGAAGTTCTAGAGGATCCAAACACTTTTATAAGTGATTATGTCTTTTTCATTTGTTTTGCTTATAATTTTATTAAGAATCTACTTAATTATTAATTTGATATAATAGAGATAAATAGTAAAGATAGAGCTACGTAAATGTAAACGTAGGATATTACCTATTTTCTTTCTTCACCTTTGGTCTTTGCAAACATATACCAAGAGTCTCCCTTATCGCTGTTGCTTCTGCAGATTCAGACTTTATCGAAAACAAGTTAAGAATTTCTGCAACTTTATCTACTGAAAAAGGGATAGATTGAGCAATTTTTTTCGGCAAACAAGGACGTTTTTTAGTCTTTTGAAAATCATGCTTCAACTTCATTCCAAGACGCAAACTTTCCTCCACGAAAAATACTGACCCGCCTAAGTTTTCTTCCTTCACCTCAGAATCCTTTGAGTTTGCATTGTGTATGAAATGATGATGATTATGTGAAGCTTTTATAGAATTTTTCTCATTGATGTTGTCTGGATTGTAACGCCAAGCAGCAACAGTCCAAGGCTGATTTTCACTAGCAACAGTTTTATCCTTCTTGGTGGTGACAGTGTTGGTGGTGGCCGCATCACTAACTGGCTCAACTGCATTAGCATTAGTGTCTGGATTGTAACGCCAAGCGGAAACAGTCCAAGGCTGATTTTCACTAGCAAAAGTTTTATCCTTCTTGGTGGTGACGACGTTGGTGGTGGCCACATCATGACTAACTGGCTCAACTGCATTAGCATCAGTTTCTGGATTGTAACGCCATGCAGAAACAGTCCAAGGCTGATTTTCACTAGCAGCAATTTTATCCTTCTTGGTGGTGACAACGTTGGTGGTGGCCACATCATGACTAACTGGCTCAACTGCATTAGCATCAGTTTCTGAATTGTAACGCCAAGCAGAAACAGTCCAAGGCTGATTTTCACTAGCAACAGTTTTATCCTTCTTGGTGGTGACAGCGTTGGTGGTGGCCACATCATGACTAACTGGCTCAACTACATTAGCATCAGTTTCTGGATTGTAACGCCAAGCAGAAACAGTCCAAGGCTGATTTTCACTAGCAACAATTTTATCCTTCTTGATGGTGACGGCGTTGGTGGTGGCCACATCATGACTAACTGGCTCAACTGCATTAGCTACAGTTTCTGGATTGTAACGCCAAGCAGAAATAGTCCAAGGCTGATTTTCAATAGCAATAGTTTTATCCTTCTTGATGGTGACGGCGTTGGTGGTGGCCACATCATGACTAACTGGCTCAACTGCATTAGCATCAGTTTCTGGATTGTAACGCCAAGCAGAAACAGTCCAAGGTTGATTTTCACTAGCAATAGTTTTATCCTTCTTGGTGGTGAAGGCGTTGGTGGTGGCCACATCATGACTAACTGGCTCAACTTCATTCGCACCAGTTTTTGGATTGTAACGCCAAGCAGAAACAGTCCAAGGCTGATTTTCACTAGCAACAGTTTTATCCTTCTTGGTGGTGACAGCGTTGGTGGTGGCCACATCATGACTAACTGGCTCAACTGCATTAGCATCAGTTTCTGAATTGTAACGCCAAGCAGAAACAGTCCAAGGCTGATTTTCACTAGCAACAGTTTTATCCTTCTTGGTGGTGAAGGCGTTGGTGGTGGCCACATCATGACTAACTGGCTCAACTTCATTCGCACCAGTTTTTGGATTGTAACGCCAAGCAGAAACAGTCCAAGGCTGATTTTCACTAGCAACAGTTTTATCCTTCTTGGTAGTGACGACGTTGGTGTTGGCCACATCATGACTAACTGGCTCAACTGCAGTAGCATCAGTGTCTGGATTGTAACGCCAAGCAGCAACAGTCCAAGGTTGGTTTTCACTAGCAACAACTTTATCATTCTTGGCGGTGTAAGGCTTGTCGAAATTAGCCATTTTCTCCTTGGTGTTTATTGTAATTGGCTCAATAGCTGATTCAAAGTGGGGAAAAACAATTAAGGAAAAAGAATCACCACATAAACTACTCCTCTTGTGTTTATTAGTTTACATGTTTCTTTTGCACAAAATTTTAGGAAAAATAGTGTTGTGGGGCATAGAAAGAAAGAAAAAGAATTAATTTATATTAAAGTTGAATGGGTGTCATGGAAAGTTAGTGGGAACATTCCAAAAATAGAAACAAAAGAAATGTGTAAACTAATAGGGGACATTCTAAAAAAGAATACGGGTAAACTAATAAAAATTGGAGGTGAGTATTATATAACGAGGTATATATTAATTGACTAATGTTTAAGTTAAGCTAAGTTTGCATTTCAGTCAACCAAAAAGTTATTTACGTAGCAAACATATCTCTTGCTGTCTGAAGCTAAGTCAGTCACCTAAAGACATTTACTAAACAACCTTAAGTCTTTGGTTTCCATATTTCAGTTGAATACTAAAAACTGAAAGACCAGATTCAATAACAAATGGGCCTAGGGTCTAAAGATTTGAGACCAGATTTTACTTATATTACCCATGACTCACCTACTAGGTGGACTAATCAGGCTGAATTTGATGATTCTAATACCCCAGCTCATTGAAAGGAAAAAAAGGAAAAGAAAACAAGTGAGATAACTTAGGAAAAGAAAACAAGTGAGATAATTTAGGAAATAAAACAAAGTTGAAAAGCAGGCTATATATATAAATAATATAATACCTTTCTAGTTTTTTAATAGTTACACCTACACCTTTTTACGCATATTAATACAAAACTTTGAGAATATTTATTTCTAATTTTGTATTTGTAAATATTAAAAAAATATGCATATTAATAAAATACATATATATTAAAACGAATCTAATAAGATTTCACATGATTATGTTTTTATTCACGTATAAATCACAAATGATGGTCAAAGTAAAATTTGTGAATACTGAACAGTGTAAAATGTCAAAGTGTAACAATAAAAAAACGGAGGTAGTAATTCACCATTACCGTGGAGTAGATTTTCCTTGATAGCTTGCGGCATGGGGACTTTTGGTAACTTCATCCTCCAGTAGTCCTCTTGCTCGCAACTTGATGCATAAAATGCTAGAAAAGCAAGCTGAAAAAATACACGGGGAACAAGATGCAATAATTATTTGATTAATAATGTATTATAGATTAGTTATGATACAAAGAAAAAATTATCATAGATGAATCAACAATAATAATATTGTATTATATTATGGGTACGGTTTATCTTCTTGACACCAGGGACTCAATCCAGTTACAACTAAAACTCTCCCATCTTCATGCATGTACGTCAAAAAATCCTTAAACTATTAAGCAGTTTTGATTATTCAATGCTTCCACGTCTCAGGTGTCACAATAAGGTTTTGTTTTCTTCAACTTATATGTATTAATCTTATTTTTTTCTCATATGAATTGGAATTAAGTCTTCCCTAATATAACTTGCAAAAGCTATGTTACTCCAACATGGATACAAGTGTTGTATCCGAGTAAGGATCAGAGGATCCAACACTCCAAAAATTAAGCCGATACTCTGACACGGTTAATAGAGTGTTTTGATCAATTTTCTCGACACGTCTATCAATTGAAGTGTCAGAAAAAAATTTCCCGACACTTTATTTTTTCGAAAAAATAATAATTATTATCTTAGTAATTAAGTATCAAGTTCTAACAAAAAATCGATTATAAGAATCAGTTTCTTCCTATAAAATATAGATAACGTTGAAACTTTTTTATTTCCCTTTCTTTGTCACTTTTTTTTAATCTTGGGATCCAAATTTTTGGATCAACCATTGTGTATACTCTAAGCTTTTACTTTCTTGAAAATCAGCATATAACTTACTTGAAAAAGTGAAGGACACTAAATGAAGAAGTCAAAAAAGTAAGAAAGAGAAAGTTAGAGGAGAGTAACTTTAATTTATTTAATAAGAGTCTCACTCACCCAGTAACTATTTAAAAATAAAATTCACCCACCAACTCATTACTCAAATCAGTCGAGAAACAGAAAATATGACCAGTGTCCGCTTGCTCACGTCGGAAAAGATTTTCGGCATTCCAACACTTATAAATTATAAGTAACTCCAATCGATTCGACTCATCCTCCTCAATAAAAGCCCCGACCAACAATTGAACTCTTGATTTGGTGAATTATATATATTTCCAATTTTCAGATCTAAGGTTTATCATTTGAACCCTAAATCTAAAATTCTCTCCTTTGTCAACCTCGACACTTGATTGTCGACACTTTGTAGATGGACACCATTTCCAGGCGTGTCACGCGTCGTGCAGGCCCGTCTCGAACTATATAGAGGCCCTGTGCAATCTCATATTTGAAGAATTCAATAATGTAGTAGGTCATCCATACTTCATATAATCATATTATGAAAAAAATTAGTCCAAATAAGTAGATAAATTTTTTTTCTTTTTACTACTTGAACTTTCTCTATTTTGGGGCCCTGTTCCATGGAACATGTTGAACATGCTAAAAGCCGCCCCTGGCGTCGTGTCGAGTAGACACGCGACGACACTCGAGGTGGAAGAGGTCGGAGTAACATAGCTAAGGAGAAATGTGTTACTAGATCAAAACAGCTGACATGTGTCACTCAAGCCCAATTTAACCGGCAAAATTCAGATTATGAAAAGAACAAGAGATTTAATTTAAACTTTTTATTAAAGTAAACTTATTACTTAGTAGAGTATGATCTTACTTTACAAACTTAAAGTCAGTGATATACAAACTTAAAGCCGTGAGTGTGTCTTGTGACATACAAATTATATATATTTACTAAAGCGAGCTTTGCATGCATGTATATATCAGTGGCAGATCCAGGACTTGAACAACGTGGATTCGAACTTGTTTAAACTTAGAACAAAAAAATGGTCTTATATGCACGCGAAACGTGCAGCTAAATTTTACTATTAATACTTATATATACTTAAAGGCGTTAAAAAAACTTATATAAGTTTGACTAAAAAATCCTTAATGCTGTTAATAATTAACGACTCACCAATAGTTCGGTCTTTGTAATATAGTTTGGCTAATAGATTAATAATGCTATCAATAATTGATTGCTTGAGCAAGTTATTTGGACGAAAAGGGAAATTAAATTAGATTCATTTCCTATTAATACATTAGTACTTGGTGGGAGTGGAATATTTGTGAAGAAGCGAAGCTAGAAGACGGAGGATAAAAAAAAAAAACCAAAAATAAAAACATAAGTTGTAGTAATAAAAAACAAAGGGAGGGAAAAAAAAGTTAAAAAAAAATACAAGGTAAGGAAGCTATAAAATGAAGGATCAAAAGAAAAATAAAATCAAGAATAAAAACATAAGGTATAGTAATAAAAAAACAAAAGGAGAGAAAAAAAAGTTTTAAAAATACAAAGTAGAGAAGCTTTTTTTTGACAGGATAAGTAGAGAATCTATAAAGTGGAGGATCAAAAGAAAAATAAAACAAAAAACATGAAAAAAAGGAAAAAAGAAAAAAGCTTAAGACTTTTTTTTAAGCAAACGTATACATGCATGCACATGCATGGAGAAGAGCGAGCTTACCAAAAAAAATGCATGTGATTGCAGTCGGAAATGCATTATGTTTGGCAGGAAAATCAATGAACTGAAGAGAAGAGTGAGAACTGAGAAGGGAGATGTGGTTAAGGAGCTAGCTAGGCAATAGGCAGGCAGGAGTATTTATAGAGAAAGTGGACGTTTATTCGCGGGATGTGCGAGTTTGCATCTGTCACCCACATTAGTAACAAATTAAATACTTTTTTTGTAGGGTAGGTAGTAACAAATACTTTAATTATTGATACCAAACAAGAAGAAAAATTCGATCTATACAAATATATTAAAACGCGTGCGAAAGATCAAAGTCTATGTGTCACGTGGCGCTCTCTGCAGGGAAAAAATTTAGAAGTTATGTATTATAGGATTTGATCCCAAGATCTCAAGTACATATACTAAAGTCTTAACCACTAGACTAAGTTGTTTTTAGTGTTATTATCATAAAGTGTTATATTAATAAATGAAATTTTTTCTTACCCGGTACATAGCCCGGGTCTAATAACTAGTTGATACCTAAATGAAGATGGTACCATTTAAAAGAGATTTGAATACTAATTAAATTTACTTTTTTGTGTATCAATTACAAGAATATGCATTTGGTACCAATATAAGGTGATAGACGTGAGTTTCACATTTTCATTTATATAAATATTTTTTATATTCATTTTTTCACTGAAAGCGTCTATTAATTGGTGGATAAATAATGAAAAATATAATAAATAGTCTCATTATTCCAAATAAGGATTGGATAAACAAAGAAGTCACAATCTAAAAAAACGGATAAATAATAAAAGACAATGCAATGGAATTAAGTATTATACAATACTCTTATGCTTTCAGGTAATTAAGGTGACTCATTGATTGTAGTTCAAGTTGTCGTTGATTGAATCCTATTGTATTAGGATCTTTTTTCTTTCTTTCCGTTCATTTCTTATTTTCACATGATAACACTTAATTAAGTTAAAAAATAATAATAACTTTGCATAGTTTTCCTCCTTTATGCATTTCCAATCCTTGATTTAAGATTTGGACCATCCATTAGGATCCCAACACGTCTCAACCGGCTTAGATATACGTGTTCTTCACTGTAATAGAAATAGGTTTCAAGTTCAATAAGTTCTAATAAATTCATAAAAGTCCAAATAAGTTCTAGCATCTTATTAACAAAGTTTTAATTAGATCAAATTAGTTTATATAAGTTCAAATAAGTTCAGACTAGTTTAGAAAGATTCAGTTTAATAACTTTAACAAAGACAAAGTGAAAGAGAGAAGCTCTCAGCATTTTCTCCCTAGCCCCCTAGCCCGCAAAACCCTAGTCCAAAAGAAAAAATCCCCAAATCAATTTTGTAATCTCTTTGCTCCAAATCTCAACCATGAATGCAAATTTCTTACTCAAGTTCTGCAATTAGCCTTAATTGTAGGTTTGCGATTGTCCAAAGCTATAGTTAATACGCTTTCTCTCTTCTGTCAGTTCATTAAGCATCCGGATGGTGTTAATTTGCAGGGTAATTATAACCCTAAATGTTGGCAGGGCTATATCTATAGTTGTTGCTTAAGCATGCAATTTAAGTGTATTAGAGTGGTGATTTGTCTTCCTTTTGTGATGACGTGGACTCAATTTCTGGGGTTCAAGTACAAATTTAGGGTTAGGGTTAGGGTTAGGGATGGAAAAATTGGGGATTTGATGGGTCATTTAATTCCCGTGCTGAGAGAGAGAGTTCATAAATTTTTTTTGTTTTCCTTTCATCATTTCGTTTCTCTGGGATGGTTTTCACTCTCCTAGTGCTTTCATTTGGCGTGCTGCTTTTGGGTGTTTGTTCATAAGTTTGGATTTAGCATTTAATGCGATGAGATTTTACATTGATAACTCTGCACTAAGGTACATTTACCATCTCAAAGTAAGATCTTTCGCTTGCTATAAATTGGAATTATTTCTGGTAATTGGTTATTATCACTCAAACTTTCTTCTTACATTATGTATTACTGAGTTGTGCTTAGTTGTTTCTCTTCCTTTCATCCTTCTTATTTGTCTTTTGATAAGTATATTCATGGCGTCTCCTTCTTTCAAAGATGTGGTACTTAATTCTGTCCCTGTTGTTTCTAACCCTGGTGATGATAATGGTAACCCTATTGATCATGGTCCTGTTGGTGTGCCTAGTGCTGATGTGCTTCATGCAGTGTCTCTTGATCCCCCTGGTCCTCCCTCTTTTCCTGAGGTCATTGTGCTAGATGACCTCCCCCAGGTACAACGTGATATTGTTGATTTATCTCAGTCTTGTCTGGTGGGTAAAATGTTGGGCGAACCGATTGATCTTAGAACTATTATTTCTAGAACAAGGGCTGATTGGAGTTTTTGCAAAGGTGATGTTGATTTTCTTGATATGGGGAATCATTGGGTTCTAATTCGCTTTGCTAATCCTGGTGACCTATTTCTTGTCTGGTCTGAAAGACCATGGCATGTTATGGGTGAGCTGTTTGTTATCTATCCATGGAGGGCTCATTTTGATCCCTTTGTGGAAGAGATTAAGTATGTTGATCTTTGGGTAAGAATTCCTCGCTTTCCTACTGAACTGCTGAACTTTGAGTCTGTTGCTAATTTGTTAGCTGCAAATTTTGTTGGGTCTTTGATTAAACTAGATGCTAGGTCCCTTTTAAGGCATAAAATAAGGTTTGCTCGTGCTTGTGTTAGAGTAGACATCACTGTCCCTCTTGTTGAGTATGCTGAAATAAAACGAGCTGGTGGTGTTGACTGTGGGTATCTCATTTGGTACGAGGATTTCTCGGTTGGGTGCTCTTTTTGTGGTTGTGAATCTCATACCATTGATTTGTGTTCTGTATTATCTCCTCCTAAGCATGAACGTAAGGTTTTGATTTTGCAAAATCCGAAGAAAAAGTGGTTAGCGAGTTTTTGGGCAATGCTAATAGGCAAGCAATGCCTTCCACCACAGCTGAGCAGGTTAATGTGGTGGAGGCTAGGCTTAGGCATGTTTCAAGACCTCGTCTTGGCCACCCTGGTCCTGTCTTTGGTTCTGGCTCAAAGAAGTTTCCTGGTAAAGTCTTTTCTGGTGCTGCTAAAGCTTCTGTAGCTAAGGGTGTTGTTATTTCAGACACTCATGTGCAAAATGTTTCTCGAACTGCTATGTTATCTCTCCCATTGGCTGATGTTAAAGGTTAGAGTCCTATGAAAGAAAATGTGGTGGTAGATGTTTCTTCCTCTGATGATGAGTCTAGTAACTGTGCTGTGCTCCCTCCCCTTCCTTCAAATAGCTCTCTGAAAGTTGCTCTCCCCAAGGCTGTGCACTCCCCAGTGCCCCTGGGGGATATTAAGCCTAAGCCTCTCCCCTCTGCTGATATATGTAGCCCTATTCCTTTAAGGGTGGTGTACCCTGAGGATTTGTTTGCTACAGCTATGCTTCCAGATGCTCCTTTCGATGATGCTGAAGGTAATGACTTGTTTGCTGAGATGCATGGCTCCTCTGATGTTGAAGATGATACGTATATTATGGATGAGCCAGTGGATGATGTTATGTGTGAGGATTATTCCTCGCAGCCTGGTAACTCTTTCCATTCTATCTTCTCAGACCATTCTATTGTGAAGCATATTGAAAGTATGGGGGTTGAAGGGGCTAGTCTTGCTGAGCAGCTCTCTTCCCCGAGTTCTGCTAAAAGAAGGAAGGGTATGGTTGAAGCAGATTCAGCCAGTTCTGAGTTGAAGAGGAGCAGGCTGTAAGCTTTGGGTACTTTTCTATACCATCTGTTAATCTATGATTATTAGTTCTTGGAATGTTCGAGATTCGAGAAGGCCTCTTATTTTGGAAGAAATCAAATCATTTTGTAAATTAAATAATGTTAGTATTATTATGATGATCTGTGAAACTAAGGTGTCTTCCCCTCCTTCCGAAGGGTGGATACGTCACAGTGGGTTCTCTTCGTATGATTACCTTCCTTCTATAGGATTAGCAGGTGGTATGTGGATTTTGTGGAAGGATATACCTTCTAATCCGTTCTCAATGTCAATTATTAAAAAAACTTCTCGCTTTTGGGCTTGTAATATAAAGCTTATGGTGTTAAATATTAGTTTTACTCTAATTTTTATCTATGCTCCCCCTAATTATAACCTTAAGCAAGATTTCTGGGATGAACTTATTGTCTTTCTTAATAATCTTAGTGGACCTTTTTTAGTTATGGGTGATTTTAATGAGTTAAGTTCTCAACAAGATAAGAAAGGACTAGGTGCTCCTTTTAGTTTTGCTAGACTAATGTATATGAATAATTTCTTTGCTGCTGTTGAATGTATTGAGCTTCCTTTCTATGGAAATCCATATACTTGGCGCAAGTCTAGGGATAGTAATAATAATTTATTCGAGCGCTTAGACAAAGGTATAGCTTCGTTATCTTGGGTTAATTTATTTCCTAGTTCAAGAATACAGCATCATGCATTTACCTCGTCTGATCATTAGCCTATATCTATTCAATTACAACACCCTAATATTCTGAAATCCCCCCCGTTTAAGTTTGATAAATTATGGTCTACTAGAAAAGATTTTGAAGTATTAGTCTATAAATCTTGGTCTCATCGATTTACGGGCTCAAATATGTATTGTTTGCTAAAGAAATGCAAGCTTCTTAAATCAAATGCTAAAAAATGGGTAAACACAAGATTTGGTAATATTAATAGGCAAATTAAGATAGTCGAGGAACAATTAAATAAGCCGCAACTTATCATTTTGGATCAAGGCATTTCTGGATCGCTCGGTATACAACAGGATAGACTATTAAAAAAGCATTCTAAGTTACTTGAATTTCAGAATGAATATTGGAAGATTCGAGCCAAGTCTAATAATCTGAAATTGGGTGATTCTAACACCAAATATTATCATGCGTGTGCTTCTATTAGGCGTAATCGCAATCTTATTACTTCTATATTAGATTCCGATAATGATTTAATTTCGCACCCCAAGGAGGTGGAACAGTGTTTTACAACCGCTTTTAAGAATAGATTTCTATCAAATAGTGATTGCATATTTAATTCAGAGGTAGATTTTGATTTACTTGAGAGCATAATATCGGTAGAAGATAACAATGAACTATGTGAGGACATTTCTGAGGAGGAAATTAAGGAAGCATTATTTGATCTAGCCCCTGATAAAGCTCCAGGACCGGATGGTTTTACACCTTTTTTCTTTCAGAAGTATTGGTCTGTGGTTGGTAATTCGGTAGTTAGGGCAGTTAAAGTCTTTTTTCACTTCGGAAAAATACTTAGAGAAGTAAATCATACGTTTATTAAGTTAATTCCGAAAATAGATAACCCTTCTAATCCAAATCATTTCAGACCAATTAGTCTTTGCTCCTCCATTTATAAAATAATTTCGAAAATTTTGGCTAACAGACTGAAAAAAGTCCTGGGTAAAATTATTCATCCCCTACAAGGGGCGTTTGTCCCGGAAAGATTAATTCAGGATAATATTTTATTAGCCCATGAAGTTTTTCATTCATTTAAGAACAAAAAGGGTAAGGAAGGGTGGCTTGCTATTAAGCTTGATATGGAAAAAGCGTATGATAGACTGGAATGACCCTTTATTCTAGAAACTTTTCGAAAGCTAGGTTTTTGTGATCAATGGGTTAATTGGATAAAACAATGCATTACAACTGTTTCCTTCTCAGTTTTAGTCAATGGGATCCCTGGAGAGATGTTTATTCCCTCTCGGGGTATTCGTCAAGGCGATCCTTTATATCCTTATATATTTATTCTTTGTGCGGAAATTCTTGCTCGACTTCTTTTTCAAGCCAGTGGGCTTGGGTCGAGATTAGTAGGGGTTACTTTAGGTCATTCGAGGGTTAATATTCCTTTCCTAACGTTTGCAGATGATACCATGATTTTTTTCAAAAGCTAGTTCAGAGAGTTGCTACGCTATTAAAGCTATTCTAAATAAGTATTGTTCTATGTCTGGTCAATTGGTGAATTATCATAAGTCGGCTTTTCAATGCACAACCAATACTTCTCCTGAGTTACTACTTGAGTTTCAGGAGATCCTCCAGATGGATAGCTCCTTCTCTCTGGGGAGTTATCTAGGTTGTTCCATAGTGTGTGGTAAAGTTACTAAAGCCACGTTTAGTCCGATTCAAGAAAAGGTAAATAATCAATTAACCAAATGAAAAGCAAATTCGTTGTCTCAAGCAGGGCGTACTATTTTGCTTCAATCTAATCTTGCTACTAAGGCAAATTTCCAGATGCAAAGTTTTTCTCTCCCTCCTGCTATTCTGTCAGGGCTGGATAGAACCTATAGGAATTTCTTATGGAATAAGCCCCCTGATTCTAAATCTCCCAACCTAATTGGATGGGATAAAGTGTGTCAACCTAAGATGTTTGGTGGGCTGGGTATTAGGAAAGCAAAAATTAATAATCAAGCTTTACAATTGAAGCTTCTTTGGAAGATTATTAAAATGCCAGATAACTTATGGGTTAAGTTAGTCCGTCATAATAAGTATTTAAAGCAGGCTAGTTTATTTTCTTATAAGGTTAAAGCTAATGTGTCTTGGTAATGGCGTAAACTAATGAATTTAAGAATCCTTTTTAAGTAAGGCCTTAGATGGTCTGTGGGCGATGGAAGGGCCATTTCTTTTTGGAATGATAATTGGGCGTTTAATGTGCCTATTTCGAATAAGTGTATTCCTGTGTTAGGGTCTGAAGATTTTTTGGTTAGTCATTTTCTACTGGAACATGGTCAATGGAATAGAGAGCTGCTTGCTCAATTTGTCCCACAATCTATTATGTATGTTATTACTAATATATTTGTCCCTGTTAATCAGGTGTCAGATGAGGTATTCTGGGGCTTAACTGCGAATGGTGAGTATTCTGTTAAGTCGGGTGTTGCCCTTCTTCAAGGCTATGGTTTGAATCCCCCTGACAAAATTTCTTATAATTGGATTTGGGGGCTGGATATTCCTCCCAAAATTAAATTTTTTATGTGGAAAATCTGCCAGAATGGCTTGCCTACTAAGAAGCGATTAGAGAGTAGTTATGTGTTTCTTCCATTAGAATGTGTTTTCTGCAATTCTCCTGCTGAAACAGATCATCATTTGTTCTTGGATTGTCCGTTTGGAAAGAACGTCATAGAATCTATGTGCTTAGCTGGGGTGCCGATTTCGTTGCCGGGTATTGGCTCCTCGTCGTCATTTATTGAGTATGTCTGCGGCTTATATTCTTCTGTTGGGGCTAATAAGATGTAGACTATTGCCATAATGTGGTGGTTTATTTGGTATGCTAGGAATCAAATTTCTTTTAATCGAGATTCCTTTACCCCAGTTGCGTTAGGAATGATGATTAAGTCTTTTATTAGTAAGTGGACTAGTGTGGCAAGGCTTTTGAGTGGTCCCCCTGGTCCCGTGATTAGCAGGCCTAGGTCAAATAGGACAGGCATTACCTGGTCTCCTCCTCAGGCTCCTTATGTTAAGCTCAATTTTGATGGGTCAGTTCTTAAGGATGGTGCTGCTTCTTATGGTTTTGTTTTACGAGATGAGGAAGGTAAGGTCCTGTTATGTGGTGCTAGTTCTATTGCAGATAATCTCTCTATTTTGGTTGCGGAAGCTTGGGGGTTAAGGAAAGGTATCCTAGGTGCTCTTTTTTTGGGAGTCAAAAATTTGGTTATTGAAGGGGATAATCTTTCGGTAATTCAAGCCATAAAAAGAATTTGGAAAATTCCATGGTCTATTTATTCTTTGATTCAAGATGCTGATTTAGATTTACAAAAGTTTGATTCCGTCATCATACAACACATTTTTAGAGAAGCTAATTTTGCTGCGGACTGGATGGCCCATTATGGGCATTCCACTGCTAATCTGTGTTATCATTTTTCTTGTTTGGATATTTCTTTTTCACAAATCATCCGTAAGGATGCTTTAGGGTGGCCCGTTCCTTGGGTTCCTCCCTAGTTTTCTTTCTGGCTAAAAAAAAAAAACAAAGACAAAGTGAAAAGAACCTACCCTTTTGGTTGATTAATTATAAGAAATTTTAATTTAATAATTTAAAAAATACGTTTTTTTAGATAGGTAAGTTAAAGTCACTTGTAAGGAGGGGGTAAATTAAAAATTCCCCTTACAAAAAATGAGACTCGATCCAATCATCCCAAAAGCCAATATTCTACCAGGCTATCACTTGCTGCTCAATAATTTAAAAAGTATTGCTTGTGAGGACTAGATCTTACAAACTACTAGTAGACTAGTAGTAGTAGTTAAAACTTGTCCTTGAGCCAATTTATACTTCCATGTTACAAATGGCTTCTCCAACATTCTCCAACTCTCATTGCATGGCTACTTTGAAACTCGTTTCCTCGTGCCTTCAAGCATTTCATCACACACTTGGTGGGCGTTACCTCTCGATTCCCAGGAAAATATTCATTCGCCTCAAATTTAGAGCTAGTAACCATGGTTACGAAGTTTTTATTTTCTTTAAGCAACATCTCAAACATTTGCCGGTAGGGTGAAAGTTCGGTGTGCGGTTTGGATTAGGGCCTAATCCAATCCGATCCAAACAAAATTTGGATTATAATTTTCCAATCCGAATCCAAAACAATTAGAGTTTGAATCCGATCCAATCCAATCCGAATTTTCATACTCTAAATTGGATCCGATCCGAAAATCCGATTTTTTTAAAACTCTAGTTTCTCGATGAAATAAATCAAGCACAACAACAACCTAGTAGACTTAGAAAATGAGGAATTAAGTGCTGTTAGGGTTCTAGGGGAAGGGTGGAAGTGCTACACCTCCTAGCCTACGGACTATGCTTTTAAAAAAAAAATTAGTTAAGCATTTAAGCCCAATCAAGATAAATAATACAAGGCATATTACTATTTGGTTATATTGGATTTTTGGATCCAATTACCCTCAATCCAATCCGATCCGAAAATCCAATTTTTCAAAAAATCTTAATCCGTATCCAATCGGAACACATTTCGAATCCGATCCGAATTACTAATTCGGATTGGATTGGATTGGATTTTGAATTTTATCCGAATAACTTTCACCCCTATTTGCCGGCAACCATTTACCCATTTGTTGTGCTCAACTATCCTCTTTTCTTTAGTTTTTTTATTTCTTCTCAGCATTTGATTAAAGATTGAATGTTTTACACCCTTTTTAGTTAGTTAACTAGTTATTAGGCCCGGACTATGTTCCGGGTAAGAAAAAATTTCATTTATTAATATAACACTTTATAATAATAACACTAAATACAACTTAGTCTAGTGGTTTAGACTTTAGTATATGTACTTGAGGTCTTGGTATCAAATCTTATACTATACAATTTCTAAATTTTTTTAATGTAAATGGATTACATGAACTAAAACTCCCTAGGGAGAGCACCACGTGGCACATAGACGTTCTTTCGCACGCCTTTTAATATATTTGTATAGATAGGAGATGGATAATTGATTTTTAAAGATTTCTCCTGATGGTGTCTTATTTTGCATCATTTGGTTTAAATGTAGTTTTGCTTCATTTTTTTTAGGAAACCCACAAAAGGGCTTAATTTAAAACTCCCTCCGTTTCGAATTAAATACAACAAATTCACTTTTATGTATGCTGAGACATTATTTTATTTGACCACAGATATTTATAATTACATATAAGTAAAAATTATAAAAAATACATTTTATCAAAGTATGTCACGAGACGAATCTAACAAAGTCCCACTTGACTATGTTTTTCATCATGTATAAATCACAAATTTTAGCAAGTCACAGTGAAAAGTGTGAATAGAGTAAAAGTAGATTTGTTGCATTTAATTCGGAACGAAGGAAGTGGATCAGATCGAGCAACGTCCACAACAAAATAAGGGAAATCATCGTCCCAAATGTGAACACTACCCATCTCAACAGACTGAGGATGAGC
This sequence comes from Beta vulgaris subsp. vulgaris, assembly GCF_026745355.1. NCBI lineage: Eukaryota > Viridiplantae > Streptophyta > Magnoliopsida > Caryophyllales > Amaranthaceae > Beta > Beta vulgaris. Next base: position 988,069 of record NC_079205.1, on the reverse strand, counting down.
TAACAAATGAGCAACCTTATTACCTACACATTTAATGAAAGACCAAACAACACAATCAAAGTAAGAAAATAACTGCAAAATACTATCATCTAAACTAAGGGAAAAAGTGTTCGATCCTGAGTTGAAATCACTAACAAATTGTCACATTCTACCACCACTTTGCGGAGTCCCTGATTCATCTTTAATTAGAGCATCAATCATCATGACATGAAATTAGTTCATGGATCATGAACAACTTGCAAAATATGTTTGGTCATTGTGACCAACTAAGAAATTGGTCACCTGGTGAACAAAGAAAAAATTTGTCATGAGAAAAGTGGGCCCACAAAATAGTGGGAAAATGTGTAACACAATTAACTCCCCCCATGTCAACCTGTCTTGGATTTGGAAGCCAAAGATGGAGCCAAAGCTAAAGTATTTCTTTTGGCTCCTGTGGAGAGACCGAATCCCACATAAAATGCTTCTTGCCCTTCGAAATATTGTCCCTAACTCCTGTTGTCCTCGCTGTCACCTTCCTAGTGAAAATTCAGCCCATGTGATCCGTGATTGTGTGTTCTCTATGGAGATCTGGAAAGCATGTGGTTTTGATCCCCTCCCCCTCTTATGCTTCAATGATTGGCTCCGAAACAATTTGGAGGTTGATTTAAGGTTTAAAGGGATTGAGTGGGCGGACATCTTTCCATATTTATGTCATGAAATATGGAAGAATAGGAATGACTGCAGCATTAATGGGGCTTCCCCTTCTTCAGCTGACGTTATCATCCCCAAAGCCATATCGCTGTCTCTTCTTCTTATTCAATCCAAAAAGTCCATTGTCCTACCCTCCCTTGCCCCTCGAAGCACGGGGCCTCCTCCTTCTCAGACCACTCGTCCGACCATCCATGTAGATGCATCTTTCACACACCTAGCGGACCCCATGGGTACCGGGGGTGTGGCTAGAGACGAGAGGGGGTTTTGGATCATAGGATTCGGGACTAGGAGTTTTGCGATAGATGTGGTCATGGCTGAAATCATGGCCATTCAACAGGGTTTGTTTATTGCTAGGCAGTTTAGGTTACTTGAGGCCATTATATTTACTGATTGCATGAATGTAGTAGGATTGTTGTATAATCATGAGAGTTGTGCTGACAAATATATGAGTGCTATTTTTGAATGCAGAAAGTTATGGAGGGATCTCCCCCTAGTGACAATTGAGCATTGCAGCCGGAAGGACAATCAAGTTGCGGATTTGCTTGCCAAGGAAAGTAGAATTAAGGATGGTAGTTGCAATGTAACTAGGATGTTCCCAACTCCCCCTAGTTATTGTAATACGGCTTATATTGCAGATTTTAAAACTCGTTCTAATATGACTATATAATATGTGGCTTACATTTTTCACCAAAAAAAAATGTATTTGCCAAATTAAAAGGCTATATTTCAAAAAATACAAATTAGAAAAATAAAAAAGTTACCAATGATCATTTTTTTGAGATCTATAAAATGATATTTATTTCGCCATATTTTGAAACACTTCAAAAAATAATAATTTTGAAGTAAAAAGGAAGAGAGAGAAAACTCGTGAACTTTTTTTTATGTCATGGGTGCCTAGGTGAGTTGAATTTGTGATTTGGTCATAAGCCATAACATTTTTTTTGGATGATGAGAGAGAAAGTTGTAGAGAAAAGGGATGAACATTTTTTTTCATGGGGTAAATGTTTTTATGGAAGTTTGTGGCTTTTAAATTGAACTGAGATTTGATTAGAATTCTATGTTCATCTATGAATCTTTACATGATTATTTGTTACTCTTTAACAATCCTCACATTGCCCCTCAAAAAAAAAAAAAAAAAAATCCTCACATTGGATATGATGGACGTACATTCTAATCGTGGTATATTATTTTCTTTTGAAATGGTAAGGAAAAGAATTATTAGGAGACCCTCTTCTTGAGAGGAATTCTCAATAGAATTAAGCTATTTGAGATTGTTCGCTTATATCAATTGATACATACATTGGAGTTAATTAGATGACCTACATTTAATATCCAATCAACCACTATATTGTCTTTTCTGGAATTATTTACCGTACCTCAAATTATTGCAGTAATGAATGGATGTCCTCAATTATATTGTAATCCCCCACAATTTTAAAGGATTTTCATAAATATATTAAAATATTTATGTAGCTATATTTAAATCCAAATGAGTTTGGAAAATGATTTGACTTTTAAAAAGGGTTGACTATTTTAAAAGTCAACTAAAATATTTTTCATAGCTTAATAAAATTTGTAATGTTTTAATTAAGCATGTTTTAATAAAATTTTTAATTATTAAAAGCATATTTGAAAAGAAAGCTTAATGGAATCGAAAGCCCAAAAGTGATAAAAAGGGACAGGATTATTTGATGACTAGAGTCCTAATGGGCCCATCTTATTAGTCATCAAAGTTTCAATTATTAAAATCTCTTTTCCTAAGCCCAAAAGGAAAAGCCTCTATTTAAATATCCTAAAAACCCAAATTTTGCCCTACACACTTTATTCTCTCTCCTCTTCCTTCGACTTTCTATTCTCTCTCTCCCTTCACCCGTTTTTTTTCTCTCACCAGAATCTGATTGGCCAGATTTCTCATAGTTCCGTTTCTTTTTAGCCAAAACTTCCTTCTTGAAAGTTGTAGATCTCAAAAATTATTGAATTTAAGCTCAAGAATCACTCAATTGCGATTCTTATTCTATCAGTTATGGCCTCTGCAAGTTTTGCGATTTTGCTGCCATAATTCTCTCGCGATTTCGGTATTTCACTCTTTTTCTTCCTTTTTCTTTTGATTCTTTTCCTTGTTTTCTTATATATTGATTTCATATATATTATATATTGAAAGAATAAATTTTCAAATTTGTTATTATTTTTAGATTGAAGTTTTAATCATCAAAGCATGGATTTTTAGGGTTTTAATTACTAGAAAACCATAGTTGTATGTTATACACTATGAACAATTTATGATTTTAAACATGTTTATATGTTTTAAAGAGAGTTATTAAAGTTTATAAGTGCTGTAATTTCAGAAAATAAGTATTTTAAGAGTTTTAAAGGATTTTTAATCACTAGAATAGTTGTACATACTAGGGATTAAAAATAACGAAAGTTTGTACGTAAAAACATTTTAAAACACGTTTAAGGGGTTTTGATCGTTTTAAAGTTGCTGTAATTTTTAGTACGTATATTTATTTCATTATTTTATTTTCTAGACGGAGATTTCGTAGTAGGAGACTTTTAGAGCGTAAAAGTGGCCTACAGATTTGTTTATACAAAGTACGTACATAGTCTACGTGCTATATGATTTAGAAACATGCTCTAAGGATGTTTTATTTATAAGTATCATGTATAGGACTCTGTTGTTCATATATATGATTTACTGGAATTGTTTTACATGTTATTTGCCTGTTTGCTACATGTAAACTAGTAGTATTTATGAGTATTAATGTTTGTATGGAAGTTTGATGCAAGCAGATAAGTCCAGTTTAAGTTTTAATTCGTGAGTGAATTAATGTAAGTAAGATTGAATCATGTGTTACATGGATTCGTGAGTATTAATTATTTATCTTATAAGAACCGTGGATCTTATTTGGTAAGTATGAGTTATACCTATATAAAGGTACAGTTTACTGTTGGCTAGGTTCAACAGGCAAGTTAGTAAAGAATAAAAAGAAGTTAAAGGAGTCTTGATTGATAAGTTGTGAACACTTGTTAATTCTAAGATAAAAAGGATTTCTGTGACGTTTATGTGAGTATTAGTTATGTGTTATGTGCTTGGTTGGTGTCAACACAAGTATTAAAATGTATGCAACGTAAAGTGAAACGAGAATAGGTTATAGACTTTAGACTGGTGCACGTCTAGAGTTGGACACTAAGGGTTGGGATTCATGGTGAGCGTGCCATGGGTTTTCCTAGGATTGGATTGATCACCTTTCCTCATTAGTTAAAGGTTCCTCGATATCGCAGGTCATTCTGGATTACGGAGTCATGACCGTATTTCCTATTTTCAGTATAGACAACTCGTCCCATAACTATTCCATTTAAAGAAGAAATAAAAGTTTAGAATCTAGTTCAATAGGAGTCATCTGCAGATTATTATATGTTTTATTATTATTTATTCCTGCAAGTTATATTTTTGTAGTATCATGTTTAGGGTTATGTATGTCTGATATATAGTACTCAGCTTTGCTGATTACGTGCTTGTCTGTGTTTGTGATCATGGCTTTGCCTATTGATCCTGTGGTGATCCTTCGGGGGAGCAGAGTTGAGACGACATTGACATTACAGGTTCGAAGATGCATATCATTGGGGAATCTGGAATGGAGAGGCTCTTGTATTACTAGAACCATTTAAGTTGTTTTCTAGGAGTTTATGTTTTCAGACAATAGTAGTAAGTTGGTGTGTTTAGTTTCTGACATTGCTATTGGTTTCATAAGTTTTAATAAAGTTGATTTTTAATAAGTTGTTTTCCGCTGCAAAATTCTGAGTAAGCCGAAACGTTATCACACGGGCGATAATGCCTGGGTAATTCTTTAAGGTATTTATAAAAGTGTTTTATAGAAATAGAGAATTATCGGGGTGTTACATATATTTTCTAGTTAATCATGGTAATATATATATGTACATTAGAAGGAAAAAAGTACATATTTTTCAAGAGGTAAAAGGATATGTACTAGTGGAATCCCTATATCTTAGGGAAATCACTAGAAAACTAAAGTATAAAGAAAAATGAAACAAAAAAGAAATAAAAGAAAAAAGAAAAATTGGGGTACTTATAAGGTACTCTCATCCCTTGGAAGGCAAGCAATGGTTTGTGGAGACCCTTAGACGCCTAGCAACGGGGGTGCCAAACGAACAAAGGATAGGCACTTGTGGACTACGAACGGGGTTTAAAGCACCCTAGTGCTATCCGTGGGTACCATGGGATCCTAGGAATCTCCAAGTCAAAAAACGTTGATAGGCGCAGAAAAGTTGGAAAACAGCCCTGAAATAGGAATGTCAGACATAAAAACGTCGACGAGGTCTGAAAAGTAGAAAAATGGCCCTGAAACAGGCAAAGTGTGGCTTATATTGTCCACGTTTTTGGGTGTTCCCAGGGCTAGGGAGGCTTGGTTACCAGTACACGTGGAAGACACACCTGGGCCATGGGAAAAGGCCTTGGAAGGCAGACTCTTGTAGGGATGTTAGTGTGGTTGGTCAAGTAGGAGACTACCCCATCCCCGCCCAATTAACTAGGATGGGTACTTGTCTAGGTTTGGCGGGAGGTGAGGTAGGATTGGGGATGAAAATAGTAGAGAATTAAACACATACTTGCAAAATCGTAGAGTTTTCCAATACAAGAAAATATCACAATTTACAACATCTACATCAAACATGTTAATCAGTTGGGACGAGTTAACATATTATCATTCAACCTATTTAATTATTTGTATCAGTTGTGCCAGATTTAGGCTGAATATCTACAACCCATACCTAACCCATTTTATCAAATAGATGATTCGAGCCAACGCAAGTAATTAATATGTCGAAAAACCTTAACTCAAACTCGCTTATTTCGTTTCTAGCTAGTTCTTGTGTCGGCTCGGATCACCACCAAACATAAACAACATAATATATAAAAGGAGACCCCTAAGAGGCCAATTCCCATATATCCATACCCCCAATTTTCTCTCTCCTTAATTTATTTCGCTCGATCGACCTTCCGAGGTTCTCAATATAGTTTCATCGATACCTTTTGAATCAAGAAAAAATGGAGAAGATGTGTCACCGAAGGATAAACGTGCACAACGATGAGATTTTCAAGGATGATAATACGCACATGAACTATAGTAATCAAGATGATGAAGACCTAATTGATAAGATCTTGTTAACTGAGTACAATAATTTAATTTTTCTGAACTCTGCTGCACTTTGATAACTCTCTCTCTTAATTGATCCTGTTTGGCAATTAGAGGTTAGCTATTAGCAATTAACTGTTTGCATTAGCTACTGTTAGTGATTAGTTGATTCACTTGATTGTATTGGCTGGTTTGACTAGTTGTTTGTGTGAAAGTATTTGGTAGATATATGTTAGTGCGCCGATTGGTACTTATTATTAGGTAAAATGATCAATAAAGATTTTAGAAGAATCTATTGGTGTTTTTTTTGGTAAAAGGTAGTATATATGACCAACTTTAAGATATATTAATCATTACACAGCTAAATTTACAAAACTCTCTTCCAAAAAGCTCCTACTAGTAGCTTTTTTAAAATTAGCTTTTTGGGTTAAAATCTCTCTTTCAATCCTCTCTCAACCAATTAAATACTCTCATTAGAGATTTGGACTAATCGAACTTCTCTATTCATCTCAAACCTCTCTTTATACCCCAAAACTCTCTCAACCAAACACCCATTATTATCTACTTTTAGGGTTTTACCAGTTTGTGTTGCTCTATAATGTAGTTGTTTGTTTGATTTCTTCGATTTTAGATTATTGAACTTGTATTTTGATCATTTTGGTCCGGATGATGTCCCGGGTCAGTTACAATCATCATATATATTATTATTCATAAAAATCATAATTGATTTTATTAGCTTTTCATTAATTATCCACTTGCTAACTACTAACTACATGCGGCGCGGGAAGGAATTTCGCTCTTTTTGGTGCGACGCGCCAATGAATCAGAATACCCTAATTTAATTTTCTTTCGGAAATTGGAAACACGAGGAAAGGGGAATCCTTGCTTCTGGGGACATTGATCCGAAGCTCGAGTACGGTCCGTGCGCCGTTTTTCTTCTCTACCATGACGAATCAATTGATTTATTGTAGGCATCGCTCTTTCCTTTGTCCTTCCCCCCTATTTTTGCCCTATCACTAGTGATTACTCCCGATCCGAAGCACCCCTTTTCCATTCATAGAGAAATCCTATCGTTAAAATCAATAAAAAGGCCATCATACTTTCAATGACGATAAAATATACTAACAAATAGAGTTTTTTTTTTTGTCAGACGTAATTTTTTATAGTCACTTTTTACGAAAAACAACCTTTTAATTTTATTTTGCAATTTACAATCTTATACAAAAATTTTTTGCGAGATGAAACCTTTTGTTTTTTTCCGTCATTGGCTGTTACGTTTTTGGCATTGACTGTCAATTCGTTCACTTCCACCTATTTTACAATTCATTTCCCTCCCTTTTTTAGCTCTATTTTCCTCTTTTCTCTTATAAAACCCTTCGCTAACAAAATTGTTTTTTTGCATACAACTTTTCAACAGATTTTTGCACACAACTTTTCAACAGATTTTTGCACATAACTTTTCAAATGTTTTTTTTTGTTTAATTTAGGATAGAAAAGGGAGGGAAATGAATTGTAAGAGAGATGGGAGTAAACGAACTGAAAATCAACGCCAAAAACTTAACAGTCAATGATGGAAAAATGAAAAAGGTTTCATCTCACAATTTTTTTTTTGTTTAAGGTTGTAAGTTGCAAAAGAAAAAATTGAAAAGTTATTTTTTGCAAAAAAAAAAAAAAGTGACTATAAAGATTGTTTATAACAAAAAAAAAAAACACTAATTCCTATTATATTTTTTCATTGAAAGCACTAGTTGTAGTTAGCAGGTAGATAAATAATGAAAAATTGGTAATCCCATTCAAATTAAGTAATTGGATAAACAAAGAAGTGACAATCTAAAAAGAAAATAGATAAATTATTAAAAAATGAAGGAATTATCTTTATTATATAAAAAAAATAGGAGAGGAATTGGTGTCCACCCTAAATTATAAATATACCTTCAATTAAAAAAAAATCTAACTCATATTTACCATTTTTTTGAAAAACAAAAGGAAAGGTCAAATTACACGACAATTCTATCAAATTTTAAGACCTTTATCAACTTAATTGTCAATGTCTATCCTCATTGAGCTATGACAAATATCTAATTGCTAGATGTTTACTAACATGTGTATTAAGGAATAAAAAAGTAATAAAAGACAATAAGAAAAAAAAATATTTTTGTTTGTAGTTTTTTTATCTACCTTTTAATATATAAAAGCACTAGTTGTGTTGCATGAACACTGTTTATTTTTCACGAACAATATTTGTTAGTTGTATAAACACCATTAGTAGATATGTGAACGCTATTTGTAGCTACATAAACACTACTACTATTTCTTAACATTACATTTTTCGAGGTCATTTTTTTGGTTGACTAACAATTTCACCTTTACTCTAATTGGGTTGCATAAAAACTATTTATATATCATGAACACTTGTTATTAGGTGCATAAACACTATTTATAGTTACATGACTAGCGTCGTATTTTTCGAAGTCACTTTTTTATTCATTGTCTCTTGTACATTTATAGAATTACAGTTATACCCCTGCGTGCTAGATATTTAGGGCCTGTTCTCCTCGGCATAAAACAGCTGAACTGAACTTATTGGAGCTGAACTGAACTGAACTTATCGGAACTGAACTGAACTGAACTGAATTGAATTGAATTGAATTGAATTGAATTAAATTATTGAATGTAATAAATATATAAATAATATTTTAAACAATAATAATATGAATATTAAATAATAATTATAATGATAAGTAATAATAATGAATAATAATAAGTATTTTGGATATTTTTAAATGATAGTTATAAATAAATAATATTAATAATCATAAATTAATAATAATAATAATTAATGATAATAATGATAATTAATAATAATTATTTTATATTATTTGTATTAAAATATATTAATACTTGATGATGATATATAATAACAATAATATCTAAGAAGTAAATTAATATTACTATTTTAATAATTAGTTTTAATAATATAAAAATATTTAGTAATAAAAATAATGATTGGGTTGGACCGCGAAAATTACATCATAAAACGTCTTGACGCGATTTGATTGGTTTATGGGCTAAAAAAAGTGGGTTTATTTGTGCTTTGACCTAAACCATATTCCTCCTAATAATAATAGTAATAATATGAGTAAAGGTATAATAAACAAAATAATATATAGAAACAACAACAATAATAATAATAATACTTAATAGTAATGATATATATTTAAATAATAATAATGATAACAATAATAATAATAATAATAATAATAATAAGATCAGTAATTATTAAAATAAATTATACCAACATAATAATAATTTTTAACAAAATGATTATAAAAGAATAGAGCTGAACTGAGCTTAACTGAACTAAACTGAACTGAACTCGACTGAACTGAACTTATTGGAGCTGAACTGAACTGAACTTATTGGAGCTGAACTGAACTGAAAATAAGATGGGGAGAACAGACCCTTACTAACATCTGGAGCTTTTAATGAGGTGAGCATCAAATACCTTTAACTTTCTTTAATTTATCTGTTTTCCTGAGTTTGTCTAGGCAACCAACCGTTTGAGTCTCTTAGGGGACTCAAACGGGGGAAATTTGGTCATTTTAAGCCTTAAAAATTTCACACGCGTGTTGTTGGTACCAATGCTAGGTTAGATTGTACCATTGTCCGAAAATTTTGATACCAAAGTAAGGTTGCTTGGTACCAATCCTGATAACAATTTGATACCAATACCAGGTTATAATGGTACCATTGTGTAACTTTTTGAGTGTTTGAGTCTTTTTTGGACTCAAACAGTTGGTTACCAAGGCTTTCTCTGGTTTCCTTGTCTTTTCATCTGGGTAGTAAGTACTTTTTTACATTATTCTAAGAAAACTTTGTTTAAATTATGTGCTCAATTATTTGGGTTGTTTTGAATTAAAAATCTAGAATTGATGATTTTCTTTTAATTTAATGGTGTGGTAGATCAATAGTCTGATCATATACCGCTCATAATTGCATAATGACAATTTTTTCTGTAGATTGCAGATTTGGTTTGTGAGAATTTGACTTAGACTATGTTCAGTTCACCTTATTTTTGCTTATTTCAGATCTAATCAGATCAGATCAGAAAAAATAAGTTCAGATCAGATCAGAAAAAATAAGTTCAGATCAGATCAGATCAGATCAGATCATATCAGACCAGATCAGATAGATCATATCATGCTTATATTTAAAAACTCATTATTATTAAATATCTTTCACTACATATTAATAAAAATTATAATAATTGAATATTAATAAAGTACTTGTTGAGACGAATCAAACAAGATCCCACATGACTATATTTTTTCTTATATATTGAGAAAAATCTAAAAGATTATCTCTAATTGTGAATAGTGTCAAGATTCTAAGTGAGAAAGATAAAAAAATACAAAGGGAGTATTATTATTTACTAGTATATTTGTTCAAAAGAATTATTATTGTTGTTGTACTTATTAATTATTAATATTGATAATTATTATTAATCTTGTTGTTACCATTATAAATGTCATTGTTATTATTATATTAAGTTATTTTGTTGTTCCTTTCAAAAAAAAAAAAAAAGTTATTTTGTTGTTACTATTAAATAATAACTAAAAGCCACGTGTTAAGAACATAAGATTGACGCAAAAATAAGAAATATATAAAATATGATATCTCAAATTCATGATAATGAGGTCAGCATCAAATACCTTTAACTTTCTTTAATTTATCTGTTTTCCTTGGTAAGTACTTTTTTTCATTATTCTAAGAAAACTTTGTTTAAATTATATGCTCAATTATTTGGGTTGTTTTGAATTAAAAATCTAGAATTGATGATTTTCTTTTAATATAATGGTTTGGTAGATCAATAATCTGATCATATACTGCTCATAATTGCATAATGACAATTTTTTCTGTAGATTGTAGATTTGGTTTCTGAGAATTTGACTTAATAATAGATGAGAGAAAAAAGTGCAAATTTTCTATGTGATATCTTTTGGGATACGTGTACGGATATGGTGGTAGTGGTTAGGTGATGGTATTTCTATTATTGGCGTGGGGTTTTGCCTTTTGTATCTTATAACTTTGGCACGATATGGAATTATTTGGAGTTGGTAGCCAAAGATTATAGTTTATCAAGGATTATGGTTGAGAAATGAGAATCATGTGGGAGCTCATGGTTGGAGCTCCCACCGCCTCCCAACTTTAAGATTGCAAGTTTGACTCTCATGTATTAACCTCAAATATGTGATGTTTGTGTGGATATTTACTTTCGGGTATAAATTTTCAGTTTACAGTCTCTAAAAGTTTCTTTATGAGTTTGGATCTCCTTCTTACTTCCTAACTCATGAGGGCTAAGCTTGTTTAGGTCATTAAATTACCGAATAAAAAAAAAGATTATGTGTTAGGTGCAAGTGTGAGTAGTATTTGTCCCACATTGAAAAAGTAAGCAAAGAGCTTTCAGTTTATAACCCAAGCGGGATGCTCCTCATATTGCCAATTGGTTTTAGGATGGAACCTCGTTGTGGGCTCTGGTTTGTGGGCTTCTGGGTTTCTCTCCCTTGTGTTCTCCCCAATTCGTTACAACAAGTGGTATCGGCGCCAGGTTCTATCTTGTCGCACCATCTGATAGGGACACAATCTGTTAGGTCTTATGGCATTGAGCTCTGTAGGTTATGGGTGCGAATTTGTTCAACAGGGAGTGTATAGGCTCACACATGAGGGGGAGATTGTTAGGTGCAAGTGTGAGTAGTATTTGTCCCACATTGAAAAAGTAAGCAAAGAGCTTTCAGTTTATAACCCAAGCGGGATACTCCTCCTAATGCCAATTGGTTTTAGGATGGAACCTCGCTGTGGGTTCTGATTTGTGGGCTTCTGGGTTTCTCTCCCTTGTGTTCTCCCCAATTCGTTACAACATTATGGTTTATTTTGGTCATGTAATGTGATAGCATTGGTTTAGTGTACATAAGGCACAACATCAACCATTTCAATTAATGTGTAATTTCCTGTTTAGTTTAAGGAAATATATAAAAAGTACAAAAATTATTAAAAGAGACGGTCTAATTTTAATATAAATGTAGACCTAGTCATTAAATGGATTAAACTAGTCACCAAAAGAAATTAACCTAGTCACTATTGGGCTAATTTTCTTTTTAATATTGGGCTTACCATTGCCTAATTTTAATTTAAAAGTAGGTGGTCTCTTACCAGTAAAGCTTTTTAAGAATTATGGTTAATTTTGGTCTTGTTATGTAGTAGCAATTAGCATTGATCTAGTTATCTAGTATTTTAAAAAAAAATGGTAAGATAAATTACATTAACGCCTTTTCACAGAGAACCTAAATACAAAATATCCCAAAGCTTTCCAAACCTCCTGATAAGAATCAAACCCACAACATGTGGGTGAAAGATGAAAGGGCTCACCTCCCAGGCTCCCATCCACTCCATTCTCAATTAGTATTCTAGTATACATAAGACACAATATCTAGTATCTCAATATATATTAATCTTTTTAGCGTAAGGGATTATATAAAGGTAAGCTTAGAATCAAACTATCAACTTTTTGAGTTGGAAGATGATTCTTAGAGAGATCTTGATTCTTGTTATATATAAAACGAAATTTACTAAAAAAGCAACTCTTAATGCTTAGAGAATTGCACTTAGAGCAGCATAAAGAGATATGTTTGCTAAATGGCTTTTTTTTATTGACTTTTAGCTTTTTAATTTGGTCAAACAGCCAAAAAAAGTGTTTGGTTATTGGCTTTTTGGTTGGCTGAAAAGTTGGCTTTTAAACCAAAATGAAACCTGGAGCAGCTTTTTGGATTGTCTTTCGGCTTGTTGGCCCACAAACTCTCTAATAAACAATCCACAACCACACTTCATTTTCAAAACATTTTTGCAAACAACTGACTTAAACAACCAACTTAAAAAGTCAATACATACAACCAATGCTTCCAGCCAGTCAAACAAGCCAATTAAAGCAGCCAAAAACCAACAACAATATAGTCGATTGCCAAACAACCCGCAAAAGATGTAGATTGCGAGTATCACTTGTATTTTGGACTAATTTCATTTGAGGAAAGCTCGATGTACAATGGTAGAATGCCCAACCATGAGAATGTGGGTTTCCTCATCAGATCATCCTCAAGTTTGAGGGTAATGTTCAACTAGTTGTATATCTATAACATATCGTTATACATGAGATAAGCACTAGTGGAAAAATGATGAAGGGCTGCGCTTTTTGACAGCAGCCCTTTCAGTAGCAGCCCTTCACTTTTTAAGTAGGGTTGCGCTAGAAAAGCGCAACCCTTCTAGCTTAGAAGGGCTGCGCTAGTTAGGAAAAAGCGCAGCCCTTCTGAGCTAGAAGGGCTGCACTTTTTCCTAACTAGCGCAGCCCTTCCTACCAAAAAAAAAATTAAAAAAAAAATTTTTTTTTTGACATTTTTTTACTCATAATCTCACATTTTCTGAAATTAAACAGAAGAGAAGAGAAACGATACGAAAATACTAAACCCAAAACAAAAAAAAGAATGAAACGAAAATGAAAAAAAGGAACAAAAACTAAGATGAAAATACAAGAAATTATATACAAAGAGAAGTATACAAGAACATTAATCAAAATAAACAAAGAGAAGTATACAAGAACATTAATCAAAACAAAGAGAAGTATACAAGAACATTAATCAAAATAAACAAAGAGAAGTATACAAGAACATTATAGATCTGAAAATACAAGAACTACCTCCAAACATTAACCTAATAATGTTTAAATACATAAAACAAAACCCTAATACATTATTTAAGGGGAAAAAAATTTTCGAAAAAACTTAAAATGCCTATTTGGAGGCTTAAACGAACTCGGATGGCTTAAAAAGCCTAAACGTCACGGCATAGCAGTGAGTTTGACTCGTTGGCCTGTTCTGCTTCCGAAAAGGTATCACAATAGGCAATCGGACTCCGTCGCCATGTTTAGTGCAAATCATTTCAAGGTTTTTGTCGCAAATGTTTATGGGAGTTTTTGAGAGAGAAGAGAGGATGAGAGAGAAGAGAGGATGAGAGAGAAGGAGGAAAGGAATAATGAGGGACATGAGAGAGGAGAGAGAATGAGGGATAATATATTTGACGAATCCCGCTCAATATTTCAAAGCCCGTGATTTCGAAATTTCAAATTTTTTCAGGAAGGGCTGCGCTTTTTTTAAAAAGCGCAGCCCTACATAGCAGAAGGGCTGCGCCTTTTAAAAAAGTGCAGCCCTTCACTTAGTAGGGCTGCGCATTTTTATAAGGCGCAGCCCTTCTGCTATGTAGGGCTGCGCTTTTTAAAAAAAGCGCAGCCCTTCACTAGTAGGGCTGCGCTTTTAGAAAAAGCGCAGCCCTTCCTCCGCAGCCCTTCCTTTTTTTTCCCCTAGTGAAGAACGGAGTAAGGATGGATATAGACGGTGTGTTTTGTATGAGAAAGATGGAGAGGAAGATGAGTTAGATGATATAAATAGAAGTGGTGCTTATTTTCTTACATTTAAATATATGATTGGTGTGAATCACTTGTTGATATTCTTTTTTCAATTTTTTAGATTACATATCCATTGATTAATAATATATATAAAGAGGCTTTTTTTGAAAACATTAAAAACGCCAAATAAAAAGAATGGATATGTAATCTAAAAACTCAATTCGAACGTAATATAAAAAGTTTTCAATGTGATAATGGTCGTGAGTTTGACAATGCACCTTTCCAAAAACAATGTGCGCAACATGGCATGTATTTCCTATTCTATTGTCCTTACACTTCTTCTAAAAACGATAAAGCTGAATGAAAAATTCGCACTATAAATAATACCGTTCAAACTCTCCTTCTTCACACTTCCATCCCTCCATCTTTTTAGCCACACGCCATAAATATGGCTACTTACCTTCACTATGTCCTCCCTAGCAAAGTTCTCTCCTTCGCCTCTCCCACTCTATCTCTCTATCATCGTCAACCCACTTATTCCCACATTCGTGTTTTTGGGTGTCTATGTTATCCTCATCTCTCTTCCTCCACCATTAACAAACTCTAAGCACGTTTTACTCCATGCGTGTTCCTTGGTTTTCTGTCCAAGCATCGTGGCTATAAGTGTCTTGATTTGAGCATGCAAAATATATATTTCCCGCCACGTCACATTCAATGAATCCGTTTTCCCTTTTGCTAATCTCCATACCCCAAACCCTCATTCATATGAATTCCTGGACAATACTCCACTCTACAAAGCTGCCTATATATCTCCCCCAAGCCCACATCCAACTTCCACCCTTACTCCTCCCTTTTCCTAATCCTCAGTCCAGCCCACCTCCTCCTCACCATAATTCCAGACCAAACAGAAATCCAAACACCTCCTTCAACCCACATTCCCCCACTCCAAACCATATCTCCATTCCTTTTCACCCGCGGGACACTTACAACCCCGCGGCTCAACAACCCCTATTGGCCACTCCCTTGCCCGCACCGCGCCCCCTTTCTCAATCCTGTGGTCCAGTAGTTTCCACGGATCAACCCACACCCACTCCCCTATCTATACCACGCCTAGCCCACACCTCTAGCCCAACCTATTATGCGTGGGATGCGAGGGAGGGGGAGGGGGTGCGGGTATACTGAGGAGGCGGTTGTGGGGTTGCGTAACGGAGGGGGAAGGGGAGGGGGTTGCATAATTCAGCAGCGGAAGGGGAGGGGGATGGGGGCTGCGGGGTAGGGGAGGGAGGAGGGCGTTGCGGGGCTGTTAGGGGAGGGGGCTGCGAAGTAGGGGAATGGGGTGGCGGTTGGGTGGTTAGGGTTAGGGTTAGGATTAGGGTTAGAGTATTAGATTATGGGTTAGAATATTAATAGATTATGGGTTAGGGGTTAGGTTTAGGTTAGGTTTAGGTTAGTTAATTAGATTTAGAGGAGGAATTAGGGTTAGAGGGGGATTTAGGGATTAATGAGTAACGGAAGTCTAACACCACTAGTCATCAAGGGTAATTGGATGTATTTTTTAAAAAGTGGGGGGTATATGGTGAATTTAAAAAGTTGAAAGGGTAAAAAAAATTATCAAGGTTATATAGTGAAAAAACCATTAATTTAAATAAGTTTTAATAAATTCTAACATTTTATAAAATATTGTTGTGGTCAACCTCAAATAAGTTCAAAGAAAATTAAAAAGAATTACCTTAAATAAGTTAGCAGAAATAAGATGAAAAAACAAACGTGTGTGGAGGAGTGACTTCCCGGCTTCTATTGTTTCTTTGGCCATTGAAGATTTAATGCAGTAGCCCCTTTTCGAGGGTCCTTTCAAAAAAAAAAAAGAAATCCGTTACAAGGAGAGGGAAACTAATAATCCCTTCTAAGAGAGATAGAGGCTTATCCTCAAACTCTTGAGGTGATATCAACACCACTAAGCGATCTCACGACCCACTTGGTTCATCATGAGAAATTTTAATAATAAGAACAGCTAATAATAGTGTAACTGTATAGTAAAAGCTTGTCATTGAGCCATGGCAAGTGAATGTATACTTGCTCCCTGTTACAAAAGGTTATCTCGAGCTGTCTCCATTGCATGCTTACTTGGTTTCCTCGTACCTTTAAGCATTTTATCAAACACTTTGTCGGCATTACCTCTTGATTCCCAGAAAAATATTCAATTGCCTCAAATTTATACCATTGAAGTTGTCAATGTCTATCCTCATGATCCCAGAGCTTTTACTGAGGTCAGTATAAAATACCTTTAACTTTCTTTAATTTGTATGTTTTCCTTGTTTTTTCATCTGGGTAATACCTGTTTCATTATTCTAAGAAAAACTTTGTTTAAATTATATGGTCAGTTAATTGGGTTGTTTTGAATTAAAAGTCCAATTGATGATTCCCTTTTAATTTGATGGTATGGTAAATCATTAGTCTGATTATATACTGGTCGTAATTGCATAATTGACACATTTTTCTGTAGATTGTTAATTTGGATTATTAGAATTTGAAGTAAGAATTGATGAGAGAAAAAAGAGCAAAATCTTCTATGTGATATTTTTTTGGGAATTTTTGTGCTATGTAAGAACATGGTAATGTATGATTGATCAAGAAAGTAATGATTTTTCTTTTGCTTGTACATTAGGTGGGATTCTTCAATTTCATGGTTTTTCATATAATTATGGTTGATTTCATTAGAATATAAAGCTATTTTTATACTCCCCCGTTCCATAATATAATGCCTACTTCATTTTTGGTGGATCAAACTTTAAAAACTTTGACCGAATATTCTCATTTGTATATATAAAAAAACATATTCATGTGGGATCTTGTTAGATTCGTTTCAATGTGTAGTTTCATAATATCAACTTTTTATATTTTTTATTAATACGAAATTGGAGATATTAAAGGTCAAAGTTACGTCTTGGAGACTGTGTAAAAAAGAAAGAAGCACTATATTATGGGACGGAGGGAGTACTTACTAAGAAATGGGCTCAATTTTAATCCATGAAATGATAAATTAGGGTCTAATTTCAATGTAGAGGTCCCTTTATGATGCTGATATTAGAAAGTTATCTTGTTTTCTGGAAACATGTGGTTTTTTTCAGGGACTTCTTTATGGGGGAAACAACACACTTTATGAATCAACTGGTCTTTATGGAATGGTAAACTCTTCATTGAATTTTGAGTTTTTGGCTGTACTTTCAACATAAAACTGAGAAAATGATACTTCCTCCGTTTCACTGGATTTCAGTTATCGGATGTTTTTCACCTCATACGAGTTTATTCTTTAAACCTTTAGTTTTCCTAGCAAAAAATGCGTGCCAAAAAGAAGTTGAACATCTACATGCAAAAGGAGGGAGTGTTACTCTGGACATCTAATGCATAGTACAATCAAAATGCAATGATAGTGATTAGTTTCAAGCTTCAACATCCCTTGTTATGATATTATCTGTATACTGTCAACTAGGACATAGAATAAGTGGAAGTTATTTTGTTTAATGGCATTGTATGATCTGTCACATGAGTCAATTTGCAGTAGTTTGTAGATCTCTCCTATGGTCGTAGTTGAGCTTCTTAACTGGAATATGTCCTTTCGTAAACAGGAATTACATGTGTAGTTTACATAATCTTTGATTAGGAGACAATACTTGCTATCTGATATTGTAGATTGATTTGAGTTCTGTTCTGTAGATGTTGGTTTCCTGTGCTTCAATGATTTTAGGGTGCATTCTCTTCACCTTAAAACAAATGTTCAAGTCTCTAATAAGTCCAAAGAAGTTCCAATAAGTTCTAGTAAGTTACGATAAGTTCATATAAGTTCCAATAAGTTCTAACCCCTCTTATGAACAAGTTCAGGTCAAATAACGTGAAGAGAACACAGCTTTAGTAGCTGAATTTTTAGTATTGGTTTATCTTATCTGACTTGATCTTTGACCTTGCAGTCTACAGTGAGGAGAGTAACACTGCAAACAGGAAAGGTACATCACACAGTTCATGAATTAACTTACATGAATCTAGTACTTCTATTATGCTTATAGCTCAGTGTTGTTTATTGGAGACTGGCTGGATGGTGAAGGGAGAACCAAAAGGAGAGTATAAAGGTTAAAATTCTGTTATACAGTTAGTCTGATGTCATGATGTGTTTCCAATAACAAATTTTCACTTAAAAACCCTTTATGTCATTTTTCTTCTATGAATGTGATCGTACCAGAAGATCAATATGATTAAATCACACAACAACTACATATACATTCATTAAGTCATTCTATGCCAGGATACACTACACCTATGTAACTGCTGGAGAGCTAAATTACCTGTTTTCTTAGAATATGCCTACATTTTTCTGGAGTTTGGGTGTGAATAGACGCAGGAATCCTTTGTGCTTTAATTGTGGTTGTTGAGTAATTGTGCAGAACATTTTACTTCTATGCGACTTGCTACTTAATCATCTGCTGTTTGTTATGCTCTAAAAAAAACTAAGCGATCTTCACAATAAGCTATACTTATTTTTCCCCATCATGTTATAGGGTAGGTTTAAGGATATTCAGATGCGATTTATGTGAACAAATTTTACTCTTAGCCAATCTTGCTATGCCTAAAAATACAAGGGTAATAAGAATTGCATATATCAACTGGACTATATCCACATGGTCATTTTTTTGTCCCCGTTATTTGCCCCTTTTGTAGCCATCTAACTTTGCTTCCCATCTAGTTTGTAACAAATCAATACCTCCCACACTGACATCACGATACCGAAAACTGATTTTTTTTTTCACTTTTATTTTGTTAAATGTTTACCGCTACATACTTACATATTGATGCTCTATCAACACCACATGTTGTCATCTTTGATCTTGTAGCAGACGACCAACCACTTATTGTGATGCATCCCTCCCCTTCGTCCTATACAGTCTAGGATAAGTAGTATCTCTTGTTTGCCAAAAACTGGGGTTCGAGAATGGGGATCTCCTGATCAGCGAGCATAAAAAATGCTTTCGGAGTCTTAAGTACTTATCGAATTGAGAATGGGGATCTCCTGATCAGCGAGTATAAAAAATGCTTCGAAGTCTAAGTACTTATCGAATCAAACATGAGGTGAGGAAGGTTGGGTAGGTCATCTATTATTGGAGATTAGAGAAAGCAATGTTATCCACAAAAACCAGACGGGGGCCTCTGGTTCGACCCTGATCGCCAATGAAAGGGCTGCCTTTCTTGGACTGCGAATGGCGACCTTGAAAAATGTCTTTCAAAACTACAACAATCTAAAATTAGTACACAATATATAATGAATCCTGATAAACCCTTAGTAATTTTGTGAGAACTTTAATTTGTACATTTTTATATAAAGCTAGAAAGTTCTTCATCGGCGAGAAAATCTAAACCCAACTATGTGTTTAGGCTTCTTTTGACTAATTCTCTATTGATTTCTGTAGGTTGAGGCACTTCAGACAATGGATTTATCTTATTTTGGGGAAGGATTGACACTAGTTGATGAAAGGTTTGTATCAGAGAGTTGCAATTTTTTCAATTCTGTAGGGACTTATGTATGTGGAAATCTGTAAAAGACCAATGATATCATGAAATTCTTGTGTCAATCATGATTTACATTTCCTTGTATGCAAGTTTTACTTGTGGCTAGAGATGGCCAACAGTGCGGGCCAATCCAGCCCATCCAACCCAGCCCACCTCGTGGGCCGTGTGGGCCGGGCTCGCAAAAGCCCGGTCCAGCCCACCTTGAACCGTGAAATTGGTGGGTGGGTCGTGGGCTAGATTTCTTGAGCCCAGCCCACTAAAGCCCGCTACTAAAACCGCCCAGCCCGGACCACGAAATCGGTCCAGCCCAACCCATGAACTGGACCAGCCCAATCCAAGTTATTATTGAACCAAATTGTGTATATTTTAATCAAATTGTATATATTTTAATCAAATTGCATATATTATAATTCAATCAAATTTTAAAATAATGAAATTATTCATTAATTCTAATAATTGTATATATTTTTATTCATTTTAAAGATTTTATATAACAATAATGAATAATTTCAATAATTAAATAATTTTGAAAAAAAAATCTTATGTCGGCCCACCAGCCCGGTCCAGCCCACTAGACCCACGAACCGCCAAAACCACTTCCCGAACCGTGAGAACCGGTAACAAACCGATGTGGGCCAAGATTTTTCAGCCCGCGGACCAGCCCACCCAACCCATGAATTTCACGGTTCGGTCCTGGGCCGTGAAATCTCAGCCCAGCCCACTACAACCCACGGTCCGACCCGCCCAGCCCGCACCAGTGGCCATCACTACTTGTGGCGCAGAGACGGTGGTTAGAACTTTCTGCCTCCATCATAGTAAGTCTGCAAAGAAGTTTAAAAATTCAGGGACCCAAATCAATGCTAAATGTTATTGGGAGATAAGTAACTAGCCTAGTGGACCTTTTTCCATCCCCTTTCCATATGTGTATTTTTTATATCCCTTCTTGATAAATTTGAATTGATATACACTAATGATTTTATAAACTCCTGATTATAAAATCTGTTTTTCAGGTTGTATCAACTGACTTATGAGCATAATACTGGTTTCATTTATGACCGGAGCAATTTAAGCAAAGTTTGTAACTCTGGAAACCCTTCTTATTCTGTTGGAATTTATGTATCTTTTGAGCATTCTTGTTCTCCTACGGGTCATTTCTGTTTAGATTTAGATTTATCTAGAGTTGGAATGCTTCAAGAACATGAGCTCATTGATTTCTATACCCTTCAGTCTCCCTATTATTCCAGGGGACTTCTTCCATTGTTGTGTGCTCAAGTTAGAACAATTGAGGTCTAGTTGAGATCAATACTTCATTACAAAGTCCTTGGTCTCTCAAGTGTTTCTCTGGAGATTTATTGCATATACAGTAACGGAACTCTAGCTTGTGCAAAACTTATAAGCGGCTGTGACTTATTCCTAGAGTGGCTAACCCAGTAAAAGGGACTTAGTGTAAGCAAAAGCAATATATGGTAGTTGGGTTGATTTTACAGGAGGCCAACTTTTTAGCATTCTGTATTTCCCAATAGTGCTTTGGAAAATCATAAGGACTTCTGCTCCCTTGTTGTAGGTGTTTAACTTCGATTTTACAAGACTTTTGAGATCAATTGAGGAAATTTGTTGAGATATGTTTATTAACTTTGTCCTCTTAGAACTTGAAGCTTTACCCTTATATGTCTTATTATCTCATAAGAACCTAACTCATGAAAAATAAGAGAAGTGATGATTCTTGCAATGCTTCTTTTGTCGTTAAACATGGGATTGCATTGCACCTGATCCAGTTTAATTGCATTTGTTTGAGATTAAATATGCCAAGGATAAATTGTAGGACTGATTGTTTAACAGTTGCTCATTGAAGACCTCAGTGTGGCTTTTATTCTAATTCAGAGTCGTCCATATGTCTTACTTTCTACTTTCTGGCACAGTTAATTAGTTAGTTCAGATGCCTGATGTTTTGTAATTGAGATATTGTTAATATGTTTATTTCAGATAGGGCAATTCACTCACCAAATGGCTGATGGATGGGGACTGGCAAGTGATGGCAAAGTTTTGTTTGGAAGTGATGGCTCATCGACACTCTATCAGATTGATCCCAAAACAATGAAAGGTCCTGTTCTTTATCCTTAATATAAAGATTGCGAATTTGTCAATCCATAACTCCCTGCTTTTGTTGTGTTTCTGGGACCTGGGTTTAGACTTAAAGAAGTAAGATTTGCTCCACGTATCTGTTTTTTCTCTTGTACTGCCCATATCGAAAAATAAAGTTGTTACCCCTTGTCCCTAATTTTTTGTTTTTGCTGCATTTCTCATTTTGGTTCGAAGTTCACCAACTTTGACTGTAAAAATTCATTAATATAGGAAAAAAGAACATATGTTGTGGTTTTTGTTAGATTCGTTGTAATTTTTATAAATGTATATCATCAGTTTTAGTTTAAATTTATTAATGGTCAAACATGTGTCTTTTGAAACCGCTAAAAAGCAAATGGAGCAAATGATTGGGGATGGAGGGAGTAATAGAGAAGAGAAACCCTTGTGTTTACGTGTATCTTGATGCTTAGTGCCCTGTGCCTACATCCTGCTGTCAATTCCAGTTGTCTAACTTACAATAATGGCCTTTAATGTAGCTTCCATGGCTTTCTCACTCGCTATGCTCATTGTTAATACAGAAATACAGATGCAAACTGTTAGATACATGGATCTTGATGTGCCTAATTAGAATGAGTCGAAGTACGTGAATGGGGAAATGTGGGAAAATGTGTCTCTCAACATAATTAATCACGAAGGTTTTGAGAATAAAAATACAAATCTTTGACAAGCTAATTTTTTATTATTGAGCAAACGATTAGGGACAGAGGGAGTAATAGAAGAGAAACCCGTGGATATACGTGTATCTCGATGCAAAGTGCCTACATACTGCTGTCATTTCCAGTTGTCTAACTTAGAATAATGGCCTTTAGTGTAGCTTCCATGGCTTTCTCACTCACTATGCTCATTGTTAATACAGAGATACAGAGGCAAACTGTTAGATACATGGATCTTGATGTGCCTTATCTGAATGAATTGGAGTATGTGAACGGGGAGGTGTGGGCAAATGTTGTCACGGTAATTTTCATGTACAAGTCTTACTACGGATTTGTTTGTAACATTCCAAAATTGCTTTACTTAGTTCTGTTGCCTACAAAAATTTACATAGTACCTTGGATTTTGCAACTGATATCTGACCTTGAAAGCAATTTTCCCGTGTAATTTGCTCAGAATATAGCCTGTACTTTTTTCTTAGAGTAGTTTGCTCCTTGATTCAGAATTAGTAATCACGTCTTATGGAAAAAGTTGGAACATTTCCATTACTTGCAGTGTTTTTCTGATTAGATTCCCACTATTCAACTACATGAAATTTACACGAGAAAAATATAATCATGAGGGCTTGGAACCTATAATCCTATATAGCACGGGTACTTCTTCTAGGTCACGTACTCCGTACTCGTACGCGTATGAGTACCCGATATGATACATGTACCCATTCCTAAAATTTTGAAATCTCGACATTTTCAGCCCCCGTACCCGTATTCGTCTATGTGCAACCTAGCTTGGAACTACTCCATATGTGACTTTAGTTCAAACGCACGGAATACTAATCAACATTTGTGTACTTACTCTGATATAGTGTAACTTCAGCTCTTTAAAGTTGCATCATGACGATATTTCATGCAGACTGACTGAATTCTCACTGTGCAGACTGACTGCATTGTCAGAATATCACCTGAAGATGGTACAGTACTTGGCTGGATTCTCCTTCCCATTTTGAGGTGTTTATTCCCTATGTTTCAATTTAGTCTCCCTATTCTCAGCTCATGATCAATGTGTTTTCAACCCTCTGCTCAAAACTTTTCCCTCTTTTGTTCTGTTCCAGAGAAAGAATGATGGCAGATGGTGAAATAGTACGTCTTTATATTTTTGTCCGACTTGCATTGTCCTCCTTTATGATTTATTATCCCACGAGTTTGAATTTTTTTTTTAACCTTCTCATAAATGTTAAAAACTGCTTGGTTCTAGGATATTTTTGACATCTTGAATGGCATCGCATGGGACAAAGACGAACAACGCATATTTGGTGAGTTTTCTGTCGATGCCTGTTGTTGCTTTTTTTGGTTGAGCTCAATCTTCTGTTAAGAAACTATCAATGGCTTCTAAAGCTGGTAGTTCCATGATGAGACTACTGTTAGGAGCATGCATCTCTTCTTAATTACATGTTCTCATTAATTCACCTCAAGTACCCATGTCAGATCCTTAATACTCGGACGTGACTCGGACACTTAGGCACTTCATTTTGGACCAAAATTATTGAAAGTTTTCATAGAATAGCCAAGTCAGACACTTGGACATGTACATGTGTCAGACATGGGTATACAAGTTCAAGTAATATAGATCTCTTACTAGCACCCTAGAACCTAGATAGGACTCCAAGCACCCAATTGGTGGTAGATTCTAACCTCTTGTGGAAATTGAGAAGCATTTTATTGAAATTAGTGGCAATGTCCAACACTATAAAGTGTATGTAGATTTTTTTATCATACAATTTGACGGCAAGACTAGAGATCAATTAAACAAAAAAACAGTAATAGTTACAAAATATAGGCAATAAGTTCAACACTTCGATTATACACGCAGATGTGATATATGCTCTTGGAGTCTTAGACGTGTATGTTCTTTTATCATACTAGTAGGGTCTTTTATTGCATGTTCGTAAATTTCAAAAAGAAGAAAAAGTAGCCGGCTGCTACTAATGCAAAATACAGAGTTATCCTTCTCTTTTCAACTGAAATCCGGTAAAGGGTGGTGAGGTAGAGCAAAGGCCCTCGCCACCGTCGTGAGCAGTATAGCATGTGAAGGTGTCTCAAGCTTATAGGAGGTCATACATATTCTTCTGAATTATATGTGTCCGCGGGATTAATTTGGAGGAGTTGTGACCTCCTATAAGCTTGAGACACCTTCACCTATAGCAAGAAGACATTTATGGACAGAACTGAAATGAAAACGATCAATCGTCGGCTGCTTTCTGTCCAATTTTGATCCTGCAAAGTCGACAGGAAGTGAAGAAAGAAGTGAACTCAAAGAATAAGAATACCAGCGAGTTCCTCTTTCTATCGCTTTAAAGGCATCGCATCATCCGGACCTTGAGTCGAATTGATCGTGTCATGTGCAACGTCCATCAATGATGGTTCATTAATGTCCATTGACGTAATTAACTGAGAGAAAGATTGGAAGTGCTACTAAAAGCAAATTCCTGCCTCAAAGGCCTTACCATACCACTTAGCTCAAGCCAGGATAAAAGTCTCGTTCGAGGCAGAAAAGTCCGAGTTGGTCAGTTGGGAAGTCGGTCGTAAACTACTGGGGACCGGGGGCGCGGTGGGCGGCGGCCAGTCCCCCGCGAGGGCTGCCTACTTCTCTAGTTCATGCGGGGGACTGTGCTGCATTGCATTTTAATAGGAAGTTAGAGCGTAGCTGCAATTGCTATTGAATCTGCTGCGCGTGGAAGGTTTGACGAAGTACCATTTCATTTCATTTCGCATAGTCCTTTCTTTGGCAAGTGAATCATAGCACAGAAAGGTTCATCACAGTATTATATATTCTGCTACGAATGAAAATGATACATGCTCCTATATTATGAACTATATTCTCTTTTATAAATGAAAATGATACTACTTCTATATGTATTTATAAATGAAAATGATACTATATGTTCTTTTATTCGGAATTGTAAAGTCTTTTACTTATGTTATATCATGCTCCCTTTAGCCTTCCAGTGATACAAAAATAACCCAAAGTAGAAAGTTGCTAAAAGAATGTATAGAAGTTGAGGAAAATACGTAAATGCTACTTGGTCTCACCAGAAGCTGTGAGTAGACAATCTAATAGGAGACCTATGGTTAAGCTGCTAGCATGACTTTGTTGATTGTGTTTTCTTCTTTACAGTGACAGGAAAGTGTTGGCCAAAGGTATTTGAGATCAAGGTGAATCAATCGAAGGATCATTCCGATGCCGATGTTCGACGGTTGTGTATCCCTGTGCCAGCCAGTGTAGAAGCCATGAAGTAGCAGCAATGGCTAGGAAGACTAGAACTGCTCTTTACATTACTACGTTCAAGTTAGATTCAATTATTTGTCAGTCATAAAGGACAACTTTTTATGCATTGTTTCTAAGGAAGGCATCAAATGGTACTTGGTCCCATTTTTATTTTGAGGTTGGTTTGTTATGTAAACTTCAGTGGTTATTGTTATCGATTCCATGCCTACTTAACTCAAGTTATAATAAAAAAAGTAAATATGCTAAAAACTAAACTTAAGTTACATAACTGCATCCTAATATAATTACTTCCACTATTTCAAAATACTTGCAATCAAACTCATTGAAACACATATCTAAATAGATAATAAATAAGATAAAACAAAAAAAAAATTAATTAACATACTTTAAACAACAGTGTGAAGTGAAAGGATTATCAAATGTTAATACTTTAATTAATTTATAAATTAAACCTTGTTTATTACTCTTCCAATTGCATGTCAAAAAACTTGGTTGCATGTATTCAAAAGGGAGAAAGTAGATGTTAACATAGATCTAACTATGTTAATACCTTTTGTTTTTCTATGTATTTAGCAGGGGCGGATTTACTATGGGTTCACCGGGTTCAAGTGAACCCAGTGATTTTTGGAAAAAAATTGCCCAGTTTTTTTTTTTAAATAAAAAATATTTTAGCTAGTTGATATATACCATTTGCGTGAATATGAAGCATGAAAGAAGTGGGGGTCAGGGTGGTTTTGTTCTCTATGAAACTCTATGAGTTTGCGCGCGGCTCGGGGTTCGAATCCCAGCAAAACCAAATATCTAAATTAGCTAAACATAAAACTGAAAAGCTCAAATTGTTACCTTTTCTTATTGTTACCTTTGGTAAATTTGGCCTTCCTCCAAAAAATCTCAAAGGTTTGAAGCCAAGTATTATGATACTATATAGTTTTTTTGTTATCCAAGTATTATGTGCACATGTTCTTTTATTAGTTCTTTATTTGATTCTTGCATGTTCTTTGCATATGTATTCTTTCAACAATTACAAATATATTTTGAAATCAAAATTAGTTGTCTCTTTATAATTGTATAAAATGGTAGAATGTTATGATTTAGTATTATTTTTTTTATCAATGAAAAATCCTTCCATGTGCGCTAGTAAGTTTAGGTGATAAATTTGAAAAGTTCCCTCCACATGATAAGCCACTTACTTAGTTTAGATGGTACATTTTTTTCTTTAACAATATATCTTCCGCATTATGTACTTATTTCGGAGCGAGGAATAGTTAAAATCTAGCTTTTTAACTGGTAAGGTGGCAATCAAAGCTTGGTTTTACTTTTTGAATCTTAAACGATGTTGTGTGAAAACAAGTGCACGGTGTGCTACATGCACCCGGGTGCACATACAAAATTGCGGCCCCCAACATCTAAGTGAATGGATGGAATTTTTTTTTACCAGCTCCGAACCCTTAGAGTTGGAATCCTGGATACGCTATTGGTATTTAGAGATGATGCTTCTTAGTTATACTTAATAACAATTAACATGTAACAACGCAGATAGCTTGCATGGATATTTGATAATAATACCATTTTATACAATGTACCATCAACCTGCAAACCAGGCTGTTATTTATGTTACAAGATACAAGTAGGATGGCATATAGAAACTACTTCATGATTATATGACTCTCTTTACTGAGCCATGGCGCGATATATACTTGGAGTTGGGTTTGATACTCCAAAACATGTCATTAATGGCAGAGAAGTGACAAACTGGGGCATCTCCTGGACGGATTCCGAGGTATCGAAGGGCTTCGACATCTGGTTGCCAAGCATATGTGTCGTAGTGACAAACGGCGGTGGTCTGAATGGCCTTACCGGAGGTTGGGCTAACTAAAGTGATGTCGTAATGACCAATGTCTTGTTGGTGGTGACAATAGTACACAACATAAGGGTAGACCATCCTATGGCATGCTGCTGCTGTATTGCCTGGTACAACCAACTTCTTCACCTTTGTTACCACATAATCTTGTATGCCATGAGGTACCTCAATGTTGTTCCTCATCATTCTTAATTCAACATCATTTGTCCCCAACTCCTTTACAACAAAATCTACAATATCCTCTATGGATTGTGCACAAGTCCTGTCATATAGATATGCATAATTTGATATAAAATTAATTTATTAAATTATAAGGTTGGTGCGTA
Organism: Beta vulgaris subsp. vulgaris; assembly: GCF_026745355.1. Lineage (NCBI taxonomy): Eukaryota > Viridiplantae > Streptophyta > Magnoliopsida > Caryophyllales > Amaranthaceae > Beta > Beta vulgaris. The sequence continues at coordinate 959,956 of NC_079205.1, read as the reverse complement.
CATGATCAAACATTATATATCGCTATATATAAAGTCTAACTCTAATATCATTATAGATGGAAGAAGCTTGGATCTGACGATCAGACCATCAATAAGTTAAGCAAAAAGTACCGATAGTTACAAAAAAAAAAAGGAACGAGTTAAATAGTTAAAATCCAACTAGTTAACCTATTTCCTGTGTTTTTGGTTACTTTTACTACTTTTTACTTTATTAATTGAAGGTCTGACAAAAATGGTTTTATCAGACAATCAAATCTAAGACTTACAAGTATATATTTTGAGTTAGTTTTGTTTAAAAGAAACTTCTCATATTACTTTGGAATTCTAGTTACTATGAAGTAAAAATCAGGACTCTAATTTCAAAAATTTTGATTTTAAAAGTTTGACGTATGACGGAAAAGTATGCTCCCTTTGTCATATATTAGTTTCAGTGGTTTCCAATTTTACTTGTCCCATTCGCTATATTTTGCGCCTATATATATAGCAAATTATAGGAACTTGATCAATAATAGAAAATGTTACTCACTCCCAAGTCCCACCTTGACAACTTATAAATTTCCTACATAAGTTTAACTATCAACTATTATACCAACATTAAAATGCTTCCATAAGTCAATTGAAAGCTCGTCCAACTTTGAATAATTAAGTCAATTTATAGAGGAACTGGGAAGTTCTAGAGGATTCAAACACTTTTATAAGAGATCGCACATGTATTTTTCATTTGTTTTGCTTCTAATTTTATTAAGAATATACTTAATTATTAATTTGATATAATAGAGATAAATAGTAAAGATAGAGCTACGTAAATGTAAACGTAGGATATTACCTATTTTCTTTCTTCACCTTTGGTCTTTGCAAACATATACCAAGAGTCTCCTTTATCGCTGTTGCTTCCGCAGATTCAGACTTTATCGAAAACAAGTTAAGAATTTCTGCAACTTTATCTACTGAAAAAGGGATAGATTGAGCAATTTTTTTCGGCAAATAAGGACGTTTTTTAGTCTTTTGAAAATCATGCTTCAACTTCATTCCAAGACGCAAACTTTCCTCCACGAAAAATACTGACCCGCCATTTAAGTTTTCTTCCTTCACCTCAGAATCCTTCGAGTTTGCATTGTGCATGAAATGATGATGATTATGTGAAGCTTTTATAGAATATTTCTCATTGATGTTGTCTGGATTGTAACGCCAAGCAGCAACAGTCCAAGGCTGATTTTCACTAGCAACAGTTTTATCCTTCTTGGTGGTGACAGTGTCGGTGGTGGCCCCATCACTAACTGGCTCAACTACATTAGCATTAGTGTGTGAATTGTAACGCCAAGCAGAAATAGTGAAAGGCTGATTTTCACTAGCAACAGTTTTATCCTTCTTGGTGGTGGCCACATCATGACTAACTGGCTCAACTACATTAGCACCAGTTTCTGGATTGTAACGCCAAGCAGAAACAGTGAAAGGCTGATTTTCACTAGCAATAGTTTTATCCTTCTTGGTGGTGGCCACATCATGACTATCTGGCTCAACTACATTAGCACCAGTTTCTGGCTTGTAACGCCAAGCAGAAACAGTGAAAGGCTGATTTTCACTAGCAACAGTTTTATCCTTCTTGGTGGTGGCCACATCATGACTAACTGGCTCAACTGCATTAGCACCAGTTTCTGGATTGTAACGCCAAGCAGAAATAGTGAAAGGCTGATTTTCACTAGCAACAGTTTTATCCTTCTTGGTGGTGAAGGCGTTGGTGGTGGCCACATCATGACTAACTGGCTCAACTACATTAGCACCAGTTTCTGGATTGTAACGCCAAGCAGAAACAGTGAAAGGCTGATTTTCACTAGCAATAGTTTTATCCTTCTTGGTGGTGGCCACTTCATGACTATCTGGCTCAACTACATTAGCACCAGTTTCTGGCTTGTAACGCCAAGCAGAAACAGTGAAAGGCTGATTTTCACTAGCAACAGTTTTATCCTTTTTGGTGGTGAAGGCGTTGGTGGTGGCCACATCATGACTAACTGGCTCAACTACATTAGCACCAGTTTCTGGATTGTAACGCCAAGCAGAAACAGTGAAAGGCTGATTTTCACTAGCAACAGTTTTATCCTTCTTGGTGGTGAAGGCGTTGGTGGTGGCCACATCATGACTAACTGGCTCAACTACATTAGCACCAGTTTCTGGATTGTAACGCCAAGCAGAAATAGTGAAAGGCTGATTTTCACTATCCTTCTTGGTGGTGACGGCGTTGGTGGTGGGCGCATCACTAACTAGCTCAACTGCATTAGCATCAGTGTCTGGATTGTAACGCCAAGCAGCAACAGTGAAAGGCTGATTTTCACTAGCAACAATTTTATCCTTCTTGGCGGTGTAAGGCTTGTCGAAATTAGCCAATTTCTCCTTGGTTTCTATTGTTATTGGCCCCATAGCTGATTCAAAGTGGGAAAAACAATTAAGGAAAAAGAATCACCACATAAACTATTCCTCTTGTGTCTATCAGTTTACATATTTCTTTTGCACAAAATTTTAGGAAAAATAGTGTTGTGGAACATAGAAAGAAAGAAAAAAGATTAATTTATATTGAGGTTGAATGTGTGTCATGAAAAGTTAGTGGGACCATTTTAAAAATAGAAACAAAAAAAATGGGTAAACTAATAAGGGGACATCTTAAAAAGAATACGGATAAACTAATAAAAATTAGATGTGAATATTATATAACTGAGGTATATATTAATTGACTAATGTTTAAGTTAAGTTAAGCTAAGTTTGCATTTCAGTCAACCAACAAGTTATTTACGTAGCAAACATATCTCTTGCTGTCTGAAGCTAAGTCAGTCACCTAAAGACATTTACTAAACAACCTTAAGTTTTTGGTTTCCATATTTTAGTTGAAAACTAAAAACTGAAAGACCAGATTCAATAACAAATGGGCCTAGGGTCTAAAGATTTGAGACCAGATTTTACTTATATTACCCATGACTCACCTACTAGGTGGACTAATCAGGCCGAATTTGATGATTCTAATACCCCAGCTCATTGAAAGGAAAAAAAGGAAAAGAAAACAAGTGAGATAACTTAGGAAAAGAAAACGAGTGAGATAATTTAGGAAATGAAACAAAGTTGAAAAGCAGGCTATATATATATAATACCTTTCTAGTTTTTTAATAGTTACACCTACACCTTTTTACGCATATTAATACAAAACTTTGAGAATATTTATCTCTAATTTTGTATTTGTAAATATTAAAAAATATACATATTAATAAAATACATATATATTAAAACGAATCTAATAAGATTTCACATGATTATGTTTTTATTCACGTATAAATCACAAACGATGGTCAAAGTAAAATTTGTGAATACTGAACAGTGTAAAATGTCAACGTGTAAAAAAAAAAAAAAAGACGGAGGTAGTAGTTCACCATTAGCGTGGAGTAGATTTTCCCTGATAGCTTGCGGCATTGGGACTTTTGGTAACTTCATTCTCCAATAGTCCTCTTGCTCACAACTTGATGCATAAATTGCTAGAAAAACAAGCTGAAAAGATACATGGGGAACAAGATGCAGTATATGTTTGATTAATAATAATGTTTTATGGATTAATTATGATATAAAGAAAAAAAAATCGTAGATGAATCAACAATCAAGGAATTTTGCTTAAAGATAACTAAAATGTCACCCAGATGAATTAAGAATGTAATCCCAAAGGTAGAAGGATACTCGATAGTAATGCATGCAGGATATATATATATATATATATATATATATATATATATATATATATATTATATATATATATATATATATATATATATATTATTATATATATATATTATATATATACATTTTTTGCATAAAATTATGTATACTTTGTGGTTAAAAAAAAGGTAAACTAGTAAAGATCGGAGGGAGTATATTATAATATATGTGTGCGGTTTATGGCTTCTTGGCTCCAGGGACTCAACCCAGTTACAACTAAAACACTTCCATCTTCTTTCATGTACGTCAAAAAATCCTTCAACTATTAAGCAGTTTTGGATCAAGGCTTCCACGTCTCAAGTCTCACAGCAAGGTTTTGTTTCCTTCAACTTATATGTATAAATCTAATTTTTTCTTAGGTGAAGTGGACTTAAGTCTTCCCTAATCAGTGGCGGATCTAGGATTTCTATATAGGGTGGCCGAACTTATTGATTAATTTCTTTGAAAATTACCTGCTTCACCATACCTATTTGCATTACTATTTCAAATAGGTTACTTATAATTATTTTGGATCATGGGTGTACCGAGGTCCAGGTAGGCCACCCCCTAGATCCGCCCCTGTTTCTAATAATAGATAACTTTCTTTTGATACATTAATTTTTTTGGTTAGTAAGGAGAAATGTGTTACTAGATTAAAACTTCACATGTGTCATTTAAGCCTATTTAACCAGCAGAAATCCGATTATGAAAAGAATAAGAGATTTTCTACTTTTTATTAAAGTATTCTTATTATTAATTACTTAGTATAGTATGATCTTACGCTACAAACTTAAAATCAGTGATATACAAACTTAAAATCGTGAGTTTGTCTCGTGGCAAACAAATTATATTTACTAAAGTGAGCTTTGCATGCATGCATGTTATATAATGATTTAGATATAGCAATCCATTTGAAAAGATGTGTGTATATAGATGTATTGTTTCATGTATTATCTAGTTTTGTTTGGGTACATCATATGCATGTATTATTTCAAGTATTATCTGGTTTTATTTTTATGCAAACAGATACATACATGCATGCATGGAGAATTTATCTATGTGCGACTATTATTTTTAAGCAAACAAATACATGCATGCATGCATGAAGAAGAGCGAGCTTACCAAGAAAAATGCATGTGATTGCAGTCGGAAATGCATGGCCATGTTTGGCTGGAAAATAATGAACTAAAGAGAAGAGAGTGAGAAGGGAGATGTGGTTAAGGAGCTAGCTAGGCAGGCAGGAGTATTTATAGGGAAAGTCACCGTAACATTTTTTTTTTTTTACATGGCATAGATTTGCATTAATAAATAAAAAAAGGAATTACAAGTTATACAAAGACCATCTAAATTATGGACGAAAACTACCGAGGATGTCTTGACCTAGTGGTTAAGATTGAGGTGCTGTGAACAATAGGTCACAGGTTCGAATCTCCCTTCTTCTTCTTAGAACTTTGTACTGTCTTCGTGGCTCATATGGATCGAAAAAAAAAATTATGGACGAAAACTAAACAAATATTAAGATGAGCTTGACTAGCTCTTACACTGTTTTTTTTTTGAGGGATAGTATTAAGTACTTTAATTGGTATAAAAAAACATGTTTGAAAAAAGAAAAATTTGTTTGATACCTTAATTAATGAAGATGGTACCATTCAAAAGAGATTTGACTATTAATTAAAATTACCTTTTTTTTTTGTACCAATTAGAAGAACATGCATTTGATACCAATATAAGATAATATAGACATGAGTCTCGCATTTTACAGTTAATTACTCCTCGCGTTTATGCTAGATTTAGTGCCATAATTTTGATAGTCGTTACATGTGTTAGTGTGTTACATAATCAACTTCTTTCATTTGGCATTTTTAAGAAGACATATTGAGTGAGCCATATAAAAGTCAATAAATATTGTTATATTGATTTTTTCACGCACTAAAAGCATTTATTGTTAGGTGGATAAATAATGAAAAATATAATGGATAGTCTCATTATATCGAATAAAGAATTGGATAAATTAAGAAGTGACAACCTAAAAAAAATAGATAAATTAATAAAAGACGAAAGAATTCTTATAAAATACTCCTATGCTTTTGCTGTTTTGCATGTAATTAAGGTGACTCATTGATCGTAGTTCAAGTGGTTGTTGATTGAATCCTATTATATTAGGATCTTTTTTCTTTCTTTCCAACATTTCTCATTTTCACATGATAACACCTAATTAAGTTGAAAAAAATAATAACTTGTTTTCCTTCTTTATGCATTTCCAATCTTGATTTAAGATTTGGACCATCCATTTCTTATAGGAAATAAAGAGGATCTTAATAGGTCCGAATCTTAAATATATGAGTGTGTTCTCCATTTATAGTAGAAATAAGCTTAAAGTTTAATAAGTTTTGATGAATTCATATAAGTCCAAATAAGTTATAACATCTTATTAACAAAGTTTTAATAGGATCAAATAAGTTTATATAAGTTCAAATAAGTACAAACTAGTTCAAAAAAATTCAGTTTAATAAGTTCAACAAAAATAAGGTGAAAAGAACCTATCCATTTAGTTGATTATGCATGAGAAATTTCAATAATCTAAGAAGTACTTTTTTAGATAGCTAAGTTAAAATCCCTTGCAAAAAGGGGATAAATTAAATACCCCTCTTCAAAGAGTGAGGCCCGATCCAATCATCCCACGAACCAATATCACTAGGCTATCATCACTTGCTACTCGATAATCTAAGAAGTATTACTTGTTGTTGTGTACTACTACTACTAGTTAAAACTTTTCCTTGTGCCAATCTATACTTCCATGTTACAAATGGCTTCTCTAACTGTCTCCAACTATCACTGCATGTGCATGGCTACTTCAGTACTTTGTAACTTGTTTCCTCGTGCGTATAAGCATTTCATCACACACTTGGTCTGAATTACCTATCGATTCCCAGAACGATATTTAATTGCCTCGAATTTAGAGTAACCACGATTAGGAAGTTTTTATTTCTTCTCAACATTTGAATAAATAATAATGATTCTTTTATACCCTTTTTAGTTAGCTAATAATATGAGATAGATGATTGATTTTTAAAGATTTCCCTTGATGGGTGTCTTATGTTGCACCATTTGCTTTGATATGTAGTATTGCTTCATCTTTATGGAAGTCTGTGGCTTTTCAATTGAACTGAGATTTGATTAGAATTCTATGTTTATCATTCTCTACATGATTATTTGTTACACTTAAACAATCCTCACATTGGATATGATAGACGTACATTCTAATCATGGTATTATATTATTTTCTTTTAAAATGGTAAGGAGAAGAATCATTAGAAGGCCTTTCTCTAGCTCGAAGGAAATTTCTAATGAGTCAGACACAATGTTAGAAGCTACTTGATGAGATTGTTCGCTTATAATTAATATATTGGAGCTGACCAGATGACCTTTATTTGCTATCCAATCAGTCGCTATATTGTCTTCTCTGTAAACTTGTTTTATTTACCATGCCTCAAATCGTTGCACTAATAAATGGATGTCCTCAATTATATTTTCTAGCTAATCATGGTATTATATGTACATATAAGGATAGATACTTGTGGAATCCCTATATCTCAGGGAGACCACTAAGAAATTAAAGTACAAAAAAAAAATAAAAACATGGGTTAGAGATCCTTGGAGAGCCTTAGAGGGCACACTCATGCTTTGGAAGGGCATACGATGTTTTTTGGAGACAATTGGAGGCCTAGCAACGAGGGTGTCAAGCGAAAAAAGGATAGGCACTTGTGGGCTATGAACGGGATTTAAAGCACCCTAGTGTTCCCTGTGTACCATGGGCCCCTTGGAATATTTGGGTCGAAAAACGTCGATAGGCGGCGCAGAGAAGCTGAAAATTGGTCTTGATTGAAACAGGAATTTCCGACATATAAATGTTAACAAGGCTGGAAAAGTAGAAAAACAACCTTGAAAGGTAAAAGTGTGGCTTATATAGTCCACGCTTTTAGACGACTTGGGGATTGGGCACTGATGCACGTGGTATGGACCTCTAGACCTTGGAAGGCATATTCTTTTAGGGATGTTAGTAGGACGGGTCAAGTAGGAGACCCGCCCAACTAGGAAGGGAATTTGAACAGATTTGGCAAGAGTTAGAGTGAGGTGGAGTTGGGGATGAAATCGTAGAGAATTAAACACATGCTTGCAAAATTGTAGAGTTTCCCAATACAAGAAAATATAAAAAAAAAAAACATCTGAAGCAAACATGTTAATAAGTTGGGTCGAGCAAACATGTAATCATTCAAACTCTTTAATCAATAGTATCAGTTGTTTTAGGTTCTAGTTGAATTTACAACCCAGTCCTAAGCCATTTATCAAATGGATGGTTGATTTGCACTGTAATTGTTGGATTTCGTTGCTGAAGGTAGATGTTTAGATAGAACTTTACTTCTAAACGTTGATATGAGATTTGGATCATCCATTTGTTATAGAAAATAAAGAGGATCTCAACATGCTTGAATCATAGATGTATGTGTATCATTTAACCTTAATAAAATAAATTTTAGATTTAATTAATTTAAATAAGTATCAATAGCTTTAAATAAGTTTTAATAAGTTCTAACACCTTATAAAATATTGCCGAGGTCAACATTAAATAAGTTCAAATAAAATTAAAAGGGATCACTTTAAATAAGTTAACATAAGTACTAACTGTTCTAAACTATAATGTAACTATATAGAGGATCCCAACATGGTTGAACCATGGCAAGTGAATGTATACTTGTTCCCTGTTACAAAAGGTTATCTCGAGCTGTCTCCATTGCATGCTTACTTGGTTTCCTCGTACCTTTAAGCATTTTATCAAACACTTTGTCGGCATTACCTCTTGATTCCCAGAAAAATATTCAATTGCCTCAAATTTATACCATTGAAGTTGTCAATGTCTATCCTCATGATCCCAGGGCTTTTACCGAGGTCAGTATCAACTATGAAATACCTTTAATTTTCTTTAATTTGTATGTTTTCCTTGTTTTTTCATCTGGGTATTACTTGTTTCATTATTCTAAGAAAACTTTGTTTAAATTATATGGTCAGTTGATTGGGTTGTTTTGAATTAAAAGTCTAGAATTGATGATTCCCTTTTAATTTGAGGGTTTGGTAAATCAATAGTCTGATTGTATACTGCTCATAATTGCATAAATGACAAATTTTTCTGTAGATTGCTAATTTGGATTATTAGAATTTGACTCTAGAAGACTAGAATAGATGAGATAAAACAGAAAAAAGAGCAAAATCTTCTATGTGATATTTTTTTGGGAAGTCTTGTGCTATGTAAGATCATGGTGTATGTATGTAAAATCTCTCTAGATACCAAAAAAAAAAGAAAAAAGAACACGATGTATGATTGATCAAGAAAGTAATGACTTTTTTTGGTTGGACATAAGGTGGGATTCTTGAATCATGGTTTTTCATATAATTTATGGTTGATTCATTAGAATACAAAGCTTTTTCTAGAGTTACTAAGAAATGGGCTCAATTTTAATCCATGAAATGAGAAATTAGGGTCTAATTTCAATGAAGAGTTCCCTTTATGATGCTGATATTATAAAGTTATCTTGTATTCTGGAGAATGACCAACATGTGGTTTTTTTCAGGGACTTCTTTATGGGGGAAACAACACACTTTATGAATCAACTGGTCTTTATGGAATGGTAAACTCTTCATTGAATTTTGAGTTTTTGGCTGTACTTTCAACATGAAACTGAGAAAATGATACTTCCTCCGTTTCACTGGGAGTCTCTTATTTCAGTTATGGGATGTTTTTCACCTCATCACGAGTTTATTCTTTAAACCTTTAGTTTTCCTAGCAAAAAATGCGTGCCAAAAAGAAGTTGAACATCTACTTGCAAAAGGAGGGAGTGTTACTCTGGACATCTAATGCATAGTACAATTAAAATGCAATGCTAGTGATTAGTTTCAAGACATCCCTTGTTACAATAAATATCTGTATATTGTCAACTAGGACAGTCCAGGTTAAGTGGAAGTTATTTTGTTTAATGGCATTGTATGATCTGTCACATGACTCAATTTGCAGTAGTTTGTAGATCTCTCCTATGGTCGTAGTTGAGCTTCTTAACTCGAATATGTCCTTTAGTAAACAGGAATTACATGTGTAGTTTACATAATCTTTGATTAGGAGACAATACTTGCTATCTGATATTGTAGATTGATTTGAGTTCTGTTCTGTAGATGTTGGTTTCCTGTGCTTCAATGATTTTAGGGTGCAAACTCTTCACCTTAAAACAAATGTTCAAGTCTCTAATAAGTCCAAAGAAGTTCCAATAAGTTCTAGTAAGTTACAATAAGTTCATATAAGTTCCAATAAGTTCTAACCCCTCTTATGAACAAGTTCAGGTCAAATAACGTGAAGAGAACACAGCTTTAGTAGCTGAATTTTTAGATTTGGTTTATCTTATCTGACTTGATCTTTGACCTTGCAGTCTACAGTGAGGAGAGTAACCCTGCAAACAGGAAAGGTACATCACACAGTTCATGATTCTTAACTTACATGAATCTAGTACTTCTATTATGCTTATAGCTCACTGTTATTTATTATTGGAGACTGGCTGGATGGTGAAGGAGAGAACCAAAAAGGAGAGTATAAAGGTTTAAATTCTGTTATACAGTTAGTCTGATGTGATGATGTATTTCCAATAACAAATTTTCACTTAAGAACCTGTTAATGTCATTCCTCGTCTATGAATGTGATCGTACAATATAATTAAAGCACACAACAACTACATATTCTTTGCCAGCATACACTACACCTATGTAACTGCTGGAGAGCTAAATTACCTGTTTTCTTAGAATATGCCAACATTTTTCTGGAGTTTGGGTGTGAATAGAAGCAGGAATCCTTTGTGCTTTAATTGTGGTTGTTGAGTAATTGTGCAGAACATTTAACTTCTATGCGACTTGCTACTTAATCATCTGCTGTTTGTTATGCTTTAAAAAAAAAACTAAACGATCTTCACAATAAGCTATACTTATTTTGCCCCATCATGTTATAGGGTAGGTTTAAGGAGATTCAGATGCGATTTATGTGAACAATCTTACTCTTAGCCAATCTTGCTATGCCTACAAATACAACGGTAGTAAGAATTGCATATATCAACTAGACTATATCCACATGGTCATGTTTTTTTGTCCCCGTTATTTGCCCCTTTAGTAGCCATCTAACTTTGCTTCCCATCTAGTTTGTAACAAATCAATACCTCCCACACTCACATCACGATACTGAAAACTGATTCTTTTTCCACTTTTATTTTGTTAAATGCTTACTGTTACATACTTACACATTGATGCTCTATCTAAATGAGATATTGAATCCTTGCTTAACAACAGCACATGTTGTCATCTTTGATCCTGTAACAGACGACCAACCACTTATTGTGATGCATCCCTCCCCTTCGTCCTATACAGTCTAGGATAAGTAGTATCTCTTATTTGCCAAAACTGGGGTTCGAGAATGGGGATCTCCTGATCAGCGGGCATAAAAAATGCTTTCAGAGTCTTAAGTACTTATCAAATTGAGAATGGGGATCTCCTGATCAGCGAGTATAAAAAATGCTTCGACGTCTAAGTACTTATCGAATCGAACATGAGGTGAGGAAGGTCGGGTTCATCTATTATTGGAGATTGGAGAAAGCAATGTTATCCACAAAAACCAGACAGGAGCCTCTGGTTCGACCCTGTTCGCCAATGAAAGGGCAGCCTTTCTTGGACTGCGAGTGACGACCTTGAAAAATGTCTTTCAAAACTACAACAATCTAAAATTCTTACACAATATATAAATGAATCCTGATAAACCCTTAGTAATTTTGTGAGAACTTTAATTTGTACATTTGTATATAAAGCTAGAAAGGTCTTCATCGGTGAGAAAATCTAAACCCAACTATGTGTTTTGGCTTCTTTTGACTAATTCTCTATTGATTTCAGTAGGTTGAGGCACTTCAGACAATGGATTTATCTTATTTTGGGGAAGGATTGACACTAGTTGATGAAAGGTTTGTATCAGAGAGTTGCAATTTTTTCAATTCTGTAGGGACTTATGTATGTGGAAATCTGTAAAAGACTAATGATATCACCAAATTCTTGTGTCAATCATGATTTACTTTTCCTTGTATGCAAGTTTTACTTGTGGCGCAGAGACGGTGGTTAGAACTTTCTGCCTCCATCATAGTAAGTCTGCAAAGAAGTTTAAAAATTCAGGGACCCATATCAATGCTAAATGTTATTGGGAAACTATAACTAGCTTAGTGGCGTTCAACTCCACAAATCCATTGATTGATATGGGACCTTTTTCCATCCCCTTTCCATATGTGTATTTTTTATATCCCTTCTTGATAAATTTGAATTGATCTACACTAATGATTTTATAAACTCATGATTATAAAATCTGTTTTTCAGGTTGTATCAACTGACTTATGAGCATAATACTGGTTTCATTCATGACCGGAGCAATTTAAGCAAAGTTCGTAACTCTGGAAACCCTTTTTTATTCTGTTGGAATTTATCTTTTGAGCATTCTTGTTCTCCTACGGGTCATTTCTGTTTAGATTTAGATTTATCTAGAGTTGGAATGCTTCAAGAAGATGAGCTCATTGATTTCTATACCCTTCAGTCTCCCTGTTATTCCAGGTGACTTCTTCCATTGTTGTGTGCTCAAGTTAGAATAATTGAGGTCTAGTTGAGAACAATACTTCATTACAAAGTCCTTGGACTCTCAAGTGTTTCTCTGGAGATTTATTGCTTATACAGTAATGGAACTCTAGCTTGTGCAAAACTTATAAGCGGCTGTGACTTAATTCCTAGAGTGGCTAACCCAGTAAAAGGGACTCAGTGTAAGCAAAAGCAATATATGGTAGTTGGGTTGATTTTACAGGAGGCCAACTTTTCAGCATTCTGTATTTCCCATAATGCTGTGAGAAATTATAAAGACTTCTGTTCCATTGTTGTGGGTGCTTAACTTCGATTTTACAAGACTTTTGAGATATGTTTATTAACTTAGTCCTCTTAGAACTTGGAGTTTGTCTTGTAAGAGACCGCCTACTTTTAAATCAAAATTAGACAATGTTAAGCCCAATATTAAAAAGAGAATTAGCCCAATAATGACTAGGTTAATTTCTTTCGGGGACTAGTTTAATCCATTTAATAACTAGGTCTACTTTTATGTTAAAATTAGACCGTCTCTTTTAATAATTTTTGTAGAACTTGAAGCTTTACCCTTATTTCTCATAAGAAACTAAGGCTATGTTTAGTTCACCTTATTTTTGCTTATTTCAGATCTAATTAGATCAGATCAGAAAAAATAAGTTCAGATCAGATCAGTTAGTTTTAAAAACTCATTATTATTATTATTAAATATCTTTCATTACATATTAGTAAAAATTATAATAATTGAATATTAATAAAGTACTCATTGAGACGAATCAAACAAGACCCCACATGACTATATTTTTTCTTATAGATTGAGAAAAATCTTTTTTTTTTTTGAGGGGAAAATTTAAAAGATAAGATCTTGTAATCAGATCAGTTCAGAAAAATCTTTTTTTTATAGATTGAGAAAAATATAAAAGAAAAGAACTTGTAATCAGATCAGTTCAGAAAAAATATGTTCAGATCAGATCAGATCAGAAAAAATAAATTCAGATCAGATCAGAAAATTTCAGGTGAACTAAACATAGCCTAACTCATGAAAAAATAAGAGAAGTGATGATTCTTGCAATACTTCTTTTGTCAATAAACTCATTTGCTCCTTGTCCACGTATTTGCTTTAGCAACCCCTATTGGAAAATAAAAAAGTTGCTCCTTGTCCCTAGTTTTTTGGTTTTGCTCCATTTGCTCTTTGTGGCTCGAAGTTCACCAACTTTGACAAAAAATCATTAATATAGGAAAAAAGAACATAATGTTGTGGGTTATGTTAGATTCGTTGTAATTTTTTTTAATGTATATCATTAGTTTTGGTTTAAGGTTCCGTTTGGTAAGGTGTAAAACGTTTTCCCGAAAAACTGTTTTCCTCTATTTTTAGTTTTACATTGTTTGGTTGGCAAAAGAGTGTAAAACCATTTTTCCTTGGGGTAAAATTACTTTCCCAATGATGGAAAATCATTTTCTTTTCAAAATGAAAGGAAAATTGTTTTCCTTATCTCTCTTGTACACTCCTCTCACTACCTCCTTCTCTTTCATTTTCCTTTCCTTTTCTTTCATCATTTTTCTTACATGAAACCAAACAACGGAAAACTAATTTTGGAATTGTGTTGTACATTGTAAATTGTTTTCCATGAAAATCATTTTACACTGAAAATGTTTTACGCCCTACCAGACGGAGCCTAAATGTATCAATGGTCAAACAGGGGGGTCTTTGATGAAAACCGATAAAAAAGCAAATGGAGCAAAATGCTTAGGGACAGAGGGAGTAATAGAGAAGAGAAACCCTTGTGTGTACGTGGAGCTTGATGTGGTGTGTCTACATCCTGCTGTGTTATTTCCAGTTGTCTAACTTGGAATGATGGCCTTTTAATCTAGCTTCCATGACTTTCTCACTCACTATGCTCATTGTTAATACAGAAATACAAAGGTAAACTGTTAGATACATGGATCGTGATGTGCCGAGAAAGCCTTGGTAACCAACTGTTTGAGTCCAAAAAAGACTCAAACACTCAAAAAGTTACACATTGGTACCATTATAACCTGGTATTGGTATCACATTGTTATCAGGATTGGTACCAAGCAACCTTACTTTGGTATCAAAATTTTCGGACAATGGTACCAATCTAACCTAGCATTGGTACTAAACAACACGCGCGTGAAATTTCCAAGGCTTAAAATGACCAAATTGCCCCTGTTTGAGTCTCCTAAGAGACTCAAACGGTTGGCTGCCTAGACAAACTCGTGATGTGCCTTCTCTAAATGAATTGGAGTTCATGAATTGGAAAATGTGGGGAAATGTGGGAAAATGTAAAACGCGCATGCAAATGCTATCCCATGCGTCTCTCAACGACATAATAAATCACGAAAGTTTTGAGAATAAAAATACAAATCTTGAACAAGTTAATTTTTTATTATTATGAATTGAGACACCAATAGTAGTGCTAAACTTTGGAAAACAAAGTTACACTCATGCATATCGCTCAACTTTTTAGATTCTTTTTTATATTTTGATGCTCTTCATCGCCTAACAAATTGCTAGTCAGAAAAAACCAATCAACGTTGATTCCATTTTGCCAGCCAACTTGATAAACCAAAAGGGTTTTCCTACTGAAAACATATAGTATCCCCAAGCCAACCCAACTAGCACACCACTGCCAAATCCCATAACTACGATTTCGCACATCGACAAAATTCGTTCATCATCATTTTTAGGAACATCTTGATTATTAGTGGTGTTGTTTGTGCTTCTTTCTCCGCATTCAGGTAATGGTTTTCCACACAATCCGAGATTCCCCTGGTATGAATTATCCGAGAATGTATTGAAGTTGTTACCAATAGGTATAGGCCCCTCCAATAGATTGTTCGAAACATTGAAGCTCCCAAGAAATGTTAAACTAACTAATTCTTGAGGGATACGACCAGTAAGTCTGTTTGATGAAAGGTCCAAATCATCAAGCAAAGACAATTTCGCAATTGATGGAGGAATGTTCCCGGTTAAGATATTATATGAGAGATTAAGGTTATGAAGTGAGCGTAATCCCCCAATAACATCTGGAATTTTTCCTGTAAAGTTGTTGTTGGACATATCAAAGATCGACATCGTCACAATAAGCTTTTCATATTTTTGTTGCAAACCATTGAATGTCAAAACCATAGAGTATGGACTTTCACCGTACTCGGTTCCCATGTATTGTGGACTCCCAACACCAGACTCGTTCATGTTGTACATGGCTCCAAAGTTTTTGATATATCTTCGTGGCAACTTGCCACAAAACTTATTGTTGGAGAGGTCGATGATTTGTAGCTTTGGAAATGGGTGCTTAACCTTTGGTGAGCTAGTTATAGGACCATAGAAGGCATTGAAACGCACACTGAAAACCTGAAGATGTGGGAGGTTGTCTAGCCATGGGGGAAATTTATCTGTTAGCTTGTTGTTCCCGACATTTAGGAGTTTCAAACTTTGACATTTGGACAATGACTTAGGTAGAACTCCTTCTAGTTGATTGTCACTAAGATCTAGATACAGCAATGAATCACATGACTTTGAGAAGTTTGCAGGTATGGTACCGTTCAGTTTGTTTGATTGGAGAAATAATGTTTCGAGCCAGGTATTTCCAACACAATGAGGTATTTCACCAGTCAAAGCATTGTTTGATAATTTAAGTGTTTGAATGTTTTCCAAATTGCAAATGGATTTGTTTCCTAGGTCAAAAAAAAATCGTTAGATTGTTAAATTAGAAAATATTGAGATATGAAATTATTTGACAAGAAATAATAGCACGAAGCTTCTATCAAACAACGTACTCCAATGCTCATAGATTTTTTTGGTGTATCAATTGTAATTTATTGTTAGTTACAATGTGAAAACACAACATGATTAAGTAATGCACGTATGGCAAACAATAGAAAAACAGTGACAAAAAAGTGGTACATAAATTATAGCGTATAAAAATTTAATTGGTATGTTGCATAGTTTCTTTTAACCAAAAACATACCACTTTTAATCTCATATTTTTAAATTCATAACTTTGATCATGAAATTATTATACCTCTTCCATCTCATATTAATTGCAATATACCTACATATAGAGTCTTATATAGAGGATAAAAGCGGGACATGATTTTTATCATATTAGTGTTAAAGTTAATTTCATTGAAGATATTTATATATTTTGGTTAATCATGTGGGTCCTTTATAGGGTGTGCCATATGTGGGTAGATGAGGTTATAGACCAAGAAATAAAAAGTAAATAAATAAATTATAAGTGTTGCTATTAATATGAGGCAAAAGGGTATAAAAAATGTTGTGATAAATACAAAGAAGAGGAATATACTCCCTTCGTCCCATAATATAGTGCTTGTTTCTTTTTTACACGGTCTTCAAGACGTAACTTTGACCTTTAATATTTTCAATTTCGTATTAATAAAAAATATAAAAAGTTGATATTATTAAACTACACATTGAGACGAATCTAACAAGATCCCACGTGAATATGTTTTTTTATATATACAAATGAGAATATTTGGTCAAAGATTTTAAAGTTTGACCCATCAAAAATGAAATAAGCACTATATTATGGGACGGAGGGAGTATAAGTTTATAAAAATAAGAAAAGTATACATTTTGGTTATGTACAGTAATCTTTATATATTGGTATATTACAAAAAATACTATTGTCAAGTTGGATATCTCCAATGCAAAACTCATAATAAATACCTAAAAACCTGAGTGAATATGATAAATAAAGTTATATATCTCCACACATTTACTATTTCACACAATTAATATTATTATTCACAACAAATTAGTTAGATTTGTACATTATTTTGCACATACGAAAATAATTCATATTATTTTTAGCAAAATTCTTTTATATAAGGATATATTTCAATAATGCAAAGTGAGAATGGACCAACTGAAAGAAAAATTAGAGCGTACTCCCTCTGTTTTTTTTATCATTCTCACTTTCCGTCTTTCAATGCACGTTTTAAAACTTAAATATCTTTCATTATATATTAGTAAAAATTATAACGATTGAATATTAATAAAGTACTAATTGAGACGAATCAAACAAGACCCCACATGACTATGTTTTTTCTTATAAATTGAGAACATTTGGGAAGATTCTCTCTATGCATGAATAGTGTCAAGATTCCAAGTGAGAAAGATAAAAAAAAAACAGAGGAAGTATTTTCAAAAGTAGCAAGTTTAATATACTTTCTTACCTGTAATATCATTGGGTATCACACCAGAGAACTGATTTTGGCTGAGATCGAGGGTCCATAGCTGCTTACACTTGCTAATCTCTTGAGGGATACTTCCAGTGAAGTTATTCTGATTAAGCATCAACCACCGAAGATTAGAACAGTTTCCAATAGTCGCAGGTAACTTCCCTGATAACTTATTTTTAGAGAGATCAATGCTCGCAAGATTAACACAATCACCAAATTTCTCATCGAGACCTCCACTAAGAAGATTGTCATTAAGTAAAACATGAGAAATGTTTGGGAGGCCAAACAAGCCCTTAGGAATCGACCCGTTTAAGAAATTATTTCCCATGCCCAGTGATTCAAGTGACTTGCAACTTCCCAAAATCTCAGGAATTGGCCCAACCAACAAATTATAGGATGCGTCCAGATCTTGGAGTTTGTCTCCTTTGCAAAGACTTACTGGCAAACTCCCACTAAAACTGTTGTTACTTATATTTAGATATTGCAACTTCCCGTTTGTACCCAAGTTTTGTGGGATACTCCCTGTGAAGTTATTCGACCCTAATAAAAGTGATTCCAACTCCGGAAAATCTTCAATATAATCAGGTATACTCCCATATAACTTGTTTTCAGTAAAATCAAGTTCGGTTAAGTTTTGAAGAAGAGAATAAGATTGTGGGATCTCACCAAATAGCATATTACTAGAAAAATCCATATGTTTCAAACTCTTTAATGAACCCAACTCAAATGGAAGACCCCCAGAAAGATTGTTCCCGTAAAGATACAATGTTTGAAGCTTCTTAAGTTTCCCAAACTCCGGTGGAATCTCACCGTAGAAAGAGTTATACCCAAGGCCAAGGTACCTGAGCTCCGACATCTTCTCAACGACCGATAAGGGAAGAGTGCCATTTAGCTTGTTGTAGGAAACGTCAAGATAGCGGAGTTGGGTGAGGAGAGAAAGAGAAGATGGGAGTGGACCTGTGAAACTGTTGAAGAAAACGTGGAGATAGCGGAGTTGGGTGAGGAGAGAGAGAGAAGATGGGATTGGACCTGTGAAATTGTTGAAGGAAACGTCGAGATGGCGGAGTTGGGTGAGGAGAGAGAGAGAATATGGGATTGGACCTGTGAAACTGTTGCTGGAAACGTCGAGATAGCGGAGTTGGGTGAGGAGAGAGAGAGAAGATGGAAGTGGGTCAGAAAAGTGGTTTTCTTGAATAGTGAGGTTTTGGAGGTTGGTGAGGAAGCCTATATCAGGGGAGAGAATATCTCCGAGGTATAAGCCGGTGAAGTTGAGAGAAATGACAGAAGAAGAAGAGGAGGAAGAGCAAGTGATGTATGGCCAACTGCAGTGGTGTGTTGTGTTTTTCCATGAGGATAGAGAGTTATATTCATCATGAGTAATGGCAGATTTGATACTTAGTAAAGCTTGGCGTTCTGTAAGTGTTCTGCCATGGATGAAGTAGTGGAGGTGATGAAGGAAGACAAACAAAAGGAGGATTTTCATTTTCATATTCATTATTGTTTGTGTTGTCGTGTGTTTGTTTTTCCCTAATAATAACTAGAGCTCCTGGGTTTACATGACCATAAATACTTGTGAAATTTCACTATTTTTATGATGTAAATATGTAATGAACCTTCCAACACATTCACTCTAGGCTCTAGCTAAGAAGACATGGATAAAACGTGGAATGAACCTTCCAACACGTTCAAACATTCCAAAAAATTTACACAGTACTTTGGATTTTGCAACTGATGTCTGACCTTGAAAGCATTTTTCCCGTGTAATTTGCTCAGAATATAGCATGTACTTTTTTTCTTAAGAGTATTTAGCTCCTTGGTTCAGAATTACAAATCACATGTCTTATAGAAAAAGTTGGAACATTTCCATTACTTGCGGAGTTTTTCTGATTGGATTCCCACTATTCAACTACATGAATTTACACTAGAAAAATATAATTATGAGGGCTTGGAACCTATAATCCTATATAGCACGGGTACTTCTTCTGATCACGTACTCGTACACGTATAAGTACCCGATATGATATGTATTCTGTTTGGATACACATGCCCATTCCCAAAATTTTGAAATCTCGACGTTTTCAAACCCCGTACACATATCCGTCTTTGTACAGCCTAGCTTGAAACTACTCCATATGTGAATTTATTTCAAACCCACAGAATACTAATCAACATTTGTGTATTTACTCCGATATAGTGTAACTTCAGCTCTCCAAAGTTGCATCATGACAATATTTCATGCAAACTTACAACATTTGTGATTAAGGAGGAGATGGAGGTAATGCATCCTAGTTTGTCCAAACAATACATTTGGACCAATTAAAGCATTTGAAATGAAATGGTGCGAACCAAACAGAGCGTAACTGGAAAGTGTTGGCCAAAGGTATTTGAGATCAAGGTGAATCAATCGAAGGATCATTCCGATGCTGATATTCGACAATCGACGGTTGTGTATCCTTGTGCCAGCCAGTGTAGAAGCCATGAAGTAGCAACAATGGCTAGGAAGACTAGAACTGTTTTTTACATTAGGTTCAGTCAGATTCAGTTGTTTGGCAACATAAAGGACAACTTTTATGCAATGTTTCTAAAGAAGGCATCATATGGTACTTTGTCCCATTTTTATTTTGAGGAAAGGTTTGCTATGTAAACTTCAGTGGTTATGGTAAATATTGAGTCGACTCGAGCTCGATTCGAAGCCTACTTGACTCAAATTGATTTTGGTTAGATCATATTACAAAACTTGAAACTTATAATCCCTTTCAACTCATTTATTCACCGATAAGATGAATCTTATCTTGCAACTAGCTAAAGAATAGTGATAAGATGTATTCTTCTTAATCTGTTACCACAGAGGCAGAGACATAGACTTCAGATCCAAGTTACATCAAATTGTTCTATCATTAAACTAGGTTTTTGACCTGTGTAAAATGCACGGAATCTTTTGTTGTTAATAAATTTTAGGAAAAATTGTGAAATAGTACCTTTTATAGCACTGACTTTGTGAACTAGTACCTTTATTGTTTTTTTTTGTCAACTAGTACCTTTAAGTTGTGAAAGCTTTTATTTGCAGTACCTTTACTAAATTTTCCGGGCAAAACAGTCAACATTCCGACGTTGACTCCTGATTTCCCACCAAAGTTGGCCTTTTTTTTGCTTCTGAAGGAGCGTGTTCTCACTCTCCTCTTTTAACTCCATTTTCCCCCAATTTCCCACTCTTTCATCTCCCATCTTTACTTTCTCACCAACCTCTATTCATTTTCAGTAAATTCTCTCTCTCTTATCACATTCTCTCTCCTCTCTGTCTCTTTCTCCCTTTGGATTGTTCTGGTAAGCTGAGTCATCGTCCTTCTGTGAAAAGTTACTGCATTTGGTCTTTGTGGACCACAAAAACAGCGAATCTAAACAAAGGTACTTTTTTTCCCTTTTGTGCATCTTTATCTGTAATTCATTCTTTATTTAACTAGGTAAATTACATTGATTAGTGTGTTGATGAATAATTAAACAATGTAGTATAAAAAAACTGAACTTTGTGTATTATCTTAATGCCCTAAATTTATGATGTGCAAATACTATATTTGATGTTTATTAAATTATGAAAATACTTAATTTGTCACAGAATGAGGACAAAATTGGAGTCTATTAGACAAAGACCTAACCTTGGTAGGCCTGCTAACTTGAAAATTTGGTATGGGGGTTTTTTGTGGAAACTAAAAGGGGTAACAAACTGATATATGATGGTGATGGGGTTTCAATATATATTAAGGAAAGGGAAGAGAATATTTGTTACCGGACAATCTCACATATCATAAGGAATGATTTGGGGTTCCCAAATGTGGGTGTCATTTGGTATAGGAGGAAGGGGTTAAGTTTAGACAAAGGGCTTAAACAATACAAGAATGATGCTTGCCTTGCTGAATTATTGGAGACAAGGGATCAGAATAATATGGTCACAATTTGGGTTGAACATTGGCCTGATGATGATGATAGTAGTGGAGATGAGGATCAGGGGAATGGTGATGATGAGTACCATGGTAGTGATGAAAATGAGACTCAGGGAATAATGCAGATGGTGGGGATGGTGGGGAAGGAGATGAAAGTGATGATGATGACAGTGCTGATGACCCAAGTTTTGTGGTGGATAGGAGGGATATGGACATGGATGTTGCTGACACTTTGGGCCACCAAGAAGGATATAGTTTGGAAATGGACTTTGGTTGGGATGAGAATGATATCCTAGTTGGAGTTAATGGGCCCATTGCTGAACCCTCACATAAAGCCCAAAAAAAACCTAGAAGACCTAAACTTCAAGTCAGAAGGAATATAGCAGGTGGGGGGGCCTCAAAGTCTTCAAAAAGCAAAGACAATACAGAAGATGATGTTCTGTATACTGAGAAAGTTGATGAGGATAGACCAAGCCCAGATCTGTTTTCTGAAAATGTATCCCAGAGGATAAATACAGAAAATATTAGGCATGATGATGGTGTAATTGGTGAAGCTAGTGAGCAGCAAAGAGCAACAACTGAGCAGCCATCCCAGGTGGGAAGACCTGAACCAGAAGGGGAGGAGCAGTTCATTATCCCAACTGATGATGATTTAAATGAAGACTCAGCAGAGGAGGGAGCTTGAGAGGAAGTGATGAAGAAGCTGATGACTATGGAACATTCAACCCAGAGGTTGATTTCAAGAAACCAGTGGAGTTAAAGCTTGGCTTGAAGTTTCCTTCAAACAATGTTCTGAGGAAAGCAATCAGGTATCATGCTGTGAAACATGGGTATGATTATTACTTTTTGCATAATAACAAGGATAGAATCACTTTGTATTGCAAGTATAGATGTAACTGTGAATGGAAAGCTTCTAAGAGAGTGATGTGCACTTGTACATTAAAAAGAAAGTGTACTTTTAAAATTCATGCAAGAAAAATGAGGGGTGAGGAGACATTTCAGATTAGGAGTTTAAGGCTAAAGCATGCTTGTGGTTTTCAGAATGCTAACAGTAAAGCAACTTGTGCTTTTATAGCTGAGCACTTTATAGATGCATTTAGGGATGATCCTAAAATGAGTATTCAAGCTTTCATACTTAGAATTCAAAGGGAACTAGGGGTTGATGTGCAGTACTATAAAGCATATTATGCTAGGCAAATGACTTTGGAGCACATACATGGAAGTGCAGCTGACCAATACCATAAGGTTTGGGATTATGCAGCTGCTATCCAAAAGTACAACCCTGGTTCTTCTGCTTATGTTTGTGTAAGTAACGTAGAGAGGCCACCTGTTATGTTTGAGAGGTTGTACATCTGTTTACAACCTTGCAAAGAGGGATTCATACAAGGGTGTAGGCATATTTTGGGTGTAGATGGATGTCATTTGAGAGGGACTTTTCCAGGGATTTGTTTGGCTGCTGTGGGTAAGGATGGGAACAACAATTTGTTCCCAGTGGCCTGGGCTATAGTGGAGGCAGAGAATAAGGACACTTGGCAGTGGTTTCTGGAGCTCTTGGTGAAAGATCTTGGCTCTGTTACAGAGCATGTAACCTGGTTGCATGAGAAGGATGATCTGGCTTTCATGTCACATAGGCAGAAGGTGAGTGTACATCTTCAAATCTTTTTATTTTGTTCTTCTACTGTGTATACTTCACTAACTTATACTACTTGATGTAGGGTTTGCTTAATGCCTTCTCAAAGGTCATTCCTGATGCTGAAGTCAGGTATTGCTGTAGGCATATATGGGCCAATTTTAAATTGGCCCATCCAGGAGAGGCATTTAGGCTATGCTTTTGGAAAGCAGCTAGGGCTTCCAGTAAGGTATATTTAGGGTAGTGGATCTTTTCCTAATTAGGTATGTGCATTTGATGTTCATAAGGTCTGATGTGGGTGTGGTGTTTGTTACATTTGTGCAGGAAGTGTTTGAGGCTCAAATGGAGTCAATCAAGATGCTATCCAAGGATGCATTTAATTATTTGAGCAAGATCCCACCCAAGCATTGGAGCATACATGCCTTTTCAACCAAGACCAAGTCAGCCATGATCCTCAATAATTGTTGTGAGTCATTCAATAATGTGATTAGGGATGCAAGAGCACAACCTATCCTAACTATGATGGA
The DNA here is from genome assembly GCF_026745355.1 of Beta vulgaris subsp. vulgaris. Classification (NCBI taxonomy): domain Eukaryota; kingdom Viridiplantae; phylum Streptophyta; class Magnoliopsida; order Caryophyllales; family Amaranthaceae; genus Beta; species Beta vulgaris. The sequence continues at coordinate 936,215 of NC_079205.1, read as the reverse complement.
GTGGATAAGACGATATGTAATGAAGAGGTGTTGTGAAAAAAGGGATGGATTGGAGAAGTATGAAGGTAAGATCATGCCTGCTGCTTTGAAGCAACTAGAAGTGCACAACACATTGCAAGGAACTGTTTTGAGACTAAGTCCCATGTTGACAAGTTTGAGGTTAAGAATGGTGATGATATATATGTGGTGGATCTTAAGGAGAGAACTTGTGGTTGCTTTAGATGGGATGTTAGTGGCATTCCATGTTGCCATGCCTTTAGGTGCATCATGAGAAATAGGGCTGATCCAGAGGACTATGTCCATCAAGCCTACAGCAAGAGGCATTTAGGCTCACCTATGCTCCTACATTCAACCCTATGCCTGGGATGAGGCAGTGGGAGAAGACACCTCATGTCAGACCAGAGCCACCCCCATTTAGGAAGCTACCTGGAAGGCCTTCTAAGAAGAAGAGAGTGAAGGAGGCAGGGGAAGGGGAGCCTGAGAAAGTTTCACAACTGGTTGTGAAGAAAAGAAAACCAGTCCAGTGCTCCAACTGTAGGAACTATGGCCATAACAAGAAGAAATGCACTAATGATCCTGCACCCCCACCCCCACCTAAGAAGACTGGAAGGCCTGCCAAAACCGGTTCTTTCAGGATGAAGAAGAAGCAGCCTAAGAGGGGTGCACAAGTAGCAGAGGATCAGGAGAGCCAACAAGTCCCTGAAACAGAAGGACCACTCTCTCACAACCTTGATGGAAGTGCACAAATCTGAGATGTTTCAATTGGTTTTTTTTTGTTTGCTCTAAACTCATTATGTTGAACAATTAGTATGTTTTTTTTTTGCATTGTAATGGTCCCATGATTGTAATGACTGTTGATCCTCATTGTTCTTATTAGAATGCATAAATGAAATCTTTTTGAACAATCATGTGTGCTTCTTATTTACTAATTGCAATACAAAGTTCAACAACTGAAATCTTACAACAATGCTTTTATGGAGAATGTTCAAAAACCATTTTCATTGATCATTCTTAGGCTTGTTTCTACTGCCACATACAACAAAGTAGTGAAAATTTGTGGACTTTTTTCTACTGCCACATACAAAGCAACACCTACAACATCAAACACTAACATGGTAAAAACTAAGTAGAATGTCAATCTTCATCTAATACTTCATACAAAAGAGTGAAATAACTAGTATAACAACAACAATTACAAATGCCTTAGATTTTGGAGCCACCCTAATACCATGCTTAGGTCCATCATTCATACCCCCTGACCTTAGCTCTTCAATTTCACTAATCATCATCACTTTATCCTCCTGATGCCTACTAATTTCCCTCTTCAGTAGTGTATTCTGAGATTTCAGAATTTGCTTCTCCAACACCAATTGATTGATGGTGTCCTTCTGCCATTCAGTCGAACCTTGGTCCACCCAATCAAAAAGCTCACATCCCTGTCCCTGTCCCACTCTCCTTGTCATAAAATTTGCATGCTATAAATTTCCTCCCTGGATTATCAACAATCCATGATCTTTTTTCAGCAACTGGACTCCACATCCACACTTCCTAGTACGTTTGGCTGAGGAAGATCCAGACTTTGAAGAAGACATTCTTCTATAAGATTAAAAAAACAAAAAATTAGCCCTAATTTTCCGAAAATAAAACGAAAAGGAATTAATTAACATACCTTTGAAATTGAAGAAGACTGAAATTGGAATTCAATTCCCAAGAGTTGAATTCTCTTTGACAAGGTGAAATTTAGGGTAAGAATGGGAGAGTTTTGAGTATAGTGGTCAAGGTTTCTGTTTTTGGGGAAAGAGATTGAGTTAAATGGGAGTAATATTTAGGCGAGTGGGAGAGAGGGGTTCAAACATTAGATGTGTAACTCACGCGCACAATTTGGTGGGAAATCAGGAGTCAACGTCGGAATGTTGACTGTTTTGCCCGAAAAATTTAGTAAAGGTACTGCAAATAAAAGCTTTCACAACTTAAAGGTACTAGTTGACAAAAAAAAACAATAAAGGTACTAGTTCACAAAGTCAGTGCTATAAAAGGTACTATTTCACAATTTTTCCTAAATTTTATGATTTTAGTATGTTTTTCTTAAAATTATGGTGTGAATATTACTTTGTGATTTAGAATTTTTTAATCATATTGTTTATAGGAATATTTTAAAACTGCCTTATAACTTGTGCGTTCAATGACTGATGTAGTTAATATGATGATACAACACGTGAGTAGAGATGGCCAACAGTGCGGGCCAATCCAGCCCATCCAACCTAGCCCACCTCGTGGGCAGGGCTCGCAAAACGTCCGATCCAACCCAGCTCGAATCGTGAAATTGGTGGGTGGGCCAGATTTCTTGAGCCCAGCCCACCAAAGCCCGCTACTAAAACCCCTCAGCCCGGACTACGAAACCGGTCCAGCCCAACCCATGAACCAGACCAGCCCAGTCCAAGTTATTACTGAACCAAATTGTGTATATTTTAATCAAATTGTATATATTTTAATCAACTTGCATATATTATAATTCAGTCAAATTTTAAAATAATGAAATTATTCATTAATTTTAATAATTGTATATATTTTTATTCATTTTAAAGATTTAATATAACAATAATGAATAATTTCAATGATTAAATAATTTTGAAATAAAAATTTCATGCCGGCCCACCAGCCCGGTCCAGCCCACTAGACCCACGAACGGCCAGAACCGCTTCTCGAACCATGAAAATCGGTAACAGCCCGGTGTGGGCCAAGACTTTTCATCCCGCGGACCAGCCCATCCAACCCATGAATTTCACGGTCCGGTCCTGGGCCGTGAAATCTCAGCCCGTCCGGCCCGTCCAGCCCACACCAGTGGCTAAAGATGGCCAGCAGTGCGGGCCAATCCAGCCCATCCAGCCCAGCCCACCTCGTGGGCCGTGTGGGTCGGGCCAGCAAAAAGCCTGGTCCAGCCCAGCTCAAACCGTGAAATTGGTGGGTGGGTCGTGGGCCAGATTTCTTGAGCCCAGCTCACTAAAGCGCACTACTAAAACCGCCCAGTCCGGACCATGAAACCAGTCCAACCCAACCCATGACCCAGACCAGCCTAATCCAAGTAAATATTGAACCAAATTGTGTATATTTTAATCAAATTGTATATATTCGAATCAAATTGCATATATTATAATTCAATTAAATTTAAAAATAATGAAATTATTCATTAATATTAAGATTTGTATATATTTTTAATTCATTTTAAAGATTTTATGTAACAATAATGAATAATTTCAATGATTAAATAATTTTGAAAAAAATTTCTTATTCCGGCCCATCAGCCCGGTCCAGCCCACCAGATCCACGAACCGTGAAAACTGGTAACAGACCGGTGTGGGCCAAGATTTTTCAGCCCACAGACCAGCCTGCCCAACCCATGAATTTCACGGTCCGGTCCTGGGCCGTGAAGCCCAGCCCACTACGGCCCATGGTCCAGCCCGCACCAGTAGCCATCACTACCAGTGGCCATCACTAGGGGTGAAAGTTCGGTGTACGGTTTGGATTAGGGCCTAATCCAATCCGATTCGAACAAAATTTTGAAATTTTAATTTCCAATCCGAATCCAAACCAATTAGAGTTTGAATCCGATCCAATCCAATCCGAATTTTCATACTCTAATTTGGATCCGATCCAAAAATCCGATTTTTCAAAAACTCTAGTTTCTCGATGAAATAAATCAAGCACAACGGTAGCCTAGTAGATTTAGGAAATGAGGAATTAAGGGTTGTTAGGATTATAGGGGAAGGGTGGAAGTACTAGGCTATGGACTATCCTTCTTTTTAGAAAAAAATTAGTTAAGCACTTAAGCCCAATCAAGATACATAATACAAGGCATATGTCTATTTGGTTATATTGGATTTTTGGATCCAATTACCCTCAATCCAATCCGATCCAAAAATCCAAATTTTCAAAAAACTTAATCCGAATCCAATCCGAACACATTTCAAATCCGATCCGAATTACTAATTCGAATTGGAATGGATTGAATTTTGGATTTTATCCGAATAACTTTCACCTCTAGCCATCACTACACATGAGTAAATATTTTTTCGCCAACAAAAGGGTTATCTTTCTTGGACTACGACTCTGCGAGTGACAGACCTTGAAAGATGTATTTCCAAACTACAACAATTTGAAATCATTTCGTAAAATATATATAAATCTTGATAAACCCTTATTTATTTTGTAAGAACTTTAATTTGTACACTTTTATATAAAGCTAGAAAGTTTTCATCGGTGAGAAAATATAAACTCAACTCTGTGTTTTGGCTTCTTTTGACTAATTCTCTATTGATTTCAGTAGGTTGAGGCACTTCAGACAATGGATTTTTCTTATTCTGGGGAAGGATTGACATTAGTTGATGAAAGGCTTGTGTTGTGCATGTACATGCTATGGTTTATGCACATATTATGTTTTGATGATGAAAATTAATATAATATATTTTAGTATGAAAGTATGTAACAGTTGAAACAGATGCATGAAGAAAGGAATTAATAAATGAAGACTTTGAAGAAAAGAAGAATCAAGATTGAAGTCAAGTTTATATGTTCCTTAGAATAGTTACTTTGTGTAAAAATGTAATAGGCTTGAATTAGGTGATATACTATGTGCTAAATATAGAAATATAAAATTAGTATAATTATTATTTTCTTAGAGTTAAGAAAATAAATAATTGTATTAATATTATATGTCTATATAAAAAGGAAATTAGTTTATAAATAAATAAAAATTATAAAAATGTTTAGAAAAAGATTTTCATAAAAAATGTTTTAGAAAAAGAATTTTATAAAAAACGTGGTTTTAGAAAAATATTTTTACAAACGTGTTTTATGAAAATAATTTTATGAAAACGTGTTTAGAAAAGATTTTAGTAAACAACGTAATTTGGTTTTCAAAAAGGATTTGGAAAATATTTTTTGATAAAAACAGAATTGTAGTTGAAAAGAAAATCTAATAAGAAAAAACTTATCTTTTTGAGATTAAAGATAAAGATAGAAAAAGATAAAGTTGTTTTTCTAAAAAGAGAGTTTTATCCCTTAAATTAAGGATTAAAAGATAAAGATATTTTTGAAGGATTTTCGTCCAAACCAAGTCCTATAAAAGGGATTCATAATTCACTTTTAGATCTCACGTTTTCAGAGAGAAAAATCGGAGATATTAAGAGCTGAAAACTATTTCCTTCGCACAGAGTATAGCACTGTTTGAGTCAGATTCAAGTAACGAACATACGAGTGTAATTGTCCTCGAAATTGCTTGACTAAGAAGCACACAATTGAGGGTCGTTTTCTTTCTGTAATTTCACCATTATAGAGAGTGTCAACACTTAGAGTTAAGTGTGGGGGTCGCTACTAGAGTTAGTAGTGAGGGAAATCTTATTGTATCAAGAGGTTGATATTTTAGGATTTAAAGAAATAAAAGAGTTTTTGTTTCTTGTGGACGTAGATCTCAGAGGTGAGATTGAACCACGTTATATCTTGAGTTTGAGTATTGATTTAATATAGTTTTAGTTTTAATTTTCGCAAAAACTCAAAACAAAATTTTCGAGCGTTTCACACAGTGTCTGGCACTGTGCGATAACAAAAGTTTTGCGAAAATCGATCAAATTTCGTCACTCAATTCAACCCCCCCTTCTTGAGTGTCACCTTGTGTTCCAACAAGTGGTATCAGAGCAGGCTATTCTCGTAAGACTAACATCTAGAGAATAGAAATCATGAATATGCAAGATGACTCTCGAGGCAGACACTCCAAGTGTCCAATTTTCAATGGAGAAGATTACGGATGGTGGAAAGCAAGAATGAGGATCTACATTCAAGGCTCAGACTATGAGTGTTGGAGAATCATAAGAATAGGATCTATACTAATCCAAGTCAAGAATGCTGAAGGAAACTTGATTGACAAGGACGAAGATGATTACAACTCAGTTGACTATGCAAAAGCCGAAAAAAACTTCAAAGCTATGAGTATTCTCCAATATGGAATTGGACCTAATGAATACTCAAGGATCTCGGCTTGTACTACAGCAAAAGAAATATGGGACACGCTGGAATTGGCCCACGAAGGTACGAATGAGGTAAAACAATCTAGAATAGATTTGCTTGTCCAACAATATGAATTGTTTGCTATGAATAAGGACGAATCTATTAAAGAGATGTTCACTAGATTTACACTAATCACTAATGAATTACGTTCTCTAGGCAAAACATATACTTCTGAAGATTTAGTGAGAAAGGTGTTAAGAAGTTTAACAAATCGATGGCTCCCAAAAATAACCGCTATCTTGACTAAACTTTCACTAGAACAACTTATTGGATCATTAATGACTCATGAACTTGTCTTAGATTCTAAAACTAATGAACCAAAAAGTAAAGGTATAGCCTTGAGAACTGAATTGGAAATTGAAAACAGTAGTGATAGTGATGATGATATTGATTTTCTTACAAGGAGATTTAAAAATTTTCTCAAAAAGAACAAAAACAACAATCCTAGAAAAAGATGAAAATTTCAAAGGTAAGAGCACTACCTCTAACTTTAAGAAAAGTGCTACTAATTCTGGTTCTTTCAAGTGTGGTGAGTACGATCACAGGATAAAGGAGTGTCCCTTATGGCATGATGAGAAGCCTAAAGAAAGAAGGGAGCAATCCAAGAAAGAATTTAAAAAAGCTATGATCGCTGCAGTCTGGGGAGATTCGGACTCTGACGAAGATCAGAGCGTGGCACAGTGCCACGAGGCTAAACTATGTCTGAATGCTGTACAGAAAACACTGAAGACGGCACTGTGCAAGGACGACTCACATCTATGTTTGATGGCTAAAAGTTCGAACCCTCTCGAAGAGGCAGAAGACAGTGAGGTAAGCCTAATTTCCTTAAAACCTTCAATTCATCTTCTTTCAAAAAGTCAACTTGTCACTCTACTTGGTAATGTAATTGATGATTGTCAAAACATGAATGATAATTTTGATATCATGAAAAGGGAAATAAAAAATTTGACCAAACAAAGACTGGATTAGAGTTAGAGTATAAGGATTTATTGAAAGAAAATAAAACACTTGTTGAAAAGGATTGATGAGCAAGACTTTGAGATACAAACATAAAACACGAAAAAACAATCCTGGCTGATGAATATAAAAAATCGAACAGTGCCATCCACTGTTTGTGAAACTGAAAAAACATGTCTTGAAAAACAGATTGAAACACTAAATAACGAATTGACTGAACTTAAAAATTCAAGAAAGGAATCTAGTGTTGTTCCTTCAATGCTGCCTAGTGATGCTAAGTTAAAAGAAGATCTTGAAAAGGTTAAAAGAGACTTAGAGATTTCCAGAAAAAGAAGTAGTGATCTAAATACCTCAGTCGAATTCTTAGAATCACAACTTTCCATTGCTCGTAAGATGCATGACAAATGGACAAACGGAATGAATGCTCTAAACTACTTAACTAGCACCACAAACAACATGAACAAAACTGGATTAGGATACACTGATCAGCCGCACAGTGCCAGGCTCTGTGTAAGGACCTACGAGAGAGACTTCCGAAAGAGAAAATATGCGGGCCTTCCTGAATATCTAATTTGCAATTTTTGTGGAAATAATGGTCATCTAATTGACGACTGCAACAAAAAGAAAAATCGAATTGCAAAGAATATCAAACGTGTTACTCAAATCTGGGTTAGGAAAGACATACTTGATGCTCAGTGTAAGAAAAAGGGACCCAAACAAATCTGGGTTCCTAAAACTAACAAGTGATTCTTTTGCAGGCAAATGTGAGAGGAAGCAGCCTATAGTATCTTGACAAAGGTTGTTCAAGACATATGACTAGTGATAAATCTCAATTCCTCTCACTAGTAGCCTACCATGGAGGATGTGTTATATGTGGCACTAATAAAAAGGGATAAATTGGTATTTGAAATGTCGGCAAATCTTTAACACACTCCATAGAGAATGTGATGGTGGTAAGTGGTTTGAAAAGTAATTATGTGATCAAGGTAATTATGTTGAATGTCATGCATGAACCTTTTACAAGATAACTTGTGGTTTTGGGATTAATTTCTGGAAATTAGTTGAATATTATGCCTATTGTCCTCCTTTAAATATGTTAATTAGAGTGTTATTGATGCATGTCTTGGTGAAGCTTTGTGAGTAAAGGTTCACTTGATATAAAAGGACTCGTAATGGTCTAATGATGCTGTCCTAATGTCATGATCCTAAGTTGCCGAACTAATCAGCTATATGATCCTAAGTTGCCGAATTTTTGAGCTATGAAATGCAAATTCTTTCTCTTATAGCAAGCTTGATCTTTAGCCCAATATTCTGATTTTCTATTCATGAAATTGACATTTGTGCCTCATTATTTCTTTCTTTCATATGTCCACCTTATCCTCATTTCCTATATATTATTATCCTTCTTTTCTTCACATATTCATCCAAAGTTCAAAAGTGCTTTTAATCTTGATTCATGGTATATGGAGCATATATATACTAATAAGATAGTGAAAGAAGAAGACGCATTAGTTAAGGGGGAACATGAAAAGGTTGGAAGAGACACTAATGCTTGAAAGCAAGAATGAAAGTACTGTTTCACACTGTGCATGGCACAGTGCGTGCCATGAGATGTATCTAGAAGAAAATGAGTTTCGAATTAACTTATTTCGCCTTTGATATCTTATTGATTGACTCTAGTAATATTGTATGGTCTGACTCTCTTAAAAAAAAAAAAAAAAAAAAAAAAAAGGGAAGAAAAGAAGAGTAAGACACTTGTGTTAGATAAATCTTAAAGTTCAATTCATAGATGGAAAAAATATTATCAAAGGTTTGAAGATCATCATTTTGAATTCCAGTATATCCGAAGATTAGTTATATTTGAAAGGCAATAGATTGTTCAGTGGCACAGTGGCAGACATAGTGCCATAGTGAAGAAAGTCTTATGATGTTTATTTGCGGAAGTTGAAAATATGAAAATGGGTTTAAGCACTTGTTGAGCCAATTGCCATTTCAAATTTTTAAGCTTGCATTACCTATCTCCATCTTACATTCTTAGCTACTAACCATGATCTTTCATGATTATTTCTTGCTTCATAAATTCGGATTGTGAGTTGGATTATATTTTTGCTTAATGACTTCGGATTGTGAGTTGGATTATGATATGCACCAGCATCCTTAGTATTTATTGCTTGAGCTACTTGAATTATTTTACTGACTATATCTCACTTTGACTTGCTAAACATGTTGATAATCTCCTTTTTGATAATGTCAAAAGGGGGAAGATGGGTATAATACTTAGACTATTGAATGAAATGATCTTGGTTACAAAGTTACTTGTGAAAACTTATGTGAATGATATTATGTTGTGATTAATGATGCATACTTTGAGGGGGAACATGTGATTATCTAACAATATTATATTTATGGTTTGTCATCATCAAAAAGGGGGAATTTGTTGTGCATGTACATGCTATGGTTTATGCACATATTATGTTTTGATGATGAAAATTAATAATATATTTTAGTATGAAAGTATGTAACAGTTGAAACAGATGCATGAAGAAAGGAATTAATAAATGAAGACTTTGAAGAAAAGAAGAATCAAGATTGAAGTCAAGTTTATATGTTCCTTAGAATAGTTACTTTGTGTAAAAATGTAATAGGCTTGAATTAGGTGATATACTATGTGCTAAATATAGAAATATAAAATTAGTATAATTATTATTTTCTTAGAGTTAAGAAAATAAATAATTGTATTAATATTATATGTCTATATAAAAAGGAAATTAGTTTATAAAATAAGATAAAAGATTTTCATAAAAAATGTTTTAGAAAAAAAGATTTTCATAAAAAATGTTTTAGAAAAAGAATTTTATAAAAAACGTGGTTTTAGAAAAATATTTTTACAAACGTGTTTTATGAAAATAATTTTATGAAAACGTGTTTTAGAAAAGATTTTTAGTAAACAACGTAATTTGGTTTTCAAAAAGGATTTGGAAAATATTTTTTGATAAAAACAGAATTGTAGTTGAAAAGAAAATCTAATAAGAAAAAACTTATCTTTTTGAGATTAAAGATAAAGATAGAAAAAGATAAAGATTGTTTTTCTAAAAAGAGAGTTTTATCCCTTAAATTAAGGATTAAAAGATAAAGATATTTTTGAAGGATTTTCGTCCAAACCAAGTCCTATAAAAGGGATTCATAATTCACTTTTAGATCTCACGTTTTCAGAGAGAAAAATCGGAGATATTAAGAGCTGAAAACTATTTCCTTCGCACAGAGTATAGCACTGTTTGAGTCAGATTCAAGTAACGAACATACGAGTGTAATTGTCCTCGAAATTGCTTAACTAAGAAGCACACAATTGAGGGTCGTTTTCTTTCTGTAATTTCACCATTATAGAGAGTGTCAACACTTAGAGTTAAGTGTTGGGGGTCGCTACTAGAGTTAGTAGTGAGGGAAATCTTATTGTATCAAGAGGTTGATATTTTAGGATTTAAAGAAATAAAAGAGTTTTTGTTTCTTGTGGACGTAGATCTCAGAGGTGAGATTGAACCACGTTATATCTTGAGTTTGAGTATTGATTTAATATAGTTTTAGTTTTAATTTTCGCAAAAACTCAAAACAGAAATTTTCGATCGTTTCACACAGTGTCTGGCACTGTGCGATAACAAAAGTTTTGCGAAAATCGATCAAATTTCGTCACTCAATTCAACCCCCCCTTCTTGAGTGTCACCTTGTGTTCCAACAGCTTGTATCAGAGAGTTACAATTTTTTCAATTCTGTAGGGACTTATGTATGATATTTGAAAATCTGTAAGGGCCAACGATATCACCAAATTCTTGCGTCAATCATGATTCACTTTTCCTTGTATGCAAGTTTTACTAGTGGCGCATAGACGGTGGTTAGAACTTTCTGCCTCCATCATAGTATGTTAGGACTGTTTAGGATAAATATTGTATTTTATTTCCTGAAAGACTAAGAAGCAACCTACCGTGTTTCGGTTGTCTGTAGAGGCAGGATATCGTTTTATGGCTGCTATAGTTTGTGAATTAAAGTGGTTGAAGCAGCTACTAGGTGATCTTGGAGTGCAGCATCCTGCGGGAATGCGATTATATTGTGATAGTTAAACTGCGTTATATATTGTCAAGAATCCGGTGTTTCATGAACGTACTAAACACATTAAGGCTGATTGTCATTTTGTTCGTGATGCTGTGACTGAAGATCTTGTGAGTCTGTCATATGTTCCTACTAAGTTACCAAGGCACTTGGTGGGACTCAATTTGAAATTTTTGTTGTCCAAATTGGGCGGTGATTTGCACGCTCCGACTTGAGGGAGGGTGTTAGGAATGTTTAGGATAAATATTGACTCTATTTAAGATAGATATTAGGAATAGGTTTGTTATTCTAATAGGACTCTAGACTCATGATGTATAAATATATGTGATTAATGAATGAGAAGGATGACGAGAATTGAACAGTAAGTCTGCAAAGAAGTTTAAAAATCCATTGATACATATAAAACCTTTTTCCATCCCCTTTCCATATGTGTATTTTTCATATCCCTTCTTGATAAATTTGAATTGATGTACACTAATGATTATATAAAATCTGTTTTCCAGGTTGTATCAACTGACTTATGATCATAAAACTGGTTTCATTTATGACCGGAGTAATTTAAGCAAAGTTCGTAACTCTGGAAACCCTTTTTATTCTGTTGGAATTTATGTATCTTTGGAGCATTCTTGTTCTCCTACGGGTCATTTCTGTTTAGATTTAGATTTAGATTTATCTAGAGTTGGAATGCTTCAAGAACATGAGCTCATTGATTTCTATACCCTCCAGTGTCTCCCTGTTATTCCAGATGACTTCTTCAATTGTTGTGTGCTCAAGTTAGAATAATTCAGGTCTAGTTGGAGTACGTGATTGGGGAATTGTGGGAAAATGAAAGACGTGCATGCAAATGCTACCAAATGCGTCTCTCAACAACATAATTAATCACGAAAGTTTTCAGAATAATATTCAAATCTTGAACAAGCTAGTTTTTTGTTATTATGAATTGACACACTAATAGTAGTGCTAAACTTTGGAAAATAAGGCTACACTCATGCATATTGCTGACTTTTTAGATTATTTTTTATGTTTTGATGCTCTTCACCGCCTAACAAATTGTTGGTCAAAAAAAACCAATCAACACTGATTCCATTTTGCTAGCCAACTTGATAAACCAAAAGGGCTTTTCTACTGAGAACATATAGTATCCCCAAGCCAACCCAACTAGCACACCACTGCCAAACCCCATAACTACGATTTCCCACATCGACAAAGTTCGTTCATCATCATTTTTAGGAACATCTTGATTATTAGTGGTGCTATTTGTGCTTCTTTCTCCGCATTCAGGTAATGGTTTTCCACACAATCCGAGATTCCCCTTGTATGAATTATCTGAGAATGTATTGAAGTTGTTACCAATAGGTATAGGCCCCTCCAATAGATTGTTCGAAACATTGAAGCTCCCAAGAAATGTTAAACTAACTAATTGTTGAGGGATACGACCAGTAAGTCTGTTTGATGAAAGGTCCAAATCATCAAGCAAAGACAGTTTCGCAATTGATGGAGGAATGTTCCCGGTTAAGACATTATGCGATAGATTAAGGTTATGAAGCGAGCGTAATCCCCCTATAACATCTGGAATTCGTCCTGTAAAGTTGTTGTTGGACATATCAAAGATCGACATCGTCAGAATAAGCTTTTCATATTTTTGTTGTAAACCATTGAATGTCAAAACCATTGAGTACGGACTTTCACCGTACTCGGTTCCCATGTACTGTGGACTCCCAACACCAGACTCGACCATATTGTACATGGCTGCAAAGTTTTTGATATATCTTGCTGGCAACTTGCCACAAAACTTATTGTTAGAGAGGTCGATGATCTGTAGCATTGGAAATGGGTGCTTAACCTTTGATGAGCTAGTTATAGGACCATAGAAGTCATTATAACGCACACTGAAAACCTGGAGATATGGGAGGTTGTCTAGCCATGAAGGAAATTTATCCTTTAGCATATTATTCCCGAGATTTAGGAATTTCAGCCATCGGCAGTTGGACAATGACTTAGGTAGAACTCCTTCTAGTTGATTGTCACTAAGATCTAGATACGACAATGAATCACATGATTTTGAGAATTTTGCGGGTATGGTACCCTTTAGTTTGTTTGATTGGAGAAATAATGTATCAAGCCTGGTATTTCCAACACAACGAGGGATTTCACCAGTCAAAGCATTGTTTGATAGTTTAAGTATTCTAATGTTTTCCAAATTGCAAATGGATTTGTTTCCTGTGTCAAATAATTTTTCGTTAGATTGTTAAATTAGAAGATATTGAGATATGAAATTTTTTGACAAGAAATAATAGCACGAAGCTTCTATCAAACAACGTACTCCAATGCTCATAGATTTTTTTGGTGTATTAGTTGTAATTTATTGTTAGTTAAAATGTGAAAACACAACATGATTAAGTAACGTATGTATGGCAAACAATAGAAAGACAGTGACAAAAAAGTGATACGTAGATTGTAGCGCATAAAAATTTGAATGGTATGTTGCATATATAGTTTCTTTTAACCAAAAATATATTTTATATACCACTTTAATCTCATACTTTTCAATTCATAACTTTGACCATATACTCCCTTCGTTCCAAAATATAGTTCCCAATTCCATTTTGGGTATCTCAAAATATAGTTCCCATTTTCATATTTAGTTCAACATTATTCCGTAATTTGTCTAGAAAAACCGTGTCCAATCATTTATTTGCTTCTTGAATTTTATTTTTTCCTTTGTTTATTAAACCAAAATGTTACAATTAATGCTCTTTCACCAATTATTCTCCATTCTCTCTCTTAAAATCATCTTTTCGCATACAATATTTATTAAAATAAACAAAAAATTTACTATTTGTCTTAGATTCCACTTGCATAAATTACCGTGAAAAAAGGAAAATGAAAACTATATTTTGGGACGGAGGGAGTAATTATTATACCTTTTCCATATCATATTAATTGTAATAATATACCTTTATGCAGAGTCTTAGGATGAGAATAAAAAGCGGGACATGATTTTTATCATATTAGTGTTAAAGTTAATTTAATTGAAGATATTTTTATATTTTGATTAATCATGTGGGTTCTTTTATGGGGTGTGTCATATATATGTAGATGGGGTTATAGAGCAAGAAAGAAAAGGTAAATAGATAAATTGAAAGTGTTGCTATTAATATGAGGAAAAGGGTATAAAAAGTGTTGTGATAGATACAAAGAAGAGGAATATATAAGTTTGTTAAAATAAGAAAAGTATACATTTTGGTTATGTATAGTAATATTCATATATTGATATATTACAAAAATACTATTGTCAAGTTGGATATCTCCATAATGCAAAACTTCCACACATTTACTATTTCACACAATTAATATTATTAACAACAAATTAGTTAGATTTGTACATTATTTTGCACATACAAAAATAATTCATATTGTTTTTAGCAAGATTCTTTTATATAATTACATTTACTTTTTTCGGGGGATATATTTCAATTAATAATGCAAAGTGAGAATAGACCAACTGAAAGAAAAAAAAAAAAGAGCGAATATTTTTCAAAAGTAGCAAGTTTAATATACTTTCTTACCTGTAATCTCATTGGGTATCAAACCAGAGAACTGATTTTGGCTGAGATCGAGGGTCCATAGCTGCTTACACCAGCTAATTTCTTGAGGGATACTTCCGGTGAAGGTGTTCTTATAAAGCATCAAGGACTGAAGATTAGAACAGTTTCCAATAGTCGCAGGTAACTTCCCTGATAACTTATTTTTAGAGAGGTCAATGCTCGCAAGATTAACACAATCACCAAATTTCTCATCGAGACCTCCACTAAAAAGATTGTCATTAAGTAAAACCTTAGAAATGTTTGGGAGGCCAAACAAGCCCTTAGGAATCGATCCGTTTAAGAAATTATGTCCCATGTTCACTTGTTCAAGTGACTTGCAACTTCCCAAACTTTTAGGAATTGGCCCAACCAACAAATTATCGTATACAAACAAATATTGGAGTTTGTCTCCTTTACAAAGACTTACCGGCAAACTCCCACTAACATTGTTTTGACTTACATCTAGATATTGCAACTTCCCGTTTGTACCCAACTTTTGTGGGATACTCCCTGTGAAGTTATTCGACCCTAATGAAAGTGATTCCAACTCCGTAAAATCTCCAATATAATCAGGTATATTCCCATATAATTTGTTTCTACTAAGATCGATATTGATTAAGTTTTGAAGAAGAGAATAAGATTGTGGGATCTCACCAAATAGTATATTACTAGAAAAATTCATATTTTTTAAGCTATGTAATGAACCCAACTCAAATGGAAGACCCCCAGAAAGAATGTTCTCACCAAGATATAATGTTTGAAGCTTCTTAAGTTTCCCAAACTCCGGTGGAATCTCACCGTAAAAAAAGTTATTCCCAAGGTTAAGGTAGCTGAGCTCCGACATCTCAACGACCGATAAGGGAAGAGTGCCATTTAGATTGTTGTTGGAAACGTCGAGATAGTGGAGTTGGGTGAGGAGAGAGAGAGAAGAGGGGAATGGACCTGTGAAATTGTTGAATGAAGCGTCGAGATAGCGGAGTTGGGTGAGGAGAGAGAGAGAAGATGGGATTGGACCTGGGAAACCATTGCTGGAAACGTCGAGATAGTGGAGTTGGGTGAGGAGAGAGAGAAAAGAAGGAAGTGGGTCAGAAAAATAGTTATTTTTAATAGTGAGGTTTTGGAGGTTGGTGAGGAAGCCTATATCAGGGGAGAGAATTCCTTCGAGTAATAAGTTGGTGAAGTTAAGAGAAATGACAGAAGAAGAAGAAGAGGAGGAGGAGCAAGTGATGTATGACCAACTGCAGTGGTGTGTTGTGTTTTTCCATGAGGAGAGAGAGTTTAACATGCTGTCATCTAAGGAAGATTTGATGCTTAGTAAAGCTTGGCGTTCTGTTAGTGTTCTGCCATCGATGAAGTAGAGGTGATGGAGGACAAAGAAAAGGAGGACAAAGAAATGGATGGTTTTCATTTTTGTTTTTGTGTGTCGTGTATCGTGTGTTTGTTTTTTCCTAATAATAAATAGAGCTCTTGGGTTTGCATGACCATAAATACTTGTGAAATTTCACTATTTTTATGATGTAATTCAAGG
Source organism: Beta vulgaris subsp. vulgaris (assembly GCF_026745355.1). Classification (NCBI taxonomy): domain Eukaryota; kingdom Viridiplantae; phylum Streptophyta; class Magnoliopsida; order Caryophyllales; family Amaranthaceae; genus Beta; species Beta vulgaris. The sequence continues at coordinate 919,982 of NC_079205.1, read as the reverse complement.
ATGGAAATGGGGATGGATGATGCATCACCTGCTTAATCTGGTATTTTAAATGGATGAAAATTCGAATTTAAATGGATGGGAAGTGGGTGGTGGGTGAGAATTTTTTCATCAGTCACCCAATCCATCACCCGTCTAACATCCAACTCATTACCCAATATTAAATTTTACGTATAAATTACTTATATTTTATGTTTTTGATAAAATTATTTTATATTATGTCACTAATTTCTTTTAAAAATATACTAAATATCATCACTCGTTTAGCACCTGACCAACCCGTTTCACCCGATGGATGACGGATGGATGGATGCGGGTGGAGTAAACAATTGCGGGTGGTGGATGCGGGTGATGTTCCACCCGCCCCGAATGCGATCCATTTCCATCGCTAGATGTAATTTCTCTGTCCCAATTTAGTTGCTACATTAGCTTCATCACAGTTTACAAGATGCAATTTCAAACACCAATATCTTGAGTTACATATATGAAAAAATTATAAAAATTATATATTTGGAAAATACAAATTGGGATAAATCAAACAAGATCCAACATGACTATGTTTTTTCTTATGTAGATGGAGTAAAAGATAGTCAAAGTTATAATATGAATAGTGCCTTCGATCAAAATGTAGCAACTAAATTGGAACGGAGGGAGCAATGATTAATGAACCTTCCAACACGTTCACTCTAGCTAAGAAGACTTGAAGGTTGACTTGGATAAAAAGTGTAATACGCCGTATGCGCCAAGTCTTTTGCTAGAATGCTAGTCTTTGCGTCAATAGTCTCAATACTCAATTTCAACTCAACTAAGTGTTGTCTGTTGAGTTGTGTACTTGTGTCCCATCACCCCGTGTTCATCTTTTATCTTTCTTTTTTCACTATAACTCTAGGATTAGTTAGAGCAACGTAATTAATGATCTTAAAATAATGGTCTTTGTTATATAATAATTTAATGGTGCTCTTATTGAAATAAAGATTATAATGGATCTTGGGACTATTTCTAGGGTATATGTTACACAATAATCTAATTTTATTTACTAAAAACTTGGACTTAATTTGTTATGCATATTTATATATCGAGAAAAAAAGCTATAGTATAACTTGTCACTTTCATATATACGTGTTATTACTTAATTTCAAGTGTAATGAGTATGATCACAGAATAAAGGAATGTCCCTTATGGCATGATGAGAAGTCTAAAGAAAGAAGGTAGCAATTCAAGAAAGAATTTGAAAAAGCTATGATAGCTGTCGTTTGGGGAGATTCGGATTCTGATGAAGAACAGTCAGAGGCACAGTGTCAGGGTCGTCTTAAACTATTTGGGGGCCCTGTGCTATTTATAAAATCATATTTAACAGCTTTGAGATATTTGCATCTTTTTTTTCATAATCAAGCAACCTTTATTTTTTTAATACTCCTTATTTTATAATTAGACAATCAAAGAAGTTTAGATGTTTTACATATTGGGAAATAAATAATGAACCAAACAAAGTTTAGTCTAGTGGTAAAGGTTTGACCTCATGAGATCAAATCTCACTAGGGGCTTTTTGCGGGTAAGATTTCCCTTAAATAAAAAAAATATTGGAAAACAATGAAAAAAAAAATCATATACAAAATTTACAGTTTTCTATAGACTTGTAATAAAGGTGTAGAATGTAGATGACTTATGGTTTTATTTGAATGGAATTTTCATTTCATATGGTTATGATTACATGAATAATAAGGTGAAATGATTGAAAAACGGCAATAGACCTAGTTTTTTGAAAAATAAAAGTTTAGAAGGGTGGAAAATATTGATAGCCAAGTTTCCAAAAAATAAATTGGAGAGAGAAAATTAGAATGGCCATGAAAAAAAAAGTTTAGCAGGGTGAAAAATATTAATAACCAAGTTTCCAAAAAATAAATTGGAGAGAGAAAATTAGAATGGCCATGAAAAAAATATATAAAATATAAAAGAAAAGGAGGTTTTTCCAACAGAATATAGAAGAGATTTAGAAGCAGGATAAAAAATAGAGGTTGAACTCAACTAAAAATGCAGAAGAAAAATGCACACCACAGGAGTTCGAACACGCGACCTAGAGGTCTACAACATAGGAGATTTTTACCACTGCTCCAAGCATTCAATATGTAATTATTGCTACGTCCCTTTGCTTTTTGTCTTCGTTTGGGCCCCCTCTGATGTATTGGGCCCTGTGCTGAGGGCCAGCTTGCACAGGCTCTTAACCGACCTTGCACAGTGCCATCAATAAAAATTATGTCTGAATGTTGTACGGAAATCACATAGAAGGGCATAGTGCCAAGACGACTCGAGCTTGTGTTTAATGGCGAAAAGTTCGAACTCCGAAGATGAAACTGATCGAAGACAGTGAGGTAAGTCTTCTTTCTCTAAAAGCTTCAATACATCTTCTATCAAAAAACCAACTTGTTACTTTGCTTGAAAATGTAATTGATGATTGTCAAGAAATGAATGATGATTTTTCAATCATGAAAAAAGAAGTGAAAATTTTAACTAAGCAAAAGATTGGGTTGGAACTTGAATATGAAGATCTGTTAAAAGACCATAAAATACTGATGAAAAAGAATGATGAAGTCGAAAAAAATGTTGAAGAGAAAGATGTTGAGTTAAACGCACTAAGATATGAAAAATCTCTCGCTAAAGAAATTGTTAACCACACAGTGCCATACACTGTGTTAGAAGCTGAAAATTTGAGTCTTGAAAAACAAATTGAATCGCTAAATCATGAATTAATCAAGTTAAAAGAATCAAGACAAAGATCCAGAACTATTCCATTCATGCTACCTCATGATCCTAAGTTAAGTGACGAACTTGATAAAGTGAAAAGAGAATTAGAAATTTCGAGAAAAAGAAAAGGAACGTTTCGGAAGAAAATATGACCAGGTCCGTTGAAGTCCAAAAATGTCCGAAAAACAGCCAAAAGTGAAGGTTATAATACACGTTTTCGGACTTTCTCGGGGACCGTGCTCCGAGCGCCATGGGATGACTCCTAGGGGCATGGCAAATCATTAGAAAGGAGTCATGTGTCATAAAACGAATACATGGATGCCTTTATGTTAATTTCGAGGCAATTTTGGGTTTCACGAGAAATGAACAAATGGGGTGTTTAAAGGCTTTTCGAGGCAACAATAATGGTGCCAAGCACCGGCGCAACGTCACAAGTCACTTGGGCTTTCCAAGCCACGTTTCGGGAGAAAATATGGTCAGACCCGGAGAATTCCAAAAATGTCCTAAAAACAACCAAAATTGAAGGTTATAATACACGCTTTCGGACTTTCCCGGAACCAAGTTACGAACACCACGAGATACCTCCTAGGGACATGGGAGGTCATTGGAAAGGAGTCATGTGACTTGGAACAAATATGTGAATGTCTTACGTTCATTGCGAGGTAATTTTGGGTTTCATGAGAAATGAAGAAATGAGGTCTTCAGAGGATTTTCGAGGCAGCACAAATGGTGCCAAGCACCCGCAAAACGTCACAAGTCACGTCGACTTTCCTATGAATGTTTCGGGAGAAAAAATGGTCAGGCCCGGAGAAGTCCAAAAATGTCCTAAAAACAGCTAAAATTGAACGTCATATAAGTAGTAAAAACTGAAGGTGACCCAATCCGATTAAAATTTAGCCGAACTAATACTACCGCCATTCTTTTTCTATTACAACAATGCGTTTGGACACAATTTTTAAGGATTTGGAACAAATGACTAGTTTAGCATAAAAATAACTCTTTAATTAACTAGAGTAGGAGAGAAATCGTCCTTAGAAGATAAAAACAATTTTATAAGACAAAATGAGTAATTAATGATGGTTTTAATAAGATAAAGTAAGGGAAATATTGTCAATTAAAGTTGCTTTTTATACCAAAATTGAAATTGTTGCAATAAATATGAAACTACCCAACATAGTAATTATTGTCATATATAAAGAACGGAGAAAGTATATTGTAACCGTGTCTCATGTACGAATATATAATATGTAAACTTCTATATATTGTAGGAGCTTTAGTGCTTTACCACTGAATACTATCATACATGCATCATCTATTCTAAAATAAGTAATAAGATATTGATGGAGACTGTGGAATTAAAGAAAGCAAAGAGATAGAAACAAAAAAAAAATTGTGAAGATACCGTCTAATTTTAATTTAAAATTAGGCATTTGTTTTTGGTAAGATGAAGGGGACTCACTTAAGGGGGAAGGGGGGATATGGGACATTATTCAAATGAGTCCTATGAGGTTTGATCCCTATACCTCAGGGATAACATATGGGAAGCGATACGCCACTACTCCACCACCTCAACCTCAATTACGCAACTATGCAAGTTCAATATTAAGAAGAGAACATACCACTTTTTTAATACATTGAATAGTTTAAGCTACGTCGATTAACAAAAGTAAAATTAACTTGCAACAAGATTTGAACCCGTGAACTCTTGCTATTATAACATGACACAATTACCATTTCAACCAACTTTTAATCATATTTTAAGTGTCTACATTATTATATTTGTATCTTTTAAAAGTTGAGTTTTTCTTAATATATATATTAGTGGGAACGGAAAAAAATGCATATCAAGTTCGGAAACACAAACGCTAGTTGTTTCTGCTAAGAAATTGAGGGTGATCACAAGTGTTGATGTGTGCTGAGAAACTTGATATGGCCCCAAGAAGGTACGTCTGAGCTCCGTTATCCGTACATCGGAATCCTGCAAAAGGTAAGGTTAGCCTACCCCGGGGGTGGTCCCGGGATCGCCCCTCCGACGCTCAAGTCAGTAAATGATTGAGGTAGAGAGAGAAAGGGATCCATGTAGAGAGAGATGCTCTGGGTTTGGCAGCTTAGAATCGCTTACCTTGGCCTGGTGAGACAACCCCTATTTGTAGAGGAGAGGAACCCCAATAAATGAGGGTATTTTGGTCACCTCCAGCTGGTGGAGGGATGGCTTCCCTAGATGTAGGGGCAGTTTAGTAACTTTGCCATAGGTGGGCTGGTCCAAGAAATGGGCCCAAACAATTAGCCCCACGCCAAGTGATCGGAGTGGAAATCACCATTTTTAGTGCGGTTGATTGGCGGAATAAGCTGATTGCACTTTTGCCGATATTGAGCGGGACCCAAGAATCTTCTGGCGCTAGGATTAACCAAGCACGGGGGTCTCGCTGATGGTCTTATGCGGATCAGCCGAGCAGGTGCTAGGTGGCCGAGCTGGCCGACCGAGTGCCATGCTGGCCGACCGGGTCTTGCGCGAATCAGCCGAGTTGGCCGACCGGGTGCTAGTCTGGCCGAGCTTCTTGGCTGAACTGATCAACCCCCTTGGCCGACCAGGTGCCTTGGTTGAGAGGGCCGACCAGGTGCCTTGGTGAAGGGGTACTCGACGCTGGCCGAGGCCGAGTACGTTGAGCCGAGCCGAGCGGAGTTACTTTCATGGCCGAGCAGGCTATTCGAGCCTTGCTGGCCGACCGCGGACTTTTGAGGTTGGCGACCGAGCTACTGCTGAAAGATGGACGACCGGGTCGAGTTGGTGCCCTGGCCGAGCCGGTGCGCTAATGCTGGCCGACCGAGTAGATTTGGACGCCACTCGGATGAGGGGCTAATGAGCTCCATGTTGTCCGAGTGGGTGCGAATGAAGTACTTAGCCTAAATTTGGCTAAGTATTGGCGTGACTCGTCAAAGAAGAGAGGGTCTCCTAGTGGCCGAGCGGGTCTCCAATAAGCCGAGCTGGTCGTACGCCACTCGAATGAGGAGCTAATGAGCCCCATGTTGTCCGAGTGGGTGTCAATGAAGTACTTAGCCTTAACTTGGCTAAGCATGAGAGCGACTCGTCAAAGGAGAGAGGGTCTCCTAGTGGCCGAGCGACTCGATTTGTTTGCCCTTAGCTAAATCCGCTAAGTGATATGGTACTCCTGGCCTAGCCGAGGAGGTACCGCGTGATATACGCTCGACTCGGGAGGCTAATGAGCCCCATGTTTGGCTGACGAGGTGAATTTGTTCGCACGCTCGACTCGGCAGGCTAATGAGCCCTATGTTTGGCCGAGGAGGTGCCTTCTAAGTCATCTAAGACTTAGGAGATTGGCTCAATCAAGGAGGGGAAGGCCTCCTTGGGCCGAGTTGAGTGAACGCGGCTCGGATGAGGGGTTAATGAGCCCCAAGCTTGTCCGAGCCGGTGCCGTCTCTCGCTAAGTCAAACTAGGACTTGGGAGAGTGACCCAACCAAGGAAGGAGGCTTCCTTGGGTCGAGTTGGGTGGACGCGGCTCAAATTAGGGGCCAATGAGCCCCATGCTTGTCCGAGCCGGTGCCGTCTCTCGCTAAGTCAATCTGGGACTTAGGAGATTGACCCAACCAAGGAAGGAGACCTCGCCTTGGGCTGAGTTGGGTGGACGCGGCTCGGATGAGGGGCCAATGAACCCCATGCTTGTCCGAGCCGGTGCCGTCTCTCGCCAAGTCAATCTGGGACTTGGGAGAGTGACCCAACCAAGGAACGCGGCTTCCTTGGGCCGAGTTAGGTGGACGCGGCTCAGATGCGGGGCCAATGAACCCCATGCTTGTCCGAGCCGGTGCCGTCTCTCGCCAAGTCAATTTGGGACTTGGGAGAGTGACCCAACCAAGGAAGGCGGCTTCCTTGGGCTGAGTTAGGTGGACGCGGCTCGGATGAGGGGCCAATGAACCCCATGCTTGTCCGAGCCGGTGCCGTCTCTCGCTATGTCATCCAAGACTTAGAAGAGTGACTCAACCAAGGAGGGGAAGGCCTCCTTGGGCCGAGCTGGGTGGACGCGGCTCGGATGAGGAGCTAATGAGCCCATGCTGGTCTGAGCCGGTGCCGATGAAATACTTAGCTTTGAATTTTGGCTAAGTACGAGCCCGACTCGTCAAAGGAGAGGGGGTCTCCTAGTGGCCGAGCGACCCGATTTATTTGCACTTAGCTATTTTTTCTAAGTGTTAGGGTACTCCTGGCATAGCCGAGGAGGTACCGCGAAATATACGCTCGACTCGGGGGGGCTAGTGAGCCCCATGTTTCCCAAGGAGATTGATTTGTTCGTACTTAGCTTTTTCTCGGCTAAGCTGGTTAGGACGCTCCTCTTATGACTAAGGAGGTGCCAATTAATGAGCTTCCCGACCCGGGAGGGCTTTGTTAGCGCCATGCTTCCCGAGGAGGTCTTCCGACGCTACTCAGATCTCGAGTAGGTTCAATAGTTGATACTTAGCCGTTTTTCGACTAAGTTAGTGGGACGCTCCTTTTCTGACTGAGGAGGTGCCCATGATGGAGATTCTCGACTCGGGGAAGCTAGGGAGATCCATGCTTCCCGAGGAGGTCTTCTGACGCTACTCAGATCTCGAGTAGGCTCAATTATTGATACTTAGCCGTTTTTTGGCTAAATTAGTCGGGGGAGGTTTCCCCGTTGGAGAAGTTTTTATTCAGGAGATGACGAACATCATCGCACCTCCATCAATTGTATTCAGTTGACCAGCTGAGGCGTTCAAGCAATTAGCCCCACGCTGGATGATCGGATAGGGTAGCATCATTCTTTCCCAAGGCGATCGTCCAGCGGAAACCGAGAGAGATCTATGTTCCTGGGGTACCCTGCTAGGCCTGAGAGGGGGGTGAGAAGCCCCAGTGAGAGTTAGGAAGCAACGCCCTCGAACTTTTGCAAAGTATAAGCTGCCCGAGCAGCTCCCTTGGCCGAGATTGTGCCTCGCTTCAAGTTATGCTCAATACAGGATGGCCGACCGGGTCCCTGTCCGAGCAGGTTTTAGTGAATTACTTAGCCTAAATTTGGCTTAAGTATAAGGGCGGCTCGACGAAGGAGAGAGGGTCTCCTATCAGCTGAGCGGGTCGGATGCCACTAGGATAAGGGACTAATGAGCCACATGTCGTCCGAGTGGGCGCCAATTTAAGTACTTAGCTTGAATGAGTATGCCGCTAAGTATGAGTGACTCAGCAAAGGAGAAGGGGTCTCCTAGTGACCGATCGGGGCCAGATATGGAGGATATGGGTCGATTTGAGTTTCGCCATTTTGACGTCATGAATGTTCCGGTATGCTGTACTTAGCCATTTTTGGCTATGCTAGTGAGATTTCCCCTTCTTGACTGAGGAGGTGTCATGGCGAAATTCTAGCCTTTTGAGCCTCCTTTTGCTCGCCTCTATTGACTTGATAGTCTTAGTTTTGCTGGACTGATCTGGGTGATGCAAGGCTTTTGATAGTGTGCCTTTGAAGCTGAGATAAATTTCTCATAAGTTGAGCAGGCATCTGAGGCCGAGTAGATGCCTTGGCTGAGCAAGCACCCAAGGATGAGCGGGTACATCAAAGGAGTAGGTACCGTTGATGAGTTGGTGCCTTTGATGGTGAATAGGCACATCTGGCTCAGTTCATTCTTTTCGCCGAGGGGGCACCCAAGGATGAGTGGGTACCTTAAATGAGTAGACCTCGTTGATGAGTCGATGTTTTTGATGAATAGGCCCCTCTGACTGAACTACATCATAAACTCGAGGGTGCCACTTCTTATTCTGGAGAGGTTTTACGGTTCTGAGTCACCATACCCCTCGTTCAGATCAGTCTTCATGGGTTGTGTTCTTCAATACAACCTCTTCCGAGTGATAACAGGTTTTCCCCTTTGAGGGTTGACACGGTCCTTCCTCTATTTAGGCCCTAGCCGGTTAGGCTGACCATCTCAGGAAGGACAAATGATCTCCTCACGACGAGTGGAGACCATACACATCCGACTTTGCTGGAGAGTTTGTTGAAGATGAGATGCAATCAAGGTGACGTTTGTTGAAGTTATGTGCATTGGGTCAGCTACTCACATCTGACTTGATGTTGCGGGATGACCGACTCCGTGGTGGATTCTCCATTGGGGTGGAATCCTCATCATTCGGACAGAGGGATAGCACCATAGGTGCATATGGGATGCTTGAGCTCTCCAGGAACGGTTGGCTTGGGAGCATGTCTTCATGGTTGGGGCCATTGCTGAGCAGCAACGAGGTGAGTTTTGCTGAGTAGCCACAAGGTGAATCTTGCTGAGTGGTGGCGAAGTAACTTCTTGTACTTTCCCCCACAGACGGCGCCAAACTGTTTCTGCTAAGAAATTGAGGGTGATCACAAGTGTTGATGTGTGCTGAGAAACTTGATATGGCCCCAAGAAGGTACGTCTGAGCTCCGTTATCCGTACATCTGAATCCTGCAAAAGGTAAGGTTAGCCTACCCCGGGGTGGTCCCGGATCGCCCCTCCGACGCTCAAGTCAGTAAATGATTGAGGTAGAGAGAAAAGGGATCCATGTAGAGAGAGATGCTCTGGGTTTGGCAGCTTAGAATCGCTTACCTTGGCCTGGTGAGACAACCCCTATTTGTAGAGGAGAGGAGCCCCAATAAATGAGGGTATTTTGGTCACCTCCAGCTGGTGGAGGGATGGCTTTCCTAGATGTAGGGGCAGTTTAGTAACTTTGCCATAGGTGGGCTGGTCCAAGAAATGGGCCCAAACACTAGTTAATATATTAAAAGGCGTTCTTAAGCAAGGAACTACGCTATGTGGCGCTATCTCTTAGAGTGTTTAATTTATGTAAACACGCATACAATAAAAAAAATAGATATACACCAAAGTCTTAACCAACAAATCAAGTAATGCTTAGTGTTATATTTATAAATTAAAATGTCATTAATAAATAAATATTATAATACCTGGAGTATAACCCGGACTTAAAAACTAATTAAGGGTATTAATTTTGACCCTACATTATAAACATTTTGAAGGGCCAAAAACCTGTACTAGAACGAAGTGCCAGCAAAAAATAAAATTCATTATTATCTTCAAACTTTCGGTATCACACTTCTACTATTTATCCTCCATCACATCATTTAATCTGTCTTCCCAACACTTACTCTCGCTTTCTTTGTCATTATGCATTTTGAATTTCTTATTCTAAAGCTTTGCAACATCTCTTGACCTTCATGCCAATCTCAAGTGTGAAAGGTCATTTTGAGGTGGAGGGACTAATATTAAACAAAAATAAACCGCACAAAAATGATATAAGATAAAAGGAGCACAAGAGACATAAAAGAAGGTGGAAAATATATACATTTTGGCAGGGTCGTTCTTGATAATTTTTGGACCCTAGGCGGATCTAAAAATAAAGGCCCCTATATGAGTCGATCCTAATATTTTATAAATCATATAATTAAAACCTTCGTACCTAAAACTATAATCTATATTTTATTAATGATACCAATAAAAAATAAGCACATAATATTATAAAAAATTGCACAAAAATAGCAGAAATTTCACTAAATAATCAAAAAGTGTATCAATTTTTATTTAACTGGTCATAGTTAATTTCTTTTTTTGGTCCCCACACGATCGTGGGCCCTGGGCGGTGGCACTCCTTGCCTACCCTCAGAACCGGCCCTGCATTTTGGTCATGTACATCAATCTTCATATATTGATACATAGATCTTGACGTGCCTTATCTGAATGAATTGGAGTACGTGAATGGGAAAATGTGAGAAAATATAAGACGCGCATGCAAATGCAATCCCATGCGTCTCTCAACAACATAATTAATCACGAAAGTTTTGAGAATAAAAATACAAATCTTGAACAAGCTATTTTTATTAAAAGTAATTCTTTAATTAACTAGAGTAGGAGAGAAATCATCCTTAGAAAATAAAAGCAATTTTATAAAGCAAAGTGTGTAATTAATTATGATTTTAATAAGATAAAGTAAGGGAAATATTGTCAATTAAAGTTGCCTTTTATACCAAAATTGAAATTGTTGCAATAGATGTGAAACTATCCAAAATAGTAATTATTGTAGAGAAATTCTACATGGTGGCCTCCTACTTTGAGTTTTTCTACTTGGTGGCAAGCTAAAATAAAATTTATACCAAGTGACCTCCTACTTTAACTAATTATAGTTAGTGGCTTTAATTCACTTAAAATCTAACTAACCCAATATTTAAAGTAAATTTACTAACATACCCCATAGTTAATTATAATTTTAAGGGATAAAAATCCTCCCATTCTCTATTAAAACTCACGTCTCCTTTCCGTCTCACGAATTCCCCACGAAGTGAAACAGGTTTGAGGGACATGAAATGATAAGGTATGTTTATAAAAAAAAATCTTCTTGTTTAGCTTTGTTGGCAGCATGAGAACTTGTCATACGACCCATATGCATATCATGTGGTTCATCACAAAGTATCTGAATTGGTAAGATGTTAAGATTGTTGTTTCTTTAGGTGATTGTGATCTTAGAATTGCAGCTGCCATGGCATATTTTGGATTAGATAAACAACAATCAAAGAAAAAAAAAAGGGAGATTTGAGGATGAATTAAATTGGGTTGGTCTTAGAATTCGTCAAAATTAATGATAAACAAAGGTTATCTTAAAGAAGAAAAAACTGGGAAAAATTGAGACAGTAAATAGTAATATACTTCTATATTGGGCAGATGTGAAATAGAAATGGGTAGTTATAATTTTTTTCTTTTTTCAGGGAAATTAAAAACCGACAGTTTGTTAGGAAGAATGATGATTGACAAATGAGTAGATATTCACAAATCACACACAAAGAAGATGAAGACATAGAAAAAACAACTAATTTCTCTCTCATCACAAATAAGATGATCCTACGAGGGTTTTTTTTTTCTTTTGAGGGAAGAGGGATTGGGGTTTTTTAATTAGAGTAATTAACTAGGAGGGTTAGGTTAGTAAATTTACTTTAAATGATGGATTAGCTAGGTTTTAAGTGGAATAAGGTCACTATGTATAATTAGCTAAAGTAGGAGGTCACTTGGTATAATTTTTTTTTTTGGCCTGCCACCAAGTAGAATAACCCAAAATAAGAGGCCACCATGTAGAATTTCCCATAATTGTAATATAAAAAGAACGGAGAAAGTATATTGTAACCCCGTCTCATGTACGAATCTATAATATGTAAACTTCTGTGTATTATAGGAGCTTTAGTGCTTTACCATTTAATACTACCATACATCATCTATTCTAAAATAAGTAAGATGTTGATGGAGACTGTGGAAGTAAAGAAAGCAAAGAGATAGAAGCAAAGATATTGAAAGGCGTTCTTAAGCAAGGAACTACGCCACATTGCGCTATCCCTTAGAGTGTTTAATTTATGTAAACACGCATACAATAATAATAAAAAAAAGAAATAGATATACTCTAAAGTCTTAACCAACAAACCAAGTAATGCTTAGTGTTATATTTATAAAGTAAAATGTTAATAATAAATGAATATTATAAATACCTGGGGTATAACCCGGACCTAAAAACTAGTTAATGGTATTAATTTTGACCCTACATTATAAACATTTTGGAGGGCCAAAAACCTGTACTAGTTAATGGTAAGGCGTAAAACATTTTCCTCGAATTTTTTTTTCTCTATTTTCAATTTTACATTGTTTGGTTCGCAAAGGAGTGTAAAATCATTTTTCCTTAGAGTAAAATTGTTCTCTCAATGATGGAAAATCATTTTTCTTTGCAAATGAAGGGAAAATTGTTTTCCTTTCTTTTCCTTATCTCTCTTGTACACTACTCTCACTACCTCATTACTTTCCCTTTCATTTTCCTTTCATGTCATCATTTAACCAAACAACGGAAAATTAATTTTGGAATTGTATTTTCCATTGTAAATTATTTTTCATGAAAATTATATTACACCGAAAATAATATTTTACGCCCAACCAAACGGAGTCTTACTCTCGCTTTCTTTCTCTTTATGCATTTTGAATTTTTTACTCTAAAGCTTAGCAACATCTCTTGACCTTTATGCCAATCTCAAGCGTGAAAAATCATTTTGAGATGGAGGGACTAATATTAAACAAAAATAAACCACACAAAAATGATATAAGATAAAAGAAGCACAAGAGACATAAAAGAAGGTGGAAAATATATACATTTTGGTCATGTACATTAATCTTCATATATTGATACATGGATCTTGATGTGCCTTATCTAAATGAATTGGAGTACGTGAATGGGAAAATATGGAAAAATATAAGATGCGCATGCAAATGCTATCCCATCCATCTCTCAACAACATAATTAATCACGAAAGTTTTGAGAATAAAAATACAAATCTCGAACAAGCTAATTTTTATTATTATGAATTGAGACACTAATAGTAATGCTTAACTTTGGAAAACAAGGTTACACTAATGCATATTGCCCAACTTTTTAGATTTTTTGTTTTGATGCTCGTCATCGCTTAACAAATTGCTGGTCAAAAAAAACCAATCAATATTGATTCCATTTTGCTAGCCAACTTGATAAACCAAAAGGGTTTTCCCACTGAAAACATATAGTATCCCCAAGCCAACCCAACTAGCACACCACTGCCAAACCCCATAACTACGATTTCGGACATCGACAACATTCGTTCATTATCATTTTTAGGATCATCTTGATTATTAGTGGTGCCTTTTGCCCTTCTTTCTCCACACTCAGGTAATGGTTTTCCACATAATTCGAGATTCCCCTGGTATGAATTAGCTGTGTACGTGTCGAAGTTGAAACCATGAGGTATAGACCCCTCCAATAGATTGTTCGAAACATTGAAGCTCCCAAGAAATGTTAAACTAACTAATTCTTGAGGGATACGACCAGTAAGTCTGTTTGATGAAAGGTCCAAATCTTGAAGCAAAGACAATTTTGCAATTGATGGAGGAATGTTCCCGGTTAAGACATTATGAGAGAGATTAAGGTTACGAAGTGAGTGTAATCCCCCTATAACATATGGAATCTGTCCAGTAAAGTTGTTGTTGGATATATCAAAGGTCGACATCGTCACAATAAGCTTTTCATATTTTTGTTGTAACCCATTAAATGTCAATACCATAGAGTACGGACTAACTGAGTCCCCCAGGTACTGTGGATTCCCAACACCAGACTCATTCATATTGCGCATGGTTGCAAAGTTTTTGATATATCTTCTTGGCAACTTGCCACAAAACTTATTGTTAGATAGGTCGATAATTTGTAGCATAGGAAATGGGTGATTAACTTTTGGTGAGCTAGTTATAGGACCGTAGAAGGCGTTAAAACGCACACTGAAAACTTGGAGACGTGGGAGGTTGTCTAACCATGAAGGAAATTTATCTCTTAGCCTGTTGTTCCCGACATTTAGGAGTTCTAGACTTTGACATTTGGACAAGGACTTAGGTAGAACTCCTTCGAGTTGATTGTCACTAAGATCTAGATACATCAATGAATCACATAACTTTGAGAAGTTTGCGGGTATGGTACCGTTCAGTTTGTTTGATTGGAGAAATAATGTTATGAGCTCGATATTTCCAACACAATGAGGGATTTCACCAGTCAAAGCATTGTTTGATAATTTAAGTGTTAGAATCTTTTCCAGATTGCAAATGGATTTGTTTCCTGGGTCAAAAAAATTTCGTTAGATTGTTAAATTAGAAGATATTGAGATATGAAATTCTTTGACAAGAATAATAGCACGAAGCTTCTATCAAACAACGTACTCCAATGCTCATAGATTTTTTTGGTGTATCAATAGTAATTTATTGTTAGTTAAAATGTGAAAAGACAACATGATTAAGTAACGTACGTATGGCAAACAATAGAAAAACAGTGACAAAAAAAGTGGTACATAAATTGTAAGCGTATAAAAATTTGATTGGTATGTTGCATAGTTTCTTTTAACCAAAAACATACTTTATGCATAGTTTCTTTTAACCAAAAACATACCACTTTTAATCTCATATTTATTTTTCAATCCAGGAATTTGATCATATAATTATTATACCTCTTCCATCTCATATTAATTGCAATATACCTTTATGCAGAGTCTTAGTTAGAGGATAAAAAGCGGGACATGATTTTTATCATATTAGTGTTAAAGTTAATTTCATTGAAGATATTTGTATATTTTGGTTAATCATGTGGGTCCTTTATAGAGTGTGTCATATGTGGGTAGATGATGAGGTTATAGACCAAGAAGTAAAAAGTAAATAAATAAATTATAAGTGTTGCTATTAATATGAGGCAAAAGGGTATAAAAAGTGTTGTGATAAGTACAAAGAAGAGGAATACATAGTTTATAAAAATAAGAAAAGTAGTATGTTATGTACAGTAATCTTCATATATTGATATATTACAAAAATACTATTGTCAAGTTGGATATCTCCATAATGCAAAACTCATAGTAAAATACCTAAAATCCAAGTGAATATAATAAATAAAGTTATATATATCTCAACACAGTTAATTAATATTATTATACACAACAAATTAGTTAGATTTGTACATTATTTTGCACATACAAAAATAATTCATATTATTTTGAGCAAGATTCTTTTATATAATTACATTTATTTTTTTAGGGATATATTTAAATAATGCAAAAGTGAGAATGGACCAACTGAAAGAAAAATTAGAGCGAATATATTCAAAAGTAGCAAGTTTAATATACTTTCTTACCTGTAATATCATTGGGTATCACACCAGAAAACTTATTTTGGCTAAGATCGAGGGTCTGTAGCTGCTTACACTTGCTAATCTCTTGAGGGATACTTCCGGTGAAGCTGTTCTTAGAGCACTCCCAATGGTGATATAATCCATTACCAAAATCAGAAATTTTGAGTTGAACAAAAAAAACAAGCACCACATTGGTGATACAAAACCTATCACCAAGTGACATATCATGTCATTGCTCATCATGTGGAAAAACTCATCACCATGTGGTAAGCTTGAACCGTGCAAATTAAAGACAAAAATTGCATTGTCACACACAGCCAGTCAGTGGCAAGCTGTCACGTGGCTGCTGTTGTGTTTTTTTTGGAAATTTCGTGGAAATTTCCACGGAATTTCCCAAAAAATTCCTATTTAAAAAAAAAAAATACCAAAATTCATATTTTTTTTCTCCTCTATAAAATGATACCCATATTGATATATTTCAGAACAAAAAAAATAATTAATTTTTTGTAATTAATTATTATTTTACTAATAACCCAATAATGATAATTAATTTTGGTAATTAATTATTATAATTTTAAGTAATCATAAGATGATTCATTTTTATTTTTAATATGTAAATTATATTATTTATTGAAGTAGCAGAGACAAAGTTGAGATGGGGTAGTGAAAAGTAGGAGGGATAAAGTGGAGTTTGATGGGTTTTTTTTTTTCATGAGTGGGGTGGAGGTGATACATTTAATCATGAAATGATCAAAACATGAGTAAGTAGGAAAATTTGGTGATCAAACACATCACCATTAGGAATGCCCTTATAAAGCATCAAATACCGAAGATTAGAACAGTTTCCAATGGTCGCAGATAACTTTCCTGATAGCTTATTATTAGAGAGGCCAATGCTCGCAATATAAACACAATCACCGAATTTCTCATCGATACCTCCACTAAGAAGATTGTCATAAAAGGAAACCACATAAATGTTTGGGAGGCCAAACAAGCCCTTAGGAATCGACCCGTTTAAGAAATTATTTCCCATGTCCACGTATTTAAGTGAGTTGCAACTTCCCAAACTCTCAGGAATTGGCCCAACCAACAAATTATAGCATGCGTACAGAAGTTGGAGTTTGTCTCCTTTGCAAAGACTTAGTGGCAAACTCCCACTAAAATTGTTATTACGTATATCTAGATATTGCAACTTCCCGTTTGTACCTAACTTTTGTGGGATACTCCCTGTGAAGTTATTCGACCCTAATGAAAGTGATTCCAACTCCGGAAAATCTCCAATATAATCAGGTATACTCCCATATAACTTGTTTTGATCAAGATTAATATCGATTAAGTTTTGAAGAAGAGAATAAGATTTCGGAATCTCACCAGATAACCTACATAAAGAAAAATCCATATATTTCAAACTCTTTAATGAACCCAACTCAAATGGAAGACCCCCAGAAAGATTGTTCCAGCCAAGATCCAATGTTTGAAGCTTCTTAAGTTTCCCAAACTCCGGTGGAATCTCACCGTAGAAAGAGTTATACTTAAGGTTAAGGTACCTGAGTTCCGACATCTCAACGACCGATAAGGGAAGAGTGCCATTTAGCTTGTTGCTGGAAACGTCGAGATAGCGGAGTTGGGTGAGGAGAGAGAGAGAAGATGGGATTGGACCTGTGAAACTGTTGAAGTAAACGTCGAGATGGCGGAGTTGGGTGAGGAGAGAGAGAGAAGTGGGGAGTGGGCCAGAAAAACCGGTAGATTGAATAGAGAGGTTTTGGAGGTTGGTGAGGAAGCCTATATCAGGGGAGAGAATTCCTACGAGGATTAAGTCGGTGAAGTTGAGAGAAATGACGGAAGAAGAAGAGGAGGAGCAAGTGATGTATGGCCAACTGCAGTGGTGTGTTGTGTTTTTCCATAAGGAGAGATAGCTATTCGTACCATTAGTAATGGCAGATTTGATACTTAGTAAAGCTTGATGTTCTGTTAGTGTTCTGCCATTGATGAAGTGGAGGTGATGAAGGAAGACAAACAAAAGGAGGATTTTCATTTTCATTATTGTTTGTGTTGTTGTGTTTGTTTTACCCTAATAATAAGAAGAGCTCCTGGGTTTGCATGAACATAAATACTTGTGAAATTTGACTACTTTAACTTTGATCATGTAATGAACCTTCCAACACGTTAACTCTAGTCTCTAGCTAGGAAGACTTGAAGGTTGACTTGTAGAAAACGTGTATACGCCATATGATCATATGAGCCAAGTCTTTGATATGAGTAGTTTAATCATATGTCTTGTGGAAAAGGTTGGAACATTTCCATTACTTGCAGTGTTTTTCTGATTGGATTCCCACTATTCAACTACATGAAATTTACACTAGAAAAAGATAATCATGAGGGCTTGGAAGTTCGAACCTATAATCCTATATAGTACGGGTACTTTTTCTAAGTCACGTACTCGTACGTATATGAGTACCCGATATAATACGTATCCTGTTTGGATACACGTACCTATTCCTAAAATTTTGAAATCTCGACGTTGTCAAACTCTGTACCCATATCTGTCTCTGTGCAACCTAGCTTGGAACTACTCCATATGTGACTCTACTTCAAACGCACGGAGTACTTATGTTCATCAATGTGTTTTCAACCGTCTGCTCAAAACTTTTCCCTCTTTTGTTCTGTTCCAGAGAAAGAATGATGGCAGATGGTGAAATAGTACGTCTTTATATTTTTGTCCAACTTGTCCTTTTCTACGATTTACAATTCCATGAGTTTAAAATCTTTTTCTTGACCTTCTCATAAATGTTAAAATTTGCTTTGTTCTAGGATGTTTTTGACATCTTGAATGGCATCGCAATCACTAATGGGACTGTGACGAACAGCGCGTATTTGGTGAATTATATATTCTTCTACGAATGAAAATGATGAATGCTCTTATATTCTCTTTTATAAATGCAAATGATACTACTTCTAAATGTATTTGTAAATGAAAATGATACTGTATGTTCTTTTATTCGGAATTGTAAAGTCTTATACTTATGCTAAAGTTGCTAAAAAAAATGTACAGAAGTTTGTTGATCATGTTTTGTTCTTTTCAGTAACTGGAAAGTGTTGGCTAATAAAGGTATTTGAGATCAAGGTGAATCAATCGAAGGATCATTCCGATGCCGATTTCGACGGTTGTGTATCCCTGTGCCAGCCAATGTAGAAGCCATGAAGTAGCAACAATGGCTAGGAAGACTAGATCTGCTCTTTACATTACGTTCAAGTTAGATTCAATTATTTGTCAAACATAAAGGACAACTTTTTATGCATTGTTTCTAAGGAAGGCATCAAATGGTACTTTGTCCCATTTTTATTTTGAGGTTGGTTTGCTATGTAAACTTCAGTGGTTATGGTAATATTGAGCCGACTCAAGCTCGATTCCAAGCCTACTTAAGTTATAATCCTTTTCAACTCAATATATCACCCATAAGATGAATCTTATCTTGCAACTAGATGATGAATAGTGAAAAGATGTATTCTTCTTGATTAATGACAAAAACTACACAATATGGACATAAATTCAGCAATTTGAAGTATTGAGAGAGCATTGTTTTCGCATCAATAATTAAACTGTCTTCAATTGTAAACATCAGTGAGCTAAGAAGCACCGATGTCTCTGTAATAGAAAATGCATAGGTCTAATAATGCAACTTGATATAATGCTACAATGACACTACAAATAATAGTGTAAGAATAAATCAGACAGAACAGCTTAATTGCATTAGTGTAAGAATAATTACTCACTTCACCCCAAAGCCAAATTAATATTTGCCTATTTGCCTTGGGACTCATGATTGATGAAAATTTTGAGAGAAATCAAAAAAGTAAATATGTTAAACACCGAACATAATTTCTTCCAAATATAATTACTTCCGCTATTTCAAAATACTTACAATCAAACTCATTGAAACACATATCTAAATAGATAATAAACAAGATAAACAAAAAAATTAATTAACATACTTTAAACAACAGTGTTAAGTTACAGGATTATCAAATGTTAATACTTTAATTAATTTATAAATTAAAACTTGTTTATTACTCTTACAATTGCATGTCAAAAAACTTGGTTGCATGTATCAAAAGGGAGAAAGCATATGTTAAAAAAAGGGAGTACAGAATCCCTTTTCAAAATATAATGACTTCTTAACTGCAATTACATTACCCAAATTGTAATAAATTAGAGATTTAATTAAAAAAAAAAATACAATCTCTAAACAAAGGAAAACATCACAACACAAAAACACACACAAACTCACAAGATAATTAGAAAGGCAGCAAATTCTCAGGTCAAAAAGAATTATATTGAAAAGAATTCTTCTACAATTCTCTACACTTATGTACACAAGATCAACATGAACTATTAACAGGTATATATATATACTCAAAAAACAAAAAGAAGCAAAAGCTAAGAAAAGAATGATACAAAAAAAGAATGATACAAAAAAAGAATGATACAAAAAAGAATGATACAGAAAAGAAGAGGGAGAGCTAAGAGAATGATACAACAAAAATCCAACCACAAATAAGGCACATTAGCAACAACAACCTCAGGGAGATATAAATCCTATTACATAGCATCCAAATATTAATTTCTAGAATAAGCCACCACATCCGAGACTTTTAAGGTTCTCAAGCCATATGCATCATCATCATCCACAACACTTGGTTTCATGGAAAATTTTTCAACTATAACATAAAAACTGAAAAGATAGCCAATATCTAAAAGGGCAAAGGTCGCGGTGGAAGTTTGCAGCACAAACACGCAAAATACGACTTCAACTTGGAAAACAGGTCACCTTCATCTCCAAGAAGCCCCTCACGCTCTAGCTTCAGTCTCTGAGTCAAGGTTGCCTTCAAATACTACAAGCAAATAGTTAATCAGATAAATGTTCATAGTTTACTGCTCATTAGTTATAACATTCGCATAACTCGAAAAAATGAAAATTATGAACCCTGAACAAGTCAACTAAAATAGCAAGCATATCTTGGTAAAGGAAGTAATTTAAGCGGCGAGATAAACAATTCAAAGTGCCAAGGATTCTGTAGAATAACAGCACTAGAGCATGACACCGTGGACAGAAGAAAAGGCTGATATTCCCGATCATCAACCCAGTGAAAGACAGCTCCAAAAGTTCAAACATTGATGACAAAAGGTACAAGCTACAGGTGCCTTCTCTTCACCTGAGTTCCACTTCTATACCCTTATATACCCTGAAGTGAGCTCAACTTATTGTAAAACTAATTGGCCCTGAACTTAACTTACATAACTTATTATAAATTACTTGTAGTTGTAAGTTGAGCTTGGGTAGCCTTACTAACTCTAAACTAACTTACCACAACTTGTCAGCCTTGAACTTAATTGATCTAAACTAGTAAACTTATTGGCCCTGAATTTATATGAACTTATTGGCCCTGAATTTATATGAACTTATAGGCCCTGAACTTATCGGCCCTGAACTTATTTTCCTCTAGTGAAAATAAGTTGAGAGTATAGATTACTACCTCCAAATCAAGTCTCTATACAGCAGCACCAACCCCTCCCCTTCCCCAAAAACCCACCAGATCATATTCACATTGCCAAATTACTAGCTAGATGAGATTGTACCACGGCACATTCATAATGTCAACCTTTACCCCTCCCCTTTCTCTAGAACCCCCAGATCATATTCACTTTGCAGATTACTCTAAATAAAGGAGAGAACTTAATGAGATCACACCACAACACATTCATAACTAGACCTACACCCCAACGGCGCACCTCCTCAGAAAGAAAAAAGAAACAAAAGCAGCTCAGCATATACTCTATCAATGGCTATGACTATTGATCTATCAAGTCTACCATTGTGAACTCACATAAGAAACTTCTGGGTTTATACTTACCAAGGAAAACTCCCAATTCTATAAACCTCTAATCAGATGACAACAATTAGTATTGATCACAATCTACACTAGTCTGTACAAATGAACCATGAAACAGCTATTAGCCTCTTAACCCACTTCTACAGAAGAGACCTCCGTAGAAGGAGAATAAGTGCATACGAAACTATCTCATTGAGTAGTTTCTAGTTTGGTGCAAGTGCAACATAAAGTCAAAACCAACTTGGTAACCTCAAATATTAAAAGAGTGAAGAGTCTATGATCAGCCAAATCACTTTTATTAATCTTTGACATATCAAGTACAAAAGCCAGAATCTGATTCTTCTAACTTTGACATGAAAGAGTTGCAAAATAGTAGTATACTCGGGAAACATTAGGAGAAGATAATAATTTACAAGAATTTATTGAAAAATAATAACAGCCAAAAACGAAAGACGAATCCAAACAAAATGAACTTATAAAGATGCATAAAGAACCAATCTCAAAGAACTAAAATATACCTGTGTAGTCGTGTACACATTTAATAAATAATCCTGTCCTAGCAAGTTGTAGTAAACTGAAGTTATGAGTTTATGACTTATGTGATGGCTGACCCTACATTATAAACATTTTCAAGGGCCAAAAAACTGTACTAGAACGAAGTGCCAGCAAGAAATAAAATTCATCACACCCTCAGTCTCAAATCTCAATAATATCTTCAAACTTTTAGTATCACACTATTTATCCTCCATCACATCATTTATGCCTTCCTCAACACTTACTCTCGCTTTCTCTCTATGCATTTTGAATTTTTTATTCTAAAGCTTATCAACTTCTCTTGACCTTCATGCCAAACTCAAGCGTGAAAGATCATTTCAAGGCAGAGGGACTAATAATATTAAACAAGAATAAACCGCAGAGAAATTATATAAGATAAAAGAAGCACAATAGACATAAAAGAAGGTGGAATATCAGGGACTGACCTCCTATGTCGAGCAGAAGAGCACACCCCAAAGACAAAAGTACATGAGTGACTTAGAAAATGAACCATAACTTGTGACCCAATAAAGTAGCCAAGAAAGAGCTTATCAATAAGGTATCAGTCATTCGACCTAAAAAGCGAGCATAGTAATAATGCTCAGCTATTCAGAAGTCAGCCTCCGCCTCTTCCCATAGTCAGCATCTCTAGATCTTGGGCGTTCTTCTTCTTGGGATACATGGGATTTACTGTGAGTCCTTGATGGCCGTCTCTCCCATTCATCATCATAGTCTGCTTCGCGGTCTCTGTACCTATGGTGATCAGCATATCTATCTCTATCTTCTCTGTACCTATCCCTGTCACGGTCACGAGAGCGCTCACGATCACGATCACGGTCACGAGAGCGCTCACGGTCACGGTCTCTCTCCCTATCACGAGTCTCTCTGTCATCACGATGTCTTCTTTCTGGCCAGTCGTGATCATGAGCTGCATCTTTCTCCCTAGGCATCTCCCGTTCATACCCAGCTTCCCTATCATCCCGGTACCTCCTATCTGAAGACCCAGAAAAGTCTCTCTCAGGAACTCTTTCCTTGTCTTTAGCAGGATTCTGCCAGCCACTTCGGTCATGACTTGCCTCTCCATACTGTTGATCAGACACAGCTTCCTCCCCATAGCTGGACTCCCCAGCTCTCCCACCATGCTCATCACCAGCCCATCCACCCATATTGGGATCTGACCACATACCCATATTAGGACCATCAACGCCAGCATTAGGCATCATTCCCATACCATTCATAGGCATGCCTCTGCCAAAGAATGCAGGATTCACATGAGGAGCTACTCCAGGTAAACCAACATTAGCTACAGGTGGGAAAGAAGACAATAGCCCTTGAAATGGAGGTTGAGGTGCACCAGGGAAGCCCCCATAGCTGCCCATTCTTCCCATTGGCCCTCCAAAAGTGGGATCAAAACCCTGACCCATCATGGCTTGAGGATGCATTAATGGAGGAGTCGGACCCATACCTTGACCAAACCCATTGCCACCATTCCCCATAATACCTCTTCCGGTCATTGCATTAGGCCTGTTTCTTATTGGTCCCACTGGACCCCTACCACCCATGCCTTGAGGATTGCCTCTCCCCCAACTGCCTCTCATGAAGTTCCTGTTCTGATCCCCACCTTGGTAATTGCCACCGGTTGTTATATTGTTTCCAGTTGGCTTGTTGGTAGCATCACTAGGGCCTCTCCTTGTTTGTGAGAGTGGTTGTTGCCCTGGCTGTTGGTTTCTATTAACCTGTGCTTCACCCATCCTCTTAACAGTATATGGAGACGCAAAGGCTACAACACAAGGCCGGCCATTGAAAACATGCCCATTCATGCCCTCCTTACAAGATGAGGCAGCAGCAGGATCACCGAACTCAACCTGACAATATCCTTTTGATTTCCCACTAGCTTTTTCATCGAAGAATTTTACTTCTTTCACGGGCCCATACTTAACGAGCTCAGCTTCAAGTTCCGAATCTGTTGTCCACCAATGCAAATCCCCAACAAAAAGGATAGTTCCACCAGCCCCAGCTCCATTAGCACCACCTATACCAGCACCCATCGGCGTAACTTGCACAGCAGAACTCCCTGTTCCACCCATATTCCCAGCAGTCCTGTTCACAACTCCACCTCCACCACTCTGTCTAACCATTCCTTCATTTCCAACATTCCCTACACTCATCCCATGAGGTTGCTGAGGCTGACCTACCCCTTGAGGTTGTATACTACTAATGGCTTGCTCTTCTACATCACCTGCTTTACTCGATTGCGGCCCTAACTCAACCCTCAATCCACCTCCATACCCACGTCCCACACCCGAAACCCCAGATCCTGCCCCAGAACCCATTCCTCCATTAGGCTGAACCGTTTCCTTCATGACCACCTCATTCCCTCTAAAACCCTGATTCTGAAACCCATCTACTCTACCCACATCTCCCTCAAACTTCCTCTCCCCATCGCCTCGCCCCACACCTGGAATCGACAACGACGCACTCTCAGACATAAACACAGCTGGGGGCTGCTGAGACTGACCCTGACCCTGAGGTTGAGTTCTACTTTCCTCCTCATTTCTAAACCCTAATTCCTCATTTTTCCTCAATGATTGCAAAAACCCTTCTCCAACATTAACATCATTATAAAGGTCCTCATAATCATCATCTTCCTCACCAAAACCTTCATCAGTTACAGCAGAAATCGCTTCATTACGGTGAAACTGTTCCACCGGATCTCCACCTCCTCCTACCCCTTCAGCATCATCCATCTCTCTCTCTCTACACTTCTCTGATTGTTAATTTCTTTGTTACTTAGGGTTAGTGATTTCTAGTTTGTTCTATTAAACCAACAAAAAAAAAAGAGATTTTTTTACGGTAAACTAGACAAAATTCGCGCAGAAAACACCGAATATATTGTGCGAAATTTCAATATAAATTGAAGATTTAAACTATATAAACAAGAAAATTAAAGATTTCCGAGGAATTAAACTTACCAGAAAAGGAGAAATTGCTGAACGACGATTGTTGATTTGGGGAAAAAAAAAGACGAAGAGAGAGAAAAAAAAGGAAACCCTAATCTGGAAGGTTGTTTGTGAGTGATAGGAAAGAGCGAGAAACCAAGAAAAAAAAAAGGGATTTTCGGGGAAATAGAGAGGTGAAATTTTGATCCAATGAAGGCATGACTCATGAGCCCTTAGCCCCTTACTAGAAAACATAAGCCGTATATTTTACTCCTCGTTCCTCACGTTTCAATTTTTTTTTTTTTTTCCTCCGGCGTTGCATATATCATTTTCCTTAGAAATATAGCTCGGGCCAGAGATAGCCACTGCGTCCGTGGATCCTATAGAGTCGGGCTGGGATTTCACGGTTCAGGACCATACCGTAAAATTCACGGTTTTGGTAGGCTGGTCCATGGGCTGAAAAATTTTGGCCCACACCGATCGGTTACCGATTTCCAAGTTTCGTGAAGCAGTTTGTGGACTAGCGGGCCGATATGAAAAAAAATTCCCAAAGTTATATAATTATTTATTATTGTTACATAAAATCTTTAAAATTAATTAAAATATACAGTATACAATTATAATATTAATGAATAATTTCATTATTTTTGAATTTGATTGAATTATAATATATGCAATTTGATTAAAATATATGCAATTTGATTAAAATATATACAATTCGATTAATATGTACACAATTTGGTTGAATAATTACTTGGGCTAGGCTGCATCGGTTTAGTAGACTAGACTGATCGGTTTTAGTAGTGGGGTTTCTTGGGTTGTTGGGTTCAAAAATCTGGCCCACAGCGCACCCACCAATTTCATGATTTGAGTTGGGCTGGATCGGGATTTTTGCAGGCTCAACCCACACGGCCCAAGAGACGGGTAGGTCTGGATGGACTGGACTGGTCCGCACTGTTGGCCATCTCTAGCTCGAGCATCAAGAGGGAGAAGTAATAGATAAATGGAACGTCATCTTCAATTTCAGGATAATGCCCAAAATTCAAATCCTTATCCTAACACTATATTAGGACATTTATATCTAAGTTATAGTACATGCTTAAATTGTTGTTGTGATATTAATATTATGAATTGTTTCATTTGTGATCCTCGGTGTCCTTCATGTGTTACTACCAATAACCTTTGCGATGATTAGTGAACTTGTATTGCAGCATCGTTTGATAACTTGGTGCGACGTGTGTAAAGTTTTTTTTTTTTTTTTAATATGCAATGTATTGTTGCTTTTGTGTGAATTATGAAACATGTCTATGGTGATTAATGAGTCTTACAAGTGAGTCAATATAATGTAGTGTTACTTAACACATTATCTTGTTGGTGAGATGTTTATTACTAATATGTTTAAATATTATTTTTGATGATTGAGACTTATATTAATTAAAGTTGTATATAATGATTGTACCACAATATGTGTTCAACGCTTGATTAGTTGTCACGTGTCTTTTTAGCGAGTTTAGATGGTTAGAAAATAAGTTCTGAGCAGAGGATGTCAAAACAAATTAAAAATCCCACTTACGAAATTCATCAACACACATTGAGATAATGTAAAACCACTTGACCGAGTTGAGTGCAAGGAACACCCTAATCAATACTAAATGTTTGCAATAGGAAATTATGGTAAGGACTATAAGTTCGTATTTCTTTAAACTTTTGCAAAGGGTATGAAACTTTTGATAATTAGCTTGCCATTAGGTTTTATGCTATTAAAGAAAATATGATTTATAGTTAAAATAACGAATGTACTTTAACAATGTCTAAGTAGAAATACAAGAGTCACAATCAAGGTCGAAAAATACCGCCTACTAATAGAATGTAACAAGCAAACATAAGTCTAGTATCGTCGACGCTCAAAAACTAGTTGTATGACTATAACTCGAGAGATTCAGTAAAAAATTCACTTTTATGTGATATATTTTCAAGCTAAGTGGAACAACTCGATTGTCTTATTTCTTAGTTAATAGAAACTGAGCTTGGACCAAATGTGAAACCAGATGTGAGTTTAACCACAGTTGCATGCAATAGATACTCGTTAATCTACTCATATGAACAACTTATCTTTCACGAACTTGACTCCATTAACATACGAGCCAAATCCTATTGGAAATGGAATATAATTATATTTAATTGAGTCGAGTTGGAAATTTGAGCTTGATGAATAGCTTGAGCTTCACTAGTTTAAAATGAGCTTGAACATGGATAAATTCATACTAGTCTCGTTCTTAATGAGATTCAACCCCTTGTTTTATGAACTTGGCACAATATTGGAACGCAAGGACCTTTTTTTAGCACTAAAATATAGATATCATGGAATGTTTTGTAAAAGCACGTTTTAAGGCCTTTTTGCACCATGATGTACATTATGATCGTAAGTGTGATCTAACCGCGTTTTTCTATTTCGATTAATAAGGTTAAACTTCAAAGATTTGAACACTGTATGAGTAAAAGTAGTCATGTTAAATCTTGTTATATTGATCTTAATGTGTAATATAAGATATCATATATTCATGACTTTTATTAGTACATACTTGAAGAGCTCTCTTTACCAAACTTTCAAACTAGATGATTGATTAGTCAAATTCTCTAGTATGAGTTCCAGCCTCTATTTTTTTTCCCTACAACGGCTAGGAAAACAATCGTAAAAGTGAAGCCTAATGTCCTGCCGACCATTGAATACGAGATTGAGCGCTATCCCGTGCGAAGAAGAATTGGCGATCGGACGTGGGTGAAATTCCCGAAACCACTCTTTACCGAACATGAACAATGTTCAAAGTAGTAAATTTGGAATCGTGAAATACAAGTATTACATTAGTTATGAAACAAGAAAAATATTTAATAATTGGTGTTGTATATTGAAACACAAATATTACTTTTATTCTAATATAATTGAGAAGTGAAATATAAAAATAAACAATATTTCTAACAAATATACAATCTTTAGATTTTTTTAATGAGGTGACATATAGAGATTCATTCCAAAAATGCTTGCAGGTTAACCCGGTCTAAGTTAGCCGACTAGACATTTGTGGATACACAAATACACTCACAAGTCACAACACCACTAGCTAGGATTCGTACTTCGTATTTACTAAAGACTTTTATTCCTCTCTATTTTTGTCTATCTATTGTTCTTTCACTCTCTGATATTCAGCCAAGATTTCAATTCAACATCAGCAAGGTGAGATCTTTCAATCTTGTTGAAGTGTATGTTCTTCTAGTAAACCAAAGAAAAAGTTGCATCTTGAGCTTTGATTTGTTTCTCCATAACTTATTGAAATTACTGCAGTTCATAACTTGTTGGATTAATCAATGTTAATAGATATTATAATTTAGGTGTTTTTACTAACAATTCTAAGAAGGGGTATCTTGTTTTATACTGAATATAATTGAGTTTACTCGTAACAAATTAAGCAGTTAAAACAAGGGTTTCAAATATGATGCACGATAGGTGTTCGATGAAATTTCCCTGAGAAAATCGCGCTTTGATGAACACAATGAAAAATGGGGATAGTATATGCTGCTACTTTTAGTAATGATTGTTTTATAATAATGTTTTACAGTACAAATAATTCATGGGATTTTTCATGGATTATGGAAAGCTAATATCTTGATAGTTAGTTATTCAATGAGTTGATTAATGCATCATATGATTTAGCAATGTTGATTTGCACGTTTGTTAAGTAGGTTTTATTTAATGTTTAATCAGGTAGCTTTGTGTCATTTCTGTAAGCTCATCTTGTGAAGTATTATAGTAAAGGGCTGAGAAGACGAAATTTTTAGGAGAAAGAAACAAGCAATTGGTTGGGTTTCGAAGAAGCAGTAAATTAATGGCGTTGAGACGTGCTCTTGGGTGGTCTGATGGTGAGCTCATGCGATCGGATGCGAAGCCATGCTCAAGATTGATGAGGCAAACAGCTGGGATTTTTACAGTTGGTGGAGCAATGGGTTTTTGGATCTTGTGTAGACTACACTATGGTAAGCTTTTGTTTTGCTTCTACCAATATTACTCTGCTTCATCCTCATGCATTATTCTTTACTCTATTACTCCCTGTGTCCATTAATGTTTACCCCATTTGCTTCTTTTCCGTCTTCAAGATGCATGGTTGACCATTAATTTCTTTAATTACATATTAAAAAGAATTATATAAAGAGTTGATGCTATACCTCCATTATCAGGATAAAAATACAAGAGGAAATATCTTATATATATATGCTTAATTGCTTACTGATTGGCATAACTAACACAGATGTATCTGCTATATATTTTTTTTTGAGACTTGCCTGGTGTTTATACCTTCATTGGAGAAAAATGCTAGAGCAACTACCTTTTACATAGGTCTTTTTGTTTTGGAAAAAAACCTTAACTTTTCCCCCCAAGAAATTATATATGGTCTCTGTGTTTTTTGTTTTTGCATTTAGCGGTAACTTTTTTCTCAATATTTACACAGAGTCTTTCAGTTAAACTCTGCTTAAATATTGCCGAATTGTTTTCCCCTTCGCCCTGCCCCTTTATCCCATCAGGAGGTTCTTGGCCATAAATAAGTACCTAATTCTCCTTTTTAGCAGCATATTGGGTGATTGAGAGTAGGGAGAAAAGCTAAAACGTTAGAGGGTGTTTTATTTGACAAATTTAGTTATTTCTTATTAAACAGTTTCAAAAGGGTACCTTATACATTTTAGATTACAGGAGATTAGGAGTACACTTCAGATTTTGTAGAGAAATCTTCAATTAACTTATCTCACAACATGTAGGATTTCTTTCCCTTTTTTTCTCCGACCATTTTGGTTGTGAATAGCTATTAATCTAGTAACCTAGTAGTATCACTTAATTTTCCAATTCATGTTCACATGATTCCCTCCTGACTCATCTCCAAACCTTTTGAAGGATTTTGGCAGTTGACGTGCTCATAACAGCTATTATCTTTTTAAAATATCATAACAGCTATTATCTTTTTAAAATATCGAAGCACATAGCAGTAAGTCATTTTAATTCTTGATGTATGTCTAAAAGTGAAGTGAATACTTCTCTTTATTCGGGATTATCAAATCTCATCAGGTGACCAGAGATCCTGTTCTTCACCTACTCTCGTTGGTTGTCACCCTCCAAACTTGTTATAGCCTTATAGGCATAGCAATTGTTATTTTCCTATAAAGAACGGGCTTAATACAAGTCATCCTGTTAAAATTATGAAATTTTAGGATTTCTGCAGTTAATGTGAACTGAAACAGAAATATGGAGCTCAAACAGTATTGCAATGTCATTTTTGGCACTTGAACTTCTTGCCCTAACTGATGAAGTTAGAAAGCATGGGAATAGTGCATACTATTACCACAATATCGATAGGTATCGCTGAATACCCTGTCAATCTCTTGTATTATCCTTTTACTGGTGGAATTAAAAAGCTGAATGAGTAATGGGGCTGAGTTTTCACCACATACTCATGTGGGTAGGAAGAAGGTGATCACAATGTCGCTCATGGTGTCTATATCTCTTTGATTGACCTTTGCATTTGGCAATTTGCCATGTCTCTCCAGCTATAAACTTCAGTTTTAAACTGAAAGGAATATAGCACCAAAAAAAGTTGATGTGTTTGATTACTAAAAAAAGTTGAAGGTTGGAATTGAGTGAATTAGGATAATGTTCAAAAGAGTGTGTTGGGTTGGATAATGACGGCTGGTAACAAAGGGTCATGATGCTCATCCATCATATTGTATGGTGCTAATACTAAACATTCTAATCTGATAATGTAATCAATCGTATGATTGCATTTTCGTCTCGGATTCTCAGAAATTATGCCTGATTCACTGTCTTTTTTTGCATCAGTCGACACTTTAGTCTTTGTTAGGTCATTTTTCTTGTATCTATGGGCAAGGAAATGTTGGACGTATTGACTGCCAAACTCAATTATCATCAGGAGGAGCAGAATAAGCTGGGTTGACTTGTATCGTGTCTTTAGAACTTGATGGTGATTTGTTATTCACCGACTTACAACATATCCTTGTTATGAGAGCTTATATGTTGAGTAGAACCGAGTGTCTGCTAGCACGAGAAAAAAATCAATTCTGTTCCAAAGTTAGATATTTAGCGCATTCCATGCTCCTATTATCTATGTTATACAGACATGAATTGAGTGTCTACTCGAATACGGATGTCTAAGTGTCCGACTTGGCTATTTTGTAGAAAAAAGTCAAGTTTTTAGTTTAAAGTGAAGTATCCAAGTAAAGTGTTGAGGTAAACGAAGGTGTCAGGGTAACACTACCTATTACATTATAGAAATATTGAGAGGAATAATACAAAGTTTCAATCATCTTCTTAAATTAATCCGACTGTTTGATTTTTGGAAAAATCCCAAGTTTTGGGGTACCATCACAAAATAGTCCGAAGAGGTGATATGTACAACATACATAAAAGACCCAATACAGATGAGATTACTTTCACGCTTACGACTGTTTTGCACAAGTCCCTTCCAAATCTGTGGGTTCTTCCTCAATAATCAAAAGGTGGGTTTGATTTCAGAATATGGGTGAAATTTGGAATTATCTATATCAATTTTCGCATATATTTTACTGAAAATATATAACGATCACCCAAAAACTTGCTATGGTGACTTAAATGCAAGAAATTGACTCAATTTATCTTCTGTAGTCTTTAGTAATATTAGCACTTAACCAATGCTGAGAAATTCCTTGCAGTCTTTTGTTGACTTTTATTTCTATTCATTCATTCTTGTGGTTTTCCTCTGTACTTAACAGGACCAAGAGTTACAATTCCCAGAAGTCTTAGATGGGCAGCTTGTGGAGGTGTATCCGTTAGCTCAACCACGGCTCTTCTGGTTCGCCTTTTCAGCCCCGAATGTGAACCTCAGAACATAGCTGCTTATGACAATAAAAGATGAACCCCTAGTTCATATTCCCATTCTAAGACCTCCTCCCCCACCCCCTCTTCTATTTTAAGACGAGCAATTTAAGATGTATGGTATTGGTATCCCTTTATACAGAGTCATGTAAAAATGGTCATCCTTGGATTTGAATGAAGTTTGATGGGGATTTTCTCAAGCTAGTAATCCCTTTATCTAGAATGAGTTGTCAGATTTTCGCCTTTAAGGCTACTTGAGCTCTCATCAAGATGAAATAGGCAAACATAATGCAGTTTTAATAGTGAGATTTCGAATACCGATCAAATTTCGGAATTCTTGATCTACTAATGGTTTCACATTTTTTAGCCTTTTTTTGGCTGACAATAGGATTAATCAATCGCGCATGACTATATATTTTTATTTCTTATATATAGAGTACTAATTTATCATATATGGTTTAAGAAGTTCATTTCGACTTCAAAGAAGCAAATATATGCCGAGCAAATAAGGAAGTAAAACCATAGACGTGCTACACAAAGTGTGGAAAATACAATCATCTTGTATTCAATAATCATTGTTCACTTTTTTTTAATAAAGGTAAGATAAAAAAAATATTAAGCTACCTTCCTCTCGAAGGTAACATCTAATATGTCGGATACAAAAAGTATGTGGGATTGTGGGTGCATACATACTCCATATACTGCCTAGCTTAACTTATGTGGTCTTTTTTTGTTCTTCTACTAGTACTACTCATTCCACTTATGCGAAAGCACAGGTTTGTTTGTTTTAGGATCTATGATATTCATCCCTTTCTCTGTTATAGTCCAATAACAATATCTAAAATCACAATAATTACGAAAATAATCAGTCATAGCATAAACTATACCTGAAGTGTGACCATATTTGGACCAAATATTGCACCAAAAAAGGGTGCTATTAAAAATATTTGGATCAAATTTCCAGCTAAATGTTTGATTAACTTGAAGTATATGCTCACCCAAATCATCATCCTTGGATTTGCAGTGAATTGTGATAGGAATATTTCCATTCAAATCATTTCTTATTGAGACTTGAGCATATGATGCTTCGACTACTTCATAGTTATATGAAATGACTATTACAAAGACTATTATGTGCATAGCACAAAAAAACTTAGCCATGCTTAATTAGAAGAAAAAATAAGTAATGATTAATTAGTAATTTTTTTTAACTAAATGTTTAACTTCATTGTGGGAACTACATTATATAGATAGTAGAGTTTACACCTTACAATGTATTGTTTTTTTTAACAAGTTATGATATATGCCTAAAAGGAAAAGATCAAAAGTTCCCTTAATTATTGAAACATAGATGGAAATAATAGCAATTATATATATTAGCAAAGTTGGTGGTAAAAAATATTATGTACAAGTTCAGTTAAACAATATGTCTTGCGTGAACCCTGTTCACATTACAAATATTTTGCACGTGCCCTGCTACAAACTAGTCACTTCCAGTTTCCAAAATCGGCAATTTTCTCTCTCTTCATAAGATTCTCTCGCTCCAAAATTTTTAACAAAAAAAGTTGTTCAGAATAAACATACACTATATCATGTCAAAAACATACTATATCATGTCAAAATACACTATCATGTCAACACTATAACGATTGATTATGATAATTTTGTGTAATATACAAATAAACTACACTATATCATTTCAAAATACACTATATGATGTCAAAACACACTATATCATGCAACACTATCATGTCAAAAAATACAGCAAAATACTATCATATCAAAACATGCTATATCATTTCAAAATACACTATAGCATAATACACTATATCATGCAAAACACTCTTGCCAAAAACTCAGCAAAACACTATCATGTCAAAATACACTATCGGGGTGTTTGTTTAGGGGGATTAGGGGGTGGGAATGGGATATTATATCCCTATGGGTAGATATCCCATGTTTGTTTGAGGGGATATCTAAATTCCCATGTGAAGGGGAATGGGATTAAAACCCCTCTTATCCCACCAAAATAAGACATGGGGGGGGGGGCAGGTATTAGGGAGGGGGATTATTTTTGGTTATGTTAAAAGACAAATTTACCCTTCATTAAAATATACTTCACTAATATTGCTTGCTCTTCTTTTGCTATCCTTCATTAAAATGGGTAAATTTGTAATTTAGCAATATATTCCCTACTTAATCCCACTAACATACGAAACAAGGGATTGGGATATATTTAATGAATTCCCACCTTCTAAATCCCATTCTCAATCCCATCCTCTAACCCCCAAACTCCCAATCCCTCATACCAAACTCCCCGTATATTATTTCAATATATACTATATCATTTCAAAATACACTAACAGGAGAGATAAGTTATCAGAGGAGAGATAAGTTATCAGGAGAGAAAAAGAGTGGAAGATTGAACGCGGCAAAAACTGAAAGTTGTAATCATTACAACTCACCCGAGATAGATCGGGTGCTCAATAAATTAGTGTACACCGAGTTCATATTAATTTTTTTATCAGTCAAATATACTATACTAAAGTTAAGTCAGGTAGAAATGATCCGATTAATAGAATGGGAGGTCATATTTGTGTTGAGAATTTATTTTTGGTTTTTATTAGGATTATTTAGGAATTAGGATAATTATTTTTTTTTGTGTTTAAGTGATATGTTAATGAAACGATAAGGTAATAATAATGTCTAACACAACCTAGTGGTTACACTCACGATACTCTTGTTGGGGTTGAAAATACGTTTATAATCAACTGAACTATCTCATGATCTTTCTCTGTATATTAAAATAAAAAAAAATATGGTCAAATGAGAATACGTAAATAGTTCAAATGTCAAATTATATCTTCTATGTTGAATCGAAGGAAGTATATAATTATTAGGAAATCAGATTTAATCGTGCAATGTAATATTTGTATAGTATCTTATACACTGTTTGACTGTTTGTAGTATGACTTAGATTATAAATTTACTAAATTAAGATTGGCTTAGACTTCCCACAATGGAAATGAAGGTGATGTAGAGGCATCCTAACAAGAATAGTTTTGTACAAAACAAAAATAAAGAAGTTTTAATTCCTTCAAAAATAGAGAAGTCCAAAATCTTTTGCTGTATAGTTACAGAATTAAGGTAGCTAGTGATTTGAACGGATTCAATTCAAAATCATGGGCATCACTCGTAAGCTCCAACGATGTACGAATTAAGCTAGTTGGTACGTATGCAATAAAAATACATATTAAAAAGGATAGGAAAAATAAATCTTCAAAATGATAGTCTAATACAGCGTAACTTTTCTAGTTTCCGAAGTGGTGAAATGGATACAAGGAGATAAAAATCTTAGATAGCTTAATAAATCCAAATTGATTATTTGCTACTTGTGTCTTTACTAAAACAAGTGTGGAACATCCACTCTTTTGCACTTTGCAATTGTGCTTGTTAATGTATATGAACGACACCTTATGCCTATGGAAGTAAATTTTTGAAAGAAGCTATTTAAGATAAGGAAAAACTTTAACATTTCTTTGAGCCAAGCCAACCTTAGTTGTTCGGTGGATTCGCATTTGGTGCATACGCGTCTGGTGCATATGCATTCTCGTTCCACTTACGCCAAAGCACAGGTTTGTTAGTCTTAAGATCTATCACATTAAGACCTTGTTCTGTTAGACTCCAAGTACAATCTTTATATTTACAATATTGATAAAAAAGTTCTTTTTCGGAGAAGACTATACTAGATACATAACCAAATTTCGACCAAGCGTTGCACCAATACAAGGTTGATTCAAAGATATTTGGAGTAAATCTCCAACGAAATGTTTGATGAGGTTCAATTTTACGCTCACCTAAATCATCATCCTTTGATTTGCAATGAATTTTCACTGGCAAATCTCCAGGCAAATCATTCTTCATTGTGGTATGAGTATACCAACTATCTGGCCAATCCAAACACAACACAAATTCATATTGACTTGAAATAACTATTGATATGAGAAGTAACAAAGAAAACTTTTTCATGATTTTTTAAAAAGTATAGTTTATAAAATTCTTAAACTTTTAGAGTATGATTCTTTTGAGAGTATTGTTTATAATATTTTAGAATATGATTTAAGTGCTTTTGTAAGAGGCATATGTAACATGTTCATTGATAGAATTGCTTAAATTTGTATGGTTAGAATTTTTTTGTGTGTTTTCCTACTTTCACTCTTTGATTGTCCTTAGAAGTTGGAATACTCTTTGCTATTGGCATGCACTTCTAAAAATAACGAGTGTGTTTCTTGTAGTTTATATGTCAATTTTTAGAAAGAATGCTGAGACAAATCTGCTTTACTGAAGAGTTTTACAAGATTAATCATGGTATATATAAGCAATAATGGAACATGTTAATATCTATTAAGTTATATCATGGGTTGATGCACTCGTATATCGGTAAAGAAATTTGTTAATGAACGAATTCGGTATATATTAAAAATGTTAATAGTGCGTGTTATGTGCAAAGTCACTTTCATTTTAAAAGACGATCTAGAGATGAAATGAATTTATTACTATGTAAATGTATTTCATAAACTTATTATAAGATCAAAAGATGAAACTAACTAATTAAGGAGTAGATGATCGTATATAAAACTCAATTTTAACACAATCATCGAGGAGAGTTTTTTGAGTGGATCAACACAATTACTTAATCTCAGTCCGTCATTTTGGAGACTTATTTTGTCCATTAATTTTGTTAACCTTTAAAACATTCAAAAAAAATTAGTTGTCGAAGACTAGATGAATTGTTATTTATGAATTTATTAATGTATAACTGTTAGTAGTCTCAGTTTTGGTTTAATTATACTAACGAGTGAATCAATTGAATGGTGTAGATTTTAGAGTAAAATTGAATGGTCTAGATTGAACAAGTTATCATCTCTAACATAAAATGGTAGCCATTGTAAAATTATCCATAAGTGTGATCAAAATTATGTTTCATTACCGTAAAAGAAAAAATTATGTTTCATTACTGGATACATCAAAAGATATATCCTTAACATCGACAACTTTTTTTAAAATTTTTTTTAGTGTTGAAGATGGGCAAAGCCCCCAAAGACAACTTTATTATATTGAAGTAAAATAAGCAAATAGTACACAAGTAATTTGTTGTAGATCCTTAACATAGACGACTTTATTATATTGAAGTACATTGTAATTTGTCAAAACACGAGAAAGAATACGAGACGTACTATAAATTCTAACTAACAATCATATATTGATTTTTTTTTTTTTTTGACAGGAACAATCATATATTGATATTTCTTAATATATTCATAAATACGTAGTTCCTTAATTTTGTACTTCTGTTTTATTCTTTTGATTAACACAAATCATAAACCGTACATCATACAAATACACGACACAAATGCAGAACACAGGCTTAAAATCTAGTTAGTATATATTTAAACAATGATTTGGAACTCAAAAACTCCAATGATCTTTCAGTCTTCACTTGTTACAATCTCACCAAAGTAGGCGTCAAAACCTAACGGAAAGGTTATCCGCCCAACCACCCGGTGGTCAATCAAACATCAACGGCTACTTAACCTACTATAGCCGGTAATCTCACAACATTCCACCCCAACGGTCACTTCTATCTTTTAAAAATCCTAATATGTGTACACTTCTTTCTACTCTCTAAACTTTATCCACTATAAATTAATTCACTCTCTTTTCCCACTTTCAATCCCCAAAAAAAACACCAATCTTCCCAAATTAATTCATACGACAAACATTCTTTACTTTTGAAAATCAGTTGAAAAAGAAAGAAACTAAATTTATCATTATTATTTTGCCATAAAAGAACATGCATAAATTAAATGCAGTTTTTGTTGGTTTTATATTATTATGTCATAATGTTTTCCATGCAAATTCACAGTCTCCAATTCCTGCTCCGGCGAATTCTCCGGTGATATCTCATTTTCCGGCGATTTCTCCGGCGAAGTCTCCGATGATGTCTCATTCTCCGGCGAAATCTCCATCACAATCAACCCACATTGTCTCTCCTCCACCGTCGGAGCCGCCGTTACCCGCCTCGCCAGCACCGGAAACATCCCCGGCGCAGTCTCCGTCTTCGCCGAATCTTGCTCCTCCGACTCAAGCACCGGTTTCTTCGCCACCCATGATCGCCGCTGTTCCTCCGGTCGTCGGAAGTTCACCGCCGGCGAGTTCTCCGGCAGAGGTTCCGGCGAGTTCTCCGGCTGAGGTTCCGGCAATTGCCGCAACCCCGACGGAGAGCATCCCTTCGAGTTCGGCAACTCCGGCTGAGGCGCCTGCCGAGTTTGTCCCCTCTACGGCGGGATCACCGATCGGGTTGTCGCCGGAGGCGGCCGAGGGGCCAATGCCGCTTGATGATGAGTCTGGATCGGATGTTAAGTTTGGGGTTGGAGGTGTTGTGTTGAGTGGATTGGTTGTTTTGGTTGCTATGGGTGTTTAAGATATTAATTAAGAGATAATTAGTATTAGTATTAGTTCATTTATTATGTTTATCCACTATTTATTTTTGGAGTAGAGTTCAAAAGTAGGTAATCATTTGTGATTATTACTATTGTTGTTAGTATTATGAGATTGATCATCTTTATCCTTGATTCTTATTGGATGTAGAATCTATATATTTTGTTTAATTGATGATGATACTTTAATTAAAGTTTTTTCTTCATGGGTTTGCTAATGATAAAATCTTGGGCAACTAAGAAAAATAGTTTGCAGTTGTTCAATAGTCGAATTTCAAATTTAAAATTGACTAGTAAATTTCAAGTTTAAATGATATGGCAGTTAATACATCAAGTCCTAACTTATCTTAGTTTGTAGATAAACAATGGCTCGAAATCTTAATGTCTTCTATAATATATTCTCTTGTGAAGTTATGATGGTTTCTATAATTATCTTCGAGATTACCTCGTATTATAATTCAAAATATCAATAGTGCGACATTACTTAATTTTTTTAGTCTATTTAGATGTTCCCATTTGCAAGTTTTGTTTATAACTTTATATAGTCAAATGTTAGACCATATTGTCACCAATGATAAAAGAAAAAACACAATTATATATAAGTATATGTTCGTTTTATGGTGTGATTTTTTACAGTTTTTTCCTAATGCGTATATAGAGAATTAATGGTAAAAAATATATAGTAAGTAACTGAAACTATATATAAAGGCAAATGGGAACATTAAACTGGAATATAAGGATTACTAGTTAAAAATATACGTGAAATCATCAAGTATACTCCCCCAGTTTCTATTGATAGGCTCCCCAACTCTTTTTTAAATTTTTTTT
This sequence comes from Beta vulgaris subsp. vulgaris, assembly GCF_026745355.1. Taxonomy (NCBI): domain Eukaryota; kingdom Viridiplantae; phylum Streptophyta; class Magnoliopsida; order Caryophyllales; family Amaranthaceae; genus Beta; species Beta vulgaris. The sequence goes on along the minus strand of NC_079205.1, from coordinate 880,933 downwards.
TCCTTTGAATCAAAATGAAGTCGAGGATTAAGGTCCATTTTTTTTATTTGTGTCAATTTTTTATTTTGTTTTTTTTGTTTACTGGAATCAAAGTAAAAAACCAGAGAATAGAGGTTATTTTTGGTTAGCAACATCCTAATTTTGGAATAAGAAAAATAATTTTAAAATTTTGTTTATTGGATGCAACCACTTAGGGCCTGTTCTCTTCGGCATAAAACAGCTGAACTGAACTGAATTAAATTGATTGGAGCTGAACTGAACTGAAGAGAGCTGAACTGAACTGAAAATAAGATGGGGAGAACAGACCCTTACACCATAACTTATGGGTAACAACTAAGAACCCATAAACTACCACTTCTTTTGCAAAATAAACCCAAATGATATGAAATAATCAAATGATACAATAACAACAAATTTATGTCATAATTTCTATAGTACTCCTAAGTCCATGTCATTTTTGATGGAGACTGTGTCATTACGTATGAGTACAGTTAGGTTTTGTTGCACAATAAATTATGGTGTAACATATTAAACTCAAGGTGCACTCCATCATATAAACTAACTTTTTATATATCCAAATTTCGAAATTTCAGTATTTTGTAACTAATGTAATCTCAATCCATAGATATATATTAGACCGTCGGCTATAAAAAAAACATTAAATAAGTATACCTACATCATATTATAATATGAAAGGAACCTTTCCTAGAATCTTCGATGAATATATCATTGACAAACATCTCATGCTATCTTGGAAGCTTGTTATCATAAAAAAGCAAAACTTCGTATCATGGGAAGCTTCAAGTTGTGAGTTTTTGACCATGATTTTAGCACAATGTCCATGCTTGATGCTCCTACAGACAAATAATGAGCTAGGGTTAGATATTTTGTAGCTAGTATATCCTTCTTATCCTTTATGGATGACTACTTCCATGTTGGATTTATTTAAAGTAGCAACTTGCTCTTGAATATATATGATTACAAATCAGTGATTCCTCAATTTTGATGATGTCCTATCCAGGTATTGTTCATATTTGTTTGCATGCATAAATGGATCATAAAATAAGGGAAAATATTTACTATACTAGTTACTAGTATTAATAATTGTCACTCTCTTATCGACATGAATACATGATAATGTATTGAATTATAAAATTGAGTGGCTATTTATATTCACTCAATTATAAAAAGAAAAGAAGCTAAATACTATGTATGATAGTAATTATATATTGACCTATTAGTACTCCTCATAGATTATATAAAAAAGTGGATTAAATTAAGTCGCATGATTATGGATAATCATGCAAGCTAGCAATATATAGAGTTTGTCTTGTAAGAGACCGCCTATTTTTAAATTAAAATTAGGTAATGGTAAACCCAATATTAAAAAGAGAATAAGCTCAATAGTGACTAGATTAATTTTTTTAAGTGACTAGATTAATCTATTTAGTGAATAGGTCTACTTTTATATTAAAATTAGATCGTATCTTTTAATAATTTTTGATATATATATGCGAGAGTCACTGCGAGACATATAGTTGTACTAGTTTTAAGAATTTGAGAAATGCATGATTAAAAACTGATAATAAGCTTTTGGGTAATTTTTTTGTGTATGATTACGATTTAAAATTGACAAAACATATAGTTAAACTAGTTCAAAAGGAATTAAACGAAAAATTTCATATTACAAAAATACAATATGAGAAGTATGTCAATTTTCATATCTGTATGAGAAGGTGGAAAGGAAGTTTGTAATCACTTTGCAAAGTTGTAGTCATTGGCTCAAATGAACGGGACTACCAAATATATTCAATTGATATGCAACTAATATTGGGTCTCAAAAACTTTCTTTTTGTCAATATGTGAGAATTTAATATAACAATCTTTTTTTTCAATAAGTAAATTATTTAAGCGTGCCTTGTGAACGGCCGGTCACACCTATAATTTCCATGCATGTGGCCATGCGCGTATACTTATTTTCAAAATGTCATATCTCACTCGTTTTTCAACGAATTTGATAGCAACGGCAACGGATTAGATTCGGGTCAGATGTAGCAAGGCATGAGTCCGATTTGACTGTAACTTATGGAGCTCTGCCTCGACGTGAACTCCTAGATCTCTGAATCTAACTCGATATGGTAGCTCTCTAATTGATTTAGGACTTTAGGTTACAACTTCAGAAATCTTTTGATTATATTATCTTAAGGGATAACTGGCTTGCTATTTTATAGTAGGGATGATCTCCCTTTTATAGGGCCATGACCCATGAATGACTATTATAAGATGATGTGTACAAAGATAATGCCATCATTTATGATAATTGAATCTAAATTATAAAAATCCTATGTAATTTATATCTCAAACAACACCGCAAATTGTGATAAAACTTTTGGCGTAATCATCAGCCGCATTGTCATATATTTTTGTATGCGAGTGTGACATGCTGGTGGTAGTGGTTGAGGAGAGCTAGAGTCTAGAGATCGTGGTGGCGAGAGAAAAGAGAGAAAGAGTGATGATTGCATTGGAGACGAGAGACAATTAAGTAACGAGCAAGGAAAGATAGTAGCGGATACACATACATTTCATGATGTACGTGTTTGGATCCTCTAGAGTTGTAAAATAACTCTATAAGGTAGAGTTTGAGCAATATCAACCATTGAATAAAAAATCAATGGCTCATATATAATCTTTTCAATATTCCCCCTATTTTATCTCATCAAAATCTACCCCTAAATCTTTCTCTTCCACCAATATGAACCGTTAATTTTAAAATATATGGCTCAGATACAACTCTATCTTGTAGAGTTTCGCTAAAAACTCTAAAGGATTTGGATTGATTTGAGTGTGTGTGCATACAAGACATGGTAGTTGAATAGGTCGAGGAAGGGGGGTTGATGTCTTTTGATTCAGGCTATGTTTAGTTCAGCTGAAATTTTCTGATCTGAACTTATCTGATCTGATCTGAACTTATTTTTTCTGATCTGATCTGATCTGATTACATGATCTTATTTTTTAGATTTTTCTCAATATATAAGAAAAAATATAGTCATGTGGGGTCTTATTTGATTCGTCTCAATGAGTACTTTATTAATATTCAATTATTATAATTTTTACTAATATGTAATGAAAGATATAATGATTTTTAAATATAAGCATGATCTGAACTGAACTTATTTTTTCTGATCTGATCTGATATGATCTGATTAGATCTGAAATAAGCAAAAACAAGGTGAACTGAACATAGCCGCAGTTTGAATGTCGTATAATAATGTAGAGAATTCAAATACCTTTTTATATATACTGACTATATTCTCTTAAACTATTTCTATTTATATCAAAAAATTAAATCTTATACTATATCAACAAATTAAATCTTATACTATATCCATAAAGATCAGAGAATAGTATAATGAAAGTGGATATAGATAAAATAAAAAAGTATAGAAAAAGAAAGACCACAAGTCTATAAATACACAAAATACAGCCGACAAATTAAACTCGATTTTCAAGGTTTTTATGGACTGGATCCAGAAACACGAATCCTATCTATTGGAAGAGTAAGAACACCATCGAGCTCCCCAAGGGGGAAGGAGGCCTCGGCATTAGGAATGTTCATTTGTTTAACAAAGCGATGCTTGCTAAGCAAGCTGTTCGAATCCATGAATCAAAGCACTCCTTACTTTCCCAACTCTATTGTGCCAAGTATAAAGCCTCTCAGTGAACTTCGTGCTACAGAAAGCTCGAATAGGAAGAGCCTCGTGGGGATTCAGAGGCCTTTGCAGAGCAATACAAGATTGTCAGAATGGCTTCACGATATCGATAGGAAGCGGAGCCAGCACAAATATTCTAGATGACAAATGGATAAAGGGAGACACAATCAATCTCAAACAAGGAATCAACCTGGAAGAGTTAGGCCTTCGAAAGGTCAAGGATCTAATGATTCAAGATCAAAAATCCTGGAACATACCTCTGGTAAGGGAAGTTTTCGAGCATGAGTCCGCTAACAGAATCCTCACCACCCACATCCCAACGGAACATCTGTAGGATAAGTATAGATGGAGTGAGTCCAAGTCGGGCAAATTCAGCGTAAAAGAAGCCTACGTCCACTATCTTCACCTCCAGGGATCACTAAAAGCTCCCCATAATACCAGACAATTCTGGAACAAGCTCTGGGCCTCGGACCTTAGACCTAAGTGGAAGTTCTTCATATGGAGAACCCTTTCGAATGCTATTGCCACAAACTCCAATCTAAGGAAAAGAAATATTCCAGTGCAGGAGCAATGCTATCTATGTCGATCGCAAATGGAAAATACAGGTCATTTGTTCCGCGATTGTGAGTTCACAAAGCGTATTTGGATGTGCTCCTCGCTCGGGATTCAACCACAAGCTGCCACAAACATCCCGATCGTGGATTGGATACGGAATTTGCTAAATCTATTCTGGAAAGAAGACGGAATAAAATCTGAGCGAGTTCAGGAGTTCGTTCTCACACTCTGGTTTATTTGGATTTTCAGAAACAATATAGTCTTTCAAAACCAATATGATAATCCGATCACTATCTATAAAAGGAAGGAAACACTCCTAAGTGAATATGCCGAAAGCAAGAAGTTAAAAGTGGCAAATCCTCGATCAACCCAGTCACGAACTACAGAACAACCGGAAGAGATACGACAAACAAGTAACCTCCAATATGATACAAGCTGCATCATTCTAGTGGATGGGGCCTGGAAAAGGTATAAGAAGTTTCACCCAAGAGCAGGAATAGGATGGGTTGCTAGAGAAAATGAGGCCATATTATTTGAAGGCAATGCAAATGTAATGGCGTCGACTCCAACACAGGCAGAGGCCTATGCTCTGTTTCACGCCATGCGCACGACATACAACAGAGGAATCAGACAGGCTACTTTTATTTCAGATTGCGCCGAGCTAGTCCGAGCAATAGATAGTCAACATCATCCTTTCGAGATAACCACCATCATTCACGATATTAATTCTCTCAGAGCTAAGTTCGACAAATGTGAAATCAAAAAGGTAAATAGAATAGATGTTAAACCAGCACATGTATTAGCCCAAGCAGCTAGACAAGGTATCCTAAGAATGTAGTTTGGCCGGTTTGTTTGTTCTTGTCGCCAAAAAAAAAAAAAAAAAAAAGATTCATGTGAAAGAAAAATAATATATAAAAAAAGATTCATAATCCACAAATTACTACTTATAAGTTCCTCATAGAATAACATTTTCATATTTGCTTCGTTTCAATTTAGTTGTGACACGATTTATTTTAGGAAGTTTTAATTTAGTTGTGACTTGTGACACTTTCAGTTTGAGTAATAACTTCTCTATATTTCTTCTATCATATGGAATCCGAGAATCTTTATAGTAGACCTGGGTGTACCATGCTCATGGTACACCCAAGGCTATTTTCAGGAAATGAGCAAAATGAGCAAAGAGCAAAATGAGCAAATGAGCAAATGAACAAATGAGTAAAATGAGCAAATGAGTAAAATGAGTAAAATGAGCAAAATGAACAAGCACTCCTACTCATTTAAGAAAATGAGCATACTTTTACCCAAACTCTGTCGACTGTCATTTGCTCATCATCATCTTCCTCAATTTCAGATCTGAAAATTCCTTTTTTTTTTTTCGCGAGTTTTAGATCTCCATTTTTGTGTTTGGAAGGTTTGGAAGGAGGAGAGAGAGAAGAATTGAAACAACAACAACTGAACAATTAAACAAATGAACAACAATGAGCAAAACAACAAGAATAGAACAAACGAGCAACAATGGCATCATCGGAATTGTGGCTGCTTCCTCGAGTTTTCTTCCATGGCTGACATCTCCATTTTTATGGGTTTTGTTTCTCTTTGCTTTTTTGCAGGCGATGAGAGATATAGGAGTAGAAATGAGCAGCGGCAGCATCGTCGGGAAAAATGGCGGTGAAAGCACGCAGAAGAGGAAAACATGTGGAAGAGGAAGAGAAGAGAGTAGGCAAAATTACGAACATGCCCTTAAAATTGTAATTTATTACAAAAATACCTAGGTTTCTAAAAATTGCCGAATTTGTAATTTTAAAAGTGTCGCGACTAAATTAAAACCGGTAGTTAAATTTTCATTAAAAAAGAAAACCTTGCTTTCAGAACTTCCCATGTAATCTTGGAAAGCAAAACTTCCACTCTTTCTCTTTCTCTCTCTAAAAAAAACCCCACTTTCTCCATCTAAATTCGAGCAAAGCCTTCCATGGCGGATGTGCTCTGTAAATGCAGCGGGAGAAGAAACTGCTACGCCGTCAACGAACTTCTATTTGAAATCAGAAAGAGTAGAAACGGCTTTAAAAATCTTCGAAACGTTTCGACCATTGTATTTTCTCCTTATAAGAAGAAAATTTCCAAATGGAGATCTATAATGGGGAAAAATAGTCGTGTTTTCAGGTATAGATTTCTAATCTTTAGCTCAATTTCAATTTAATTTGATGATAGTTTATTGATTGGATAGATAGTGCTCAATTTTGGTGATTTAGAGGGTTGTAATTTTGTACTTCTGGTGTTTTCTATGTCGTTAATTTTGTTGTATAGATGGTTTGTTATGACGATTCATGTTAGCCGACCCCGAACAGTTTAGGGACTAAGGCTTTGTTGTTGTTGTTGTTGTCATCATGTTATGTCATTAATTTGATGAAATGGGGCACCTTGATATGTGCAATTGTGCATAGCATCATATTGGATGAAAATATGAAATGGGTTTTAGTTTTTGTGGGTTCTTAAGTATTTTTTTAATCCATATGAGCCGCGAAGAAGGGGAGGGGGGATTTGAACCTTTGACTTATTGTTCACAACACCTTAATCTTAACCACTACGCCAAGACATCCTTGGTGGGTTCTTATTGTGGTTGTTTTTTCTACTTCTTTTTTATTCCCTTTGTTTCTTTTTTTTCGAATCAAAGGGATACTAAAATAAGTTCCACGAGCTAAAACTTTGTAATTTATTATGGGCCAAATAAAGGATGATATTTGGTGAATTTGTTGTAGGGTGCATTCTCTTTCCCTGAACTTATCTGAACTGAATTGCTTAGACCTGTTTGGACGTAATTAACCCTGATTTCACCTTATATTTTTACCTAATTGGACCTGATTAGACGTGAAACTTATTTCCATAGCCATGAACATTTAACTATATATGACGGGATCTTAATTTCTTGAAATTGTTTGGTTTTAGATAGCCAGGCTTATTGAAATGAGAGCCATGAGCTAAACTACTGGTTCGAGTTGGTGTAATTGATGGTATGTTACTTGGTTTTAGGTTTCAGGAGCATGGTTAGAACCCATATGTATTGTGAGGGTTAATGTGATCACAGAGCTCTATTCTAAGAAAGTTTGTTCTTATTCTAGTCAAATTTGATGTGTCAAAGTATTCAGCTTCTGTTTAGGTATAATGGTGTGGAGTGATCAATTAAAGTTAAGCAATTTAGCTGATTGAATGACCTCGGTAAAATGTGCTTGTAGGTTAGTTTGGCAATTTTGTCCTCCATTCCAAAACTTTGAAGGTTACCACGACAAATTTAGATGTTGTTAATCATTGTATCATTGTTAAAGTGTCTAGCAATATTGAATTAGTTAATTGTAGGACAAGCAATTTTGCATCTCAAAAAATAAGTGACAACTAATAAGGCATTGATATATTAAATGGGAGATAATATAGAATAAGAAAGTGTGGTTAAGTTCACAAATAATATGCATGGAGGAATTACTATGTTTTGAGGCTCATAAGTTCTTCAGAAAGATAAAGGGAAAGAAAAAGAGCTCACTCGTTAACAATATTTTCAGTTGACCCTTTTTGAAGATATTAGTTAGCTACGAAGTACTTGACACTAATATCTAAGAGACAGTGTATGTGATATCAATAGAGTTGCGTCCACGAGGCTATATTCTAAATGTAGGAAATTAACGCTGAAACTTGACATTCCACTTGCGAAGTTACTCATTGATTCTTTTAGCAATATTCAAGCATTGGGTATTGCCCATGCTAGAGTTTTGACGTGCATAGGACTGTATCCTAATAATTTGACCCAAGTACATGCACGATTTAGGTTCTAAATGACATTTTTATGTTAGCAAGTACGTACACCTTCACATGTTTCAAAATGGCTTGTGTTCTAAACTTCTAATACTCATTAAAACTTCCGAATCCCATTTGTGAACATATCTTTCATAACTTTCAGTACTCTCTCCCGGTTTTCATATGCTATGTTGCTCAGACTCGGGTACCCATGTGCGACACGGGTACGTGTCCAAGTGTCCGACTCGGCTATTTTTTGGAATTTTTTTCTATTTTTTAGCCCGAAACAAAGTGTCCAAGTGTCCCACCCATGTCCGAGTGTCGAGGATCCAACACAGGTACTTGAGGTGAAATGAAGAGTTCGAGCAACATAGTTCATATGTACCATGTCCAAATGAAAGTTGAAGTGTTGGATCTACGTTTCATACCTGTGTTGGAGTTTTGATTGTCCAATGCATGCACTTAAAATTAGGTAAAGAGTTGGGATATTATAGATTTCAATAGTCATGTACAAGAAATGCATTTGTACTTTTCACATTTTCTACTAGTGAATTGCTTCTATTTGAGCATCGTTTTATTTGGTTTTTATTGCAAGGGTTCTTTATGGTTGTAAACTGAAGCAAGTGCATATAACTTGGTGTATGCCTAGTGTTTAAAATACTACTTTGGTCAATTGCTTTGGGAACCTAACTGTATCCAATGTTCTGTGTGATGCAGTATGGATGCACGAGAGAAGTCAAGATCATTGATTTTAAAGTCATCAAAACAGAAGAGAGTGCCTGTCTTTGTGATGATGCCCCTTGATTCCTTTGGCATTGATACTCTTGGGACCCCGAGAATAAAAAAGTGAGTGTTCACCTTATGAGCCTTACTAGTGCTTTTGGTACTAATTTAGCAATTGAGCAAGATATCATCTGTTGCCTTCTTTGGAGTTGTAATCTCATAATAGTCAAACTCCACTGGTGTTTAAATGCTACTCAGTAACTGTTCGGGTTATGTATGATGATTCCTTTGCTATATAAGATTATTTTTTTATGAAGATCCTTCACAAGTATATCACTTGCTTATCAGTTATTGTCTTTTACAGAATCAAAGCCCTGTCTGTATCCCTTAAAGCCCTGAAGCTGGCTGGTGTCCATGGAATTGCAGTTGAGGTTTGGTGGGGAATTGTGGAACACACTTCTCCTCATGCTTATGACTGGTCTCTTTATGAAGAGCTTTTTAAACTGATATCTGAAGCAGGTCTGAAGTTGCACATTGCCTTGTGTTTCCATTCAAATGTTCACTTATCGTCTCAACATAAAGGCTCTGTGAGCCTTCCATTTTGGATTCAAAAGGTTATTTTACTTTGCCATTATAGATACATTGTTTAATTTTAGCTGGTTGGTAGACATTTATTTCTGTGTTGTTTCTGGAGTTTTTATCTTTCATATATCATCAAAATTGCTCAAGTTGTAGGTATCCATTAACAGAGGGTTACCAACTTTTTGAGGACCGTGTGTCATGGCAATTCTCTCTGTGTTGGATTAATATGCTTTATAATCTGGTGTCAAAGTACTCAAAGTGCATGGGGAGACAGCTGGTTATTGATTTATTTTTGCACTGCGTGTTATTTTCCTCACGTGTCAGATTATATTTATGAATCTCATTTTTTGTCTTCCGCAGATCGGAGCTATCGACAGAGACATTTACTACCGAGATCAGCATGGAAATTTCTGTGACGATTATCTTTCACTTGGAGTGGATGAGCTTCCTTTATTTTGTGGCCGTACTGCCCTCCAATGTTACGAAGACTTCATCTTCAGTTTCCTAGACAAATTTGACTTGTTAATTGGTCATGTAATAGAAGAAATAAGTGTCGGTCTTGGTCCTTCTGGCGAACTTAGGTAATTATTATGGCTTCCTGTCCATGAGTATCAGTCTTCTGATTCACTTAGCTTACACGAGGCTGCATGCAGGTATCCTGCTCACGCATATGCTGGTGGTCGATGGAGATTTCCTGGAATTGGTGAATTCCAGTGCTATGATAAGTACATGTAGGCCACATTTAACTTCCAAAAACTTGCTTATGACAGGGTACATTAGAACTGCTTCTTCTCTAGCATAGAGTAGAATTTTCACCTATGTAGTATTATTGCAGGATGGAGGATCTGAGGATAGCTGCTTGCCTAGAAGGAAGACCTCAGTGGGGAGGGAAGGGCCCCCAGGATGCTGGTTGTTACAACAGTTCTCCATCGGGAGTTCCTTTCTTTGAAGGCGGTCAAAGAAGTTTCCTTTCTGACTATGGGCATTTCTTCCTTGTATGTACTTCTCCTGAAAGGTCATCTCCTTTTTTCATATAAGTTTTCATGGGGAATCCTTAATGCACTCTCAAACTGCCGTTTTGTGCTCCATCATGTAAGAGCATAGTGTTTAGTGTACTGACTTTACTCCCACAACAGGAGTGCAAGAGGTCTTCTTGGAGTGGAAATAGATCTTCCTGTTTCAGACCCTGAGCTTCGTAAGCATTACAAAGTTCACATGATTGGAGACTTGGGGTATTAGGATATATAATTAGGGAAGGAATAACCAAAAAATTGAGAGATTTACTGGGGTAGTAAAGAGTATTCCAAATTTCCAATTGCTTATTAATTGCTCATTATAACTAAATAGATTCTTAATCTTTTAACATTATAAAGGAGTTCGAGAACCACCTATAGTACCCCAGTATGCATAAGCTATTTCCATTAGATTGGTCACCAGAGAAAGTACAAATAAACTTAAAAGAGTAGCAGGAAAATCAAGGTACTGGGTAACTTAGATGTGTGTCCCTGAATTGACAAGGAAATCTGATGTCACAATCTTTTGTAGGAATGGTACAGTGGTAAGCTGCTTCATCATGCAGATGCTATTCTTGGGAAAGCAGCAGATATGTTGAAGAAATATCAACAAGATGATAAAACATCTGTTCTGCTAGTGGCAAAGATTGGTGCAGTATATTGGTGGTACCAGACCTTATCACATGCCGCTGAACTTACAGCTGGCTATTATAACACTGCTCAGAGAGATGGCTATGATCCCTTAGCTTTGGTGTTGTTTCGTCATGGTGCAGCTCTACACATATCGTAAGATTTGACCTGTTAATCCATGTGATCTTTGCTTAGAACTTATCTCTACTACGAGGAAAATGAAGATGGATGGAGATTATATGAAGTCTATTGGCATTATAGTCCGAGACCCATGTGCCTAAAATTTAACACTTTTCTTTCAAAGCTCTCTGTTGAAGTTTAAAGAATTTTATAGTATGAGTGATAATGTCAGTAAATCCATGGTCTATCCTTTCTTCAAAAAAGAAAATCAAGTGTAGGTTCTGTATTTTGATGCAATATACTTTATAATCTATTAGTATGCTTATGATTGAAAAATTCTTTTTAGGTGCTTAGAGATGATGGACAGTGAGACACCACCAGGTATTTCTTGCAGTCCAGAAGGATTACTACAACAGGTATTCTTCTGGTCTATCTGCCTACCTATGCTCTTTGCCATCGATATTTCATTTATCTTCAACTTTATTGGTCTTAGCACGTCCTATAGTCTTGCTTCCCCTCCATACTGCTCATTTCCTCTTCCTGCACTCATCTGATCCTTCTGGTGGAGTTTTCTGTTAGGTGGTTGCAGGCATGCAATAAACGTGATTATTTATATAGAACTGGTTGCATTGATTATACATTCTAGCCTTCTCCCCCACCCAGCAAAAGAAAGAAAAAAGTAAAAGGAAACGTCATTTTTTGTCAGGTAGGTAGTACCTACTACCTAGGTAAGCCAAACCACTCTCAAGTCAGATTTCTCATTTAGACGCAGTGGCCAGCATAGAATGAGCCAAATACGTAGAAGGCTAGAACACTGACATCTTCACATACTTGTGAATTACGTTCTTGAGGTCTTGCAGTCAATTTTGCCTTATCTGCTTGAACTTTAGCACTGTTCTCCTTGAACCAGGATACTTTACCCATTTGAAAAAAGATATACTTACTGCTGCTTATCTAATATCTGTGAAGCATTAAGCATCATATGTTGGGAATGAGATTAGGGTAAGAAAGTATCCCTAGTGTCTTATTTGGAAGAACTGGCTTATGAAGTGCTAGGAACTAAGATAAGAAATCTACAAATCGAGCTAAGAGGAATTAGGGCTAATGGATAGTTGTTGTATTGATATAGTCAGTGGATTCTACTATTGACAACCCTAAATTTTCTGAAAGGACTAAGGTTCTCTCCCAATAGCTTTCTCTCAATCAAATTTCTTAATGAATTCTTCTCTCTAGCTTTTTCCCCTTTTATTACAGATTCCCTTCACTCTCTCTGCTGATACAGCACCTTTTGTAACTAACTATTTGGGATTTCCGTATAACCTCGAACTGACACAACAGACTGAAAGCGGCCACAATACCCTTCCCCTTCTGGCATAAGTAGATAGATCGGTGGTTTAGGTGGGTTCTCTGCATGAAGGTAGTTCACTACCCTAAAGTTTATGCGGCTTATTGACATCAATTGCTTTTTGTGTATAACCAAACTGCTCTCTGGTTTTGGTTTTATATCTCTTTTCCATTTAGTTAAATAAAATGTTATTATTGTATGGGCTGTGGCTGTGAGGAAAAGAATTACAACATGTAGAACTCTTTGCTCATCAACCAGTTGATTGTCTGCTGATTGTGGACCAGCTTTATGCTTGGGTGTAGAAACCCATGGAGAAGGCTTATTATAAGTGTGCAGTTGGTCAATATGACCTGAAAATCACCATTTCTAATTTGCTAAAAATATTCCTGTTGCAAAAAAGATGTACTGGAAGTGTATTGGCTTGCAACTAGAACTCTAATATGCGAAGATACATTATTTCTTTTTTGTTCCTTCCTCTATAAGACTAATTCTCCTTTCTCAGCCTTTGCTTTTCCTGCTTTCTGATCTCGTTGATTTATGTCCAGTTCTCTTTGTAGCTCTTAGTTATACATGTCAAATGTGCTGCCTTGGTTTATCTTTGCTGCTTTATTACAGAATTATACTCTTCATCATCACTACTTGATTTGGAAATAAGTTAGTTTCATTACTTCTTTCTCTTCATTCAGCAGAGCGGAAACAAGCTTTATTCATTATCCATTCTGTGGTGTGATGATAGTTCAGATGCTAGAAAGCCATTCAATGACTGGCAATTTATATGTAGTTAACATTATCATTTCATATGCAGCTTCAAGCAGTCTCAAAGAGAAGGACTATAAGTTTGACAGGAAGGAACTATAATGAACGTTTTGACAAGGTAATCCATCTTCCTTCTGGATTTGTGCCTGGTCTTCTGTGCACGCGTGAGCACCCGCACCCAGTGTGATTGGGTAGTGTTTTTGATTGTTTGATACGACCTGGTGTTTGTTGGAGTTGATGATGCATCAGACTAATGTTTTGCAGTGGTCTTGAGCTTTTAAAGAGGGAAAGGAACATTAAATGCTGTCCTCCATTTTGCCTTTACAAAAGTCAAAATTTAAAAATTTTATACCATAAATTCTCACCAATATATAGGTAAGATATTATTATTTGCAATGTTGTGAGATTCATCACAATGTGTATTTTCACAATATCAAATTTGTATATTAAATAAACAGTCAAATATGAAATGGAGACTGTGAATATTTCCTCTAGGAAGATTATAATTGGAAAAGAGGGAGTATTTGATAGAACAACAAACCACATGATGTTGGTAGATGGAAGTATGACATAACACAGTTAAATGTGCTATCTGATTACACATCTCAAACACTTTCTTCTTTTACTTCAAGAGTTGTTTAGCATTAATACTTGCTAATTATATACTCTTCTTACCGCTGCTCCTTTCCCCCCCGTTCTGTAGCTTTCTCATTGTACCCTGCTGATATTCAATCTCTATTGCTTTATATGTTAATTGGTGACATTCATTTGGCAGGCTGGACTACAGCAAATACAAGCCAATTGTTACAATCCAGAGGCAGAATCTGTAAGATCATTCACTTACTTTAGATTGAGCGGCAACATTTTTAAGGCCGAAAATTGGTGCAACTTTGTTCCCTTTGTCAGAAACATGAATGCAGAACAGTGAAAATGCCATTCAACCATTTTGTTGTTAAATATTTGAATAGAACAGCCTTCGCTGCCTCGTAATTTTTGTCAGGCAGGGTAATTTCTTGGCTGTTCAACGCACTGACTACATCGACTTCTGTATTCTTCATTCTTTACAGATGTATATATCCCTCCTTCAATGTCAGGGTAGTTACAATTGTAGTTCTACAGGAATTATCAGTTGTTCTAGGGTAATTTAATTTTTTAACTTTTGCCCTTAGAATGTATAACATCATTATGTAATGAAACTGATTGTTTACCACACTTAGCATGTGAATACTCATTTGTTTTCTTCAAGTGACTTGTTAAGGAAAAGGTTTATTTCCAGACATCAGATCAGTTCAGCTGGCGCAAAAGAGTTTTTATGCTATCGAACATCTTTCCTTCCAAGATGAATTATGAATGTTGATTTTGTGGTTTCAGTCAGTTTTACATGAAAACTTATGCAGAAAATTTCTCATCTATCAAGGATATGTTCAGTTTACCTTATTCCAGTCCTTGTAAGAAAAAATAAGTTTATACACTTAAAAAACTACCTCCGTTCTTTCTGATTGTTACATTTTGACATTTTATACTATTCATAAATTTCACTTTCACCACTGTTTGTGATTTTTATGTGAATAAAAACATAGCAATGTGGAATCTTATTAGATTCGTCTTAACATGTATTTTATTACTATGTACTCTTAATTTTTATAAATACAAAACTCAAGATATATGTCCTCAAAGTTTCGCATTGGCATGTGTAAAAAGTATGAGTGTAACAATCAAAAAGAAATGGATGGATATAAAATAAGGTCTAATAAGTTTATACTAGTTTAGATAAGGTTTAATAAGTTTAAGTAACTTAACTACCTCTTGTAGTAAAAATTATGTTACTTCATCCTAATAATATGTAGTGCTCAAAAGTTAAGATGTAGTTAAAATTGATTTCTTTTGCAATTGTATAACAAAATTAGACAAATAAAGTGACTTGTTGACAAATTTTTCTTGTTATCAAGAGGTTAAATGGGTCATCATAACTAATAATTTAATTAAATAGAATTGATTGAGTATAAACTATTGTTACCAATTAATTACATCGTCTTTTATTGTCGAAAATTACATACGCATCAATTAAATATTTCAGCACCTTATTATTTACACCTAAACCTGATCTTGGGCATAAATAAACTCCCAAAGCAAAGATATTCATCCTATAAAGACTCGCTTTCACAATGAATTTGGACATCTCTTTCAACACGAACATGAATTCGACACGACTAATCGCCATCCCATATATACATTGTACACGTAACAATAACATTGCATAACTATGTTCATATAACCAAGGATGTCTTGGCTGAGTGGTTAAGATTGAGGTGCTGTGAGCGTGGTCACAAGTTTGAATCCTCTCTCCCTTCTTTGTACAGCAGCTTTCGTGGTTCATATGGATCGGGAAAAAAAAATGTCCACACCCACTTAAAAAAAAAAAAAAGGTAAAATGGGTGACTTGGCCGTTTGCTCACCCAGGGCTTGAACGAGGAACTCCCTTCACTTTTCTCCTCTCCTGGTCAAAATATCAACAAAGAAATCTGTCTGCATTTCTCATAATTTTTGCTGCCATGGCAACATCTTATCTTCTCTCTTCACCTTCATCTCTTAATTTTATTCCCAAAACCCTAAATTCATCTTCTCTTCTTCCTCTCAAAAATCACTCCTTTCTCTCACTTACTACAACACCCACATCCCCAAATCCTCAAAAAAGGCTCATTTTTTGTCAATCCAAGAAAAATGATGAAATTGTTGATGCCCCAGATAGATTAATCTCAGCAATTTGCTATTTTTACCCCTTTTTTGATGGTGTTCAATATGGAAAATATGTCATTACCCAATTTGCCCCTCTTCAACTCATTATTCAACCTTTAGTTCCAGCTATAAGGGTGTTTAAAAGCTTCCCTTTTAATGGGATTTTGGTGTTTTTCACTCTTTATTTTGTTGTTGTGAGGAACCCTAATTTTAGTAAATATGTTAGGTTCAACACTATGCAGGCAATTGTTCTTGATGTTTTGCTGATTTTTCCTGATCTTTTGGAGAGAAGTTTTAATCCAAAAGATGGGATTGGTTTGGATTTGTTGATGAGTTTGGATAGTACTGTATTTTTGTTCTTGTTGGTGAGTTTGATTTATGGGTCATCTTCTTGTGCTTTGGGTCAAGTTCCTAGATTGCCTATTGTTGCTGAAGCTGCTGAGAGGCAAGTTCTTTAATAAACACAATTCATTTTGGTAAGATTGGATTTTTAAGTCTTTATATGCTTCCCTTGTTACAAAATTGTATCAAATTAATTATATACTTTGGAATTGTTGAGTAGAAGGGTAGTTTTTGTGCTTCAGAACTTTTGGTGCACTGTACTCAAATGATATTATGATATAGATGAATAGAATTTAGAATGATGAATATTCCTTTCAATGGTATATCTTTTATCTTGTGATGTAGTATTTGAATGAGAATTACATGAGTCTTGTTGTTGGTGCATCATACAAATGATGCATCTAGTTGTTGCTTGAACCTTAAATTTTGATAGAGGAGCTGAGTTTTGTTCCTAGCATTTCTTGCATGGTTAGATGGGTGCTCTCAATTTGAGGCTGTACATTCCTTCATATGCCTCACGAGTCGCGACTAATTTCCTATTTGAGCAGTTCAGCTTGCAATATTTTTCATGTTCATGGTGCAACTAATTTTTCTGAGTTGTTGCTATGGTGTTTGGTTCTTAAACCAGAAGTTATGTAGTTTGCAGCTCTAAGTTATGGAATGCTAGTGTCTGAAACTTTTAGATATCCTCGACTACAACTATATGCTCTTGTGTAAGTGCAAGATATAATGACTAATGAGGAGCAATTTCGGATATTGCTTTGTGTTTCTGATACATTAGTAGCTTAATTGCCACTTTCAGGAAAGAAACTCAGAAGGTTCAAGTTACATGATTATATAGGGCAAACTGACTTTTTTTGGTAGTTCAGTTACTATTGAAGTATACTAATTCAAACATATATAATACCATGATTATATGCTACGTAACAGTTCATAAATCACAAACAATTGACTAAGCCATCTTCATTTAATCCATAATAATAATCCAAAGGTAAATTATAGTGGATACTTCAATTCCTCTGCAAAAGAAAAATGGGCTTGTGTCAATCTCTTCTGTGGTTCCACTGAACATAGTGAAAGTGGCAAATACCCCATGAATCTTACTAGAATGACTTCTACCTGGTAAATTGGTAATGGAGTATCATATTTAGCTCCTGTAAACACTGCAGCATGTGGGAGGTTTATTCTGTTGTATAGTCATAGTTGGAGACTTTTTCTATAAAAAATCTTCTGAAATTTGGGATAAGCCATGAGACTTACATAGTTACATTGTGAAGCTTCAAATATCAGGATCTAGATCAACTCTTGGTTCAATCCTCTATTTGTTTATGTAACATCTTTTCGATGTCGAAACAAGCTGAGCTTTGATGAGGAAGAAAGTCTTTTGGTAGTCACTAGGGGATCCACATAGTTGCTGGTGACATTATACACGAATATTAACTCAAAACAATTTTTGATGGAAGATATGCCTAGGGATGGATTGTGTGCAGAGTTCTGAATTTCATCATGCTTTAGGTAGTGAGTAGTAACTAAGATTCTTTTCTTATTCTGGAGAAAAAAATTATGGTTAAGAAAGTAGTCCTTTATGCAACCCAATATGCAGCTCATTGATTCAAATTTTATCAGTGATAGGTTGTCGTACACCCGTCAAAAATAATTCCTGCAAAACCTTCTAGCAATGTAGTAGGGTAAGTAGGGTCGAATCCATGGAGAGATGGTCGTTTTATATAGTTTATAAGGTATAGAGAAACTAAACAAGATCAATAATATGAATACTAAAGTTCTAAACTAATCAAATTACGAAAATCAAACTAAAAAGGATCTAGAGTAATGGTTCACCATGTTTATAACTATAATATATCAGAATATCATCAATAGTTCAATCAATCAGATATCTAGAGCACAGGTTAATCCTTGGTCAGGTATTAACACTCTCAAATCAACATATGCTAGTACGATCGCTCACCATAATCAGATTTGCTAATTGTAGGTAAGTCTTTAAAGAGTTATATCTCTCAATCTATGACTCGATATTAACAATATTTAATCAGACAATTGATCAGATTGCAAGATTAAGAATAAAAACACTAATCAATTAGAGAAATCAATAACTAATCAAACCATGAATAAATATCAATCAATAATCATATCATATAAACATGGATTTCCAAACCCTAGAAATAAAAATTACTCTATCATGAAATAAATAATGAAATCTAAATCTACAAAGAAAAGCATAATCAAATAAATCAAGGAAAGAAACTAAAGAAACTCATGAATTAATGAAGAATAAAAACTAGGGTTTACAACTAAAACTAGAGAGAAAGAGAGGAGAGAAAACTAAAACCTAAAACCTAAAAAATAACGTGAGAGGGAGCGGAGGAAAGAGAAAGAATAAAAACCTATCTAAATAATATTCAAACCTAATATGACTCGAGAAGTAATTTACAAGATAAGGAAAGTCTTAAATAAATCATTAATAGGCGGATTACTGATCCGCGCGTACGCGTGGCAGATTCCAGCAGAAACAGTGCAATCTTCCGAAAGGCATAACTCCTTGACTAGAAGTCTCCTCGGGGCGTGCCACCTATGTTGAAAGCTCTTCAAGTCTAGTTTCCAAATAGCTGGAATTACTCAATTTTAAGGAGCACATCAGAAGTTATGATCAAAAGAGTAGACATGACTCTTTTTTCACATTTCTTCTAATGATTCTCCGCTTCGTTTTCGCTCAAACTCGTACTATAAAATGTCTATGACAATCCTTATGCATTGTAACTCCTTTCCAAGTGCTCCTAATCCTCAAGTTTAGCTAATCATACTCCAAATACGTTATGAATGCCTGAAATTCATCAAAAACAAGAAAACATACCGAATAGGAATAGAAAAGCATAACTTAAGAATTTAATGCAACAATGAACCTAAATATGAAACTAAATGCTCTAAAATGCAACCTAAATGCACCTAAAAACTATATATAAAAATGACTTATCAATCAGCTGCCAAAACAGTTAGCAAGTATGTACATCTACTGGAATCAACTGATGAGCTCAGTCTCATGTAAGGACTAGCTTATGAACTCGCTTTCGTATAGCTAAAGTTGCACCAGTTCTACAGAAATTTTTTTCTTTGTGCACCTTCGCTATCATGCTGATTTGAATTTAATTTTTAATGGATTTTTCACCATATACCCCTAAAAAAATTTATTTACTATAAACATGCGCACTTTTCGAAATTCATCCTATGCCCCTTAATATTTTTCAAATGCACAGATGGTCCTTAATGACTAACGATAGTCAGCTTCGTTTATTTTTAAACCCTAACTAACCTAGTTAACCAGTAACCTTTAAGCTCAACGCACAAAATGCACATTGCTAACAACAATAAAAATTCACACTAGCAAAAAAACAAAAAATTAAACCTAAAGAATCATCGAAAATCAACTAATCGTGAATCTGATTGGCCTTGCTAGACTTTGCTGGAAAATGACAACATGTGAGGAAAAGAGTGGAACATGTAAACATCACTAAGGGCTCTCACATATGGAATAATATAGGTAATGGTTGGAACCTCTATATTCCAAATTCCATGTTATCGACTGTTGCAAGGTTCAAACATCGTGCTGCAGTATTAAGGGTGGGGAGGAAATCAACTAGTGGATGCCATAGCTAAGATGGCAAGGAAGGAGTCAATTTATATTGACCATGAATACTTTTTAGTTACCCCTTCTTTGTTTTGTATTAATATTTTGCTTCATGACACTCCTTTAATGCGTGTTCAAAACTATGACTCGAATGACCTTGAGGATCATGAGCCTCATGATGGTGTACTATCTTAATTAATATATGTGAACTTAACAGAAATTAGAAGTGATTCGATGGTTAGAAAATGAACTCACTCACTCTCAGTTTCTCTCTCCTCTCTTTTTAAAAAATAAAATTGAAGATTATCTTTCTCTCACCTCTTACTACTAATTTATGCGAGGAGAGAGAAAAATAAGAAGAAAGAGCCAATTTCTTTGTGTTTTATACTTTTGCAACACTTGACATCTTCAACTCTTTTAAAAGTGAGGTATTTTCGAAATATTCGTTTTATTTTTTTTGTTGTTTGGTGTTTATCTATATCGGATTTGAAATCCAGATTTAAGTTGGTGTTTGATATTACAAGAAATTATGTACGCAATACCTCAATAGAAATTCCCATGATCTTCATATTTGGGTAATTATTTGGTTCATAGGAAATGGAGAAAATGGGGATAATGAAAATTCATGGTAATTTGAAATTCCAATAAAATGTTGGAAATTATCTACCTACCCTTCCGCTGGTCACTCACAATTCCAACATAAATTCCAACATCCCTTATAACTACCAAACAATTTAGACTAATTCCTAGAAATTTACAAAAAAACAGGGTACATAGATTGTAGCGCATAAGAATTTGATTGGTACATAGTTTATACGGTTATTTCACCAAATACCCCCGACAAATCAAAAAATTCACAATATACCCTCAATGTTTCAGAAATGCACCGTATACCCTTGAGTTTTTCGAAACGTGCACCAGATACCCTTTTGCCTAACTGCCGTTAACCCACAGTTAGCTTTATTTACAATTTTGCCATCATTAACCCTAATCATAATTAAACCTAACCTAATCTAACCCTAATCCTACCCCTAAACCCCAGCAGCTCCGCCCTCCCCCACCCCCGCAGCTGCCATCCCCCACGCACCCCACCCCCGCAGCCGCCACCCACGCACATCTCTCTCTCCTGATCAAATTGCGCGAAAATCAACAAGGGTGGGCAGAAAGAGTACGAAAACCGGCAGGGGTGGGGGAAGGGGAGCGAAAACCGACGAGAGCAGGGGGAATGGATTCGAAAACTGACGGGGGTGGGGAGGAAAGGGTGGAAAACCGACGGGAGTAGGGGGAATGGGTTCGAAAACCGACGGGAGCAGGGGAATGGGTTCGAAAACCGACGGGGGTGGGGGGAAAGGGTGCGAAAACTGACGGGGGTGGGGGAAGGGGTGCGAAATCCTACAGGGGTGGGGGGAAAGGGTGCGAAAGCTGCGTGGGGGTGGGGGAGGGGGTGGGTGGTTGCGGGGATGGGTGAGGGGGCAGCTGTGGGGTTACGGGGTGGGGGTGGGGGTGGCGGTAGTAGGGGTGGGGTGGGAGAGGGGGTGGCGGCTGCAGGGGTGGAGGGGTGGTGGGCTGGGTAGGTTAGGGTTTGGGGTGAGGGTTTAGGTTTAAGGGTTAGATTAGAATTAGGATTTAGGATTTATAATGGCAAAATCGTAAATAAAGCTAACGGAGAAATAACGGACGTTAAAAAAAGGGTATTTGGTGCGCAAAAATGAAATGTCAGGGGTATATGGTGAATTGTTGAAACATTGAGGGTATATTGTGAATTTTTTGATTTGTCAGGGGTATTTGGTGAAATAACCGTAGTTTATATAGTTTTATTAAAAAAATCAAACACATACTTAGGCTATGTTTAGTTCACCTGAAATTTTCTGATCTGAACTTATCTTATTTGATCTGAATTTATTTTTTCTGATCTGATCAGAACTAATCTGATTACAAGATCTTGTCTTTTAGATTTTTCTCAATATATAAGAAAAAATATAGTCATGTGGGGTCTTGTTTGATTCGTCTCAATGAGTAATTTATTAATATTTAATTATTATAATTTTTACTAATATGTAATGAAAGATATAATGATTTTTAAATATAAGCATGATCTGAACTGATCTGATCTGAACTTATTTTTTCTGATCTGATCTGATTAGATCTGAAATATGCAAAAATAAGGTGAACTGAACATAGCCTTAATATATCACTTTAAATCTCACATTTTTCAATGCACAACTTTGACTATTTAATTATACCTCTTTTATCTCATATTAATTGCATATTTGCAATATACTTTTCTACAGTGTCTTAGACTATAGATAAAGTGGGACATGAGTTTTATCATTTAACTATTAAAGTTAACTTCAACGAATATTTTTATATTTTGGTTAATCATGTGGGTCCGTTCATAGAGTATATCATGTGTGTGTAGACGGGGTTATTATTTTGTTATTGTTTTATCTTTGCAATAAGGGTGTGGAGCATAGTTATAGAATGCGCTATTATAAACAAATAGATGGTCCATGCCTAAATTAGAAATGTAATTGTTCATATGAGGCAAAAGGGTATAAAAAGTATTGCGATAAATATGAAAAACAGGAATATATAAGTAAAAAAATATGAAAACTATACATTTTATTCATGTATATTAATCTTCATTTATTGGTATACAGTAAAAATACTATTGTCTAAGTTGGATATTTCCATAATGCAAAACTCATACTAAAAAACCTAAAAACCCAAGTAAATATGATGAAGTTGAATATCTCCATACATTTACTACTTTACACAGTTAATAGTATATATAGATCCTATTATTCACAATATATAAATTAGTTGAATGAAATCAACGACTCCAAATAATAGTGGAGGCTGAACAAATTGGTTTAATATTAGAAACAGCACGTGCCAATCCAACTCCATGCTTCTCTTAACTACATAAAAACTAAGATAGTTTTGAGATAAAAATACAAATCGTAAACAAGACAATTAGTTTATTATTATTTTTATAATAGTGCTGAACTATGGATAACAAGGTTACACTCATGCTTATCACTCATTTTTTCAGTTCTTCCTTTGTCTTGTTGTTCTACCTCGCCTACCAAAGTACTCATCGAAAAGATCAAGCAACACAAATTCCATTTTGTTTGCCAACCGGATAAACCAAAAGGGCTTTCCTATTGAAAACATGCAATATCCCCACGCCAACCCAACTAGCACACCACTACAAAACCCCATCATTATAATTTCTGACATTGACAAAATACTTGTATCATCTTTAGTAGTATTATTGTGACTATAATTGATGATAACTTTCGGGTATTTGTCTCCACACTCCGGCAATGGTTGTCCACACAATTTGGGATTCCCCTTGTATGAATCAACTGAATATGTATCAAAGTTTTTACCACGAGGTATAGGCCCCTCCAATAGATTATTGGAAACATTAAAGACCCCAACGAATGTTAAACTAACTAATTCTTGAGGGATTCGACCAGTGAGCCTATTTGATGAAAGGTCCAAACCGTCAAGCAAAGATAATTTTCCAATTGATGGAGGGATGTTCCCGGTTAAGAGATTATGCGAGAGATTAAGATTGCGAAGCGAGCGTAATCCCCCTATAGCATCTGGAATCTGTCCAGTAAAGTTGTTGTTCGAGATATCAAAGACCGACATCGTCACAATAAGTTTCTCATATCTCTGTTGTAACCCATTAACTGTCAATACCATAGAGTACGGATGGTCAATAGTGTCCTCCATGTACTGTGGACTCCCAACACCAGACTCGTTCATATTGTACATGGCTGCGAAGTTTTTGATATATCTTCGTGGCAACTTACCACAAAAATTATTGTTAGAGAGGTCCATAATTTGTAGCATTGAGAATGGGTGCTTAACCTTTGGTGAGCTAGTTATAGGACCATAGAAGGCATTGTAACGCACATTGAAAACTTTGAGATGTGGTAGGTTGTCTAGCCATGGGGGAAATTTACCCGTTAGCCTGTTGCTCCCGACATTTAGGAGTTCCAAACGTTGACATTTAGACAATGACTTAGGTAGAACTCCTTCTAATTGATTGTCACTCAGATCTAGATAAGTCAATAAATCACATGACTTTAAGAAGTTTGCGGGTATGGTACCGTTGAGTTTGTTTGATTGGAGAAATAATGTTCTGAGCCCGGTACCAGTATTTCCAAGACAACGAGGAATATCACCAGTCAAAATATTGTTTGATAATCTAAGCGTGTGAATGTTTTCCAAATTGCAAATGGATTTGTTTCCTGAGGCAAATAATTCTTTGTTAGATTGTTTGGAAGATATTGAGATATAAAATTCTTTAACAAGAAATAGTTGCACAGAGCTTCAATCGAACAACATACTCAAATTCCCATATAGTGTTTTTGGTGTACCACTTGTAACTTATTGTTAGTGTGAAAATATAATATGATTAAGTAAGGTACCTATGAGAAAAAATAGAAAAAAAGGATATTATGCGACGGAGGGAGTATGGCATAAGAATTATATTGACATGTTAAATATGCACTTTGTTCCTTTTTAATACGTATACACACTTTCGTTTTTAATCTACACACGGTTGCTTTTTTTATTCTTGATAACATGTCTCATCTACTTTCTCCTATTTTTCCACCCATGTTATCAACTTTTTAATATTTTAGTCCACTTTTTAATATTTAACCCACTTTTTAGTTTCTCTTTCTTACTTTTTAGTTTATCGTTCACACTTTTATACTTCTTCCTTGGTTTATTTTCCCCCAAACTGAAGTGAGTAAACTAAAAAAAAATATAGGGAGTAATTTTTTTTTACTAAAAAAAGATAATAATTATACCATCTTAAATCTCACAATTTCAATTCACAACTTTGACCATTCAATTATATGTAAATAAAATTATGAAAAGTATATTTGAATTTGGGTACATTATTGTCTTATATTAGTATAGTATATAAATTATTGGAGAGAACACTGAAAAATAAGTGAATATAATAAGGTTGCATATCCCCATACCTTTATTATTCTATACATATAACTAATGAGACATAATCTGTAAAAAAAATATATCCAAATTATTTTACATAATTACATCTATTTTTTATATATATTAAATGAAAAAAGATGATCAAAGTGGAATATCTCAATTTACAAAAGTTAGAGTGGAAGAATTGAAAGAAAAAACAAAATGGTGTATATTAAAAGTAGCTAGTAAGTTCAATATTATATATTACCTGTAATTTCATTAGGTATCTCACCAGAGAATTGATTTGAGCTGAGATCAAGTTCAAGTAGCGCTTGACACTTGCTAATCTCCGGAGGGATACTTCCGATGAACTTGTTCCCATCAAGTGATAAATATCGAAGATTTGAAAAGTTTCCAATACTAGCAGGCAACTCCCCAGTTAGCTGATTATTGGAGAGATCTAAGGTCCAAAGATTAACCGAAAAAAGATGAGTAGTACTCTCATCGAAACATAGGCCAGTAAGATGATTGTCATTAAACCCAATTACAGAAATGTTTGGGAGGCCAAACAAACCCTTAGGAATCGACCCATTTAAGAAATTATTTCCCATTGCCACTTCTTCAAGTGACTTACAACTCCCCAAACTCTCGGGGATTGGTCCAATCAACCGATTATCCGATACATACAAAATTTGAAGTCTGTCTCCTTTGCAAAGACTTACTGGCAAACTCCCAGTAAGATTGTTATGTTCTATATCTACCCTTAGCAACCTCCCATTAGTACCTAGCTTTGGTGGAATACTCCCAGTGAAGTTATTCCACCCTAGGGAGAGGTATTCCAACTCCGGGAAATCTCCGATAAAATCAGGTATACTCCCATGTAAATTGTTTCCAGTAAGATGAAAATCGGTTATGTTCTGAAGAAGGGAATATGACTCTGGGATCACACCAGATAGCATATTATGTGAGAAATCCATATGTTTTAAACTCTTCATTGACCCCAACTCAAAGGGTAAACCCCCAGAAAGAGTGTTCCAAGAAAAACTCAAAACTTCAAGTTTCTTAAGTTTCCCCAACTCCGTTGGAATTTTCCCAGAAAAATTGCAGATACTACCATATAATGTTGTTAACTTGGTTAAGTTTCCTAGCTCGGGAGGAATCCCACCAGAGAAAATATTATTGTAATCAACATAATCAAGGTAGTAGTAATTCCGCCAAGAAAAAGAAAGGTACTCAAGGTTTTCCCATTGACCGTACTCCGGTGGAACCTCACCATAAAAGTGGTTTCCACCAAGATCAAGGTACCGGAGCTCCGACATCTCAACGACCGATAAAGGGAGAAGGCCAGTGAAATTGTTGCTTAAAATGTCGAGGATGGTTAGCTTTTTAAGAGAGGAGAAAGTAGAAGGGAAGGTGGTGAAGTCATTATAAGAGAGGTTGAGATAGCGGAGTTGGGTGAGGAGTGAGAGAGAAGGAGGGATTGGGTCAGAGAAAGAGTTTTCTGCAATATTGAGGTTTTGTAGGTGGGTGAGAGAGCCGATATCAGGCGAGAGAATTCCGGTGAGGTTTAAGCCGGAGATGTCGAGAGAAATGACAGAAGAAGAAGAAGAGGAGGAGCAAGTGATGAACGGCCAACTACAGTGGTGGGTTGTGGTGTTCCATGAGGAGAGATAGTTTTGTGGGTCATGAGTTATGGCTGATTTAATACTTAGTAAAGCTTTCTCTTCTGATAATAATGTTATGCCATTGATGAAGTTGAGGAGATGAAGGAGGACAAAGAACAGAAAGATTTTCATTTTTGTTTTGTTGTTTTTGCTAATAATTGTTCTCCTGGGTTTGCATGAACATAAATAGAGCAATGAAATTTGTGCAGTCTAATCATGTAACCTTTCCAACACGTTCAGTACTCTAGGACGACTCAAAGCTTGACTTGATCAAAAGTGTAAACATGCGATGGTGCCAAGTATTTCCAGACCACACATTGCATAAATCCAGAATACTTTATGAACTTGGATTATCATCATCCAGAAACTAGTACTAGTGGTTTCCATATGCTAGAATAAGAATACTAGTCTTTGCGTCAATGTTTAAACAAAGCAACCAATTGTGGCGTGATTGTGTCATTGATAAGTATATGTTCATAAATCATACACAATATATTCAGGGCCTGTTTGGTTCATAAAACTGGAATGGAATTGTATGGAGATACATATCAGGGTGGTATGGATTCATATACCCATACCCATTCTAAATTGTTTGGTTCAATCTTGTAATGGATCATATGTCCATTCAAAGTGTTTGGTCTAATCTTGGAATGGTTTCTAAGTCTAGTTTAAATTTTTATTTTTTTATTTTTAACTCTAAGAATGTTATGAAGTATAAATTTAGCACTAAAAATATACAGTAAATAGTCATGCTTGAACTAATACCTAGAAAAAAAAATATCCAGAAAAAAAGACCCAGAAAAAAAGACCCAGAAGAAAAGAAAATGAAAACAAAAACCAGAAGAAAAGAAAATGAAAAAAAAAACCCAGAAGAAAAGAAAATGAAAAAAAAACCAGAAGAAAAGAAAAAGAAAAAAATACCCAAAAAATAAGAAAATAAAAGAAAGTAGAAGGCGAAGGAGATGAACAATGCTAGAGTAGAAGAAATAGGTAGTTGAAATTTCTCTTCCTCTAC
Source organism: Beta vulgaris subsp. vulgaris (assembly GCF_026745355.1). Lineage (NCBI taxonomy): Eukaryota > Viridiplantae > Streptophyta > Magnoliopsida > Caryophyllales > Amaranthaceae > Beta > Beta vulgaris. The sequence continues at coordinate 853,357 of NC_079205.1, read as the reverse complement.
TTTAGGGTTTGATACTTGTAGGAATGGAGTTAGAAACTTTGGGGGTTGGTGGGTATGAGATTCAGGGGGTTTGGGGTGGAATTAGAATCCAAGGAGTATGAGATTCCATACCAAATTACCTCAAATAAACACTTGTATGATTTTTAATAGTATGACATCCATTCCAATCCATCCAAATAAGCTCAACCAAACACCCCCTCAGTAACTGGGTTGTATAGAGTCTAATTTTATTAAACTAGACTTGATTATATATATTCTTAATCCTTATAAATTGAAAAATGGAGATACAATTTGTCAATTTCGCATGTGTTATTATTACTTTATTAGTAATATTCTTTATGTTTCTTTCAGTTATTATTAGTTGCAACCTTTGTTTTTTAATGGTCAAATTTATCCTATATTTTTTTTGCAAATATATTTGAACATTTCGTATCCTATGGGATACTATATATGAGATTGTCTTTTTGATATGCGCTATTTTTTTTTTTCTAAGAAGCAAGTAAATATTATAGTAAATGGTTAGAATTTTGGATTGGAGACCTAAAAATAAAACATTATAACTAATATAAACTAGATGATGTACAAATATGATTAGAAGTTAACATATTGGACTATGATTTACTACAAGCACATCAAAGACTTGCACAATAGATCGTGAAAGTGACAAAGATATATTTAAATAATAAAAAGACTCACATATCTTTTGTCTTTTGAGAAAAAAACCTTTTAAGTCTTTAGCTTCTTTAGTAGACTTCAAGTCACCATAAATGAACATATCGTATTATATGGACACTATTATAATTAGATTCTTTTTTATATGCATTATTTTATTTTTCTTCTAAGAAGCAACTAATATAAACCAGATGATGTACAAATGAAGACCATACGATTCGAAGTTAAGATATTGGAGTATGATTTACTACAAGCACATCAAAGAATGGGTCAATAGATATATTTAAATAATAAAAGGACTCATATATCTTTCATTTTTTGAGAAGAAAAGCTTTTGTTGTTGTTTTTAACTCTTTGGCTTCTTTAGTAGACTTGAAGTGACAAGTCACCATGAATGAACATTTTTTTGTTGCTGATAACTTGACAGGTTGAATTTTTTAACTTTTATAATCATACTTTTCTAATACAAATCTTTATAATTATATAGTGATAGAGTATAAATCTATTCCTGGGGCCTCAACCATCAGCTTAAGCTTTTGGTTGAGTTGGTCCCTTCACATGGTATCAAGAGCCAGCGTGACAAAAAGGTCACGGGTTCGAATCTCATCCACCCCCTTTCTCAGTGGAATATTTAGCGCCAGGTATGAGGGAGACCTGTGCTGCATCCACACTTCAAGCCCAAAGGGCTCTTGCGTGAGGGGGCGTGATAGAGTATAAATCTATTCCTGGGGCCTCAACCATCAGCTTAAGCTTTTGGTTGAGTTGGTCCCTTCACATATAGTGATAGAGTATAAATCTATTCCTGGGGCCTCAACTATCGGCTTAAGCTTTTGGTTGAGATGGTCCTTTGACATGGTATCAAGAGCCAGCGTGACAAAAGGTCACGAGTTCGAATCTCATCCACCCCGCCTTTCTCAATGGAATATTGCATCCACACTTCAAGCCCAAAGGGCTCTTGAAAGAAATACACAATCTTTCCTAAACCTTTTCCATTTTTTCAGTTTGATTTTTCTAATAACTGAAATAGCAATGGAATTTCAGTACATTCATCACGATGTAACCTTCGAACACGTTCACTGTAGGACCACTTCATGCTTAACTTGATGTAAAGTCTATACACTCGAAATTTCTTCATCCAGAATATTTGTACACTTGGATTATTATCATTCACAGACCACAATTGCTAGTAAAAAAATTTAGAGTTTTGAGTTGGAGACATGAAAAAGCAAACATTACATGCTTCATACGGCTGCTGATTGAAGTCAATGTAAATGACTATGATTCACTACCAAGTACCAGCAAATCAAAGACTGGAAAAATGTTGTTGATTTCGAATTCGTTAGTAGACTTCAAGTCACCATGATTGATTGAGCTTGTGATAACTTGGCAGGTTGTATTGTAGAATTTTTGTATAATATTATTTTGTATAAATTATAATTAGATGGGTTGTCACTAATTTAAGAAATACATAATCTTTCCTAAACCTTCTTATTTTTTCTCGGTTCAAGTTTCTCTTAACCATCTATAATCAATATATTTAGAGATATAGTATAAAGGAGGAATTTTAGAGCTTCTCAAGATTTTGAAGCCATAGATCGCTTATGTAGGATTGTCATGTTATCGAATTTTATTTTAATCTTTTACAAAATTAAAGTTCTACAGAGATTTAAATATACATAAAGAGTTCAGAATAAGCTCAAATTAGAGTTTGATTTTGCATGAACAACCTAAATTATTATATTATGTAAATTGTGTATAACACATTTCATTTTGGTAAGATTGGATTTTTTAAGTCTTTATAATATGCTTCCTTTGTTACAAAATTGTATCAAATTAATTATATACTTTGGAATTGTTGAGTAGAAGGGTAGTTTTTGTGCTTCAGAACTTTTGGTGCACTGTACTCAAATGATATTATGATATAGATGAATAGAATTTAGAATTATGGAATATTCCTTTCAATGGTATATCTTTTATCTTCTGATGTAGTATTTGAATGAGAATTACATGTCTCTTGTTGTTGGTGCATCATACAAATGATGCATCTAGTTGTTGCTTGAACCTTAAATTTTGATAGAGGAGCTGAGTTTTGTTCCTAGCACTTCTTGCATGGTTAGATGGGTGCTCTCAATTTGAGGATGTACATTCCTTCATATGCCTCACGAGTCGCTACTAATTTCCTACTTCAGCAGTTCAGCTTGCAATATTTTTCATGTTCATGGTGCAACTAATTTTTCTGAGTTGTTGCTATGGTGTTTGGTTCTTAAACTAGAAGTTATATAGTTTGCAGCTCTAAGTTATGGAATGCTAGTGTCTGAAACTTTTAGATATCCTCGACTACAACAATATGCTCTTGTGTAAGTGCAAGATATAATGACTAATGAGGAGCAATTTCGGATATTGCTTTGTGTTTCTGATACATTAATAGCTTAGTTGTTGCCACTTTCAGGGAAGAAACTCAGAAGGTTCAAGTTACATGATTATATAGGGCAAAATGACTTTTTTTGGTAGTTCAGTTACTATTGAAGTATACTAATTCAAACATATATAATACCATGATTGTATGCTACTTAACAGTTCATAAATCACAAACAATTGACTAAGCCATCTTCATTTAATCCATAGTTTTAATCCAAAGGTAAATTATAGTGGATATTTCAATTCCTCTGCAAAAGAAAAATGGGCCTGTGTCAATCTCTTCTGTAGTTCCACTGAACATAGTGAAAGTGGCAAATACCCCATGAATCTTACTAGAATGACTTCTACCTGGTAATGGAGTATCATATTTAGCTCTTGTAAACACTGCAGCATGTGGGAGCTGAGGTTTATTATGTTGTATAGTCATAGTTGGAGACTTTCTCTATAAAAAATCTTCTGAAATTTGGGATAAGCCATGAGACTTACATTGTGAAGCTTCGCAAATATCAGGATCTAGATCAACTCTTGGTTCAATCCTCTATTTGTTTATGTAACATCTTTTCGGTGTCGAAACAAGCTGAGCTTTGATGAGGAAGAAAGTCTTTTGGTAGTAACTAGGGGATCCACATAGTTGCTGTTGACATTATACACGCATATTAATTAACTCAAACAATTTTTGATGGAAGATATGCCTAGGGATGGATTGTGTGCAGAGTTGTAACTTTCATCATGCTTAGCTTCATGTAGTGAGTAGTAACTAAGATTCTTTTCTTATTCTGGAGAAAAAATTGTGGTTGTGAAAGTAGTCCTTTATGCAACCAAGTATGCAGCTCATTGATTCAAATTCTATCAGCTGCCAAAACAGTTAGCAAGTATGTACATGTACAGGAATCGACTGATGAGCTCAGTCTCATGTAAGGACTAGCTTATGAACTCGCTTTCGTATAGCTAAAGTTGCACCACTTTTACAGAAGGTTTTTTCTTTGTGCACCTTCTCTATCATACTGATTTGAATTTAATTTTAACGGATTTTTCACCATATATCCCTAAAGAAAATTTATTTACTATAAACATGTGCACTTTTCGAAATTCATCCTATGTCTCTTAATATTTTTCAAATACACAGATGGTCCTTAATGACTAACGATAGTCAGCTTCGTTTATTTTTGAACCCTAACTAACCTAGTTAACCAGTAACCTTTAAGCTCAACGCACAAAATGCACATTGCAAACAACAATCAAAATTCACACTAGCAAAAAAACAAAAAATTAAACCTAAAGAATCATCGAAAATCAACTAATCGTGAATCTAATTGGCCTTGCTAGACTCTGCTGAAAAATACTATTGTCTAAGTTGGATATTTCCATAATCATGTGGGTCCTTTATAGAGTATATCATGCGTGTGTAGATGGGGTTATTATTTTGTTATTGTTTCATCTTTGCAACAAGGGTGTGGAGCATAGTTATAGAATGAGAAATAATAAACAAATAGATGGTCCGTGCCTAAATTAGAAATGTATCTGTTCATATGAGGCGAAAGGGTATAAAAAGTATTGCGATAAATATGAAAAACAGGAATATGTAAGTAAAAAAGTATGAAAACTATGCATTTAGTTCATGTATATTAATCTTCATTTATTGGTATACAGCAAAAATACTATTGTCTAAGTTGGATATTTCCATAATGCAAAACTCATACTAAAAAACCTAAAAACCCAAGTGAATATTATGAAGTTGAATATCTCCACACATTTACTATTTTACACAATTAATAGTATATATACATCCTATTATTCACAATAATTTAGTTGAATGATATCAAAGATTCCAAATAGTGGAAGCTGAACAAAATGGTTTTATATTAGAAACAGCACGTGCCAATCCAACTCCATGCGTATTTCAACTACATAAAAAATAAGATAGTTTTGAGAATAAAAATACAAATCTTAAACAAGACAATTAGTTTATTATTATTTATTGACACTTAAAATACTGCTCAACTATGGATAACAAGGTTATACTCATGCTTATCACTCATCTTTTCAGATCTTCCTTTGTCTTGTTGTTCTACCTCGCCTACCAAAGTACTCATCGAAAAGATCAAGCAACACCAATTCCATTTTGTTGGCCAACCGGATAAACCAAAAGGGCTTTCCTATTGAAAACATATAATATCCCCACGCCAACCCAACTAGCACACCACTACAAAATCCCATCATAATGATTTCTGACATTGACAAAATACTTCTATCATCTTCAGTAGTATTGTGACTATCATTGATGATAACTTTCGGGTATCTGTCTCCACACGCTGGCAATGGTTGTCCACACAATTTGGGATTCCCCTTGTATGAATCAACTGAAAATGTATCAAAGTTTTTACCACGAGGTATAGGCCCCTCCAATAGATTATTGGAAACATTAAAGACCCCAACAAATGTTAAACTAACTAATTCTTGAGGGATTCGACCACTGAGCCTATTTGATGAAAGGTCCAAACCGTCAAGCAAAGATAATTTTCCAATTGATAGAGGTATGTTCCCGGTTAAGAGATTATGCGAGAGATTAAGATGACGAAGTGAGTGTAATCGCCCTATAACATCCGGAATCTGCCCAACAAAGTTGTTGTTGGACATATCCAAGACCGACATCGTTATAAAAATGTTAAGATAGTTTTGTTGCATTCCATGGTATGTCAACACGATCGAAGATGTCGTGGAGTAGCCGACTTCCAAGTATTCAGGACCCTCACGACTAGACTCGTTCATATTGAGCATGGCCTCAAAGTGTTTGATATATCTTTCTGGTAACTTACCACCAAAATTATTGTTAGAGATGTCGAGAATTTGTAGCCTTGGGAATGGACGCTTAACCTTTGGTGATGAGCTAGCTATAGGACCATAGAAGCCATTAAAACGCAGGCCGAGAACTTGGAGTTGTGGAAGGCTATCTAGCGATGAAGGAAATATACCCGTTAGCTTGTTGTTCTCGAGATTTAGAAAGTTTAAACTTCGACACTTGGACAAAGACTTGGGTACAACCCCTTCCAGTTGATTGTCACCCAGATGTAGAAACTTTAAAGAATCACAGTTTGAGAAATTTGGTGGTATTGTTCCGTTGAGCTTGTTTAATTGGAGATTCAATGCCTCAAGTGAAGCGCTAGTATTTCCAAGACAATGCGGTATTTCCCCAGTCAAAGTATTGTTTGATAAATCAAGTAAGCTAATTTCATCCAAATTGCAAATGGATTTGTTACCTGAGGCAAATTATTTGTCATGAAATTGTCTATAATAAACAAAAATATGAAACTCATTGACTTTAAATAATAGTAGCAAAGAGCGCTTATATTAAAAAAAATGTAATCTAATGCTCAGAAAACTTTTTTTGTGTACCATTTGTATTTTATTGGCACTGGAATGTGGAAATGTATAATGGAGTATGATTAATGTATGGAAAAAGGTATAAAAAGTATTGTGATAAATATGAGAAAGAGGAATATATAAGTTAAAAAAAATGAAAATAAGCTACACATTCTGTTCATGTACATAAATCTTCATATATTGGTGTATTGCAAAAATATGAAAAGAACCTAAAAACTCGAGGGAATATGATAAAGTTGAATATCTTTACTATTTTACACAATTAATAATATATATGGATCCGACCCTATTATTCACAACAAATTAGTTTAATTTGTACATTGTTTTTAATTTGCACATTATATAGAAGTAAGGCATAAGAATTTTATTGACATGTTAAATACGCTATTCGTTTCTTTTTAATCTACACACTTTCCTTTATATTCTGTTTATTTTTAATCTACATACTATTGCTTTTTTTATTCTTGGTAACAAATCCCATCTACTTTCTCATATCTTTTTCCACCCATGTTATCCACTTTAATTTTCAATATATTCACCCACTTTTTAATTTATCTCTCTTACTTTAGTAGTTCAGTTTCTCTTTCATACTTTTGTACTATCTCATTAGTTCTCTCCCAAAGTGAAGTGAGTAAACTAAAAAGAAACGTAGGAAGTAAATTTTTTTAACAAAAAAAAAAAGATAATTTTTATACCATCTTAATTTCACAATTTCATTCAATTATATGTAAATAAACATATGAAAAGTATATTTGAATTTTGGTCATGTACATTATTGTCTTATATTAGTATAGTATATAATTATTGGAGAGAACACCTGAAAAATAAGTGAATATAACAAGGTTGCATATCCCATACCTTTATTATTTTATACATACAACTAATGAGAAATAATTTGTAAATAAATACTCCCTCCGTTTCCTAAAGATCTTCCCTCTTTCCGTTTAAGGGTGTTTCCAAAAGATCTTCCCTCTTTTGCTTTATTCATTATTTGGCAAAACAAATTTCCCTATTTACTCTTTCATGTCACTATCATATGGTCTACCATTACATTATTAATTCAATTTTACTCCCTTTCTCTCTCCTACTTTAACCCCTTTATATTTGTTTATTTATCTTAACCCCTTTCTCTCTCCTATTTTACTCACACCATGCCCCACACAACTTGATTTTCCTTGGTATCTGTAGGAACAGTAAGTGGGAAGATCTTTAGGAAACGGATGGAGTATATCCGAATTATTTTACATAATTACATCTATTTTTTTATATATTAAATGAAAAAAGATGATCAAAGTGGAATATCTCAATGATACAAAAGTTAGAGTGGAAGAATTGAAAGAAAAAACAAAATGGTGTATATTAAAAGTACTCCCTCTGTTTTTTTTTTATCTTTCTCACTTTCTATTTACACATCTTCCAATGTACATTTTTGAACTTAAATATCTTTCATCATATATTAGTAAAAATTATAACGATTGAATATTAATAATCTACTAATTGAGACGAATCAAAGAAGATCTCACATGACTATATTTTTTTCTTATAAATTGAAAAAAATTGAGAAGATTCTCTCCAAGTATGAATAGTGTCAAGATTAGAACGATAAAAAAAAACAGAGGGAGTAGCTAGTAAGTTCAATATTATATTACCTGTAATTTCATTAGGTATCTCACCGGAGAATTGATTTGAGCTGAGATCAAGTTCAAGTAGCGCTTGACACTTGCTAATCTCCGGAGGGATACTTCCGGTGAACTTGTTCCCATCAAGTGATAAATATTGAAGATTTGAAAAGTTTCCAATACTAGCAGGCAACTCCCCGGTTAGCTGATTATTGGAGAGATCTAACCCTATAAGACTAACTGAAAAAAGACTAGTACTCTCATCGAAACCTCGGCCAGTAAGATGATTGTCATTAAGCCCAATTACAAAAATGTTTGGGAGGCCAAACAAACCCTTAGGAATCGACCCATTTAAGAAATTATTTCCAATGTCCATGTATACAAGTGACTTACAACTCCCCAAACTCTCGGGAATTGGCCCAATCAACCGATTACCGGATACAAGCAATTCTAGAAGTCTGTCTCCTCTGCAAAGACTTACTGGCAAACTCCCAGTAAGATTGTTACCAAATATAGATACAAATTGCAACCTCCCATTAGTACCTAGCTTTGGGAGAGGAATTCCAACTCCGGGAAATCTCCGATAAAATCAGGTATACTCCCATGTAACTTGTTTTCACCAAGATTAAAATAGGTTATGTTCTGAAGAATGGAATATGACTCTGGGATCACACCAGATAACATATTATTAAAGAAATCCATATATTTTAAACTCTTCATTGACCCCAACTCAAAGGGTAAACCCCCAGAAAGAGTGTTTACATCAAAACTTAAAAATTCAAGTTTCTTAAGTTTCCCCAACTCCATTGGAATTTCCCCAGAAAAATTGCAGAAACCACCAGATAAATATATTAAGTTGGTTAAGTTTCCTAGCTCCAGAGGAATCCTGCCAGAGAAATGGTTATAGGAGAGGTCGAGGATGGTTAAGTTTTTAAGGGAGGAGAAAGTAGAAGGGAAGGTGGTGAAGTCATTATACGAGAGATTGAGATAGCGGAGTTGAGTAAGGAGAGAAAGAGAAGATGGTATTGCGCCATAGAAAGAGTTGGATGCAACTGAGAGGTTTTGTAGGTGGATGAGGGAGCCGATATCAGGTGAGAGAATTCCTGCGAGGTTTAAGTTAGAGATGTCGAGAGAAATTACTGCAGAAGATGAGGAGGAGCAAGTGATGAATGGCCAACTACAGTGGTGTGTTGTGTTTTTCCACGAGGAGAGAGAGTTAAACGGATCATAAGTAATGGCAGATTTGATACTTAGTAAAGCTTTCTCTTCTGATAATAATGTTATGCCATTGATGAAGTTGAGGTTATGAAGGAGCACAAAGAAAAGAAAGATTTTCATTTTTTGTTTTCTTGTTTTTGCTATGTACTGTACTCCTGGGTTTGCATGAACATAAATAGCAATGAAATTTGTGCAGTCTAATCATGTAACCGTTCCAACACGTTCAGTACTCTAGGACGACTTAAAGCTTGACTTAATCAAAAGTGTAAACATGCGATGGTGCCAAGTATTTCCAAACCACACATTGGATAAATCCAGAATACTTGATGAACTTGGATTATCATCATCCAGAAACTAGTGGTTTCTGTATGCTAGAATACTAGTCTTTGCGTCAAAGTCAAAAAAAGCAACCAAGTGTGGTGTGATTGTGTGACTGATAAGTATAAACCAGATGATGTACAGATGAAGACCATACAATTCGAAGTTAACATATTCGAGGTTAACATATGATTCGAAGATGACTGGTGTTTCGTCTGGTGGATTATTAACCTTGATTGTTATAAAAAGCTCTGTAAATTATCAAGTTAAATCTTGCTGGTGCTCCAAAGTTACTGTAATGATATTCATTCCCATTACCACCATTTATTAACGACTACCAAACAGGATGTTGATGTAACGATATTCTAGACAAGTTTGTCAAGTTAGTGGTTGGCCATGCTTGTAGCCTTGATCATTCTCATTAATTAGCCCGTACCATATTTATACAATATATGAAGCTATGAGATAAGTAAAGTATACAAAGGATAACAACAAGAGGTTACATAGAACAATGCTAAGAGATGATATTCACGGAATTTGAAAGCTAACAACTATGGAATAATATCTAATACTAACAGTTAGATAAGTCAATATTTATCTCTATCACAATGTACAATCTACGTGTGATAGAGGTTACATAGAGTTGCCTGAAGAACTGTTAGAAGGCGGCATAGCTTCATGTCTTAAAACTCGAAGCGAAAGTTTGCCAATTCCAGGCAGTTTGTAAGCAATGGCATCGATCTACTCTTCCTAGTCTTATATGGTAAAGTATGTTCGAGTCATCATCATATATATTTTACAGAGTTTACAATCTTTCGGATAAGTTTTTGTTTGCTAACTAATAATGATTGATTATGATTTATGTCCATTATGTTTTCCCTATTTTCCTTATCCTATACTAATAGGATATGCCTGATTCTTTAATTCTCCTAGACTAAGTATGATTAGGATATGATTATCTCAGATATCATATATATAAATATCATTGATTACTATATATCTATATCCATAAACACAACTTATTATAACTTAAGCTATAATAAGACCGTCACCTGTTTAACTACCGGAACACTTAACGACAATGTGCACAAGTCGTGTTCGTGGGAGTTTGTCATGGTCGGACCTTCCAACAGACATTCTTTCAGTAATATCTGATCTTCTGAAGTCTAAGTACTCGAATTCGTCGATCTTGAATTTTCGTGCTGTGTGTAAGAGTTGGAGATCTTCTGTTCCTCCCCCTTTTCTACGCTTGCATACCTTACTTCCATGCACACTTTCCTGCATTCGTAGGTCTGATTATCCACGTCTGCCTGTGAACTACATCCATCACGACACTCCCTTAGTCGTCGTTACTACAGCCGTTTATATTCTCCGCCAACGCCACAGTAAGTACTCTAACTCTACTAACCCATGGTTAGTCGCAGTTGAACAGTCTAATACCTTGGAACCACATAAACTACGTCTATGTCATCCTCTTACAAGGCTTCCAATTGAAGGAAACGTTCCTTGTAAAAACATTATTATGTCTGATTTCGATGCCATTAAACTCAGCCAAGGGATTAATCTAAGATCAATGGATGCTACTCCGCTTAAGTATGATTATGATTATGATGATGTGTATCATGTTGATAAAGTTATATTATGGTCTGATCCTTTACATAAATCTCGAAAATTTAAGCATTATTATGTGGTGGTGTTGTATGGTAAGGGAAAATTAGCATGCTTTCGCTTGGATGGTTGTAGAGATCACAAGGGAATTAGCATACCTATAGATGGCTATGCTGATGATATAGTCACTTGGAAAGAAAAGCTTTGGGCTGTTTCGCGTAAAGGGAAGCTTTATGGGATTGATTACAACTCTATGAAAGTGAAGTATGCTGTTACGGTTGCCTCAAACTTGGAAGGTAATAGGAGGAAACGCTTGTTCGTGGATTCCAATTATGACTTATACTTGCTGCTCGCGTATCAGAACTGTCAGCAGTTTAAGGTTTTTAAGCTTGACAGGCGGCATGAATGGGAGAAAGTTGTGACTTTAGGTGACAACATTTTGTTTGTCACCTTTGATTCGTGTTTCTTTGCAAGCTCACAACATTTTTCAGGAGTTATTCAAGGGAACTGCATTGTTTATCCGAAGAATTGTTTCCCTACTTACTCTGGCTCCTGCAAATCTGATGATGTCTTGTTCCCAAGTGCTAGTAGTGGCTACCTTCAAGTTGCTATGTGTAAGTATGAGGAGACAAATAACTGTGCTCTAATTTCAGCATTCCCTCGCTTTTCTGCTGTATTTTGGCCACCTCCACTATGGATTTCGTAAGATACTTTCGTACCTAGTTACACTTACACCAGTAAGAAGGATTTTTTTGCATATTTTTTGAGCTGGGTGTACAACTGTTCAATCATATGCATTTTTTTTAACTGAATGTGCATCTTATCTTTCAAGAGCACATATTTACACCTTGAAAAGTGAGCTATGCACATCTGGTGCAAAACATATGCACATTCAGTTCAAAAAATATGCATATCGATCCTTCTCATGCTTCTGATCATTCTCATTGGTCTAGTGAGAGAACTTAATTGTGTGACTTCCAATTTTAACTTGTGAAGTAAACCTGGTCCAAGCAGTCAAGTATCTGCATCTTCAGAAGAGCATGTCTCAAGTGCACCAAGATTGGAGGAACAAAGTACTGGAATACCTTCAACCTCAGTCGCTCAAGCGAAAACTACTTCCCACCACCTCCTAGATTCTGATAAGAACCATGAGGAAGGTAACTCCAGCCACTTTAAGCTAGTATGATTTACTCATTCTGACAACCTGTTCTGTTATAATCTGTTTTCTGAATTATATTAATGCAATGAATGCTGTTTTACAACCCTTTAGCGAATTCTGACTTGAATTTGATCTTCATGCACAGCACTGAATACTATCTCTGATGACAAGGTGTTTGGTACAGATCATGCATCTGTAACTCCTGTAATGGTAAGCATGCTTGTTACTTGTTACTATCTACAAAACATTATGCAAGCATCACGCCGTTGTAACATTGTTATACAGCTGCAACTCCTCTTTGATTTGTAAGAAATACTTAATGATCTAGATGTCTTGCCTCCTTCGCGTTGTTGTAGGCCTCAACGGAATTATGTGAGCCAAGCATCAACTTCTTACAAGGTCTAAAGATCAGGTCTGACCTATTGGTAACTCTGCAAATTTGGAACAAGCATTGCAACCTAGTTGGAAAGGGTTTTGTGCGTAGCAAAGGCATTTTAGCCTGTGCCTTAGAATTACTAGCAAAGATGATAAAAGATCTCCAAGATACTACACTGAGGACCTTGACTGATGATCTAGCTGAGGAAATCGGCGCTGTCATGTCTGACCTTCAACTTTTAGGCCTAAAAGTGGACTGGTTAGTTCCTTTTGTTGAAAGGGCTTTGATATTACAAAAATACAAGCCTCTGATTGAGTCTATTATAGCTATCGACGAGGAAAAAGCTCGAGTTGAAGAGGAGGAAGAGTTCCTTGAGCGCAACCCAAGAAAGAAGCGGAAATTAGAGGAGAATAGAGCTAGTCTGTCTGCTACTCTTCGTGTTTTAGAGCCAATTGATCTTGATGAATCCCTTGCAGAGGGATTATTCTGATTGTAATGCAACTTACTGTACTATATTTTCTGCTGGTAGTTAGTCTTAACTTGAGAAAACCAGCCTAATCTGTCATATTTATTTGAACTGTCTTGATCTTTTGTTGACGGATATAAATTCAGACATGATCTTATATTTATAATGACACTTCATTCTTACTATGACTTGTTGCTCAGACTTTCTTAGAACATCTGATCTTCTTATATAGCAATTGAATTATGTGGAGGTTTGTATCCTGGTGATATATTAGATAACCACCATCATGTTGCATTGTTCCTGTGATGCACGGATACTCTCTTTGGGTCAACGTGTCGCGTTTAATTTCCGACACTTCATGACACTTTCAGACACTCTGAATTTTCTTTTGAAGATAAATAGTAAATTTAAACGAGATCATACATAGCTTTTTATTACTAGAAGAAATGTCTTCCCTCTCAACCTTACTTTTTCCTTTCAATATCTCTAAACCTCTCAAAATATAGCCTAATCTACGATCAACACTGTAAAATATCATGTTCTCTAACGTTTCCTCCACGGTTTTTTTTACTTTTAGAATTTGGTTTTTCCCGTGTCCTCGTGTCCGTGTCAGTGTTGTCCGTGCAACTTAGGTTCCAAGTTAAGTTATCTATAAGCTGTAGATGTAGTAGACGAAATTTAAGTCTACAGTTCAGCTGGAACTGCACCAGTATATTCTGGTTGAGAATAACATAATTATTCGAGTTACTAGAATATCATACTTGCTCCGTCCCATAATATAGTGCGTACTTCATTTTTGGTAGGTCAAACTTTAAAATTTTTGACCGAATATTCTCATTTGTATATATAAAAAAAAAACATGTGGGATTTTGTTAGATTCGTCTCAATGTATTATGTATAGTTTCATAATATCAACTTTTTATATTTTTTATTAATACGGAATTGAAGATATTAAAGGTCAAAATTACTTATGATAGATAGTCTATTATTGGTTGTTAGAGAAATAATAGTAGGAATATTACGGATAATAAAGATATGATAGTATATATTTTATTATCTTATGGAAATAATATCTTAAGAATATTTCCGATAAGTGGTGTTTGATTAGTATTAGGAATAAGATATATTTTAGAGGTAGTTTCCTAATATGAGCCCTTTTGTTATATCCAACTAGACTCATAGTTCTACAATAGTTATAGTTATTCTATATCTCCTAATTCTATCTTATTCACTATAATCTTATCTCCGAAAACTAAACTTCTATTATCATAATACTATCATATCATATAATATTCTATGAGACTATCAGCTAGATAAGTACGTCAATCTGCTTTCGTTTTTGCCCTTACTGAATTTGCTTATATTCTTACTGTTTATTGGTTTAACTCATGGTGCTGTACTACATGTCTTTAGTGTCCAATCACCAATCTTTTACTACCATTATAACCATACGAGAATAAAAGCATTTAAAGTTAGACAGAAGCTTCTATCACTAAAAGAAAGACAGATAGAGGCAGAGTGTTTCCTCCGTTTCATATTACTCGTTATATTTCTCAATTCACGGATTTTTAGGCAATTTTTGGAGAAGAAAGAGGTAGAGAGTAAAAAAGAAAAAGGACCCGTGTGAGAAAGAGAGATAGAAAGAGTTTGTTATCAAAAAAGGAAGTTTAGCCAGTAAATGTGAAACTTCTTACGATGAAAAATGTAGCGAATATTATAAAACGGAGAAAGTATACAAGATATCTTACGGTATCACTACAAGACCTCTCTATACATGGGCCTATTTTTTTAGGTTTGGCCGAGATTTCCGTTTAGATGTTGTATACATTACATATACTAGTACTTATTATTTTATACTTCATTTTTACTTACTTGTATAGTTTCTTTTCACAAGGATTAAAGTTAAAAGAGTTAAAAAAAAAAAAGCCTTATATGCTACAAGAGAGAATATATATTACCAAAAATAGAAACGATATAAGTAATAGAGAATTATCAAAAATGGAAAACGATGCAAGTAATAAAAAACGGAGAAGTATAGCTAGTTTAGAACCGATTTGTCATGCTTAGATGTAACCAGATTTATTTATTACTTTTATTAAATTGAACCCTGTGACTTTTTTATTTTGTCAATATGTGATACTGAACAAGCAAATTTTATTGTTTATATAAATCTTAACATCTATTATTTTTTTTTTTACACAATAATTATTAAAGTTTATGAAACATATCCAGATCTTTGATACTTTGTTTAATTGTTTTACACATTTGCTATATTTTGAGTTTTTAGGAATGGGTTATTGTTTTACTCATTCTTGAGGGTAACATGAACAACCCAATTTCTATATGATCATCAAGCTAATAATGTTCTAAGAAATCAATTTAACAACAAAGTTAATTATAGAGTTGGAACTGAAATATAATGAAGTTAAAACAAAAATTAGCTAGGGTCACATTCCCTATTCTCTAACATACGTATTTACACAAAATTATCACCATATATTTCCTCTATTTTTCTAGTTAATTCGTTTGTTTTTTGCATACATATTAAGAAAAGAAGAGAAAAATACAAATTAAGAGGGTAAAATATAGAAGAACCAACTCAAAAGTATCATTTTCCCGTCAAAAAGTGATTAGAAATATGTAATAATGAGTCAACTAACAATAAATTTCCTGAAAAGTTAAACGAGTCAACTAAAAACGTAGGTAATACTTCATGATCGAGTGACCCTGACGGCCCGTTTGGTAGTTGGTCATAAATAGTGGTAATGGGAATGAATTTTTGTGTAAATTTGTGGAAAATATCATTGTCCATTACCATGGTAATGCTAATTTATCCTAAAGTGTCTACTTTCCTTCTTGAATTTTCATTCCCATCCAATACCACCTTGTAGGGTGGTAATGAGTGGTAATGAAAATTGCTTCCCCTTAGAGACAAAAACACAAGTTTAGGGGTGAGATTGCTTGTCCATGGAGAAAAAATGCCTCCCCATGGAGATTTTAAGGGTGCTTCCCTAATAAAATTACACTTAAAATTCATTCCTATTACCGCAATTTATTAACGACTACCAAACGGGCCGTGAATACACATAACAACTGTGGGCATGGCCCGAAGTACCCAAACCACATTTCAGTTGTCTAGCCTTAGCTAACATGTTAAGAGGAATTTGTCTTATAGGAGACCGCCTATTTTAAAATAAAATTAGGTAATGTTTAGCCCAATATTAAAAAGAGAATTAGCCCAATAGTGACCAGGATAATTTATTTCGGTGAATAGTTTAATCTATTTAATAACTAAATTTATTTTTATACTTAAATTATACCTTTTTTTTAATAATTTTTGCGTTAAGAGTATTATAACTAACGACCACAAATCATGTAGTCTAACCAAATTTCCTTGGTGATGTTCATGTACTACTACTACATGATACATCATTTTCCATAATTTATTTGTATAACGACTTTCACAGCTCATGGAAATTAGAGATGATACGCTATTCACCGACCATTTCACAGCAAATTTTTCGGTTGTCTAAGCACTTGTAAGAAATCTCATTTAATGAGGTACTCTCCACAAGAAAAATTTATTAGAAGATGATTATAACCTAAATAAATGGCTAGGGATGCTCAACAAATCTGATTTCTTTTCTCATTAGTTCATTAATACTGCGTTAATTTCATTATCGACTAGATATTTCATTACTCCTTTCGTGTTTGTTTGTTCTTCCTACTTTAACTTTCTTTTCTCTCTTAAAAAGATTCTAAACAGAAAAATAAAGAGAAACAGAGAAACAATTATTATTATTATTATTATTATTATTATTATTATTATTATTATTATAGTAATAATAATAATTATAACAGCCAAAATACAAAATAAGTACAAAAAATGTAGGGACCGTTCTAAAAAAGGGTTTTTCTACATAGTACCCCTGATTTTACGAAATTATATGTTGTACCCGATGTTTTTGAAATTTTCATGTTGTACCCCTAAGATTTATTAACATTACACAAAATACTCTTATATACGATATAAAACAGTAGATTTGGGGACTTTCTTACCTTGTGGAAATAGAGGAGGATTTTATAGCATTGTTAGATTACTGATGTTTGAAATATGATCTGATAAATTATAGACTAAATGAAATTTAGAGTATAAAATTTATTAATAAGGATATTTTGCGTGGCGTTAGAGAGTTTAAGAATACAACGTAGAATTTCGAAAAACACAAAGAAATTACGTAGAAAAACCCAATCTAATTTATGATGATTTGTTTTCAATGTGGGTCACTATCGATTTGCGGTGGAATTGACAAGAGGAAAAAGAATTAACAATTTGTCAAGCAATCTGAAAACATTAACAACTACTCTTAAATTTTAGGACCATGAAAAACATAAAAGAAGTGTAATTGGGAAAAGAGTAGAATTTGTTCTACTTTTATATTTATATAAAAAATATAAAAAGAGATTCTAGAACTTTTGACTCCTTTAATTTGATGTGCCATGATTTCCTTTCTTCAAGGTAGATGATTTTTCTAAGAATAAAGATTAGATGATTATTTTAGTAACTAGCACAATTTCCCTAATACAACTTTACCGTTAGAGCCAACGATAGTCAAGAATATTGTAATTTAATTGCTTAATTAGGTTATGTTGTCTGCCATTGATTCATATTTGAATGAAATAAATTATACTTATTAGAGTTAGGCTTCTAATTGATCTTTGCTAATTAAAATGACTAGTACTAGTTAAGAATTAAGATTGATTTTTGGTAATTTTTAACTAATTTGTTTATGTTTGGTGGTGTAATTCTAATGAACATATGATGAGTTTCTATTAACTAGATTAATTTCCATTAATTGAGCTGAAAATTGACTTATAATTGGGTTATTTTAATAAGTTGAAAAGGTTGAAATTTAAAGCACAACTGCAAAGTTAACATACACAAGATCAGTACCCTTCACTGCAATATATTGAAGACCTTGTAGGACATGAAACAAAAGCTCGTTTTGAAAATATATTATTCGTTTCTCTCAAAGATAAAGACAGTTATAAAAGAGTAACGGTCCTCTATTTGAAAGGAAAACAAAGTAAAACGGATATCGCCTAAAAAAGAACTTAAACAGTTTGAAGAAAACCATTTGAACATCAAAAATAATATGAAGTTGGTTTTATATACATATTGAATGTTGCCAAACAAGAAATATCTACGAATGAGAGGGAAAAATCAATACAATAAGGAGGAAACTGATGCAAAAGCGTATGATAGGAATGATCATTGTAAGCCATAAAACCAGCCACTCTATTAGCTTTCCTATCTTTTCATAAAGAAGACGGGTCATTCACGTCGACTAGTACTAATACTTCTTCTTATCTTTTCATTGGCTTGATGGTTGATACTTACTGTAAATGTACATTTTTATTTTTGATTAGTAAGATGAATTGTCCTACCTGATTGGATTCTCGTACAGGTCCACCCAACTCGTGTTAGCGGGCTACACTATGAGAGTAAACGGGAAGGGTTGTTGAAATCCCTACTCTTAAAGTACCCCTAATAAAAATTGAACCCTTTAGTCTCCAACCTCAAGATCGGAAGACGCAGTCCCAACTATATATTGGAAATTGGATCAAGCGTAGCTTGGGACTACAAATGTACATTACAAATATTTTTGAGTAAAGTTCCAAACTTGAATACCTCCACTGACCACTAATATCTGTAAAATTAGGAGAAACAAGAGGGTGAAATTGCAACCGTCAAGGACCCTATCGTGCTTCCAACCATGAGCCACAAAGAAAAACGTCGGCGAAGGGCAAATAAAATTGCACAAATTAACTTGCTTACTTGGCTTATTTGGCTTAATTGGCTTAATTGGCTATGTCTGATTTTTCTGTTCATATATGTGGACAATACTCTTGTCTGAATTTGGCTGTTTGGGCTCCACCAACTGACATTTCCGCCAACTTCATATCAATACATCATGGTACCAAATATGTTTTGACTTAGTGATTAAGGTTATGTTTCGTTCACCTTATTTTTGCTTATTTAAGATCAGATCAGATAAGATAAAATCATGCTTATATTTAAAAATCATTATATTATTAAATATCTTTCATTACATATATAGTAAAAATTATAATAATTGAATATTAATAAAGTACTCATTGACACGAATCAAACAAGACTTCCCATGACTATATTTTTTCTTATATATTGAGAAAAATCTAAAAGATAAGATCTTGTAATCAGATCAGATCAGATCAGATCAGAAAAAATAAGTTCAGATCAGATAAGTTCAAATCAGAAAATTTCAGGTGAACTGAACTTAGCCTAAGGATGCGTTCTATTCAACTTATTGGCCCTGGACTTATTGGACCTTATCTGAACTGAACTTATTAAACCTGAACTGAACTTATTGGAACTTATTAAACATGATTGGACCTGATTCAACTTATTGGACCTGATTGAACCTGATTGGAACTTATTGGACCTTATTGGTGCTTATTAGACCTTATTGGCCATGATTGAAACTTATTAGACCTTATTGAACCTGATTGAAACTTATTAG
This sequence comes from Beta vulgaris subsp. vulgaris, assembly GCF_026745355.1. Lineage (NCBI taxonomy): Eukaryota > Viridiplantae > Streptophyta > Magnoliopsida > Caryophyllales > Amaranthaceae > Beta > Beta vulgaris. The sequence goes on along the minus strand of NC_079205.1, from coordinate 833,559 downwards.
ACCTTGTTGGACCTGATTGAAACTTATTTGACCTTATTAGACAAAAACATTGACCATGAATAACATAAATATTACCATTAACGTAAATACTACCCCTCAAAATTTTTTATGGAGTAATAATTATTATAATTCGTCCTTTAAAAAATAATGATTATTAATTATCTCTTATGATAATTAATTTAACAAAAAAATTTACTATTTATATATTTGCCTATACATAACTTTCACCACTAATATATCTAATAGTCTTGTTTTGATTTTATAAAACACTAGTAGAAAATCAAAAGTTAATTAACATTTATTGCTAACAAGTGGAAATTGGCACATATAAAAAATTCTCACTTCACTTGCATTAATGTGAAGGTAAGTAGATAGCATTAACTCCTTTCTTCATTGTTATTAGTAACGAAAACATGTTATCTCTAGTTATTTAAAGACGAATTGCAAAATATTATAATTATTATTATTATTATTATTGTTAACCTTAATTATTTGACCATGATTATAATATTATTTAATAACAATATGAATAATCAAATAATAGACAATAATACAAGTATAATACTATACATTGTGGTACTTTAATAAAAATTTTAATCATAACATAATCAGCTAATAGTAATATGAATAATAAAATATAGACATAATATAAATGAATAATAAAATAATAGACATAATACAAATAAATAATAAAATAATAGACACTAATACAAGTATAATACTATATAATCATTGTGGAACTTTAATTGAAATTCTAATAATAACATAATTAGCTAATAGTGATATGAAATTATGAATAACAAAATAATGGACAATAATACAAATGTTTATTAAACATTGACTATTTGGACCTTATTATACCTGATTGGAACTTATTGGACCTTATTAGACCTGATTGAAACTTATTACACCTGATTGAAACTTATTGAACCTGATTGGAACTTATTGGACCTTATTAGACCTTATTGGAACTTATTGCCCTTATTAGACCTTATTGCAACTTATCTGAACTTATCTGAACTTATTGGACCTGAAACTTAATTTTTTAAGTTGAACAGAACGCACCCTAAGATTGAAGTGCTATGAATGATAGGTTACAGGTTCGAATCCCCCTTCCCTACTTTGTACTTTATATTGCTTTCGTGAGTCACATAAATAAAAAGAAAAAAAATCAATAAATCATGATCCATCTTTTTTAAAGTTGAAATTTCCTCATAATTGAATTGTTTTTCTTGGTGAGCTTGATTAAGCTTTCTTGTAGAAGTATTACTATTATTTATGGTATACCTTTATAACTGCCCAAAAGAATAGGCTAGTTAATTTTATGTCTCAAGTTTGACATAATAAGGAGAAGCCTTATTAATCGACGATTATGTTAGTACTTAGTATATGAAGATCATACTTAGCACATTGCACATATAAATGACATGATTGGTGCTAATTAACCTAACACTCATTCATATGAAACATAAACAAATATAGTATGATTTTGTCGTCAATGACATGAAAAATCAGTTAGTATAAGGTTTTTATACAACGAGATTATATAGTATACTTTTTGCGTGCAATTTTAAAATCTAAAATTACTCGGTTGAATCTCACTCTCCTTCTTTTTACCGCTTTCGTAGCTCATATGCATCAAATAAGAAGGAACATGTAATAATTGTAGCCAAATTATTTCGTACTTATTTGATAAATTTCTTTAAGACAACAAAAGGCTAAAACAACCTAAAATAGGTGGATTTCATTTAATTTCCTCTAATCATGAGATGATAATTCACTTTTGTTTACTCATGATCACCTAAAAGGGCATTTGTCCTTATGCTATGTTATTGATCACCTGGCTTTTTAAGTTTTAACAATGCAATCCAATTCACTTACTATACAATAATTAAAAGCCCTAATTAATTGATTAGGATTATTAATCTAATTAAACCAAATTTTGCATATGTTTCTTATAAGGGGGTCCCACAATACCAAGGGGTATCTACTTGCTTGGGCAGCGCTAAAAGTGCAAGAATAAAAAAACATAAGCTCTTTAAGTCTTTATGCTATGCTTGAGATGGAGTGTTTTTGTTTACGGCATTAATACTCTTTTTGTTTATATATTATGTGACCTTGATTTCTGTCTAAGAGATGCCATTACCACGTGAATTTTAGTACTTGTACTGTACTTAGAGAATCCAAAATCTTTCTTTACAGTTATACAACTAGCTTTATATCAAATATGTCTTATCCTATTGGTTAAGATTGAGGTGCTGTAAACGATAGGTTACGGGTTTAAATCTCCCTCCCCTTCTTTGTACTTTAGACTGCCTTCGCGGCTCATATGGGTATAAAAAAAGTACAGCCAGCTTTATATATAAGAGGCTTTGAATTAAATTCTTGATTATTCACAAAGAAGATCGCCTTTCTTGTATTTCTATTTACATCTCTTTTTGGTCTTACTAGTTTCTCAAGCAAAAGTTTTATAGTATTATCCATGGATATTGTATATAATTTCAAATTACAAGATGTATAGTTTTTCTTTTTAATAAGATGAATAACTTTGGGACTATCCTCATACAAGACCTGATATAGAGTCCCAAGCATTTAGAGAGACAAATTGTATAGAATTAACTTGAATGAAGGCAGCACAATAAGTTTGTTGTACATCTATTGGTGCATGAAAATTGCAAAATCTATCACACTATTGAGTGTATATAGTAGTATATATAATTAATGTCGTTTTTTTTTTTGCTCTTTAGGATTTGCTCTATCAAATTATTTTAATTTTTATTACAGGAACTCAGTTGAGATTATGTAATACTTCATATAACAAATACGTAGCAAATGAAATCATATATAATTCTACTATAAGTTTTTTAGTTAAAATAAGAATTAAAAAAACTTGAATAAAACACTCACTACCTTCAAATAATTTATAAATAAGTAATAAATAAATAGTATTGGATGTACTTATACCTAAACACATGTGCTGATGTACACCCAAATACATTATGAAAGTTGTTAATATTTCTATGACTAAAAAGACTATGAGTGTATCATATTCACTTTAAAAAATCTAAATTGAAACTTAATTTTCAGTGTTGTGTTAAACCTGATTACACCTGATCTGATATCATCCGAACTTATTGGACCTAAAGTTTAATTTTTTAAGGTGAATAGAACACACCCTATATAAGAGAATATTTGTGATATATATAGTATCTGCCCAATGATTTATATAATGCTTATATAGATCCCAAAATGTGCGTACAAATAACAATTACCACACTCCATTGGAAAATGACATCAAATTAGTAATCCGCTGCCAACATAAGAGCATGTCAATATATGTCATTAGTAGTAGTATTATTGCAACTCATTTCAATTTAATACATGTTTCGAGTTTTAAGTTTCAACACACTCTAACCATAAGAATAAGAAAGAAGAAAAACAACAATCCTGTATTTTTTTTTCTTTAATAAGATAAGATAAAAAGAAGGTTAGAAAACCCTCCACACGATCAATCCTGTATTCCTACATATACATTTTCTCCTTTAAAAACATCTATACACTTTGTTCACATGATTGGGTCAGATGAATCAGTCCAGAAAACAACCTTGATGGGGTCCAATTCACCCAAAAACAGCAAAAAAAGGTAATAAAACCAACCAACTTATTAAAAAAAATCCATTTTTTGCATGTTGAGCTTTGACAGCTTCAATATAAGAAAGTTGCATAATTCCACACGTAACCCTCCATCATAGATCACCTTTGTTTTCCGCACTAATGACTAATGAAAGATGATTACTCCACATTTTCGAGCATACTCATAATTAAATTCAAGAACCAAATCTTCCTTATAATAATCCATGGAACAATTATTCCAACCTAACTCACATAGTCACAAATATATAATTGTCCATCAATAATTCAAAATAGGTTACTTATTCCATGGTCGTTCCTTGACAAATGATCGACTATGACATGTTCTATAGGAAAAACTTACACCGAATGAAAACAAAAATTGATAATTCATATATAATGCCAAAACAGTGTGCTACATCACTATAAATCTATGACAATTCGCATAATTGGTAGGACGATGGTGCACACGTCTGTATGGTGAGGAAGGTGCACACATGTACATGATTAATAAGTCAAATGAACATGAATAGCAAGTCAAATAAATATATATACATGACAAACAAGTCAAATGAACATATGTACATATCTATTAGTATATGTTCATTCTTCTCTTACAGAAGTGTGCACCTACTAATTTGCACAATTTGCACCTAAGATAATAATATAATAATCTTATTCTAACTAACGGAGCTTAGTTTATTTTAAATAAATGCAACCTTTAATACATTAGATCCGGAGGATATACAAATCTATTAACATCATATCTTACGAGTAAATGATAGAGGAATATACTATTACCACGACACTTATCTTTAGAAGGTGAATAATATTCGTCGTAACCAAGAGATTATCGTCAATAAGATAATATTATCTTAACGACAATTGTAGATTGCCTTGATCAACAATAGTAAATATTGCCTCGAAAAGAACCATCGCGTTATCATTAAATTTTTATAGATCGAATAAAATCGAAATTATTGATGATATATATGACTTACATATTAATATAGGAGCATTTGAGACAAGTATAATACTAATTGTACTAACCCAATACGTCATTATAATAATAATAATAATAATAATGATAATAATAACAACAACAACTCATCTTTAAGATTGAAGAAAATGATCCCTTGTTTATAAATTTTGGTGAAGTCTCTAATTAGAAGGGCAAATTATTGTTCATATTTCATTTATTAATTTTGCTACTCTCATCATTATTTTTATTACCAAATATATATGTATTTTTTTGACACTATCTCTAAACCTCTAGCTACCTTGTCGACACATTGAAAAAAATAAATTTACAACGAGATAACTACATCTGATCAACAAATAAACATAACTAGTAACCTTTTCAGTTTCAACACAAATTCCCAAATAATAGGAGCACATAAGCCACATAACAATTTACCCTGCACAATAATTTCCAAAAATTAATTGATTCATAATCTTTAATTGACATAAAAAATCTAATTAGTTGCACACTTGCACCACACAACAATCTATCCCTATTCTCTCATGGTTTTTCCATGGTATAATCAATAAACTCCAAAATCCTAGCAATAAAATCTCAATAGATTCATCATAATGGCTCAAATTGTAAATCCACCACAACTCTAAACCCACTTTCCACCCAACTTCACACTCACACTCACTCACTCACTCACTCACTCACTCACTCACTCACTCACTCACTCTACCTCTCAACTCCACTACTTTACTCCCCCCTAAACACACTTCAATTTCCCAATCTCATTCATTTCTTCTCATTTCTCACCACTTCCACACACACACACACACCAAAAGCAAAAAAAAACACAATGCAACAACCTCTTGTTTTAGGAGCATTGCTCCTACTCCTCCTTACAACCACATCCCATGCACATAACATCACCAAAATCCTAGCCAAATCCCCTGAATTCTCCACCTTCAACCACTACCTCACCACCACCCACCTCGCCGCGGAGATTAACACTCGATTAACCATCACCGTCCTAGCTGTCGACAATGCCGCTATGAACGCTCTAATTGCCAAACACCTCCCTATTTCCTCCCTCAAAAATGTCCTTTCCCTCCATGTACTCTTAGATTACTTTGGCGCCAAGAAACTACATCAAATAACCGATGGTACCGCCCTTGCCGCCACAATGTACCAAGCCACCGGTTCCGCACCCGGCACCTCCGGTTTCGTCAATATCACCGATCTCAAAGGCGGTAAAGTCGGCTTCGCCGCCACTAAAGACGCCGACTCCGACGACGGAACCCTAACCCTAGATTCAACTTTTGTCAAATCAATCAAAGAAATTCCTTATAATATCTCTGTTATTCAAATCAGTCATGTATTATCTAATCCCGACGCTTTAGCTCCGGCGCCGGCGCCGGAGCTACAGAACATCACCGACGTGATGTCGGCGCACGGATGTAAATCATTCGCCGATACTTTGACGGATTTTCCCGACGCTTTGGAAGTTTATACTAACAATGTCGAAGGTGGATTGACGGTTTTTTGTCCAATTGACGACGTTTTTAAGAGTTTTTTGCCGAAATTTAAAAACCTAACGAAAGATGAGAAGAGTTCGTTGTTGCTTTTCCATGGAGTTCCGATTTATTACTCGATGCAAATGTTGAAGTCTAGCAATGGATTGATGAACACTTTAGCGACTGACGGTAAAAGAAAGTTCGATTTTACTGTGCAGAATGAAGGAAGAACTGTTACTTTGAAGACGAAGATTGTTACCGCGAAAGTTACTGGAACTTTGCTTGATGAACAGCCTGTTGCGATTTACACCATTGATAAGGTTTTGAAGCCGAAGGAGATTTTCAAGAAGGCTGAGATTTCGCCGGCTCCGGCGCCGGCGCCGGAAGCTGAGGCGCCGAAGTCGTCGAAGAAGAAGCATCATAAGTCACCGCCGGCGCCACCGTCGGCTGATGCGCCGGCTGATGAGCCGAGTGCGGATGAGCCGAGTGCAGATGATTCGGCGGATGATTCGAGTAATGGAGGAGAGAGAAACTTAGGGTTTCTTTGGATGGTGATAGTGTCGGTGGGATTTTGTGTCATGATGTGAAACGACATAGTTTCGATGAGGTAAAAAAAGTAGGGGAAATAATTAATTTGGGTTTATTATAAATTGAAAAAAAGTAAAAAAGAAAAAAGAAGAAGATTGTAATGTTGGTTTTTATTTATGATGGTGTTTTCCCAAATTGTTATTGTTGTGTAATTTTTATTTTTTTTGGTTTGTTGTTTTTTTTGTGTGTGTTTTTTTTTGTAGGATTTTATTTTTTAAATGATTAATTGGTTGTAATTTTCGTTTCGGGTTGAGAAATTGTAGACACACAAAATTGAAGATAATTTATGGTGATTTATTTATGTGTATTTTTTGGTCATGATATCTAAATTCTTTGTCATTATTTATAATTTATAATAGTACTTCAAATTAGAGTTATGTGCATTGATATATTTGAAGAATCCAAAGTTTTGAGTGAGAGATTTATGTGATTTTTAAAATATAGTATTTCTACAAAATAAAAATAAAAAAACTTGTGCAATGGTTCAAATATTTAAGTAGATCTAAATCACAATAAGTATGGTCAAATCTTAAGTTGACTCAATGATTTACTCTTGTTGCGTGTTGATAACTCCATTATTAATGACACTACATAAAATGGTCTTAAATATTTATAAAATATAAGAGTAAGGTTTCTGATTTTTTAATAGTATAGTTTTAGTTATATTGTTTGGACTCGAATATTCATGTCAGGTATGAATACGTGTGTTCAAGTGTTCGATTCAACTATTTTTTTTAACTTTTTAGTTTTTTAGCTCAAAACGAATTATCAAAGTATTAAATCTATGTCCGACTGTCAAAGATGCAGCACAGATACTTGAGTTAAAATGAAGAGTATTATGTATCCTTAAAACACCTTTAAATCTACATAAATACTCTAGAAACATTAAAACAAAGTTCCTATGCTTCCATCAAAATGACCAAACAATAGAAAGAAATCATAATCGTTTGTGGAGGAATAAACCAATTAGAAGGGTTACCTCATAAAAAGAAAAAGAAAAAGAAAAAGATGAAAAAAGAACCAATTAAAAGGCAATAGGCAGGTGAGCTGGAAGGGGTTGGTTTGGTGATTGGTGGACATAACACGTGAAAAAGCATATGAGATGACAAGGCAAAACAACCCCACAAGAATTGACCACTAATTACATCACCAATGTTAATGTATATGGACCCTAGTGATCTCATGCAAATCACTTATTTCTAACCACTCTAAAAGTGTGTAATTGCACTTTCTTAAGGATTTCAAAGTTCAAACACCATGCTATTTACTTATTTCCCAATATAAAAAAAGGTCAAATCCTTACATATATATATATATAAGGCTCCGTTTTTTTGGATTGAGAGGAATTGAATTGGATAACTAACGTAAAGAAAGCAAAATGTGTAAAGTAAGTTAATTGAAGTGAATTGAACTGAACTAAATTGAAAATAAATTCCAAAGAACAGAGCCTAAGAGCCTAAAACTCTATTCTCATCTCATCACATGACTCTCTTTCTATTTCTCTCAATTTGTGTTTGTCATGTGCATTCTTAAAATTTGTATCACCCTCTTCGATGTTGCAATTAATTTAAAATGAAGAAAGTGATAGATTATATATCTGACCATCTAGTAAAGACTTAAAGTATGGTCACTTTGTCTATAATAATATTTTTTTTTATAAATATGATGATCTCCAAAAAAACGTGAAATCCTAGGGAGAATTTAAGAGCTCTCTCCTCAGCCGCCTGAGTCGCCTCTGCGCCCTCACGGCGGCCGTTGAGCCCCCTGTTTTTGGTTATGGCTCGACTGTTCTAGATCTGGTGCGTCGCGTGTTTCCCCTATTCTCATAGTCGCTCCTCCGTGGGGTTTTACGTGTTGCCATCGTCTTCGTCGCGGGTTTCCCCCTCCCCTGTTCGTTGGTAAGTCCTCCCCACCCCCTGTTTCTTTTTCTTTGTTTGTTTCGTCGGTTTCCCCTTCCCCCGTAGTTGAATCGGTTTCAATAACCTAGCTCGCCATTGGTTGTTCGTTGTCGGGATCGTGCTCGACATTCGCTTCTCCTACCTCTTCCATCCATTATCAGATTTTTGACTCCACCAACACAATCATCGACTAACGACTCCTTCCTTAATATGCGACTCTCTGTCGGTTGTATTTGTTTATGTTTTTAGGGCGTGTAAGAGCTACTAAAGCTCTTTTAGGTTTTTATTTGTTTTATGTTTAGTTGTATTAGCAATAGTTTGTCCGTTATTGTTTAATTAATGCAAGTTTTCTTGATGTAAAAAAAATGTATATTTTTTGTATTTTAATACTCGATACAGCCGGGTATACATATAGATATATCATACACATGTACTTACTCTCTAAAGCATTAAATTTAAGTGGAGTACTTTCTACTCCATAGATGAACTCGGGTATACATAACAAAATGTAGTTTGGGTAAATGCTGATGCAATAGTTGGCTCCAAAGTTTGCATAGAAGCAGGAGTACTTCACGGCTCAAATTGTGGAAAAACTTGGGTCTTTGCGAGTTCCAGATTTAGTCTACATAATAATCATTTACAATATGACTTAGGTTTGGTGTGAATCATTTGAATATATTAAGAAAATGATGCTAATTGATATGGGTCTTCTATATGATATGCTAATCTATATATTAGTCATTATTTCTATAATTCTTCAATATACGGTAATTATTTCCTAATTTATATATGGGTCAACTTCGTAAGTTTGACCACGTACAAGGTTGGTAGGATTCCATCATAAAATCAGTTGGTGATAAATAGAGTAGTAAAAAAATTATATGAACTTGGTCCACACTAAATTAGTGTGAACCCGATGCTAATTCATGTGATTTATGAAAAAAAAAGGGTCACTATATTAAAACAAAATAGATATATAAGATGAGTATATATAGGTTTTTGACTATGTGAAAGAAAAAGGTTACTACATCACAAAGTTAAATTTTCATCATGATAAACTAATGTAAGAAAGAGTGACTATATTAATAAAAAAAACAATCACTATGGTAAATATTAATTGTATAATATAACTTAAAATTTAAAAAGATTATTATATATAAAAAAAGGTCACCATGTTAAATAAGAGTGAGTATACTAAAAAAGACAGTTATTATTAATTGCATTTTCTCCTTCAAAAAACAAATATTAATTGCATTTTCTCTTCTTTTTTTTTTAAAAAAAAAGAAATGTAAAGTAGTTACATATTACATTTGCACTAGTAAAAACATAAAAATAGAATAATATTATTTGAACGACAATTAGATTAGAAACTTCTACGAAATCACTTACATATAATGTCACGTACGCATCGCGTGCAACAGATACTAGTGAGAATTAATTGGAGGGGGACCATAAGCTAATTTATGCAAGAAATGAAGGCACATAAAACTATCTAAAGATAGGGTGGACATGTGACCATGCAAAATGAGAAGGAATGAGTTGGCCGTTGGACCCAATTGACAGTTAACTTAACTTAACTCTATTGGTGTCCAACTCATTTTGGCGGCACTCATCTCCATTTTAACCAACTGCTAAACAGTAAATTCAGCAACAACATTTATTACAAAATTGTTTCAGAACGTCTTCATTTCTGTCTCCTAATAAATTAATCAAATCAAGCTGTTGACACTTGGTAATTGTTTCAGAATAATGCATATAATTTTTGAGTTCTAAAAACTCAGGAGTGATATTTTAATAGACACAGAGAATTTGAAGAGAATATGGTGTCTTTATTTCTATTAGAGGCAGGTATGGGCCAAGCTGACACGCGACCCAAGCCTGTTGTGCGTTATGTGGGCCGCGAGCCTGCCACACTCAATAAATATTATTTAGGCTCAACTTGGCACGACCTGCTTATCCAGTCCGTGGGCCGAATGTCCCTTCACTTTATTTTTAGTCTAAACCCGTCAAGAATCCAAAAAATAACATAAGACACGGGCCAAGCTCACATAAGGCACGAGCCCGGCCTACAGACCCGTGGACAGAATTTGCAAATTATAGGGATGACCTGCCACAATCCACCACTGACTGTCTCCAGCCCAGCCCAGCCCAGCATTGCCCTAAGCTTAGCCCATGTCCATGCCCAGATCTAATTTCTACTACAAAAAGAAACCAAAAAGATATCTCCAATTTGGTAATAAGATGGCAACATACAAATTTGTATAACACAGAACACAAAATATGAAATATTAAGTACACTCACTATGCAATAGTGATAGTGATAGTGTATCTTTCTTTTAAAATTTATAAGAAAAATCAGTTATAATATGTTTCGTTAAATAGAGCTTTTTTTAATACGACGATGAAAGGAAACTGTGCTTTTCTTTTTGCAATATAGTAATAAAGAGTTAGGACACTCTTCTCTTAAGAGAGATGGAAAAGTATATTTTTGCTTAAGAACCAATCCATCTTATATTTTCAGAATGAACTTCGTTTCACCAGCAACATGCTCAAGTACTTTTAGAGTTTGACAACAGTTTACAATTTAAACCATATTATAACGTGATAACTAATTCCAAACAGAAAAAAGTTATTTTCATAACATATGCAACAAACACAGCTTATATAATATACCTTTAACCATCAGATATTACAATATTTTACATTCACATCAGTTAATCTGAAAGAATGTTCTAATATGATGCTCACTTTCTATTACAATTTTTTATCCTCCTGGTTAGACATTTTCCCTACAATCTCCAAAGAATTTCATCCAAACTCTGCAATTCCCTCAAACATATTTTTGAGCATCAAAATTCCAAGTAAATGAAGGTATTACAATAGATTCAGGAGGAGATAGAAGACACAGAATAACCTGAATAATATATGGAGTTATATCAAGAATGTTACAATATAATCCAACTTCGACGTTTCATAGTCGATTTGTAGTTGTGTGATCTGGTTGATGTAAATCTCTGGTGTTCATGTATATGTAAGGCCCTTTATTATCTTTTGAGGGTACCGGGCAAAATCCGGCATAATTCTTGTCTAACTTTGCTGCACATAGATTGACTATGTTCTTGAAAAGACTAGAGCTCTGAGCGAAAGGTTGTGCAGCGAATTCGGCAAATGGCATCCACTACAAAAAGAAAGGGTAAAGATTTTGTTAGCTGATTATTATGGCGCGCAAATGGCAAATGCAATTGCAGGAGATATCTATGGTAACAGTCTACTATATGTCCCCTACAAAATGAACCCGTTCTACAGCAAGGTAGTCTTTTTAAGGTTACTACAGATATTTTCTAACCGTGTTCCTTGAACAAGTTCAGAGTTAATGCCATATAAGCAAGGATGGAAAATTACAGAAGCGCATGTTACTATAGCTAATTCACCAAATCATAAAACGGATAGCTCAACGAATCTGCAAGTCGATACAGACTCCAATATTCAGAATTTCTAATAGAATAGCTAAAGTAGGCATCTAGTTTCTTCAGCTAAGTATATTGATGTTTATAATAGCCTGCACCTTCAGTTATATTCTACATTCAGATGCATTCGTATTCCCCTCATAAGGAGGGTTTAACATGAAGATAAATAAGGTGACAGCGAGCAAAGATTTTGCCTTCTCAGCTGAGTTAAAGTTCATATAAAGCTAAAGCAACCATACATGTAAAAACCAGATTTTCAGCTCTTAGTTTTAATAATAATCTAGTGGGAGGTATATATATAGGATCTGCCACAGAAAGATCAATTGAAATAAAGTACCCTAATGTAACAGTGTTAACTATTAAGCAAGTTTAAAGCACCAAAAGCATTTTTGCAGGCACGCACTACATATTGGTTAGCACTTCAAAAGAAAGAAGCAAATGATCAACTCCATGATATCAAATTTTCACAACACGAAACTCCAACTTGATCCCATAACAAGTAAGAGGAATTCAAGGGGAGAAGATAACAACACAGCAGCAAGAACACATAAGGACAACAGATAAGATTGTTGCCATGGTTTAGTTGGTACCTGAGCTGCCTCAATTTCCAAATCTTGCTTCTGAATTTTGAAAGATAAAGGGCGCAAGAAGCAAAGAAAGAACAAGTCTGACTTTTGAAAGAATGCCTTATGAGTGTGCCTGCATAACAATTGAAGTACAAATGAAGGCATAAGGTTTCTGTGGTCTGTCCACCTGATAAATTACAGTCCAATGTATGCATACTACCAAAATCAAGCAAGGCACAAGAGTGCAACATGTACAAACGTAGAATTACTTCAGCACATTATCATCTTTCAAGTTCCATTCATGCAACCCTCTTTATAGAAACTAAAAAGTACTGTACTTCAAAGTTCAAACTTGCATTTACCAGAATCCGGAAGAATATAAAGGACATACCTGAACCCTACTACTTCGGTGAATTCTGTATCAATCTGAAGAGGCAGAGTTGCATTATTAAAGATTGGAGTCTCTTTTTCTCAATTGGAATGGAAGATATTAAAAGACCACTTACTCCTGTCTCTTCTTTAACTTCTCGGACTGCTGCCGCAAATATATCCTCACCCTACACATTAAAGATGCCTATAGAAACTCACAGAATGGGTAAAGCAAAACTACTGGAAATGGAGAGCAGATATTTCTCCATGATGTACCTCATCAACAACTCCTGTAGGGATCTTCCAGATACCAGTTCCTTGAAATCTGCCACTATTTTCCTGTACTACAAGCATCTGTAAACACCAATACATCAAGCTCAGCAAACTAATTTTAATATGAAGCATGGTATTCAGATCAGGCAAAAAAACAGCACAGGCTTCTTTTATCTTAATCATAGATAATATGAAGGCTAGATTATGACTAAGTATTTTCAGGACTGTGAAATGTGCTATATAGATGTTAGCCCTACTAATACCATTGTATAAGGAGAGGAATAACAATTTAATGATTCTTCTAAAGCATTTCCACATCATATAGACCATCATTTGTTTATGTAGGAGAAAGCGCCGCAATGGATTTATGGAAATGAACTGATCAAGCGATTGCACATATATCAGATAAGGAGAACAAAGTATTACCTCTCTGTTCTCTGTTAAGACAATAGCACCAACTCCTACGCGATGTGTAGCATTTGCAGGAATTGTAGAAATAGTTTCAGGAATCCAGTAAACCAGCATTAAATAATTTGGCTCTGCATGATGGTACCAAAAGCCCTCCTATAATCAACATAAGAGAATTACAGAACGACAGCTAAAAATACTATGAATCCATAATGTAGGCAGGAATAGTTGATTACGCTTTTATCGAAGAAAAAAAAGTTTATTATTCTAGTGATTGAAGTCTAAAAAAAACAGACATGTAGAAGTCTGTAAAGCTAATTGGTGTCAATCTAGTTTCCTTCTCTGTGTTTCCTGCTTGTGGGCGTACCTTAACCACAATTTCAACAAGGTTTGCAAGTCCAATGGGTAATTTTATCCACACACCCTTCTTGCCCTGCCAAAGCATAGCGTGAATACTCATCAGCAATAAGAACAAACAAGTTGGCAATGCAGTGACAGCACAACTCATACTCATCAAGAATAAGGATGAAAGATACCTCATGCTTCCATTGAGACATTGAAGCTCTAAGTGCTCCAAGGAAGACTTTGGAATCCATAGGATCCTCCATATTCACAGTGACACCTCCATGGTTGTCGTTGACTGCAGGAAGCAGCTGGACTCTATCTTCTGCACCCATATTATCTGTCAATTGCGAAGGATCCAAAGAACTGGACATGGATTGAATGGCTATACGTGTACTACAGCCTGAAGAAATAGAACTAAGGAATGAGCTTCTTACAGTTCAGCACCAGGTGAGAATACAAAAAAGAAAGTAAACTCAAAATTAGGACTGACAATAAAAGCAATGTGATCATGTCATTTTGTGTAATCTCTCCGTATAATCAATCTTAGACTATTTATTTTAATTTTGTACAACCTACTATAATTCAGGACCCATTAGGATCTTTATCCAGCTCAATGTTCATAATTCTTCTCTTCGTCCATATCAAAAAGAAAAAACAAGAAAAAATCTATTAAGATGTAATTGAAGATTGAAGATATTAATAGTTAAACTTATGCCTTAGAGACCACTAAAAAGCAGATGAGTAGAACTTCATGAACGGAGGGAGTATATATTATGAGTACCTCTACGCTTCACTCATTTGCTAATTCCTCATAGTTTTGACTTTTCTATTTTATCCATTATAAGTCTTACTTTCTTACTTTTCCACAAATTTGTTCGCATTCTTTCCATCCTCTCTCTCTCTCTCTTTGTGCTTTGAACAATAACTTCTTGCACGTCTGTTTCAAATGCTACAAATGATAAATCTATATATTAGCACAATTTACCTTAGTTTCAAGAGCTCAGAATTTTCTACTTCTGTTTGTTAAATTGATGAGTAATTTTGGAGAAATTAGATGTCACTAGGAGCTACAAAGGGGCCTTTCTAGGGAGTGAGTGACTATTAACAGTAAAAAGTCAGTAGTTGTAAAACGCAGACTTGATTTCAAATTAAGACAACCCTTGTAGGATACAACTATAAGATTCCTAACTTGTGGTATCTCCTAAAATTCTTAATTCTTGTCAGTTGATTTCTATCTATCTAAGAAAAATTATTCCTGCACCCAAACTGACTACTGCCAGAAAAAAGTGTCCTGTTGTCTGAAAATCGTAACAAGAAATATGTCACTTTTCCATAGTATGATGAATAACACAAACATTGACCAAGACATAAGCCACAGGCCCACAACCTCCACTTGACCACTCCCACTGAGGACACAGTCTATGGAAAAGATCGAGGCTACGTATCTCACTTAGAAAATAACCCCCTTCATCTCTGATAAGTTTACTCTTTTGTTTCTTTTACGGTTTGGAAGATGGACCTTTGAACATTGATATCTTTAATACAGCCTCGGTTTCATTTTAATCTACGCATCTTTCTTTTCAGACCGTTTCTTTTCAATTTACATACTGTTTTTAACCCTTGTTGGACGTGGGCCCCTACAACTTTTGTCCAATCCGATCTCCATGTGATGCATTTAACTTTAATGGTTACCGTTTCTTCTCTCACAAACTTTTCCTCTCCATCTCCCATACTTTTACCCTTCATATCCCGTATTCCTTGGTTATTAGGAAAACTATGTAAATCAGTTAGAAGCGGAGGTACTACATAATAATAAAAATTATAAAAAGTTGATATCTTAAATCTACAAATTGAATCGAATCTAACAATATCTCACATGAAGATGTGGATTGTGAAGTACTACTTCCATATATTTAGTGAAATAATAAGGTCAAAGTTAATGAACTTTGAATTTGAAAATGCAAGTGGTAAACTGATAAAAGTCATAGGAAGTACTACACATATAAATGAATTCTTAGTCCTTATGTTCAATTCAAAGGATAAAACTTTTGACTGGTTTATTGAAGGATGGTGATGTCATTTTTGAAGTGCTGGATATTGGAAGTCAAATGTCTAACCCTTTTAAGGGAAGACTTCAAGTTGACTCTCAAGGTCTCCTAATCTCATGAAGTAAAGACGGGGAGAACCCAAAGAACACCATTTAACTCATCAGATTAGGCAACTACTCAATACTAGTCTTACTGTAAGTTACCCTCATGGTCAACCACCACTCTACGCTAGAAAATGATCAACTTGACAATCTCCCTTAGACTAACATCAAAGCACAAAAGACCAAGTTTATTGCATACACCATCTAGATTAAACACAACAAAATGGAGTCATCTCTCATGGTCACGCACTCACGCTGGTGTTACCTAATTCGCTAACCCCCAAAATAGGGATATGAGAAAGGCGAATTGGTAATTTCGTCCTTGTATCCATTCTCATTCGTTCACACCGTGAATAATCCTCATGTGGTCACGCACTCACGCTGGTGTTACCTAATTCGCTAACCCCCAAAATAGTGATCCGAGAAATGCGAATTGGTAATTTTGTCCTTGTATCCATTCTCATTCGTTTCACACCGTGAATAATCCTCATGTGGTCATTTTCACACTCTATTCCAAGCTAACACAATTAACCACTTTCACACCCAACACAACACCCTCCCCCCAGAAACATAAGAGAAAAATTGCATCATTACCAATGACACAAAAGTTCTAAAAGTAATCTCTCTATCCCATAATCGTTTCTATAATGAACTAAAGTTGTCAACTTTACCATGATTATAACCAAGAAAAACCCACCATTCTCCCCCCCCCCCAAAAAAAAAAAGATACTCAATATCTTACTAACAAAGTTGTCAACTTTTACCACATTGTTACCCAAGAATCTAAATAATTCCCATCACAACAAAATTAAGATAAAAGATAACTCAAATCAACATATAATCAGAGTGAAAATGAGTAAATTTGGTATCAAAATTACCTATTTCATCACTACTAATTCTTTGATCTAAATAAATCCAAACAAATTCAATAACTAATATTATCACAAATAACAAATCCTACCAACTAAAATTTAATCCTCCAACATTTGACATAGCAACTATATAATAAGATTAATAGATTGATCAAATACCAACTAAAAAATTGATAAAAATATAACATTAAAAGCATGAAAAGCAGTAAAATTTGAACCTGGAAAGTCAGAAAGATGAAGAATTCCAACTTAGTGTTCTAAGTTAAACCCAAAAAAAATATGTAGAGAGAGGAAAAAGATGAGAGAGAAAGAGAAAGATTGATTGGTTTTTTGAGTGGAGAAGTTTAATGGTGGCATTATATGGAGGTGCCGGCTAATATGGGGAAGAGAAGAGCGGGTACACATACAATCATCATTTTTTGATACATAGAACTCTTAATCAACTTTATTAGATTTTCATTTTTGGTGCAAATTATTGACTTTTTTTTGTTTTATTTATAGGGTGGGGTTATTTATATTATTTGATTTACAAGTATAGTTATCGTGTGAGAGACTGCCTACGCCCTACTTTTAATTTAATATCAGGCATGGTCCAAGCTCATATTAAGAAGAGAACATGCCACTTTTTTTATATCGTGACTAGTTTAATCGATTTAGGGAGCAGTGTAATTTATTTCGTGACCAGATTAATTGATTCAGTAAGGATATTCTTTAACCCATTCAGTGACTAGCTTAATCCATTTAGTGGTTAATTTAATTCATTTCGTAAGATTACCGAGTTATTTTTTGAAATTGTCTATTGTAGTTCGAGAATCAAGAAAATAAAGAAAGGAGAAGAGAATGGAACCTAGAATAGTGTTAGGTTAGAGTGAAATGCAACGGGCTTGTTAGAAAAATTCAATATTAGGTTTGTCTAATTTTATGTTAAAATTAGACCGTCTATTCTAATAATTTGTGTTACAAGTATTTTAACTTGTACAAGCATTATTTTTGCATTGATGAAACTCTTAATCAACTCTATTTGATTTTAAATTTTCGTGCAAATTGTTGACTTTTTTTTTTGGTTTTATTTTAGAGTTGGGTTGATTTATATTATTTAATTCACAAGGATCTTAACTTTTGAATTACAATAATTTATGATATTTTTAAAAATTGTATCTTGCCTAAAAGTACATGATACTTTGTTGCACATTCTCAAGATTAGGATCTTATTTTAGATCGTATAAGTTAGTGACGTAGGACGGTTGGTAGATAAGTTCGATAAAGAAGCGCGATGAAAAGCCTAAAATGATTTGCGCTAATTGGGCCGACGGAGTCCGATTGCTTATTGTGATACCTTTTCGGAAGCAAACGGCCCAACGAGTTCGTTTAAGGCCCGAAATAGGCATTTTAATTATTTCCGAATTTCGTTATTTCCTAAACATTATTAGGTCAATGTTTGGAGGCAGTTTTTGACTTTTAATAATATCACAGAGTTTATACTCTTTTCTGATGGATTCCGGAGTTTTACATGTGTTCTTGATTCGAGTTAGCACTTGCTTTTCTCCATTAATTTCGACTGCGTCAGTTAGTAGGATCAGATTGTACGATATTACGATCGTAAGATCGTAAAGCCTAAAGGCAGCATTCACCAATTAGATAGGTGAGTGATAATGGGAACAAATACTAACTTAGAATCGAAGTTGGAGACATGTTGCGCACAATATTCCAAAAGGTATGGCTGCCAAAATGATGATCAAAGACATGGAGTATCCTATAAGTCCAAGGTTCCAGATAGAAAATAAAAGATCAAGCAAACCACGTTTTCTTTGCACGTAAATATATTATTGTTCACACTATCTAAATCTGATTATCTAATGTGATAATCTTATACTACTTCTTTCGTTCTATTTTAAATAAAACATTTGCTTTTTCACGCAACTCAACGTACTTTTTTAATCATTAATATTTTTAATTGTGCACACGTAAAAAATATAAAAAAGTTTTAATTTAATAGTATGCATCGAAACTGATCTAACAAGATCTCACATGACTGTGTTTTTCTTTAAATAATGGCGATAAATTGGAATTTCACCCAATTTAAAACAGAACTGAGGAAGTATTTGTTTGGTCCAACTCCAAGTACTTAAATATTTGACTATTTGTTTGGGTAGAATTGGGTTATTATCTTGATAAAAATTCTAGGACTAATTATATAATGAATGTGTTAGTAAAGTGATACAATTTTTCACGATATTTTTGGTACTATTGTAATTTGTTTAGAAATTGTGTAAAATGGTTTTTAATGTGTCATGTATGTGTTAGAAACAACAATACTAACTCAACTCATATATACCATGTCGTGAGTAAACAAGTCGAAAATCCTCATTATTAAGCCATTTTATACTCATTTGATTTATTGAGTTTACTATGCTTAATAGTCTCTATGATGTTAACTTACTCCACAAATCCCGCCTCATTTCCTTTGTGTACATGTATAAGCATTCACAAATGTCATGTTTGTCACGAGAAAATAGCTACCTTTGCACCTATTATATGCACTGTTTGCAATTTTAACGAAGATAATCACATCATTGGATTCACTAGTTCTTGGATATAATCATGTACAACATATTTTGGCGCCACAAAAATGCAGCTTCTTCTCTTCCCCCATTTTCATACCAAAATTTCGCCAGTTTATGAGCAATAATTCTATTCTTGGTCTTTCCAAATTCCACTAGACTGTTTTTACTATGATCATCTCGATCTGATTCGCCTGCATTTCGTCACCCATTGCTACTTTTGCTGCCCCCTTAGTTCCCCTCCACATAATAAACACTTCCTTTGTTTTTTTATCACTCTCACTATCACGTGTTCGTATCGAATTGTGAATTTTTTAACTTAAACATCTTTCATTATAAATTTGTAAAAAATTATAATGATTGAATATTAATAAAGTACTAATTGCGACGAATCAAACAATACCCACATGACTGTATTTTTTGTTATAAATTGAGAAAATTTGAGAAAAGTCTTTCGAAATATAAATAGTATCAAAATCCTAATTGAGAAAGAAAAAACCAAAAGAATAATGTTTTAACTTAAAATATACCATAATCTTGCAATTTCTCTCCATCAAAATTAATTAGTAGCTGAGATGATTCAATTTGTTGGCATAACACACAAAAGCCATGTTCTCTTATCTAACTCTTACTGAAGTAGTAGTATCAATTAAAATGATTCTCATTCATCAAAACTAGATTTATTAATTCATATCCGAATTTAGCTATTATTTCAATTTAAATTGATTTTTTTTTGAATCCGTAAATTCAAGTTATAAGCATTGAATTGATTCTAATGAATTTACTTGATTCGTAGTAAAAAAAATCATTTTAACCATCTTAAACTTATCAACAATTTAGAATCGAGTTTCTATACATCAGTAAAAAAAAAAGATATATTTAAATTTTCAAGTGAGTCAATCTGCCACATATTGCTCTGTCATTCAATAGACAAATCAACTACAATATCTGCTATAAATAGAAATGTTCATTACAATTTACGAGTTTTAATCTTGCGACCATAAGCATATAACAATAAAGACACATGAACACATTATGAACATCGTTGTTCACTCTCTCTCTCTCTCTTCTCTCTAAATCCTTCATAAAGCGTCGCAGGGGGTTTTCTCGGCACTCCAGGTAGTTCACGTTTGCTGCTTGCAGGGTTTTCATGACGGTCACGCAAGACTTTTCAAGAATCCAGTCGAAAGACCGACCAGCGCGCACTCGACTAGAGAGACTAAGAAATCAATAATGTACAAAACTTTCACGATCGCGACTTCCAACATAAAAAGCTTACCCGTTTCATAATCGAAACAACATCCATTGATATGCATTGTCCGAGATCAGAATTAGTTTTTTTCACTATTGAAAGATGGAAGCAGAAAAAATAGAAAGAAATCAAAACAAAAAGAGAATAAAATCAGGGACCCCTACGTAATTTTGAACCTAAGTTGAAAAAAATGTTCTCTCTGCAGGGAACTTTTGCTTATTTTGGCTCTTGAGTTTTCCTTCAACAGAAATTGCTGAACAACAAAAGAATAGTACTTGAAGAAACTCTTTCTTCTTTCTATTGAAATTGTTTGATCAAATAGTTTCTCTTTCACCCTTAACAAGAAAAGACTGAAGAGAGAGAAAGAGAATTAGACAGAAAAAATAGGTGAAAAAAAGAGGGTTTTACAAGGACAAAAACCAGCATGTCATTGGGCTACGCAGAAAAACTTTCATACATTGAAGATGTGGGTAAAGTTGGGATGGTTGAATTCTTTGAATCACCTGGCATTCTGCAAGAAAAAGTAAGGGTTTTTATAACTTTTAGGGTTCTATGTTTCATGTCATTTTCATTTGTTTGATCTTTTCTTTTTTTTTGCATCTGTTACTTATTTAATAGTAAAGTTTAAAACTTTGATCTAAATATTCAATGCCCATGTAATGCAATTAGGTTTTTGGGCTGAGATTGTGTAGAAATTATGTGGGTTCAATGACTTGTTATAATATTTTATGATTTGCTCACTTGGGTCTTACTACTCTTTGCTCATTTGTTGAGGTTGTTGCAGACACTTGCAGTATTTGAATTGTTTTGGATGAGAACCCATTATATGCAGGAAATTCGTCGCATTCGTTTCGTCTTTTTGATCCAAAGGAGTGAATGTAGATGGTTAACTTCCATGTTTGTGAACATTATAGTATCAGATATAATGTTGCTTAGTCCAAGGAGTTTAACCAAGGAGTTGTGGAATAGTGCAAGCATGATTAGGATTTGATTGTGTGAGCTCTTGCAAATTTTTGTTTCTATGTCCATTTTTGTGATATGCATTTGAATCCTACCTGATATGTAAGTGTGATTTTGTTCTTGCAACTAGCTGATCCTTTAATGTAGGTGGAATTGCGGACTAATTTTATAGCATGTAAGTGAGTTTACGGAAAAACGTGTTTTGTCATTTTATTCTCCTTGCTGGTATTGTTATTGCAATAATAAAGGTGGCTACTGCTGTCCTTGATTGATAAAGGTTCGAGTTTTTGACACGGTTGAAGAACTTATGAGAAATTCTTGTACTTTTCATAAAAGCAAGTTTCATGCCTGATTTTCCTGAAGTAAAATAGATTAATGTTAGGATCTGTATGAATTTGTGATTAGTGCTTTGTTCTTAATCTGTCAGTGCGAGTATTAGTTAGAGTAATGTCACTTTATACGTTGACTCTTCATTCTGAAGTACTAATGTCAAACACTTGACAGATTGAAAGGGGATGAAATCCTTACCTTAAGGATTCAATTTTCATTTTTCACAATGAGACCTCAATCATTTTGAACCACATTTTTGGTAGAGGACTCTTTGGATCCATTCATATACGCAACACCAACCTATGTTCATTGTTCAATCTATTTATAATGCTTGCAGAGGCCAGTTGATATACTGCGTTGTTCAAACTGTAAATTTTCTTTTCCCATATTCTCCATCTTTTGAATAGAAAGGTGTGTGAGCGGGACAGTGCTGAGGTTTTAAATTGTAATCTTTAATCCTGATTACAACTTACTCTAGAAGCTTGCCATGTGATACTTATTGACGTCGAGGACATGTAGGACAATTTCTCATGCTTAACTGGCTTTCTCAAGACATGATTTACATTAGATATTTCCCTGCCATACACACTCTCTACTCCTTTTCCCTTTTTATGCATCTTCTACAATGTTAAGCTGGCTATCTGGCCATTCACATATGATAATAGTTACTTCGTTCTATCCTTCCACTAATGCACATTCTTATTGTATCCATGTGATTTATGTTAGCTTGACGTGAATGGTCATTTCTTGTTGCTTCCAAAATAATTTCTGGCAAGTATGTCTCTCTTGTGGACACTGACTTCGATAATCTTGCTCATTGGTCTGACAGGTAGAACAACTTGCAAATATGATTCAAAAGGTTGGAGCTTCAAAGATTTAAATATATCATTGATCCCTGATATTTGTGTTCATCTTTTTCTTGTTTTCCCTAAGCCTCATATGTGTTCTTGCAGAGTAAGCATATGGTTGTATTTACAGGTGCTGGTATATCTACTTCTTGCGGTATCCCTGATTTTCGAGGTCCCAAGGGCATCTGGACACTTCAGGTAATATTCTACATTTGTGTCATTTATGTATGTTGATGTCAGTGTCATGAACCTCAAGAAAAAGCAAGTTTTGAAGTGAGTGATTACTTCAAGGAGAATTTAGCCTAATGGATCAATATCAGACTTTTTAAGTTTGTGGTTTCTAAGAAGTAAGGTAGTATGGGTCTTATGACTATTTTTTAAAATCAGACTTTTTTTACATATTTATCAGCTGCCTTACATGTCAAATGACATGACTTCTGAAAAACTTATATGGGAACACTCTTTACGAGTTCAGTCCCATGGTCCGTTGAGTAAATGTCAAATTAGATTGTAGACTAGCTCTGTCTCTCACTCTCTTCTTCCCTTTGTTGATACTTCGCTACAAAAGCATTGTATTCTTTATTTTCATATGCATACTGAAACCCCAGGCGGTCTAAAGCTTTAGGTTATGGTCTATTTATCTTAATTTGACTTCTCTGGACTTATTGTTGCTGTGAATTGAACTTGTTAAGCCTTATTGGAACTTATCTTAACTTGTTCGAGATTATCTGAAATTATTTCTAATAAGCTTAGGAGAACAAATCCTAAGACTTTAGGGTTCGCATGTCTATAAGTCCTTATAGCACCAAGAGGATTACATATTTATCTTTCTTCTCTCATTTGTTTATGATGATATTGAACTTTCAAATTTATATCATGCTCCGACTTCGTTGTTCTCTATCGAAAAAAATTGTGCAGATCTTTATGATATAAACATAGATGTGATCATGTGACTATCGTAAAGGGGACCTGTTGTATAACTGGAATCACTTTCTAGGTTTTACTGAGTCTGTAAATTCTGGCTGCCATTATGCCTATCTGTTAAAGACTTGTAGTTGGAAAATTTGACATGATCACTTAAAATGTATATAACTTGGAAACGCCTTTTTGATTCATTTCATGAGGCCTTCCCAACTTTATGCTGAATATAAATAATTTTGTCGGTTCAGGCTTTCTATAATTTCGGATATATTCAACTTTCATCTTTCATGCATGTGATTGATTAGTGATGTTTCTTATGGTTATTTTGGTGGCAGCGTGAAGGCAAGGCCTTACCTAAAGCAGCTTTGCCTTTCAATCGAGCAATGCCTAGTATAACCCACATGGCTTTGGTTGAGCTAGAAAAGGCTAGTATCCTCAAGTTCGTTATTAGTCAGGTTTGTTTTCTTTTGGAGCTTTTACATATGGAAGACTTGCTACATTAGAAATTGTGAGAATGTCTATTTGAGCTACTTCCTAGAACAAGCACCTCACTAGTTGCCACGCTGCTAGTGTGTGGTACTTAGGTTACAATCTTAGGTTGCGTGGAAGGACTGTCTGTTTGCTAACTCAGTTATTGTGGTATTTGGTTCACATGTTATAGCAACCAGTGTTTATGTTGCCCAAAGACAGGCTTTACGGAGGGCCGGAGGGGGTATAAAGAACTTGTTTGATGATTTGAGGGATGATCATAACATAAAACAATGACTCTTTTCCCTTTTGGGCTTGACTCAATCCTAGACGACCAAAATTCAGCCTAAATAGGCCAATAGGGTAGTATTGATCTGTTTCTCCTATTCTGCCACTTTATTCGGCTACCTAACAATTGCATAATCATCTTCTGTATTATCAGGGCTGTTTTAGTAATTGTGTAATATACTTGGGTTGGCAAATGCATTGGATGTCCTCTTGGTCAATATGACTTGTCTTTCCTTTATTTTTTGTCACATGCTTGAATATTATTGCAGAAGTGAAAAAGTTAATTGTATCAACATTCAATGATTAAGCTAAGTGATCTCATTTGAAATGCTAGAATGTTGATGGTCTCCATCTTCGGTCCGGTATACCACGGGATAAACTTGCAGAGTTGCATGGGGACTCCTTTATGGAAATTTGCCCATCCTGTGGAGTTGAGTAAGTCTTGATATATTTTTGGAGGTTCTCTTTTCTATATACTTCCTTTATTTCAAAATACTTGACACACCCTTTTTAAAAAAAAAAAACTTGAGACACTTCTCTCAACACGCTTGGCAATGTTTTTTTTTTAAACTAGTAATAACTTCAATTCCCTATGAGTAAAAATTATTAATAGGGGATACTTTGAAAGTATATGCCGAGACGAGTCCAACAAGATCTCACATGACTATAACTTTTGTTACATAGAAATCATAAAAGATGGTCAAAGAAGAGTGTGTGGATAGTGGAAAAGTCAAACCGTGTCAAGTATTTTGAAATGGAGTAAGTAGTTTATAATTCTTTATTTTTCCACCATGTTTGTGGATGTCACTTACTCCGCGCAGTTGAGAAGTGCTATATGGCCTTTTTTTCTCTTTCCTTATAGGTTGACTTTTATATTGATACAAACTCACCTTTTCTAATCCTTTTAAATGAATGTAAATTGGAAGATATGTACGAGATTTTGAGGTTGAAACAATTGGATTGAAGGAAACTCCCCGGCGTTGTTCTGATGCAGGTTGTGGTGCAAGATTAAGAGATACTGTTCTTGACTGGGAGGTATGCTCTCTTGCGTCCTGATATCTTATTTTCTTTCGTAGGTTTCAGCTGCAAAACTCAGACTTAAATTTTGACTTGAATATTTATTGATTGTATCTTTACTATCATGATGGTTAGCTGCAATTGTAACAATTCAAGAGGTTGTGAGAGTTATCATTCATAGCATGGACACACTGACCAAAAGAGTTTGGAAGATAGCCATAAGCATGAGTGGATGGTTCTGATGGCTGGAATCTAATATTTATCGATATAGTCCTTATAAGGACAAAGAAGAGGTATTCACCAATCACTCTACCTTTCAGGACGCATTACCCCAAAAGGAGATGGATGCAGCTGAAAAGCACTGCAGGATGGCTGATCTCGTGTTGTGTTTAGGGACAAGGTAATTATAAGTTTTCTTGTCAATTTGTGATCTTTCTCCTCAGCTGGATCTGTTGATTATTTAGAAAATGTCATTCTTGAATGGAAGGCCACAAATTGGGTACTCAAGTAGTGTCGGAAACAAAAGATATCTGAAATACAAGCTAAACTCCATTAGTGGGCTTCTTAATAATCTTGTCTGAGAAACGGAGTTGCATTGACTAAGTTTAGTGCTTTTTCCTCCCTGTCACTTTACCCTCTCTATCTTCCTCTTGCATATCATGAAGTCAATTGAACTTATGCAGTGTGTTTGGTGTTTGAATGGCCTTTATACCAAAGAATTATAGTTACATAATCTGTTAAGAGGTAAATGTTGAAATTATCTTACCAGCATCGATACACTTTCTGTGGTAATTGAGTTCTAGTCTTTTAGTCCGTTCTGTGACGCTGTGGTTTGACCATCATTGTTACTTCTTGATGCAGTTTGCAGATTACTCCTGCTTGCAACCTACCTCTTAAATGTCTTCGTGGAGGGGGAAAGATTGTTATAGTGAATCTTCAGGTACATGATAATTATTACTTTCTGTGCTTATATTGATCAGAGTCCCAGTTGCTCCTGGAAAGGAAAAATTGAAAAAAAATGGGTGAACGAATTGATCATTCCTTTCTCCTTAATAGTAATTGAACTTCTAATGTTTGTCATATTGGAAAGAAAAGTCTTCCAAGGTCTTGCTGGTTAGGGATGGTAAGGCATTTACTGTTTGAAACTTGAACACTAAAGTTCAGTCACTACTCACTATCCACTATCTTCAACGTGTGAACTCTCTGTAGCTAAATGCGTTAAGTAACATATAACTTCTTTTATATTGCAGAAAACTCCGAAGGACAAGAAAGCAAGTCTCGTAATCCGTGGGCTTGTAGACAAGGTATGTGCTTTGTTCAAGTTGCTTCTGGGTTTGGTTCCCAGTAGCTTCTGTTCCCGCCAAAGTATTACCTGAAATAATTTATCTATATAAAATTCAGGTGATTGGTGGTGTCATGG
This sequence comes from Beta vulgaris subsp. vulgaris, assembly GCF_026745355.1. Lineage (NCBI taxonomy): Eukaryota > Viridiplantae > Streptophyta > Magnoliopsida > Caryophyllales > Amaranthaceae > Beta > Beta vulgaris. The sequence goes on along the minus strand of NC_079205.1, from coordinate 806,445 downwards.
AAAGTCTTATTCTACGAATTCCTCCATTCGTTAGGATAGACCTTTTCCAGATCTGTCTCACTCAAGCTGTGAGCTCAGGTATCTTTTAAGTTCTTTTTTTCCTTCAGAGAAGACAATCTTGGATATTTTATAGAACTAATTGTTATTCTTTGGATTAATTCTTATTTCATTCTTCTATTGCTGCTGATTGTTTGAGACGAGATAAAGACAAAACAGTTATTCATATTACCATCCATGAAAAAATTTGAAAAGTCGTGAGATGAAACATAATTTGTTAAAAGATTTCATTGGGTATTTTCTCATTTTGAAAGTTAGATTAGCTGCCAAGTTCCAAAATAAATCCCTTTGGAGCAACTTTGTGCTTCAGTAATCAGTTTATTCCGTTTTGTTTTGTGTGTTCTTCATCAGTGAAAGTACTGATGTGTTTCTAAAAGTTATATCTATGTAAAGATGTAGCTTACAGCTTCAAGGGAAGTATCAATTGTTTTACTTGCTGAACAACATGCCTTTTCCTTGCTTCTTTGTTTGATATTGATGTTTATAAATAGTCCTTAGCATAATTACTGGGGTTTGACTACTTGCAAATTCCTTTGATTTTTTTTTGGAATCATGTGGAATAAGTGTCTGGTGTGATGATCTTCGTTGTGTAATATCTGCTTTGCTATATTGATCAAATGTGTTGCTAGACTCTTGAGTAAGTCCTGATCCTACCTTTGTAATGTTTTATCTCTTTTGTAGATAAAAGATACATGAACTGGAATCTCAAGATTGAAAGTGTGCACGGATACAAAGCTCCTTTGCCTTTTGTTAAAAGTGTTGAGGTAAATTTATTATCGAATACTCCTATCATGCTGCTGAAATCCTACTCTAGTTGTTTTGACAACTGACTCCTGTGAACTGTTGAGCTGTTCAAGATGTGGAAGTTCCCCCACCCCCCTGTAGATCACTATTGCTTAGCTTTTGCTCAGATTATTGTTGCAAAGGACAAGAAGATCAGCCCCACCAATATATAAGTTATTGCCAATGCTTGGTTCTGTTCAGTACTTCTTATCGTGGATATAAGTCTCATCTCTTCATTTTTGCTTGTATGAAGGATTTACTTGTAGTCTTGGGCAAAGGTTTGATGTTAAATTGTAAAGTCTGCACTAAAGATAGATTAGGAAAGTTGTGCAATCAGGAAGAAGTGCACAATTTGGCTTATACTCAAGGGAGCATTATGTGGCACATTTAGTTCAAAGCAAAGGAAGGATCGGATCTGCTGTCTTCTGTTACATGTTGCCTATATGATATTGTTAGCTCAACATCAGGCTCTCTAATTTTACTGGTGGCTAATAATTTCGGCTTTTGCATCTTAGGTTTCTTTTGCAGACAGGCAAGATCTGAAAGGTGCTGTGCTGGACAAGCAGCCATTTGTGCTGAAGAGGTATGCTTGTATTTTTTAATGAAATTAGGACTTTCGTACTGTTTGTTAGACTGACACTCTTCATTATTTACATATCATCTTGTATAACCCCTATAAATAATGAATTTGAATGATGTCTCTGCTGCAATAAGTTTGTTTTTGTATCTCATACATGGGAGTTAACTTTCAATTATCGATGTTGGTGTGAGTAATGATTTCTTTTTCCTTTTTAGTCGTAGCCTTACCGTCTAGTATTTATGATAATTTTAACCCTTGTGATAAAAGTTGGTGTCGTTAAATGTAAACCATTCACTATTTCACTAGGAGGCCTTTCTGCATGCATATGCAAGGAACGTGATCTGTTGATCGTTATTGAACTCTTTCTTTTTTGTTTTATTTTGCTGTTCTTCTTCTACAGGAGGTCTGTGAGGATCGTGGAACCATTTGAAGTGGTACTGAAAATCAACTTCATTGATGCCTGCAGATGTCGCTATGCACATATTCAAATCCCCGTCAATTTTAAAGTAAGTCTTGGATTTTCATTTTTGGGTTTCATTTTTGCTTCAAACCTGATAACAACACTTTATTTGATCTTGCTGAACTCATGTCTTCAGTTGGTTTGTATTCTTGTGTGCTCGACCATGTTTGCTGTTCACATAAGCAAATCATTTTGAGAAGAGTTAAAACAGTATTTGGCTAAATTTTAATTAGCTCTATTTTTGTACCATGAGTCTTGTGGGGTTGGTAACTTCACTTTTTGTAGGACCTACACCCACACCAAGTAAGAAAATCAGGTATAATATAATTATCACTTTGCCGGAATTCGGGAAAACCTTCTATTTTGGGGGGCGGAACTGCCGATTTCCCCTCACTCTTCACCTCATATCACTTCAGACCCAAGTTTCATATACCTCCCTTCTTCACAAAGGGTCTTGTCCCCAACTCCATACAAGTGTATCAACTTCTCACCAATTATATAATTTTCTTGGCAGAAAATTTGGGACCAACTTGATGTTTTTGTATGTGAAGTATTTTCACGAAAAACTGATTTCACCCGAAGAGAGTGTTGTAGAAGTTTAGAATTTGAATACCAGCAATTTCTTGAGTATTCATTGTAAATCAATTACAACAATTTCAATGGCTTAATCCCATTATAATGGAATCGCCTGCATGAGTCTAGCTTTAATCTCTGATGGCCTGTCTACATGGGTCCTCTAGCTCCAATCTCTTTTGCCTAATGCTATATGCTCTTACAAACCTGAATTCTTCATATCATTTCTGATGCCCCCCATCTAAGACATCTTCGGCTTCCCCTGACTTCTTCCAAAATCTATTGTATACTTGGATCCCCAACCACTTCCTGATTTGTGCGTCCTCTAGACAACGTCTCACATGTCTATACCATTGAAATTGATTCTTTCTTGTCTTACCCTCAATTTCTGGGACCCCAATCCTCATTTGAATATATCCTTGTCCTTGATGTGCTCCCACATCCATCTCAACATGTGCATGTATGCGACCTCCGTCTTCCTAATATGATCTTTCCTATAAAATTTTCCTTATAACCTTAGAGGTACACGACTGTCGTACAAAACCTCCCAATTTCCCCTCTCCATTTAAGCCATTCTTGGTGAATCCTATGGTCGCTTCTTGCTCAGTATCCCATTTCCTTCAGAATATTAACCGAAGGTATATATAACACCCACCAACATAGTAATCGGCAACTCAGTTTATTCGGCTACTGGGTCTGGTGAGTATTCACATCGTGGTACTGTTAATTTTCTTTACAAAAAAAGGCTATATACTTGACCATTCTCCACAGAACAAAGATATATGGATATTCATTCCTTATTATGTGATCCTTTTTTAATAGGTGTATAGCCTTGCTTTGGTTTTGTATTATGAACTCTTTTTCTCGTCATTTTTTTTTTTCGAACTCTTCTGAGGCTGACAAATGGGATTGTATGCAGATTTCAAGAAAATGTCCCCAATATGACAAGGAAGCAATACTTCAGAAACTAAGAGAAGCAGCAGTGCAGGATTCTCAGTGTGGACAGTATGAGATAATAGAGAGAAGGGCGAATTTATCCCCAAAATACGACAGTACAGTGTATGCCATTGTGACCAACATTACTACGTACAGTAAAACTTCTGTCAAAGCATTAACCGAAGCAGTTGCGTGCAACGGAGATGTGAAAATTAAGAGCGAAAGCATGAAGAGTTACAGCTCAGATACCGATAACAAGCCACTGAGATTTCTTAAAAGGAAAAGTAGGCACACTCACAGCAAAGAAACTTCTAGCAAGCAATTGAAACTTCATCAACCTAATAGTAGATTGTAAATTTCAGTGTTCTTGGATATTTTGTACATAAGACACTTCTTTTTACCTATGGCGCGTAAAAAAAAGTAGATTGATTTAGCGGCTGTGGTGGTGGTGATGGTGATGGTGATGATAAGTTATTATGGTGGATATTACACATTAGTGGTACATACAGGAGACTGAGTGAATTTTGTTAGTGTAACTCCCAGTCTCACCAAAATTTAGAGAGCAAAGGTGATCTGATTCTGCTACCTTGGATGTGGATGTATATTCTAACTGTTGTACAGGTATTTTTTGAACAATTTGAGGTTATCTTTTTTAGTGTGACTTTTATATGTATGTTGGTAGTTAGCATTACTATTGTTTATCTTGCCTAATAAAATCTCAAGTGTAATATTTCAGATTTGGTTTTAAAACCCATCTGCATCATTGTGAATTAGTTTGAGCTGAAGTCTTGGTAAGATATCTTCAGCCTGGTATTTCACTGATTTCTACATGAATTAGAATCACCAAGATCGTCTTTAAATACAACGGTTTTTATATATATCAAGTGGCAACACATCGGTTGTATTATCAAGTGGTGACACAACGGTTGTATTATCAAGTGGTAACACAACAATTGTATCATGTGGCAATACAACTCTCCATCTTAGCCATCATAGTTGTTTTTAGGTTGAAAATTACTAATGTTTTTAAACTCGAGGCTTTAAGACGAGTTTTTGTTTGCTTAAAATATGAACGTTCAACACAGACATTGATGTCATTAGGGCTATCAGATCAAGCATGTGAATGTCATCTGAGTAATTGATAAAATCTTAAAATGTGATATTTAAGAATTGATATTGAATCTCATCGATATTACTAGTATTCATGATTCATTATACATCAATTTACTACTATCAGTTTATCAATTATTGATATTAACAATTTTACTCTCAATATAATAAATGACAAGAAGTCATTAGAGTTTTTTTTTTTCTTTTTTTTGTGTAAGAGTTTTTTTTTTTTACACTTACGGAACATAAGTAATTATAAAATCTGGAACAAGTTATAACGCATTGTTGAGCTATTTCATGAGTGGTCCTGTGCGAGGGCAGCCCAGATGATATTCATCTTACCACGGGTTCCCGAAAGGAGATCCAAAAAAAAAAAAACAACTTCATCGATCATGCATCATTGTCCGATATATGGCCGTCGATGAGTTTCAGATCATATGTAGAGGGCAGTGTAGTACAGTCAAAGGACGTACGCAGCTAATTTTTTAAACCATGCATGCATGCAAACTGTTCACATGTGATCATTAGCAAGAAGTATGTAATCATCTTTTGTTATAGAAAATATAAATACAAGTTCAACTATCTTCAACTTGGATTTTATGGTGCAAATTATATCTTTCTAAATTTTTGATAGTAAAATCAGCATGAATGAATTTTAACACTTACTTTAAATCATGTCAGTTTTTTTCACTTGAAATAAGATGATCGCATTTGTATGTTAATTAAACTTGAAGGTTTGATAGGTGTGGTTTGATTTGAATATTTTTTGTCTAATATACACACTTTATTTTTGTTTTCTTTGGTTATATTTAGAAAAGACAATTATTGTAATATGTTCGTTATGACCTAATTTGAATCATTCTAGTCATGTTTAATTCAAAACGAGCTAATATACATTAAGTATCGTGATATTAATGCATAAAAACATGTATGTTTTAGAAAACCCGAACCACATTATGTATTCTATACCTATATGACAACAAATGAATCCTCACTGAAATTGACATAAAATATGTTTTTAATACTAATTTACCAGTATTATTCAGTTACATATTACTATACAAACGGAAATAAATCATAACATTGGAATATAATCCAACTTCCAATCATGAGAAATTTGTTAGCATATACGTAAATATATAATATTTTTAATTATATTTTATTGGTAATTTATATGTACGCTGATATTAATAAACAAATAAAATTCATATAAATGACTAAAAAGGAGAAAAATAATTATAAGACTAAATGGCATTAGTTTTTAAGAATATGTCATTTTGCATCAACTATTATATGCTAGTCCTAAAAAAAACTTCGAACTCAAAAGTCAAAAGAGCCCTTGCATTATTCCTCATAATGAAACTTTTAGTAATTTTGTGGACTAAAAATATACATTATTTTTTGCGATCATAATATTTTAATATACTTATTGAAACTTACATGATTAAAAATGAATTATATATATACTGAAAAATATAAGCATACAACTATGACTTTGGTAAAATAAACGTGTTATATTGTCTCATTTACGTCTGTGTTACCTAGGATATATAAATTCGATCCAAAAGGTTTTAAAATGTCCTTATTATTGCAATAATCTTAGAATAATAACCTCATTTCCTATGCTTTAGACTAAAATCATCCACAATTTTCTAGGGTCATGTATGTATACATGGCCATGAATCACAAGATTAATCCCCCTCCCCTTTATAAAACGGCCCTTTAGCACTAGGTGCCAAATAATGTAATAATTCTATAAATACTAACACACATACACACATACACACATCCAAAAAAAAAAAAAAGTCTACTAAAGAGCATTTCTTAGAGAAGAGAAAACTGAAAGAGATGCAGGGTGGAAACTCAAACAACAACAACAACAACAACAACAACAACAACAACAACAATTATCTCACCATGATGAACATCTCCAAAGTATCAAAACCAACTGGTAAACAAAATCAGTTGATTATTATATGGTTCATTTCCAAATTTTCTTTTGTTGTTTGTATGCTTTTTTTGTTGTTTTCTTTGCTTTATTTTCTTAATGAAGTTTATTTTACAACTTATTTTTTGTATTACAAAATGACATACATAACGTGATGTATAACAAGTAGAATAAAAATTTTAAAAAACAAAAACAAGTAAAAATATTTTATTTTTAGAATAAACAATGTACTATAAAATAATTCAAAGTACCTTTAATTGGTTTGTAGTCTTTTCTGGATTTTTTTTTAATGAAAGTTAGTATATCTTTCTTGTTATTAATTTCGATTTTATTAACTAGATGATTAATTTACATGTGAATTAAGATTTTATTAATTATTTACTCCAGTTTACTAGTTCTTTTTTATTATTTTCTCTGCATATGTTCATTTTCTTCTTCTTTTTTGGTTTGTGGAGTAATTATATGGAGAAAAATAGGCATAGTTTTCAGGCGAATTTTGCATGGGAGAAAGGGTAAAGAAAAACTGGTCCATAAATTTTGTACTGATTTTTTTTGACTTCAACACTTTGCTTTTTCACTTTTTTGCCTTCAATTTGTTGTCAACTCCTTTTCCTTCAAACTAACTCAACAGTCAAAACACCCAATAGTCAATATACTACATTATACTTTTCAAAGATTAGTCAATATACATTATACTTTTCTAGTTCTTTGATAGTCTTTTAGTTTAACCTTCACATTAGCCAATATATAGCTTTAAATTTTGATACCTTTAATCAACATTTAGTCAAAATTTTATTCATTATTTTATAATATTATATATATATATATATATATATATATAATATATATAAATATATATATATATATATTATATATATATATATATATATATATATATATATATGTTTATACAACGGTTTTTATATGTAGTTTAACCAAATCTACAGTAATTTATATGTAACAAAACGAGATATCTCGTTAAATTTGTTTCAACATGTATTTCTTGAATACTAATTAACTTTTTGTATTTTTTACAAATATGTAAAAGGCATCAATGTATGGTCAATATGTGTGTTAAAGACTCTTTGGTGAATCCCTCTCCTTCGGCCTGTTTAGTCTCCTTCGTTTCTGGGGTTTCAGTCAGTTTCTTAGTAGAAATAGGTGATGATATTTTGCATAAATAGTAGACATGGGTAATAAAGAAAAGAATAATACTAACGATTCCAGCCATATAATTAATTTCTCAATTTTGATAGAAGGTACTTATTAGATCTAATAGAATGTTTGTTGTATTTATACTGATACCCAATCCAGCCCATTTCCTGAATAAAATGGGACTAATCAACCAAATAACAAAACTAGCAAAAGTAAAAAGGTGGAATTGAAAAGTTAGAGAAATGAAAGAGAACTCTAAATATAATTAAGTTGTAAATTCAAAACAATACATTTGGCATATATTTGGCAATTTAGCCATCATATTATTGTTTTCCATCAACATTATTCCTATATGTAATCTAACTAATTATATGATCTCTCATATATGTAGCCCCAACATCACCAACTAGGGGAACCAACGTACTTCCTAGCAACCCCAACCAACAAGCTGCCTATACTTGCACTCTTCCTAGTGCATCAGCTGGTCGTCCCCCACGTCCACCACCACCGACGCCACGAATCGAATACCGGGAACAAGACCGTTACATGCCCATTGCCAACATTATCCGTGTGATGCGTCGCATGCTTCCCTCGCACGCCAAAATAGCTGACGAGGCCAAGGAAACGGTCCAAGAATGTGTGTCCGAGTTTATAAGCTTTGTCACCGAGGAGGCCAACGACCGGTGCCACACCGAGCAACGTAAGACAATCACGGCTGATGATATAATATGGGCCATGTCTAGGCTAGGGTTTGATAACTATGTTGGTCCACTTTCGCGGTACCTTAATAGGTACCGCGAAATGCTGGAAGGTGGGGACCGTCAAAGGGTCCCACAAACTCTTTTTCCAAGGCACTCATTAGTGAGTCCTACAGTGATGATGAGGCCAACCATGGTAGGTCCCAACCCTCCTCCTGTTGGAGTAGGATTTGGGATTAACCATGAAGCAACAAATACTACTACTATTACTACTGCTACTGCGACTGCTAGTACTTTTGAAAAGAATATTAGTGTTGGTGGTAGTAGTGAGCATGGGTTTAGTCCAACTAATAATAGCATGAGTTTTGATGTTGGGAGTTGTAGCAATGATGATATCTTAGAGTTTGATGATCATGCTTTTGATCTGCCTCTTGTTGCTTCTTCTTCTACTATTGGAGTTTCAACTTCTTCTAGTGATACTTTTGAGGGTGGTGCTCAAGAGGTAGATTGTTTTGATCCTTTTGCTCAATTCAAGTGATCAACTTTGTTTGAATTACCATTATTATGAATAAATATACAATTGATCAAAAACTTGTTCCAACTTTATTTGTAGTGTAATACTTTGGAGATGTTGATGAAGAATGTGATCTTATTTCTTCAAAAATCAATACACAAGGCATTGGAAGAGATTGCTAGAAATAGAAAAAACTACATTTAAGTTTTATATCATTATGTTTACTTTGACCTGATTAATACTCTTATAAGTATCAAAATTATTTTAATTAACGTGTTCATTTTTACTTCCACTCGCACTCACTACCCTGAGTATATTCTAAAATAGAGGTGTAAGGACTTAGGGTAGTGAGTGCAAGCGGAAGTAAAAATGAGATTGAGAAAATAATAAAGATCGGAATACATGGCAAGAAAAGTAATGTAAATGAGCACACAATATCTAACGTGGGAAAAATCTTCAAGTAGAAATTAAAAATTGATGGACGACGTGCAGTCAAAAAACCACTATATAAATAACAAGGTACAAAACCCCTAGATATTATCAGGGTGAGTACTCTAATAAAACTTTCACTATATAATAAACTCATAGAGGAGTAATACGAAGAGATCGAAATAGTGGATTAAGAAAGTTTAGTACTGCAAGGATGAATGTAGGAAGGCTAGTGTATTATATATAGCTTCTTGTGTTGAATAGTTACATTGATCTTGGTTGATTATCTCATAATGATGCCCAACAATCCAGCATTGCTATTGAGCAAGTAATGTCGGTACTACTTAAGCTTTGCATACATTAAGTCAGTTTTTCTTTTTAAAAGAGAAATTTCATTAATTGAAAGTCAAACGTCATCTATAATAAATTCAGTCAGTTAATTAAGGAATTCTCAAGAGAATTCTAACCCATATAAGTTGACTTAATATACGTTGTTCAAACTTAAGATAAGAACAAAGACATTCCTTAATACTCCAACAAGAGGGTAGCAAAGAGAGTATAGTTTATAAAAGTTTGTTCTTTACTTGGGCTACATAAATTTGGGCCATTAAATATAACACAACAAGAGAAAATATTTTGTACTCATATAGTCATATCATGTTCAAAATTTAAGATTGTTTGAAAGACTCAATAAATTTTTTAAAAATGTTTTACTCCATTCAACTGAGTGAGAAATGCAAGATGTATGTCAACTATTTTGAAGATAATAGAGTTCAGGGATAATCCAAAAGATGATAAATGAATGGATTGAATCACATACTACATCAGGAAAAAATTTAAGGGTGATACTAAATTATAAAAGACACTAAAGTTTTTTCCCTCTCAAAGTTCCCTTAATGAGATTCCTTCAAAAATCTCTCCTAAATGCATCAAACTTCAATAGATGCAACATTGATATAGATATCAATTAATAAATGATTTTGCCTTATTTTTGATTCTATTTTTAATTAGCAGGGATCTTTGAAATGATTTGATCAGGAGATAATTTTTTTTTATCATGAATAATGTAAAAAAACTGAGCATTACTCAAGTATTGCCTAGTTTATAAACAAAATACTTGTAGATCTGTCACTACTATCTTAGTAAAAAGCCCATTGCGATTTGTGAATAATGTAGCTAGGCACAATGCTTGCTCGTCTGATGCATTTATGCATATAAAACAACATTTTTGAGTCGTACTATATTAGTAATTAATTTCTAATTGTAATAGTTAGATTATCCACTAGATAGACAAAGTTTATCTTTATTTGATGTCTGTTATATTCGGCATAAAACAACTGAACTGGTTGCAACTAAATTGAATTAAAATTATAACTAATAGTAATGCTATTAAATAAATTAGGAACTGAATTTAATTGAATTGAACTGATGAACTGAGGAATTGAATTTAACTGAATTGAACTGAAAATAAATTGGATAAAAGTGGCCAAGACTATGCATTAGGTTATCTTCAAAATCATATGTTTCACTTATGGCAAAAAAAAATGTAAACAAACATTTTTACTTTTCACTCTTCAAGAATTTAACCGATAACAATAATAAATTCTTCCTTTTGACAAAATTTTCACCAGCTTTTGTTGCTCTATATGAAAATTCAAATTTCTCTCCGCGCTTTTCACTTCTTTCTCTCTCCTCCACAAACAACACCGAAATAAGCCCTAATCTTCATCAAAATTCACGAATTTCCATGGAGTTTCAGTAAAATAACTCAAGAATGGCGACGATTGAGAAGCTATTAGTGCAAATCTTCGATCGAAAAAGGCAGATTATCGAGCAATTGAAGCACCAGAAACAATTGTACGAACAAAATCTTCTTTCCAAGCTCTTAATTCAAGGCATTCCTCCTCCTCCTTGGCTCCTCAACTCCGATTTTCAATCTTCAACCTCAGATCTCACTGGTATTTTTTCATTTTCTTTAGTTTTTGCAGAAATTTATGGTGTTTTTGCTTTAAATTTGGGGATTTGTGGATCAATTAAGGTAAAATGTTTAATATTTCGAGTACGATTAAAGAATTGTAAGAATAGTTCTCGCTGATGTTAGAATTGTTGCTCGTTGATTGAAGTTTATGCTTGTTCAATTGGCATAACTTTGTCGCGTTTTCTTCACTTTTTGAATTGCTGTTTTTTGTTCGTTTGATAAGATAATGGAAATGTAGTTAGTTCTCTGAGTATAAAAGGTCTTTCCTTACATCAGTGCAGCTAGGGTTTTATGTCGAGTCGATTGTCGCTTATCCTGCTTCTATAAAGGCAATTTGCAGTGTATACTTGATTTGGTGGATATGATATATGTTACATTTTGTATGAAAAAAGAGTTTCGTATTCGAGCAAATGCAAATCGACATCTTCTATTCATAGTGATCAATTGATGTCTTTGCACATATTTTGTGACAGCTCTTCTGTGTTGGCTTTGCACAAAAGTTTACAAGAGTTAACAAGAACTAGTGATGAATTTTCTGGTGAAGTTGACAAATCAAAGTAAAGTGGAAGAATTGTTTTGAAACAGTAATTAGTTACTTCCACAGTGCAATGTTAGGTTTTAGCAAGCTTAAGTTCAACACCTAATTGTAAATGATGAAGTGTTCTAGTGTGATTTTAACCATATTAGGCAGCTGGTAGGAAAGGTGTATCATTGTCGTTATAGTAAGATTATTGTATCACGCATTGCTATGCTGGAGTGTTGGTAATCAGAATTGAGAACGTGAGTGAAGAATCATTTTGTTGCAACACGTGCTCTTGGAATTATGAATTATTGGAGCTAGTTCTAACCATATCAATTGGTTACATTATAAAGAATTTTTTTGGTTGGTTATCTTAGTTTGCTTGATTTCTGCTCAGGTCTAAACAAGGAAGAGCTCATATCGGGATTATTGCTTCCAAGACCTGGACCATTTCCCTCTTATCCTAGCGGTCCTTGCTTTTTATATGATAAGCCAATTATAAAAGCAGCTAACAGTGCTATACAAGATGAAACGTGTGCTGTAAACTGTGCCTCTAGCAATGGTATTGATGAAAATGAGCCTGGTGTCGCTCCTCTATGTCATGCTGATGGCTCAGAAGATATGGTTGACACTGTCCCTCCATCTAATCTTGACGGCACTGAAAATATGGCAGGCATCATTTCTCCGTATCATGTTGATGGCAGTATGGGATTTAATTATGTCCCTGTGTCACCTGATGACCAGACTGAGACGAGGCTCTCAATTTCTCATAAACAAGAGCAGTCACTAGCAAGAATACCAGATGAAACTTGTGCTTTAAACTGTGCTTCTAGCAGTGGTATTGATGAAGATGAGCGTGGTGTCGCTCCTCTATGTCATGCTGATGGCACTGCAGATGTGGTTGACGCTGTCTCTCCATCTCATCTTGACGGCGCTGGAAATATGGCTGGCATCCGTTCTCCGTATCATGTTGATGGCAGTATGGGATTCAATTATATCCCTGTGTCACCTGAAGACCAGACTGACACGAGGCTCTCAAATATTCATAAACAAGAGCAGTCACTAGCAAGAATACCAGATGAAACTTGTGATGTAAACTGTGCCTCTAGCAGTGGCATTTATGAAGATGAGCCTGGTGTCGCTCCTCTATGTCATGCTGATGGCACTGCTAATATGATTGACGCTGTCCCTCCATCTCATCTTGACAGCACTGGGAATATGGCTGGCATCATTTCGCCTTCTCATGTTGATGGCAGTATGGGGTTCAATTATGTCACCATGTCATCAGAAGACCAGACTCACACAAGGCTCTCAAATTCTCATAAACAAGAGAAGTCACTAGCAAGGATACCAGATGAAACTTGTGCCGTAACTGCCTCTAGCAGTGATATTGATGAAGATGAGCCTGGTGTCGCTCCTCTATGTCATGCTGATGACACTGAAGATATGGTTGATGCTGTCCCTCCATCTCATCTTGACGGCACTGAAAATATGGCTGGCATCATTTCTCCTTCTCATGCTGATGGCAGTATGGGATTCAATTATGTCCCCATGTCACCTGAAGACCAGACTGACACAAGGCTCTCAAATTCTCATAAACAAGAGGAGTTACTGGCAAGGATATCAGATGAAACTTGTGCTGTAAACTGTGCCTCTAGTAGTGGTATTGATGAAGATGAGCCCGGTGTCGCTCCTCTATGTCATGCTGATGGCACTGAAGATATGGCTGACACTGTCCTTCCATCTCATCTTGACGGCACTGAAAATATGGCTGGCATCATTTCTCCGTCTCATGTTGATGGCAGCATGGGATTTAATTATATCCCTATGTCACCTGAAGACCAGACTGACACGAGTCTCTCAAATTCTCATAAACAAGAGCAGTCATTAGCAAGGATACAGAGGTCCAGATCCCGTCAAAAGGCACTGGAGTTTCGGAGTAGTGGAAAAGCAAGTGCTCAAAGCCGTTTTGGGATGGAAAATGATGTTGGTAGTTCTTCTGGCGGCCAAAAATCTAAAAATCATTCATGTTTATCTGGACAGGTTGAAATTAGCTTAGGGAGAAATGTCATGTCCAGCACATGTGAACAACAATTATCAAAATCTGATGTTTCAGATGTGAATGAGATTTTAATCCCAGAGCCATTAGATTCTTTGGCCGAGGATGGAGAAGTGAAGACAAATTTACCAACTGCTGTTTTTTGCAGCGGAAGGGTGTCTGACATATTGGTGAATGACCAAAAACTGGTCTATGAGAATACTGCAGGAAACATTATGGATACTGTGATGGCTGTGGATCAATGTAAATCTCCTCAGAGGACGGATGGGTTTAAATATTCCATTGTTTCCCCACTCGTGGAGTATATGAATGTATCTGAAGCCGATCAAACTATACAAGAGTTTGATGGTTCTGTTACAGGTGAGAATACAGTTGATGCACAAAATGCTGGAGATAACATCTTGGAAAATACCAGCTTGCCTGAACTAATTTGCAATTCTGAATCCTTGAGCACTCCTGTATCACTGTTTCCTACTGCCCGCAAATTGTACTTAGCACCAAAAATGTACTCCTCAATACCTAACGGGCTTCTAGAAAACATCGAACTACAAAGCAAGCCGCTATTCAGTGGAAGGGCTTTACAGAGGAAGTCTCATTCTGATATCTTACGATTATCAAAATCTGATGTTTCAGATGTGAATCAAAGTTTAATCCCAGAGCCATCAGCTTCTTTGGCTGAGGATGGAAAAGTGAAGAAAAATTCACTAAGTGCTGTTTTTTGCAGTGGTAGGGTGTCTGACTTATTGGTGAATGACCTAAAAGTGGTCGACAAGAATACTGCAGGAAAGGTCATGGATCCTGTGATGGCTGTGGATCGATGTAAATCTCCTGAGGGAGTGGATGGGTTCAAATATTCCATTGGTTCCCCACTCATGGAGTATATGAATGTAGCTGAAGCAGATCAAACTAGACCAGAGTTTGAGGGTTTTGTTATAGGTGAGAATACAGTTGATGCACAAAATTCTGGAGATAACATATTGGACAAGACCAGCTTGCCTGAGCTTATATGCAATTCTGCATCCTTGAAAACTCCTGTATCTCCCTTTCCTACTGCCTGCAAATTGTACTTAGCACCAGGTATGTACTCCTCAATTCCTAACGGGCTTCTGGAAAACATTGACCCACGAAGCAACCTGCTATACAGTGAAAGGGCTTTACTGAGGAAGTCTCATTCCGATCTCTTTTCTTTCTCTGGTAATCAACATGGATGGGATATCAGGAAACCTTTTCTGTCACCGGTGGGGAATGGTTTTGAAGGTATCACATCAAAATCTGGTGGTTCAGATAAGCTAGTTAGTAGTAATCTGGAGCTTACTTGCTTCCCCATTCTGGAGGATCCTGAAAGCAGCGAGGAAGATTTAGATGATGCTGTTGACAATTGTGTGAAAATGACAGATCTGAGTATGAGAAATAGTGCCGGCAGGGAACCACCTTTTGATATCAATGTGCAGAAGTTGAGCTGTATGGCTCTAGATCATGCAGTTGAGAATGGTAGTTTAGAATCTGTGGGTGAAGATAAGATAGCCTGTTCAAGTACAAGAAATAGTGGCAACAAAGAACCGCTTGGTGATATTTCTATGCCATATAAAAGCTCTTTAGCTCCAGATCACGTAGTTGAGTGTAGTTTAGGACCTATAAGCACCGACGGCAACATCCATGAGATGCATAATGACAGTAAGAAGAGTGGCATGGCTCAGAGGAAAAGCAGGCGGACAAGGTTGGGGAAGGAAAACGAGAAGTACTCAGTTGGTGCTAACAGCAGCAAGAAGCACACCAAAACACAGAGCAGCAGGTTCAGCAAACCCAAATTATCGGGAAAATCAAGTTTAAGAAGCAGAGGGCAAAGTCTGTCAGAGAAGGAACAGAAGCTAAGTAACATTGTGTCTAACATGAAATCCTTCCTGCCACTTGTTCAACAAAAGCAAGCAGCTGCAGTCATCCCTGGTAATACAACTATTCTTTATTTCTTGGTACTCTAATTTTTTTTAGGTTTTCAAACGATGGTGGACTCCTTTTTCATATTGCTTACGTCGTACTGGGAATTTGGTAGAATCAGCAACGGACAAATGCCAGTTTCTGTTATTTATTGCAAGTCTGTTTCTCTTGTTCTTATCTTTTCGGCTAGAAATCCTTGTCTATGTTGACTGCCAAAGTGTTTCTATGTTGATTAACTGTGGCATCATCATCTTTTTACAGATGTGCAATTATGAGAATTACTGTACTATCTTGAAGAGCTTTCCTTTGTTAGCTGCATTTCTACAAGCTGTTGATATATCCGTTTTTAAAATTGTTCTGAACTATCAACATTTTGAAGTTAGGCATTCTATAATTTTTGAAGGTCTTCCTATATGGATCTCTTTGTGGTTGTGCAGAGAAGAGAGACGTCAAAGTCAAGGCTCTCCAAGCTGCAGAGGCTGCCAAACGTGCTGCTGAAAAGAGAGAAAATGAACGCAACCAGAAGAAAGAGGCAATGAAGCTTGAACGAGCTAGAGTGGAGCAAGAAAATATGAAGGAGCTGGAAAGGAAGAAAAAAATGAAAGAGGAAGAAAGAAAGAAAAGAGAGGCTGAAAATGCAGCCAAGAAGAGGCAGAGAGAAGAAGAAGAAAAGAAAGAAAAGGAAAGGAAAAGAAGGCGTGTTGAAGAGGCACGGTTACAGCACAAGCAAGCTGAGCAAAAACTTCAGGATTGGAGAGAGGAATCAAGATGTGTAGCAGAGGTACGTCCATGTCCTTCTATAATATGTTCGTCAGAAATAAGTTTTATTTTGGCCGTTCGTACTGGTCTAAACATTGCAATCTTTATAGGATAAAAATGCGCATCCAATAAAGGACTCTAATTCAGGGCAGCCAGTGAATGATTCAGTTGTGTTAGGGGATCATATAATGGAAGATGATGGTGTACATGCGACCTTAAATAATCACCATATGTCAATGGAATCCTCTGCCATTGGAAAGGTAAAATCATGCCTCTTTGCTCTATTATGTTATATGTGACTCTTGCAAATCAATTTTTAAGTACCACAAAAGTGGGATTTGGCATGTGATGGTCCATGAAAGTGAGATCGTGTATTGTGATTTTGGGTGAGATGAAATTATGAAAATCTAAATGCTGACCAAAGGGGTAAATGACGAAATAGATTTGGGTCAAAAAAAAGGCAGATGCTGGTGCAGGGGGCTATAGGGATGGGTTAACAGATGCCTTATTGGGCATAGATGAATAATAATCTGCCTTTGTTATCCCTTTGTATCTGGTGAAATGTCGCTTTTAAAAAGTTGTGATTGTGTTTACAGTTAGGCACCGCTGACATGGCTGAGAGTTCAACACCTAATGTTGATAAAAACGTCAAGCCAGCCGACCGATCCAGCATTGAACAGTCATATGATATCTCGCCATACCATTGTTCAGATGATGAAGAGGAAGAAGAAGATGAAGTTCCAAACAAGAAGTTTATACCGACCTGGGCCAGGTTAGTAGCTCTTTGCCTCTATCTGTCTTTGACATTGGTTTCTCTAAATTGTAATGAAGTAATGGTTGAGGCGTTTATATGCGAAGCGTTTATATGCGATTTGGACTTTTGGTCTATCTGCTGCATTTTGCTGTTTAGTTTATTGCAATGGTAATAATTACGCTTCACGCATATGCTATTATTGTATATCAGTTAATTCAGCAAAAGTTGTGAATTCTGAGCTATTGCTTACTTTTTGCAGTAAAAGCTCAGTGGCATTGGCTTTATCATCTTTGCAACACTTGGATCCAGATGTGATATTTCCGCCTGGAAGCTTTTGCAGTTTAGATGAAGGTAAATTTGCATATGCTCCAACAGTTTGAGCTATTTCACACGCTAAGAACATCTATCTTCTCCTCCAGCTCTTCTGCCTCGAAGATTACCACAAAAATAAGAGAAGTCCATGTGTAAATGAGAAATTTTGATCAGCAAGAGTTGGCAAAGGATTTGCTTTTCGCTTTGGGTGCAGGTAAATATCGTTCCAATTTTGCTTCTCTGATAACTAACCCTATTCTAAATAGACTGCTCAGCTTTCTTTCCTTTTAAGTAAACTCGGAATATGCTGGAGCTCAGTCTTGGCTCAGCCAAGCTTAAATTTGGCTGCACTGTTGGCATTTTATTGTAGAAGGACCAGTAAAGTTTGGCGTACTAATTACATGTCTAATCTAAAAAGCTGTTTCGAGTTAATCTTAACATGGCCATCAACAATTTCTCTGTTTCTATCTTGTGAAATCTATCTTTGTTTATGTCATAAATGTCCGGCAGCAGGCCTTATATAGTTCATCTGCTGCTGTCGATTAGAGTTAACTGCTTGTTTGGTTCAGCAGGTCTCGAAGGGCACTTTCTGATGAACCCAGACATCGCTACGTGTTAGCTGGAAGATAACTTCTCACAAAGAAATGCATCAGGGGGATTCGGTTTATAGCTGTATATATGTCTTATTTATATACACTGGTCATACTCTAAAGACCCTTAGTAGCTTAGTAATGTAACCTTCATTAGGAGCTATGGTTAGATTCCTCTGGTGCGTGTAATATTTCCGGTCTGAAGATCTGAAGCCGAAATTTTGTTGCTTTTGAACTTTGAAGGAAGCCATTAACTGTAGCAACTAGCAAGTTAGCAACCAATGCTCAGATAATAGGAAAATTAGGAATGAATCAGCAATTGAATTGTTTCTTGTGTAAATTGAAGTTTTTGTCTTGAACACCTTATATCTCCCTTAGAGTGTACTGTTTTAAGGTGACACGGAGTATTATGAATGGAGATTAGTAACTTGTAAATGTCAAATTAGCGTTGGACCTTCTGTATTCATTGGTGATTACTTAACCTTAATTATGTGTTGTGTCCTTGGGTTAGTTGACATGAAGTATTAAGAGTATATGCTATTCAATTAATTTTGACTTTTCTGAAGTTGGATGCAACATTTGTGTAGTACACGCCATTCGATATACTAGTTTGAATTGCACAAAAAGTACTATACATTAAGAAGAATTAAATAAAATACCACTTGATTGATATGAATAACCTAATAGAAGTATAAGTTAAGTGTAAAGGCCCTGAACGGCCTAAATTGACATGATTCTCAACTTGACTTGCCTTTACAAATTATAATATAGGGTGAGACTGTTCAATTTTCTCGATGCATGACCCGCTGGTCCTGCTCCACCAAGTCGCGCGGCTTTTATATACTCTCTCCTTTTCATTTTAATCTACACACTTACACTTTTCACACATGTCAATGCAAAACTTTGAGGACATATATCTTTAGTTTTGTATTTGTTAAAATTATAAAAAGTACATATTAATAAAATACATGTTATGACAAATCTAACAAGATTCCACATGACTATTTTCATTCGCATATAAATAAAAAATGATGGTCAAAGTGAAATTTATGAATAGTGTAAAATATCAAAATGTAACAATTAAAATGAAACTGAGAGAGTACATAATTATCCCAAATTTCCAATATTAACTGTGAAAGTCATGAAATGAATGCACCAACAAAATAAGTCATGAAATGAATTGAGAAAAATGGCATATGTATAGATTTTAATTTCCAGATTACAACGACTAGTTGATTAAATCTACATTAGCTGTATTTAACTATTTATGTGGTTCACATGAGGGACCTTCACCTTGGCGCCCATGTCAGTTTTTGTAATTGTTGACCACTTCATAATCTCACTGACTCACTTCTCATTTTGCCGATCTCTTACCCTCAGCTCGGGCCCCAAAGCTACCTGATTCTTTTTCCATCTCATCCATAAAAATATTGTCATAAAATCGTACTTCTGATGTTAACTAGTTATACTACCTCTGTCTTTATTTAGTTGCAAGATTCACATTTTTACACAAACTTTAAGAAATGAAAAAAGAGAGTATAATTGACCCACTTGTCCATACTACTAGTACTTTAATTAAATGGGGAGAGAGAGAGAGAGGGGGTAATATAGACAAATTATCCCAAAAGCTTTCTTAAAAAGGGAAATGTTGCAACTAATAAAAAACACCTAAAAGTAGAAAGTGTTGCAACTAAATAAAAACAGAGGTAGTATTAGATTAGATAACTAAATTTTGTTTTTTAGTTAGAAAATTAGTTTATGAATATTAAAATAATAAAAATTAGCCAAAGTAATAAAAAGGAGAGATTCAAATGAACAAAAATTAGTCTTGGATGTACTATGCACATGGTACACCTGAGTCTATGATGAATGAACTTGTAGGTTAGTGGCTTATGATTACTTGGTATTAGATAATACCCTAGCCCATGTACTGAAACAATTTTCTCTCTTCTATCTCCCAAAATCAAATAAAAGATCCCACTTGATTATGTTTTTTCCTCAAACAATGATGCCAGATACTTTAACAAAATTCGACGATCGATAGTGCCAAAAACGAAATGGTGCAATTAAAAAAAAAAAAAAGAATCAAGTATATTGTATTTATTAGGATATGAAACTGTCCTATATAAAATTAAGTTAATCAAAACTCTAAAAAATGGTGTAATAAATACAACTAATTCAAGTTAAACATGTTAAAAAACTTTCAAATGTAGGGCTTATAATTTTCCTTCATTCACAAATTCATAAACATTTAAGAATATATGTATGACACACGACGAAGTGTGTATATCACGCATAACCATCAAGCTATGCTTAAATGTGTAATGCAATACACCTGTATAATTACAAGCTTTTTCATAATATCAAATATACTTCTACATTTATATTTTTATATTTAAAACTTGAGATTAAATTATATCTAAATTAATTTTTTTTATTACATAAAAAAGTTGCAAAAAACAACAATATAGACCTAATTCGATTTCATTTCCTTTTCAAGCAGGTTTACAAACTTAATTCATATAAACTATCTCATACCTTGCAAAAAAAATCTCATACCCACCAACCACAAGTTGACAACTAATCTTAACTACATTATGTTTTTGTTGAAATTAGGATAACATTGCACCAACATTACCATTACTGTGGCCCTAACCATAAAGTATTATATCATCGACATAGCAGCTCCTGCCATAAGCTGGCATAATTAGTTTGGTCATTGGTGCATTAATTTATTGGTCAAATACACAAATCCATGCATTTCAATCATTTAATTTAGATTCTAAACTATACAGAATTTCATGCAACTTTGGACCCACCTTCTTTTCACATCACCAATCATAATACTAGTGGTGTGAAAGTGAGCGACAGCTCAATTAGTTAGAATTTTATTCTATTAAGGATGTTTTGGCTTAGTGGTTAAGATGGAAGTGCTGTAAATGATATATTATAGGTTTAGACCTCCTCCCTTTCTTTATACTTTATACTGCCTTCGTTTTTCCTGATTTTAAGTGATTATGGGATCGATCCTCATCCTATCATCAAAAAAATTAATACTAGTGGTGTAATAATCAAACAAAAACGTCAATCTCTTCTAATTTTATACCATCAAATTACGCCAAAAAAGTTCTTAAACGACCGTTACACATTTTTCTTCTTGCCAAAAAGTCCAAAAATCACATACACAAAAATCTACCATTACTTATTTTTTTCTCTTTTAACCGACACCCCCACGCGCCCATTTTCCAACCGTTTAAACCCCATTTTCTTCCCCCACCAACACTTTCTCTCTCTAAAAACTCTGTTTTTCCCCTGTTTTTCATTCTCTGAAGATTTATTCACAAAATTCATTCAATTTCTTGAACAAATTTAAAACACCCACTTCAAATTTCATCACAAAAAAATCATCAATTAAACCTTGCTTCCCC
This sequence comes from Beta vulgaris subsp. vulgaris, assembly GCF_026745355.1. NCBI lineage: Eukaryota > Viridiplantae > Streptophyta > Magnoliopsida > Caryophyllales > Amaranthaceae > Beta > Beta vulgaris. The sequence continues at coordinate 784,867 of NC_079205.1, read as the reverse complement.
ACGAACTCTTTCTCTCTCTAAAAAAAACCTGTTTTCCCCTGTTTTTCAGTCTCTGAAATGATAAATTTCTCCAAGAAAACCAGGTTCCTTCACAAAATTCATCCAATTTCTTGAACAAATTGAAATACCCACTTCAAATTTCATCACAGAAACCATGATTTCATCTCCAATAAACCTTCTTTTTGTCATTATCACACTTATTTTCTTTCTTCTTACAATTCCAACTTCAGCTAGTTCAGTAAGTTTCCATTTTTTATCATTCAACCCAAGAAATTTCACTTTGTTGGGTGATTCTTATCTTAAAAATGGAGTAGTGGGTTTAACTAGAGAAGTTACTGTTCCAACTACAAGTTCTGGGTCAATAATTTACAACAACCCAATTCCATTTTATGATTCTGAGACAAATATAACTGCTTCTTTCTCTGCTAAATTCTCATTTTCTGTGAGTAATGTTAATCCTACTTCATCTTCTGGTGATGGGTTAGCCTTCTTTCTCTCTCCTGATAATCAGACTCTTGGTAGCCCAGGTGGGTACTTGGGTCTTGTAAACTCCACTGAGTTAACCAAGAACCGATTCATTGCGATCGAATTCGATACAAAACTTGATCCTTTTCTAAATGATCCCAATGATAATCATGTGGGTTTTGATGTTAATAGCTTAATTTCAATCAAAACTACTAATGTAGTGTCAAAGGGGATTGATCTCAAGAGTGGGGATTTGATTAATGTGTGGGTTGATTACAAGAATGAGGAAAAATTGGTTGAAATATATATGGGTTACTCTAGTACTAGGCCTTTAAACCCGGTTTTAGAGGTGGAAATCGATCTTTCTGAGTATTTGAAGGAGTATATGTATGTGGGATTTTCAGGTTCTACTGAGGGAAGTACTGAAGTTCATCTGATTGAGAGTTTTGATTTCCAAACTTTTGGTTTTTTGCCAAGGAGACCTAAGTTTAGGACTCATAATGTGTCTGATAGTTCTGTGATAATTGCTCCTGCTCCAAGCCTTGGATCGAGCTCGAAAAATCTTCGAAAGAGGATAGGTTTAGGCCTGGTAATATCTGGTCCTGTATTCTGCTGTGTTGTTCTGGTTGTGTTTGGGTTTTTTTCAATCAAGAAATGGAAGACAATCAAGAAACAGAAGAGTTTGAAGGCAGAAATGGTAACTGGTCCTAAGGAGTTTAGTTATAGAGAGCTGAAATTAGCTACAAGAGGGTTTCATTCAAGTAGAATTCTAGGAAATGGAGCATTTGGGACAGTTTATAAAGCATATTTCACAACTTCAGGAAATGTTGCAGCTGTAAAAAGATCAAAACATACCCATGAAGGTAAAACTGAGTTTCTAGCTGAATTATCGATTATCGCTTGTTTGAGGCACAAAAACTTGCTTCAACTTCAAGGATGGTGTGTAGAAAAAGGTGAATTGTTGCTTGTTTATGACTTTATGTCGAATGGAAGCCTTGACAAAGTGCTATATCCTGAGATAATAATTGATACTAACCCACTCCCATGGCCTCAAAGATACAATATAGCAGTGGGTTTAGCCTCAGTTCTGACATACTTGCACCAGGAGTGTGAGCAGCAAGTCATACACAGAGATATCAAGGCTAGCAATGTGATGTTAGATGGGAATTTCAACCCTAAACTAGGTGATTTTGGGTTAGCTAGGCTTATGGAGCATGATAAAAGCCCGGTTTCAACCTTAACAGCCGGAACAATGGGGTACTTGGCTCCTGAGTATCTGCAGTATGGGAAAGCTACTGAAAAAACTGATGTTTTCAGTTATGGTGTTGTGGCTCTTGAAGTGGCTTGTGGGAGACAGCCAATAGAGAGAGAAAATGATGATCAGAAGATGATTAACTTAGTGGATTGGGTATGGGGTTTGCATTCTGAAGGAAGGCTCATTGAAGCTGCTGATCCGAGATTGCAAGGGGAGTTTGATCAGGAAGAAATGAAGAAGTTATTGCTTGTTGGGCTAAGCTGTGCTAATCCTGATTGCTTGGAGAGGCCTAACATGAGGAGGGTGCTTCAAATTCTTAACAACGAGGCTGATCCTATGCTCGTTCCTAAGTCGAAGCCCACGTTGATCTTCTCGAGCAGCCTTCCACTCAGTTTAGCAGATATATTTTCTGATGATGAAGAAGATAGCAAGAGTTCAGAAGATCGGTTTCAGATTACAGTTCAGTCTAGTCAGGACTTGAAAGAGATTTGTTGAAATAACATACCACTTTTTAGATTCATTCTTTCAATTCTTTTTTCTACTTATACTTTTTGCTGCATAGTTTGATCAAAGCTGTAAGTCTTGTAATCAAAGATTAATAGTATTTTGAGTTCAAGATTTCTGTTGAACTATGTTGCACATTTCTTAGTTTTGTCAGTATGAACTCTCATTAGATACAATTGTACACAACATTCACAGTAACTCAATAAAATGAAAAGATGACTACACTTCTCTTTCTATACAATTGCTAAAATTTTTTTGCTACATTGAGTTGTTTGCTGCAGTGAAATATATTAATTCTTTCTGAAATGTGCACTTTCAAGATTCTAGAGCATAAACACTAAAATTTTAGGTATGATCTAATAGAAAATTATGGCCTTGACCATATTGTAAAGAATGTAAACAATCTTTTGTTTGCATTCCTTACATATTCTAATAGGCCAAAATCATGCAAAGTTTTCAGAAAATAGCAAATTCGGACTTTTAAACACATACCTATGTGGCTATGTCTGACATGAGTACGCGAGTCCAAGTAACATATATATGATATGATGGAGTATACTATAAGTTTTAGAGAGAGTCATACATTGATCTCCAAGCATATGCATAAGATGACAATGATGTTGTTGACAGAAGACGAGAAAGCACACTCCCAACACATGCAAAGGCTTTTCTTTAGCTTATGCTGGGTTGTGCTCTCTCTCTTCTGTCAACACTTCCATCAACCAGAGCTGATAGAATCATGTACTTGTTTAGCTTAGCTCCTTGTGTCTTCATCATGATCAGAATAACCTCAAACAAGAAAACAAAGTGTACATAAGATTTTTATGAATTTCGACGGGCATTAAAAGAGTAATAAGTACACAAATTATCATTAACATGCATAGTTAAGCATCACCATATAATTAATATCACAAGTCTATCTATATCTATATCTATATCTATATCTGTAAATAATCATAATAAAACAATTGTTATGAACACAGAAAATAAGAAACAGATTATCTATGATTTATGAACTTTTCATTTCACCTCAAATAAGCAAGAGGTGTTGTGTCAGAATCATGAGAATGAGAACTATAATGTTTATTTTGATCAGGCAAAATATTAGGAAAACCGCGGAGTATCACTTGGACATGTATCCATATCGGATAATTGTAGTTTCGTAACTTGTGTTCTTGTAACATGCCAGATCTCTAGGTCACTAGTGATCTTAATAACTACAACAGCAACAACAAAAAGTAAAACAATAATGAACTTATTACCAACTAAAATTTTTGAAAAATCTTTCTCATAATAAGACTAACTTAAAAGTTGTACTATCTTTGGCTAAGTGTATTTCCCTAAAATACATGAGTATATATATATGTTACATGTAAGTGTGTGAAATCTTCTACACATATATATGCTTACCCAAAAAAATCCTGAAATCAACAATATCTTGGGGTAATCTTTTATCAGAATGATGGCTAACAAAGCAATGATTCAAGATAAAATCAACAAAGATCCAAACTAGTATATGAATCATGATAAAAAAAATTTTATTTTATTTTTCAGGTGTAAAGAGCTACAAAGGACAATGACATAAACGAGAAGTGATATATATATTTAGTAATATTCTCACAAAACTTTACCAAATAAACTAGCTCGCATACACTCAAATTACTCCGAGAATAATAATCTTAACATGATTGTATGTTTTTGTGATTGTACTCAGATACAAACAAATGAATCCATTCTTAATTAAAAGGCTTCTTAAGTCAACCGTATCTAAAGCCTTACATTTTTGCAAAGATCATCCATATCAAAAGGCTATCTTCATGAAAGTAGATATGATTATAAAAATACTAGCTCCACCATATTATAAAAAAAAATTGTCACATAAGATATAGAAAATCTCAAACAAGGATCAAGTTGAAATGTAGGGAAAATTATTATAACGTACCCATTATATTACTTGGACCTGTTGTTGTCTGCATTGTATTACACGTGATCCTTTAAATATGATCACTAGTGAATCCCTTGTATAGTCAGAGTTTGAGTAGCATATATAACTTAATCTTTTTTGGGCGGAAGGAGATATCTCAATCGGAAAAGAGAACGGAAAAATACTATATGACATAATATATCTGATAAGTCGCACAATACATCAACTCAAGATGCATCTTCCTCTCGAGGACTTCAAAAGTTGGGTTTAGAAAGAAGTTTAGGAATTATAAAATCATGAAGGAGATAAAAGCTTATTAATATTATACAAGGACAAAAGGCTGATCATCTAATGTTGTAGTTAGTGGTCCAAAATAAATTAGAAAAAAGTCATGTTTTGCCAAATTTTGGTAGTGTTTTATAATTCCAAGGAACCTCTAAATTTGGACAAAGATGTAACAAGGTAACATCAATTACAAATTCTATTTAGAAAACCTCATCTGTAATAAATATACCAATCTATATTGGTGAAAGTCATAAATAATTTATGAGTAAAATTGGCTCTCTTGCTATTGTACGGGACTCAAATTTAAGTTGCCTAAAAAGAGTAATGGTTTTGCATTAGGAATACGTAATCTATGTATGTTGCTCATGCCATAGAATTACTCCCTCCGTCCTAATTTATTTGCTACATTTTGCCATTTAGGTGTGTCCTATTTTATTTGCTACATTTGCAAATATTTCCATAAGTAGTACATAGGTCCCACACTTTATTTACAAATTTGCCATCACTCCCTCCTTGGTTTTTGTAAATATTTCCATATATAGTACATAGGTCCCACAATTTACCTATTTGCTTTTTTGTTAATTCTTATTATGGCAATGGTCCCCACTCCCTCCTTGGTCTTTGTGATAAAGTGAATGTAGCAAATAAATTGGGACGGAGGGAGTACATAGTTGTATTTAAAACTCTCAAATAACTAAACAAAAATTATTAAAAGAGACAGGTCTAATAATATAAAAGAGACGGGTCTAATTTTAATATAAAATTAACCTAGTCACTATTAAGCTAATTCTGTTTTAAACATTGGGCATATCATTGCCTAGTTTTAATTTTAAAATATGCGGTCTCTTAGAAGACAAACTCATAACTAAATAGCCTAATGTTCTATAAATATCGAATTTGTTTTCAATCTTAAAACATTCGAGTAATAAGCTATTTTGTCCCAGGTCGGGTTATAATTAATGAGTTGGATATATTTAGGTTATGGGTTACATGAGGTCGAGTGGGCAACTAGTCGGGTCGATAGCAAGTCAGGTGAATTAAGAAATTAAATTCCGGGATCATTATAGGTGGTCATATCATTATTTTCGAGTCGAATTGATTTTGGGTTCTTCACAAGTTAGGTTCATGTCGGTTCAGGTCTTTTTATTTCGGATGTGACACATGTCAGATAGGACCGGTTGCAAGCCGGGTTTGGTTCTTTGTATATGCCCAACCGTCTGTTCACTTTTCAAGTCGGGTTTGGTTCTTTGCATATCAGGCCCAACCATATAATGAAAATAGGTAAGAACTTTTCTGGACTGCCCTTGCATAAGGCTCTCCACCCACATACCCATTACAAGCCGCACTTTGATTTCTCACGCTTGTCAATAGACTTAATACACAAAATAAATGCTTTATATCTCTTCCCAATTAAGTTTTTTTTTTTTTAATTTTAGTTTAAGTTTTACATTGAGATAATTGTTTTTTGATATTTAACATAACTTTGGGTTTTTCTATAAAAATAAGTTTATATATGGGGAATGGGACAGAAAAAATAAAAAAATAAAAACAAAAAATATGTAACTATCTAATTAATTTAAAAAAAATAAAAAAGGCACAACAAATTGAAAACAATGAAAAATCACAACAGAGTCACTTACTTCTCTCTAAGCTAAATTTTTGAAAAAAAATAAATATATTCTTATTTATTGGGATAAACTAATTAAAAATCTCTTATTAATAAATGTAAATACAATTAATTTTATTTTATATTACATATTTTCACACGTATTATAAGGCTAGTATATACTATATTAAAGTTAAGGAAAACTTTATTATTTTAAAAAAAATTAAGGGAAACTTTATATATAGAATCTAAAATTAATTGTATTTACATTTATATATGTAATATAAAATAAAATTAATTGTATTTACATTTATTAAAATCTAAGTAACTTTTTGTTGTTTTTTTTAAAGATTTAAGTATGTGATTTCAAAGTAATTACTATATGGAAATTTATGAAAAAATATCGATTATATTCAAAGATACCAAAAAAAAACCTTCAAAAACAATATATTTTGACCATGATCACGTTCAAACCCTATGTAATTAGTCCAAACAACGTGTCAATGAGCTTAAAAAACTTCCCCTCTTAACTCTCCCCACTTTCCCTCCACTTCCTCATACTTTGACCATAACACCAGTAAAAATAACTACCTTAACCGCCATTTTCTTTCCTCTATATAAACTTCAAACCTTAACTCACACTAACATTTGCTGCTTTACTCCCTTCACTTCTTCTGCTCTAAACTCTGAATTTTCTGCTCTAAAAATCTTCTGATCTTATAAGCAAAAAAGAAAGAAAATGGCCTCATTTTCAGCAATCAAACCTTTCAACTTTTCCTTCATTTTGTTCATCCTTTTCAGCTCTTTGGTTACCTTGCATGTCTCCTGCTTTCAGTACGAAGTAGGAGGTAAAAGAGGATGGATTAAGCCCGATGGAAGCGAGTTCGAGACTTACAATGAATGGGCAGAGCAAAACAGGTTTCACATTGGAGACACTATTAGTAAGTTCTCATAAGAAAGTTACTTAAAAGGATCTGACTTTTATGAATTTAAGGTCAATTTGGTTGTTTTTGAGATGTTAGTTTCTTGCATTTATAAGTTTTGTAGTACTTTTTCTCTGATATGATACTATTCAATGAATTACAGTTTGTGAAACTTATATTGTTTGTTTGTTTGTTTGTTTTACTGTTAGATTTCAAGTACACAAATGACTCTGTGCTCCTGGTTGAAAGAGATGCGTATGAGGATTGTGATGTGCACAACCCAATCTTGAAATTCAATGATGGAAACACAGTTTTTGAGTTTGATAATTCGGGTTTTGTCTACTTCATAAGTGGGAAAACAAGCCACTGTCAAGCAGGTCAGAAGATGATCATTCGTGTCATGGTGCAATCTGCTGCTCATCACCCCACTGCAAGTACCCCTGCACCCTCTGTTGAAGGACCGAGTGGAGGCCGTGATGGCGGAGATGGGATGATTACCGACTCATGGGGACCCAGCGCTACCAACTCCAGTGATATGCTGTCTGTCACATCTTGTTTTCTGACGATGTTCATGGGTGTCGTGGTCGTGCTTTACCTATTCATGGATTAAGGAAGTTTTTAGCAGTTAGGGTTAATTTTTATTGCTTTAGAACTTTAGGGTATATTTTCAGTTTTCTTTGATTCATGTTGTTCTTAGATTGAGGAAATTTGTTTTGATTTAGTACCATTGAACTTTGATAATGATTTTAATGCTTGTTATTGTCTCTTTTTTAACTGATTCCCTTCTCTGCATTTCTGCTTATATTTCCTGCAAACAGAGCTGACAGTTTATATGGTGGATGAACTTATACCATAAAATCCATCTAAATACAACAATTTACATGAATAAGTTGCTAAATTTCAACAGGCAACTGGAACATGAATAAATCAATATAGGAACTATCAAAATTTTCTTCTATTATTGCCAAGAATACAACTGTTGAAATGATACAGGGGTATATTTTACTCGAGTATGAATTTGAGAAATCTAATCAAATTGGCTAAGCTTCCAATGATTGTACTAAGCCCTACAAATTACAAGAATTAATTACTTTCATCTCTCTGTCGGCTTCAGAACCAGAAGTGTATGATATCTTGTCAAACAAACTCTGCTTAGAGGAGCTTTTTCGATCATCTTTTTTCGATTTGGAAGCCCCCGGTGATAGGATTGACATTGCTGTTTTCTCGGTCAATTCTTCTGGATCTTGGTTCTGTCCATCTATCCCCGGCTCCATTAATCTGGTCTTCCAATTAATTCCAATAGCCTCAGCTTGCTCTGCAAACAAGACCTTTGAAATCGAGGAGCTGCAGATATCCTTATAAACTTCATAACCAGCAGCACAGGTTTTCCCACCTTCCAACAACTTTGATAAAGGATGTAGGAGAGAGATAGAATCATCACTCGTTTCTAACCTATCCTTCAAGGCAAGGAAGTTAACAGCCAAGTCTGCCTTACTAAACTGAACAAATACTGCAGTTTCATCCAAGTTATAGATGCAAGCAACTGAGTATATACCGAACACTTTACAGATGCATTGTTTTATGTCACTTGCCTTGAGTTTTGGGGAGAATCCCCAAATCAAAACTATGTTAGGATGCAAAATGTTAAGAAACCTCCTTTTAGCTGAACTGATAACGGGAATTTCATTCATATCACCAGTGCTTAGATTGATCACGTCTCCACTGTTCCAACTAAGATAGAGCAGATTGGCATACTTATGAATATTCTCACTGGCTATTAAATTCTCAGAAGAAAAATCAACACCAAGATTATGACATGCTTGTGCAAAGACACACCCAGTCATGAATGCATCATAGCCAGCTTCATGCTTAGCCCCAGAGTTCCAATTTGAGGACCTGCAAGAAAACATGGGAGTAAGATGGTTTCACATAAAACATGTGTAGAAGTGCAGTGAACACTGGCGAAAACAATCTAATTTCACGAATTAATTCACTCACTCAGCTTCAAATTAAGTTTCCCCTTTATTTAGGGTGCCCCAAAAAGATACACTCTTCTGTTTACCTTCTCTCTCCAAGCGACCAATCTTTTCTCTCTTCTCCAACATCGTTTTCTTTTTCTCTCTCTACCCACTATCCATTTTTGTCCTCCTACATTTGATAACTATTCTTAATCTCCAAGAAAATCCAATGTGTGAAATAATTACGGGACAGGGAGTATACAGAAGCAGCCCCCTTGCCAATATAGTTTACAAATTACCCTCAGAATTAGGCTCACCTTTGCCAAAGGAGCAATAAATTCAAACAAATCTAAAAGGTACAAGGCATTAAGTGCCAAACCTCATGTCATCAACCTGGACCTCCACCTTCACACATGGATGTACACCACCATTAGAGGATTGTCCGGAGGCTATCTCAGGGCACAACAGAGAAAATGCTGAGGCCAATGACGTGCTGGCTTTATTCAAGAATTTTTGAAGGCTCGTGTCTGCATTTAAAAGTATTTTCGTGTCGACAACATGAGGAAAATACTTGTGGATCTCGAGAACAAACTCTTCAACAGTTGATGGAAGAGGACCAAAAAATTTATGGTAAATATGTGCCATATCTGCAAAAAATTATAATGGATAAGATGACAAGAAAAGATACTAGGAAGGCCTTCAAGTACAAAAATTATATCATGGTGCTGGACGACCGATGCTCCCACAATTATGTTGGTTACCAAGTGCTTCGAAGGATAATTACTAAATTATGTGAATGGTGGTTACCAAGTGTCCCGGACCATGCAATAACTTCTCCTTTCAGTGACCAACAAGAAGAAGACGTACCTAAAAAGCAATTGTGACCTACAATTAGCTTCTTTTCAGCAGCGAGAAGGTCAAGGACATGCCGGAAACCTGCAGCTGCTTTTATTTTCCGAGTTGCTTGCTGGTGAGACCCATACTTCACCTCCTCCTACAAGAACAAACAGAACAATTACACATGCAGAAAGCAGAAAGTTCCCCACATACCAAGTTGCTGTCTGCTAAACACTGAAAGTAACTTATCTCTACAAACAATGAAGGAAGTTCCTCACCAGAAGGTTGATCTTATCATTGTCAGATTCTACAAAAACAATAAGCTTCTGCAAGATGGCACTGCCGTCATGAGCACACACAAAAACAAGATCCTTGAAGTGCTTCCTTGTAACCTGTAATTGCAGATCATTACTACATATTCAAGATGTTATAAATTTATTGAAAAGCAGCATCTAAAACAATAAAAGTCATGCTTAAGGCATAGAGCAATAGAGCATAGACACTTCAGAGTTTAATAAGAGCAAATACTCCAGGAGAACATAAATATATTTCATATCAGAAATCCTAAGTACCAACTGGCAACGGCTAACTGCCAATTTATGTACTGCTCAAAAAGGACAAGCATCTAAAAGATGGCTTAAAAGTCGGATTTTATAAGAAAGTCGTCACATAATTGCTATTACATTGACATATCAAAGGTCAAATGCTGAAATTTGGTTCAGCTTGATATATATTAAGCATACAAACGATACATTGACAAGAAAGCCTAACAAGACATGAAGCATCAGGCACATAACATTCAAAAGATTACCAATTCAATCAACTTCAGCTGATGAGAAGTAAATCCATTCAATCGAAGAGCAGGACGCATACTAAAAAATATGGTTTCAAATTGTTGTTTAGATTCAACAGCACTTGGAAGCTCGGCATTTCTGTTCTGTAGCAACATATCATGCCAATCACTGAGCCGAATTTATTCCGTTCGGAGAATAAAATATCAGCTACATTGCCCAAAGGTAAATCTCTAACTTCATTAGAATTTGCCCATTTCCCGTTATATACTGAATTCAAGCGACTCAAAGCCTCGCCTTCCTGTCGTCTAGATAAATAAGACACGCCTGAGATTATACAATGTGTAAATTTACCACAATAATGACATCATACTGACAAAATCTCAAACAAATAGTTCTAATAAAGTCATGTTATCTGAAATTTCTATGAATAGGAAATTGAACAAAACCTTCATGCTTTTTTCCAACTAAAATTGACATCTTCTACATTACCTTCATGTATGCATGCATTGAAGTCAAACTGGTATTTTGCCAAGAAGTCAATCGAAGTTGTTTGGCACAGGAATTCATATGATGGGCCATCAGCGGGAAGCACTTGACGTGGAAATATATAAAAATTATGCCTGACAATGAACCATTGTAAAATTATTAGATGGAGTATCTCTATTTATTGTTTACAGCCAATTGAGCTTTTAACAATTACTTAAATTAATTAGTAATTTAGACTTGCTTTCTGCTGCACTTACTTATGGATATCACTTTACTTCAGTCCTTAAATAACCAGCAATTTATATCAAAGGCACTAATATAAACACCTAGTTACGAAATGGAAATATCAGATATACCTCTAAAAGTAAAGAAACAAAAATACAACCCTGAGCATGAAGGTATCCTTCAAAAGTGCAATATCTGCATACTTAGAACCGGAATTAGAAGTGCGAATGCAGACAATAACCATCCCAGGATCAGAAACGTCCAAGAAAGTTGAGATTCATCATCCATTCTCTTTAGCAAATTTATGAACTCTAATATATAAATCATACTCCCCCCATCCAAAAGCAATTGTCAAGCTGCCTGAACCCCTCATAATTTAGGATACAACAAAGTAATCCTAAAAGACCCTTTACAATACTAGTACTCGGGTATTTCCACAATCTTCTCATCATTGAATCCAAAGCATTGCATTTGAAGAAATCAAATCATAATCCATTACTATATTAGAGCAAAATCTATGTCATTATAGTATTGGAGAGCAAGTATGACTATTACCCCTTTACACTAGGCAAAACACATTGTCACAATGCTAACTTAGTCATTAACCAATATCAATATGGGACTGTGGATATTCATAAAATCGAAGTTTTTCGCTTGCTCATAAACTATCTTTCATTCCAGCACAGTACAAGAGAGAAAAGACAGCATTTTCATACACTTCTTTCTTTAGTTCAAATTCACACAGCAGCAAAAAATTCACTTCTTCATAGCTTTAGCTCAGCAAACAAAGCACAAAGCATGCAATTACTCTCACACATAGCACACCAAAAAAACAAAAACCACTAAAAATTCACAAAAAAAACCAACAAAAATTCCATCGCAATTTCAACAATCAAAACAATCTTCTAAGTTAAAAAGAGAGATAAAGATGAGAAGAAAAACTAACGGATGAGCAACGAAGGAATTCTTCGAAGAATCCCATCGAAATGGACAAACACCAAATTGAACAACGGCGAATTTCTCAGCAGAATCTTTCATTTTAAGGTATCGAACATCGTGCCGATCAAACTCGAACGATTCGCGCCAAGGTGAGCTTGTAATTCCAGTCATTTCGAGATCAATGGCGACAAAATCGGCAGATTTTACATGCGTAGTGAGGTCAATTAGGGTTTCTTCGAAGTTTGATTTTGTTACATTTTTCAAAGAGAAATTAGTTGTTGTTGATGTTGAATAATGATGATAAGTAGTTAGGGTTCGTAGTAAGGTGGACGAGAGAGAAAATGGCGTCACTCTGATGAGCTTCTTCATTTTGTTCTTCTTCCTTAGCTCTGTTTTCAGTCACTGCGCCATTTTTTTTTTTTAAAAGGAAGATGAACAAAGCAAATATTGAACCCAAATTTTGTAATTTTGGCCCACTTTATATGTATCCCTCCGTTTCAAAATATGAAGCACGCCGCACACACGATATTTAGGGTCGAATTTTGAACATTCTTCAAGATAATCTAACGGTATAATCTCTATAATTTATATGTGGCATATTATAATAAGACTTTTATGAAGTCAAAAAGTGGATGTCATGTATTTAATGCATGGTAAGTTTTTCCTAAATCTGTATACTAGGGTAACGTACATATGTTGACTTGAAGTATATAATTCTTGTAGTATAAATATGGCTTTGGCCATAAGTAGTAATACACAACAACTAGTAAAATTGAAATCAGTCCACTGTTATCTTGTACTCTATAATTTTCTGTTTCGCAACAAAGACATATTTGTGGTGAAAGATAATTTTCGTAAATTGAATGACTTATATTTTGAAATAAAGAGAGTATTAGGTAAGGTTACGTGCTTTTCGCTTGAATTTGTTAGACCTCAAATGTATATGTGATTAGAACGGATTGGCTCTAGTTTTTATTTTATAGAAGTATATATGCATTTTTCTTAGAGCACACTCGAAATTACTTTCGGATAGATATATTCGGGAAAAAAAGAGGTTGAAGGGAAGTTCATCAATAATTATGGTAAAGGAAAAAGGACATCGTTACAATTCTAAAATCTAGATAGGATGTGATGATAATCCAAAAGTCATTCTGAAAAACTAAACAAGTCCAATATGCTAATGATTCGAGTAGAGATTGAATGAGTGACCGCTGTGACTCTAAGGGTTGTCAACCCTCTTATTCTAATGTGTATAAAAAGATTGATAACTCTAAGAGTTACTCAAACATTTTTCGATTCGAGTGGTTAATATACCAATTTGAAACTATTGACAGGAGTTATTTTAATGAGTATAATGGTCAATGGAGCACTGAATTCCATCTCACATAGTCACATATTTCATCTCAAGTTCTGATGATTTCAAACATTGAAAAAAGATGATACAAGCAATTAATTCCTAGGGAAACATATTGTGGTTTTCATGGATACAAGAGTGAGAATAAATCAAAACGTAGGCTCTAACATTTCTTTTCTCTACTAGTAATTGCTAATTATATCAATTCAATTGTCATTGTAATCAGTTAATCACCAAATCTCTTGTATAGTCCTCTGGATTTTGCCGGGTCGAATTATACAGCATAAGCAAACTTCGAAGTTTAGTACTTCCTATGAACCCAAGTTAGCTTCACGGTCCCTGCCTTCTGGTGGATGGTCACCCTAAGCTTCGAGCATTCTCTGCAATGCGCACAATATTCAATGAGAAAGTCGCTGTGAAAATCTAAATTGCAACTGAAAATTAGATTGAAAACTCACAAACAGTTGTTTTTCTGAGTAGTTAGTGTAGAATTCACAAGTCTTGCTCCATTGTTTGAAGATATGAAGACAATAATGTGCTATGTAAAGTGCAGCCGCTAGCTAACAGTGGAAGTGGAAACTTGATCATTTTACACTCGCACAAGCGAAAGCTCGGCTGACGTTGCAAACTGAAGAAAAACCTCTCAAACCAATTCGACTTTTGCTCAAAGTTGCAAACTAAAGAAAAAGGCTGAATGCAAAGCAAGTTCATCAATGAACAATAGACCGGTGTTGGCCTGAGGCCACATCAAGTGAAGTTGCCTAATTGCGGCCCTCTCATCTGTTCACAGGAATCATTTTCCATATAGAATCACTCCAAAATAAAAGAGCAAAGCTGCACCAGATGCAGAAGCATAACTTTCAAGACAACTGATGACAGATAAATAGCAAAAGAATGCTTAAGAAATGATCAAAATTGAATGGCTCTGGAATTACCTCATCAGCTGATTTTCCTTTCTCTCTATCTCTCTATCTCTTTACTCGTCTATGGAGCTACCACATCACATGGCGTTTCATATGCTTTCTGCCGTCGAACTAGACGTGCAGCAAAAGCTCCATCCATTGAATGCTTCACTGGGCATGAGCGATAAAACCCATCTTCAGTTAAAAAGTCAGATGGAACATATCTGCTTACAGAATCTCTTTGGAAGTCCTATCACCCAACAAAGAATATATTAAAATAGAGAAGGAGAAAAGAACGTATCTATCTGTCAGCATCCATATGAGGTGGAAACTAGGAGTACTATATAAAGCCAGTGCAGTAGCTCCTACCGGATGTCTAAGAAGGAAGGCAGAAACCCTATCTTCGTTTTCTTCAAGATCAATGGAGCAGGTACTGTACACAAGCACGCCATCTGGTTTGACCAGCCTGTAGATGTTAAACAATCCCACAGACAAAAGGGAATAATATGAGTGAAACAAGTCAACAGGGGGAAATAACCAATAATTCTAGGACTGTCAAACTCAAGCTCTTCAAAAACAAAGATAGCTCTTAATCTCACTTGCAAGCAGCATCGAACAGCTCGTCCTGCAACTTCTTTAGCTCTTCCATATCCTCTGACTTTCTATTCCAACGCAAATCCGGCCTCTTCAGCAAAAATATAAAGTTGGAACAAGGCTCTTAGATACAAGAACTGAAAAACCTTCGACATATAATGGACTCTATCAAGGGCACAATGACAAATTCTAAACATGAGCATGTATATCAATAAAATACTAAGAACCCTTTCAATGGTACTGCTAGAAGGTTTATTGCTACACTTTTTAGTACACCATCTATAGGTTTTATAGTACCATCAAAATGGTTCATGGTGCCATAAGAAAATTTTATGTATTTATGGTACTATCTACCATATCTAATTTTCTCTGTAAAAATGTATTTGTAGATAGAGACCACGAGTTCCTCTTTTAGATACTGACTTTTTTTTTTTCTACATGATGGCCAACAGACTTCTCAAACAAAAAGAAAAAGAAAATATTTAGATAATATGAGCAACAAAATAGCAACCACCTACTTTTGATAGTACACCCAGGCCCGAACAAGGAACATCTAAAAGAACTTTATCAAACTTCGAAGTGTTGCTGTCCTGAAAAGAATAGAAAGTAACTGCTTCAACAAAGAAGAAGAGGCAGAAAGCAAAGCTAGTACGCATTTTGCAATGACTTACTGAAAAGGAGCGAAGATCAGCATGGATGCAAGTGATCACATTATCAACACGCTGCAGCTTGGCTGTTTCTTCAAGTATCCGTAACCGACCTTTATTTATGTCCATTGCTGATATCATACCTGAAAAGCTACACATTTAGAATGCAGAACCAGCATCATTGGTAGTTAAGTTATCACTATACCTTGGCCATTCAAGCGAGATGCCATGAAGAGTGTCTTCCCTCCAGGAGCAGCACAGCAATCAATGATGTGATCACCAGGCTGTGGATCCAGAACAGAAACAGCTAGACCTGCAGCGAAGTATAGATGTAAACTTGGGTTGGGCTGTCACATTTTTTCACATCTTATCTTCCTTTCTATTCTTTCAAAACTGAGGAGAAATGGTTGGGATTTCTATAAACGTGAGAAAAATGGCATCAGATTAGATGGTTTTACTGCATGAAAAAAATTGAATGTGTTTCGGCATCACATTACTACAAGGTCAAAAGCACTATCTTTGAAAATGTAGGACATAATGGGACAGAGATGTGCTGACCTGCACTCTCATCCTGGACTGAGCATAAACCTTCTTTTAGAAGTCCAGTTTGTATCACAATCTAGGATATGAGAAAACAACTCAAGATGTAATTGCTCCTAAGATATCAATCATTTCATAATAAACATAAAAGTTATTATTACAAGACAGCACCTGCATCCCACTTCTGATGCAGACAAAGTCATCCAAATGCAAGGAAGGCTCATGCGGGACCTGCGGACAAAGTGTTGTGATGCGCATAGATATCGAAAGAAGGCCCTGTATAGCACTAATGAGATAAGATTCAGTAACCTTCAGCATGTTGAGCTTCACAACAAGGTCATCTCGAGTTAATCCTTTTGCAATATTGGCCCTAGTACCAAGAAAACCATATGTATTAACAAGAGAAAAGTGGCATAGGGATCTTTATGACTTAGGTAAGCAGTTGGCAATTAGAGAGAATAAAACCCCCAAACCTCAAGCTGAAACTCGGAACACTATTGTTCCACATCATCAATTTGATAGCTCCTTCTTGCCCAAGATACTTGGTCCACCGTCTTACCATCCACTGAAAGGAAGGTATTAAAAGGGAGAAAAGACTCGTCAGCATAGAAAATTGTACATCTTAAATTTTAGAAGTATAGCACCATCTTCAGGCATCAGTCAACGTAAATAAATACCACATCTACAAATAGAACCATACTTTCTGGACAGTCGGGATCATGAGCACAGACAATACTGCATGATTATTGCCTCGTATTCTCATGTATACAAGTATATGTAACATTAAATAGCAGTATTTCTTGAGAAACTCACCACGGGATGGGAATAAGTTGTAGCAAGGGCACGTGCTTGTGAACGATCATCACCCTCCAATTTGGGTACAGGAAGGGAGTCATTATCCTATAAAGAGAAACAGCTTTTGTTTTCAACCATATCAAGACAAACAGTTTATTAAACTATAAACAACAACAATACACATGCACACACCTACTGGGAACAAGATATATACTACTGATAAGTATTTTCTGATTGAAGAAAAAAAATCTCATTTATTTGCAAATATAGATTTAATGACAAGAAAGCTTTGAACCTTAAGGAAAACTAGCTTTCGGAGGATCCCATTCACCATGTTTCCTGCGCCTGGTCTAAGAGCATACTTGGCAAGATTCACATTCTGCAATATAATCCAACAGTAAGAACACGACATGGATTTAGACTCAAGTCTCTGAACCTATAGAACAAGTAAAATTAGATCTTATCTCATTTGACAATTTAAAATTAGATAGTGCAATATTCTGCAGTTATAAGACTTCATGTGTGCATACTGCACAAGTCATCTTAAAGGTGTTATTAAAGCTTTAATTGCCATTTGACATCCCCTTGCTCAACTTTAGCATGTTTTTAGGCTACAACAAATACGCACTGTCTACATGGACATACAAATTACAAGCGTATGGAAAAGCAATAAGCGCAAGGAAGTCTTCAGCCAGAAACTCTCTATGAGTCCAACAATATGCAACTAAATATCCAAGTACCGTGAATGAGTAAGAACTAACCTCGTCAACAACAGCATATGGTGGCATTTCCAGTTTCACAATCTCATAGCATCCAATCCTGAGGATCTAAAATTAAAGATAAATCAATACACAACATATGATATGGGTCGGAGCGTATATAACAAGTATAGCAACTACATTTGAACAGATAACAGCCTTTGAGACAATAAGGAACTCCGACATTCCAGTATATGCCAGATTTCATATCTTTAGCTCTAAATTGCCACGCAAAATGTTATTGGGCAATATACCTGTAGCAGGAGAGGTTCCATGTTCCTAAAGGAGCTTTCATCATGGCATGAAGAAACAATAAGATAATCCAGATATTTTCTCCAACGAATTGAACCACCAACAATGTCAGTGACCTACAAAGACAAGTTGTCAACTTAAAACTTTTGAAGCGTCATTTCACTTCTGTAGACCAATACAAAAGCTACTACTGCTTTACATCATAAAACCTTTAGTCCTTAGGTTCATCTGATTGGCAAAAAAGGTCCAGATGCAAGAAAAGCAAGTAGCTGTAATGCTGTATTATATCAGCATTATTCAGAACAGAATAATAAATATCTACAGATTTTGGGTGGAAGCTTGATGATAGAGTATCTCCACAAAGAGAACTCGCTTGAGTCCCAACTCCCAAATCTACTTTTTTGGAGTCACATTATCAGTCATTTTTTCTGGACTCTTATAGGAATAGTGTGCTATGTAATGATTTATGGAGCAGGGGCATTTCATGAATAGCTTTATAAGTTAGTATGGGTGTCTTGGGGAATAAGTTAAAGGGTTAGTTAGAGGGAAGAAGTACAACATATATATAGAGCTTTTGTAAGAAGGGTGGTTATGTTGAAAATAGATGAGAAATTGGGTGAGCTCATAGTAGTTCAATTTGGACTTTGGGAGAGAATTAAGCCTCTTGAAAGCTTGAATATCATTTACATTTGTTGTTTTTACTCTTATTAATCAACCAAAGTTCATTTTCTTCCTTTAATTTCTCCATTTTAGCACTATGATTTGTCCAAGCTAAGTGATTTCTTAGCATAGTGCACAGTGTAGTATATCGGAGAACTCATTTGAGTCCTGAAAGGTCCCACAAGTTACATTTTTCCTACTACTACTTGCACCAAAACAATAAGCATCATTAAGACATTGTCACTGGTCCTTCTTAGGTTCTTTTGGAGGGGATTCCTCAGATGGGGGAGGCACCCATGAAGGAACATGTTACCAAGCAATGGGACAATGCAAAATGCACCAATACAGTAGCTTCACTTCATTGATTGCATCTATGTCACGGAAAACTGAAGAAAGAAGCAACACCTCAACTTTATCCAGGACAGATATCCACTAACCTAGGATGCAAGCTTGAGACTATTTAGCAATTGCCTCTGGGATATTAAATCAGATTACGACTATATTTCTACAGTTATTGCTTAAGAAAAAGGTACGATTTGAAGCTTGGGAAGAAAGAGAACAAGAGTAAAAGACCAATCTGAGATCTCTTTCATCCAGGTCTCTGGTGCGAAATCCAAGAGTCCTCTCAACATATTCCATCTCATTGTTCCCTGAACCCTTTCCTCTCTCATTTAGAAGATCAGCGAAGGCACCACCAAACTCTATCCGCATCAATCTCACAGCAGCCACTGGATTTACACATGAAAGCAAACCAGGAGAACCATAAAAATCACAACAAACTTCCTGATAGCCTACTCACTAGCATCAACCATTGTGTTCAGCCTAAAATGAGCGGCTGTTTTCAATTGAACAGCAACTTACATGGACCACTGCATAAAAGTGGTTTCTTAATCCAGACAAACAAAAATGTTTACTTCAACCAACTGAATTTGCATCAGCTCATTAGTGATTTGACAAGTTCTAATTTATGTATCAACAAACAAGATCGTATAGCTAGGAAACAAGAGGCTTAGGCTAAGCTTAATGCGTGAACAATGTTAGATTTCAACCTATCAGCACTGTGGATAACTGCAAACTGCGACTTAAATAAGGAAGATAAAGGAACTGAATATGCAATTTCAAGGTGCTCAGCATTTGAATCAACAGTTACTTCAGATAATTCAGAACATAAAAGATTTGAACATTCTAAGGCTACCTCATGATTGCAAGCAATGTTACCTGATTCGCTAACCCTCACAAGCCACAAGCCAAAGAAGCAATTTGGTAAATGGTTCATGGTACAACTGTTCGCTTTTGGACTAATCTAACAATACTAGGTGGTAAATTATGTTATTACCATAATGTACAGCAAATTAGGCAGCACTAATTCCAAATGACCCAACAAAAAAAAGAGGAAGAAAATCCAAAAATTCAAGCCAACATATGCACTAAAATTACAAGCACAAAATCAAATAATGAGAATCACACTATCCAAAGAAAATTTCCATCCACATTTATCCAACACAGTTATCTCTCTTTTACACCCAAATTATGTCAACCAAAAACACTAAAACAAGTGAGTGCAGTAGCTTCACATCAAAGAATATCAATCACAAACACCACATAATAAAATTTCAACTCCCGCCCAAACAAAAAAAAATATAAAGAAAAAAAAAACAGCAAAATTTCAAAGATAAAATAGAAAAAAAAATCAAAATACAGGGGGAAAAAAAGTAAATTTACCAGCTCTATGAGGCGAAACCTGCAAATTCAGCTTCTGGGTTTTCTCTGAAATATCAAGCACAATAACCAGCAATTAAAAAAAATTATAAATAAAATTAAAAAGAAAAGATTGATAATTAAAATCAAAAGAGAGCAATTTAAAGCACAATCCTTTTTTTACCATTTTTTCTGGGAGGAAGAGCATCCTTCGTTTTGGGTTTAGACGAAGAAAAATGAGAGTTGTTGTATTTGTGCGCATGAGTGATCATTGCTGGAAATGAAAGTGGGAAAGTGGTAAATGAGTGCTTTGTGAAATTGGGTTTTGAGGAAAAGTAGAAAGAAGAAGAAGGGTCGATGTCAGAGAAGAGAGAGAGTGGATGGAAAGTAGTGATGATTGCCTCCATTGTTGCCGGTGAAGTGAGCTTTCTGCAAATATTTCACTGGACTAGTTTTTTTTAGCAGATAACGCTAAAACAGAGAAAGATGTTCGGTTAATTTTAATTTTTGGACATTTAAATAACTATTCAATATGTTTCAACCTTTTTTTAAAAAAACAAAGGAATAATACTAGTATTAGATTACGTTAACGTTTAGTACATCCAATACTTATGTGTGTTTGACCTAGCTTAAAATCGTAAGTTGTTTAAAATGTCGGTGTCTTGTTTCTAAGAGATATCATACTTACTATCTTTGGTTTTTACTCTTCCATTGTTAACAGAAAATGTATTTATTTGGGTAAGGGTTTGAGTGAATTCCTATAAGTATGAGAAAGTTTTGAGTGAAGCAAGAGAAAGAGAGAAGAAAGGAACTTCGAGTGAAGTTTGAGAGAAACAACAGTTAGTGGGAACTGTTGTTGGGAACTTGAGTTTAGGAGCTCAGGTTGTAGTCCGAGAGAATTAATAGGTTTGTAACAGAGTCGTTGGCCTATTATAGTGGAAAGTTTGAGTCAAAATCCATTGTGGCCGATTCCGTTTCTTCTTATTGGGCCTAGGAAGTTTTTCCTCGCTAAAATCTCCTGTGTTCCCTAGCTAGCTTTCAATTCCGCAAAAAGTTACGTTTATTCTCTCACTATAATTCACCCCCCTCTTATAGTGCTCATATTATACAACAATTGATATCAAAGCAGGAACTCTAAAAATACAGAAACCATGTTGAGTTCAAGATCTTGGAAAATATGAATACTACAGAAAAACTGGAAGAAATGTACTCTACTCAGAGACCACCGATGTTCAATGGCAAATTCTATACCTACTGGAAGAACAGAATGGAGATCTTCATCAAAGCCGACAACTATCAAGTACGTAGAGTCATAGAGGTAGGCAATTTTGAAGTCACTACCACTACGACGAATATGATGTAATTCCTAAATCCACAACTGATTTCGACAACGTATATTTCGAGAAAATGGAAATTAATGCTCTTGCTATTAAACTGCTTCATTGTGGTCTTAGACCTCATAAACACAATCATGCCATGGGATGCAAAACCACAAAATAATTTGGGATCTTCTTGAAGTCACTCATGAAGGTATGAGTGAAGTTAAGAGATAAAAAATCGATCTTTTAATGAATCAATATGAACTTTTTCAAATGAAATATAAAGGAATCCACTCAAGAGATGTTTACACGCTTTACTAATATTATTAACGAGCTAACCTCTCTTGGAAAAGAAATTACATATGAGGAATAGGTATGAAAGGTCCTAAGGATCGTTGGATGGCTAAGGTTACGACCTTACAAGAAACTAAGGATTTTACGAAGTTCAATCCGGAACAACTTACTGGCTCCCTTATGACTCACGAGCTACACTTGGACACTGAGAATGGTGACTTGTCCAAACAGAAGTCGATTGCCTTGAAAGCCATTTTTGTCATACCGTCAATTAATTAAGTAAAAAGTGGTAAAAGAATTACCAAAAACGCACAAAATAAATTAATTAGTTGGATATAACTATTTAACCTATTCCTTTTTTCTGTCGCTATAACTACTTTTGCTTAACTTATTGATGGTTTGATCGTTGAATCCAAGTTTTCTCCACCCACAAAGATATTATAGACTTTACTTTAAAAGGTACGATAAATAATGTTTAATCAGGTATGCATCAACCTTGAAATTATTAATTTATTAAGATCAAATTATGCATATTTATATTAAACGTACAGGACTTGTGCACAATCCATGGATGATATTGTAGATTTTGTTGTAAAGGAGTTAGGGACAAATGATGTTGAATTAAGAATGATGAGGAACAACATTGAGGTACCTAATGGCATACAAGATTATGTGGTAACAAAGGTGAAGAAGTTGGTTGTACCAGGCAATACAGCAGCGGCAAGCCATATATAGGATGAGCTACCATACCCTTATGTTGTGAACTATTGTCACCACCAACAAGACATTGGTCATTACGACATCACTTTAGTTGAGGAATGATAAACCTCTTTTTGCTAGATATTTGCAAACATCTAGCAGATAAAGAGGAATAAAACACTATTTATATTTCATGAACACTATTTGTTAGTTGCATGGACACTATTTTTAGTTACACGAACACTAGTTTTAGTAGCATCATGAACACTATTTTTTAGCATCGGAATTTTCGCGACTACTTTTTGGTTTGACTGACACTCTGCAATTTTCGAGATAACTTTTTGGTGATATGGGTCCCATGAAATAGAAGATTTATATTTCATGAACACTATTTGTTAGTTGCATGAACAATATTTTTAGTTACACGAACACTAGTTTTAGTAGCATGAACACTATTTTTCAGCATCGGAATCTTCGCGACTACTTTTTGGTTTAACTGACACTTTGCAATTTTCGAGATAACTTTTTTGTTTGACTGACAACTATTTCCTATATATATTGACAGTTTTACCCCTGCTAGATGTTTGCAAACATCTAGCAAAAAGAGGTTTATCATTCCTCCACTTTAGTTAGCCCAACCTCCAGTAACGCCATCCAGACCACTGTCGTTTGTCACTACGACACTTACGCTTGGCAACCCTATGTCCTAGCCCTTCGATACCTCGATATCCGTCCGGGCAATGTCCCCAGTTTGTCACTTCTCTGCCATTAATGACATATTTTGGAGTATCAAACCCAACTCCAAGTATATATCGCAACATGGCTCAGTAAAGAGAGTCATATAATCATGACGTAGTTTCTATATGCCATCCTACGTAGTATCTTGTAACATGAATAACAGCCTGGTTTGCAGGTTGATGGTACATGGTATAAATTGGTATTACTCCCTCCGGTCTTTATTAGTTTAATCCTTTCTTTTGTACAGAGTTATAGGAGAAATAATATTGTGGGTCATAGAAGGAAAGAGAAACTATTATTTTATGTTAAAGTTGAATGTATGTGTGATGAAAAGTTAGTGGTCCCATTTCAAAATAGAAAAAAAAAAGGTAAATTAATAAGGGACATCCCAAAAAGGAATACGGGTAAACTAATAAATATCCATGCAGGTTGTTGGTACATGGTACATGAAGCCGTCCAAAACCTTCAAAAGCAGTAAGTCCTGCTGCTATGCCAAATTCAAATATTCAACTCCAAAAAAAAAAAAAAAAATCAAAAATCCGCTTTTCAGCGAAAATATAGGAAATAATCCAAGAATCGAAATCGAAATAAAGTCATGATGCAAGTTTGGAGAGCTGAAGTTACACTATATCAGAGTACTTACTCAAATGTTGATTAGTACTCCGTGCGTTTGAAGTAAAGTCACATATGGAGTAGTTCCAAGCTAGGTTGTACAGTGACGGATAAGGATACTGGGTTGAAAAGGTGAACGTTGAGATTTATACGTGTATTTATTTAAACATGATACGTATCATATTGAGTACTCATACGCGTACCAGCTGTGACTTAGAAAAATTAACCACGCTATATAGGTTCCAAGCCCTCATGATTACCTTTTCATAGTGTAAATTTCATGTAGTTGAATGGTGGGAATCCAATCACAAAAACACTGCAGGTAATGGAAATGTTCCAACTTTTTCCAAGCATTTTAAAATAAGACATGTGATTACTAATTAGGGCGTGTTCGGCAACAGTAACTGTGGTGATAGTTTTTAGCTGTGAGAATAGTTGTTAGCTGTGCTGTTAGCTTTTAGTGGTTGGTGTGTAACTGTTAGCTGTTAGATGTCCAAGTAGCGGTGTAAAATATTGATGTTCGATAAAAGAAGCTGTCAAAGTAGCTGTTTAAGAATAACTAGTTATAAATTCAAATAAATCTTTAATATATAATTTATACACCACTAAAAGCTACCCAAAAGCTACAATCTACCCAAAAGCTACAATCTACCCAAAAGCTACAAATTGTAGCTTTTGACAAACACTACTAAAACACTACTTGTACCACTAAAAGCTACTTACACCACTATCTTGCCAAACGCTCTTATTTTTTCTAATTAGTGTTTTGACCTAATCAAGACACTAAAAGCTACTTAAAAAGCTTGTGCCGAACACGCCAATTCTGAACCAAGGAACAAACTATAACAAAAAAGTGCTATGTGGAACTTTTGTAGGCAACAGAAGTAAGGCATTTTTGGAATGTACTAACAAATCCGTATTAAGACTTGTACATGAAAATTACCGTGGTAACATTTGCCCACACTTCCTCATTCACGTACTCCGATTCATTCTGATAAGGCACATCAAGATCCATGTATCTAATAGTTTAATTTGCCTCTGTGTTTCTGTATTAACAATGAACATAGTGAGTGCAAAAGCCATGGAAGCTAGATTAAAAGGCCATTATTCTAAGTTAGACAATTGGAAACAACATCGAGATACACGTACACATAAGGGTTGCTCTTCTCTATCACTCCCTCTGTTCCTAATCATTTGCTTTTTTAGCGGGTTCAAAAGACCCATGTTTGACCATTAATATATTTAAACTAAAACTAATGATATATATTAAAAGAAAATTACGATAAATTTAACAAAAACAATATATTTTATGTTCTTTTTTTCCTATATTAATGAATTTTTACAGTCAAAGTTGGTGAACTTTGACCCAAAAAGAAGAAATGGAGCAAAAACAAAAAAAAAAAACTAGGGACAATGAGTAACATTTTTATCTATATCTTTTTAATATGAATATACGTAACAAATTTTGCAAAAATAGAGATAGCAACTAATAATACGCATGAAAATGACAAGTTATATTAGAATTTTTTCCTTAAATAATGCAAAAGTGGGTTTTAATTCCCAAAATATGTCCAAAAATAAAAAAATTCCCTGCATACCGTCCACGTAGGACGGTGCGCGAGAATTTTTTTTTTTCTACTTCCAACAAAACTGCTACTTGAAGTAGCGGTTTACTGATTTTTTTTTTATAAACCGCTACTTCAAGTAGCGGTTTATTGTGATAAACGCTACTCCTACAACAACGACTGTTTTTTGTCATTAGCGACGGCTTTTAGCCGTCGGTGATTTCAGCGACTGTTTTTTGTCATTAGCGACGGCTTTTAGCCGTCGTTGATACGTATTTTCTTGTAGTATTATCCCCAACTCCAGAATTTTGCCCAGGTAAACCGCTACTTGAGATAGCGGTTTATGTGTATAAACCGCTACTTAGAGTAGCGGTTTATTATAAATATAAACCGCTATTCTGAGTAGCGGTTTACCTGGGCAAAAACAAAAAAAAAACTAGTTTCTTGCGTGCCGTCCTACGTGGACGGTACGCAGGGAATTTTTTATTTTTGGGCATATTTTGGGAATTAAAACCCACTTTTGCATTATTCAAGGAAAAAAATCAGTTATATTATACCTTTTTTTTCTCAATATATGAATATACGTAACAAATTAACTCCAGTAGTTTTTAGTAAAACTACTAGATTATTGTCTAACATATAATCTAGAAATAGTACCAAGATCCATTACAATTTTTATTGAGAAATTTCCTCATGTACCCCCTGAGGTTTGGCGTAATTTCCAAATTACCCCTCAAATTTGAGGAATTTCTCAAATACCCTGAGGTTTTTGTTTAGGCTCAAAATACCCTTACTATGAACAATACCCTAATATCATTAGGTTTTCCCCTTCTCTCTCCTAAGTGCCAAACTGCCAACCCCCTCCCATCTTTATTTCAATAAGAGCACCATTAAATTATTGTGTAACAAAGACCATTATTTTAAGATCACTAATAAGGTTGCTCTAATTATTCCTAGAATTCTAGTGAAAAAAGAAAGATAAAAGATGAACATGGGGTGATGACTGATGACTGAGAGACAACAGACAACACTTGGTTGAGTTGATATTTGACGCAAAGACTTGGCGTGTTGGAAGGTTCATTACACATTTTATCCAAGTCAACTTTGAAGTCTTCTTAGCTAGAGACTAATAGAGTGAACGTGTTGGAAGGTTCATGTTCATGACATTATAAAAGTAATAATAGTGAAATTTCACAAAGTATTTATAAACCCAGGACAGACTCAAGAGCTCTACTTATTATATTAGTGAAAAACAAACATACACACGACAATAACACAACATAAACAATAATGAACATGAAAATCCTCCTTTTGTTTGTCTTCCTTCATCACCTCCACTACTTCATCAATGGCAGAACACTAACAGAACATCAAGCTTTACTAAGTATCAAATCTGCCATTACTAATGATACGAATAGCTATCTCTCCTTATGGAAAAACACAACACACCACTGCAGTTGGCCATACATCACTTGCTCCTCCTCTTCTTCTTCTGTCATTTCTCTCGATATCTCCTACTTAGAGCTCACCGGAATTCTCTCCCCTGATATAGGCTTCCTCACCAACCTCCAAAACCTCACTATTCAATGGAACGATTTTTCTGGCCCCCTCCCCACTTCTCTCTCTCTCCTCACCCAACTCCGCCATCTCGACGTTTCCTACAACAATTTCACAGGTCCAATCCCATCTTCTCTCTCTCTCCTCACCCAACTCCGCCATCTCGACGTTTCCTTCAACAGTTTCACAGGTCCAATCCCATCTTCTCTCTCTCTCCTCACCCAACTCCGCTATCTCGACGTTTCCCAAAACAGTTTCACAGGTCCAATCCCATCTTCTCTCTCTCTCCTCACCCAACTCCGCTATCTCGACGTTTCCGACAACAGTTTCACAGGTCCAATCCCATCTTTTCTCTCTCTCCTCACCCAACTCCGCTATCTAGACGTTTCCTACAACAATCTAAATGGCACTCTTCCCTTATCGGTCGTTGAGATGTCGGAACTCAGGTACCTTAACCTTAAGTATAACTCTTTCTACGGTGAGATTCCACCGGAGTTTGGGAAACTTAAGAAGCTTCAAACATTGGATCTTGGTAACAACTATCTTTCTGGGGGTCTTCCATTTGAGTTGGGTTCATTAAAGAGTTTGAAATATATTGATCTTAGTATAAACAATTTATATGGGAGTATACCTGATTATATTGGAGATTTTCCGGAGTTGGAATCACTTTTATTAGACTCGAATAACTTCACAGGGAGTATCCCACAAAAGTTAGGTACAAACGGGAAGTTGCAATATCTAGATATAAGTAACAACAATTTTAGTGGGAGTTTGCCAGCAAGTCTTTGCAAAGGAGACAAACTCCAACATTTGGGAGTATCCGATAATTTGTTGGTTGGGCCAATTCCTGAGAGTTTGGGAAGTTGCAAGTCACTTGAAGAAGTGAACATGGGAAATAATTTCTTTAACGGGTCGATTCCTAAGGGCTTGTTTGGCCTCCCAAACATTATTGATGTTTCACTCAATGACAATCTTCTTAGCGGAGGTCTCGATGAGAAATTTGGTGATTGTGTTAATCTTTTCAACATTGATCTCTCTAATAATAAGCTATCAGGGAAGTTACCTGCGACTATTGGAAACTGTTCTAATCTTCAGTTGTTGATGCTTAATCAGAATAACTTCACCGGAAGTATCCCTCAAGAGATTAGCAAGTGTAAGCAGCTACGGGCCCTCGATCTCAGCCAAAATCAGTTCTCTGGTGTGATACCCAATGATATTACAGGTAAGAAAGTATATTAAACTTGTTACTTTTGAAAATATTCGCTCTAGTTTTCTTTCAGTTGGTCCATTCTCACTTTTGCATTATTGAAATATATCCCTAAAAAAGTAAATGTAATTATATAAAAGAATCTTGCTCAAAATAATATGAATTATTTTTGTATGTGCAAAATAATGTACAATCTAACTAATTTGTTGTGAAAAATAATATAATTGTGTGAAATAGTAAATGTGTGGAGATATATAACTTTATTTATCATATTCACTAAGGGTTTTAGGTATTTTACTATGACTTTTGCATTATGGAGATATCCAACTTGACAATAGTATTTTTGTAATATACTTCCTCCGTTTCTAAATAAGTGCAACATTTACATAGTGTTTACTATTCACAGTTTAAACTTTAATTAGCTTTGGTGATTTACATTTTAGGAAAAACATAGTCATGTGGGATCTTATTAGATTCGTCTGAATGTGAATTTTTTTAATATCAACTTTTTATAATTTTTACTTATTGACAATTGAAGATATTAATGGTTAAAATAATGCATTGGCAAACGTGCAAACAAGAAATGTTGCACTTATTTAGAAACGGAGGAAGTATCATATATGAAGATTATTGTACATAACACTTTTCTTATTTTTATAAACTATATATTCTTCTTCTTTGTATTTATCACAACACTTTTTATATCTTTGCCTCATATTAATGGCAACACTTTTAATTTATCTATTTACTTTTTATTTCTTGGTCTATAGCCCATTTACATACTTATGACACACCTCATAAAGGACCCACACGATTAACCAAAATATACAAATATCTTCAATGAAATTAACTTCAATACTAATATGATAAAAATCATGCCCCGCTGTTTATCCTCATCCTAAGACTCTGCATAAAATTATTATTTCTTGTCCATACTTAATCATGTTGTGTTTTCACATTTTAACTAATAATAAATTACAATTGATACACCAAAAAACTCTATGAGCATTGGGTATGTTGTTTGATAGAAGCTTCATGCTATTATTTCTTGTCAAAGAATTTCATATCTCGATATCTTCTATACCATCTAACGAACAATTATTTTCTGCAGGAAACAAAACCATTTGCAATTTTGAAGAAATTAAATTACTTGATTTATCAAACAATATTTTGACCGGTGAAATCCCTCGTTGTCTTGGAAATACTAGTACTCAACTCGAAACATTATTTCTTCAATCAAACAAACTGAACGGTACCATACCCGCAAACTTCTCAAAGTTATGTGATTCATTGATGTATCTAGATCTTAGTGACAATCAACTCGAAGGAGTTCTACCTAAGTCATTGTCCAAATGTCAAAATTTGAAACTCCTAAATGTCGGGAACAACAGGCTAAGAGATAAATTTCCCTCATGGCTAGACAACCTCCCACATCTCCAAGTTTTCAGTGTGCGTTTCAATGCCTTCTACGGTCCTATAACTAGCTCATCAAAGGTTAATCACCCATTTCCTATGCTACAAATTATCGACCTATCTAACAATGAGTTTTGTGGCAAGTTGCCAAGAAGATATATCAAAAATTTTGCAACCATGCGCAATATGAATGAGTCTGGTGTTGGGGATCCACAGTACCTGGAGGACTCATATAGTCCGTACTCTATGGTATTGACATTCAATGGGTTACAACAAAAATATGAAAAGCTTATTGTGACGATGTCGACCTTTGATATATCCAACAACAACTTTACTGGACAGATTCCATATGTTATAGGGGGATTACACTCACTTCGTAACCTTAATCTCTCGCATAATGTCTTAACCGGGAACATTCCTCCATCAATTGCAAAATTGTCTTTGCTTCAGGATTTGGACCTTTCATCAAACAGACTTATTGGTCGTATCCCTCAAGAATTAGTTAGTTTAACATTTCTTGGGAGCTTCAATGTTTCGAACAATCTATTGGAGGGGCCTATACCTATTGGTAACAACTTCAATACATTCTCGAATAATTCATACCAGGGGAATGTCGGATTGTGTGGAAAACCATTACCTGAGTGTGGAGAAAGAAGGGCAAAAAGCACCACTAATAATCAAGATGTTCCTAAAAATGATAATGAACGAATGTTGTCGATGTCCGAAATCGTAGTTATGGGGTTTGGCAGTGGTGTACTAGTTGGGTTGGCTTGGGGATACTATATGTTTTCAGTGGGAAAGCCCTTTTGGTTTATCAAGATGGCTAGCAAAATGGAATCAATATTGATTGGTTTTTTCTGACCAACAATTTGTTAGCCGATGAAGAGCATCAAAACCAAAAAAACAAAAAAATTGAGTAATATGCATGAGTGTGACCTTGTTTTCCAAAGTTTAGCATTACTATTAGTGTCTCAATTCATAATAATAAAAAAATTAGCTTGTTCAAGATTTGTATTTTATTCAAAGATTTTTTATGTCTCTTGTGCTTCTTTTATCTTATATATATTTTTTGTATGGTTTGTTTTTGTTTAATATTAGTCCCTCCGCTCAAAATGATCTTTCACGCTTGAGATTGGCATTAAGGTCAAGAGATGTTGCTAAGCTTTAGAATAAAAAAATTCCAAATGCATAGAGGGAAAGAAAGCGAGACAAAATGTTGGAGAAGGCAGAGTAAATGATGTGATGGAGGATAAATAGTAGAAGTGTGATACCGAAAGTTTGAAAATAATAAGGAATTTTATTTCTTGCTGGCACTTCGTTCTAGTACAGGTTTTTGGCCCTTCAAAATGCTTATAATGTAGAGTCAAAATTAATATCCTTAACTAGTTTTTAAGTCCGGGTTATATCCTAGATATTTATAATATTCATTTATTAGTAACATTTTATTTTATAAATATAATACTAAGCATTATTTGGTTTGCTGGTTAAGACTTTAGTGTATATCTATTTCTTTTTTTTATTGTATGCGTGTTTACATAAACTAAACACTGTAAGGGATAGTACCACGTGGCGCAGTTCCTTGCTTAGGAACGTCTTTTAATATATTAACTAGTATTTGGGCCCGGGCGTTGCTCCGGGTTGGTATTGTGTTTCCGAACATGATGTGCAGTTTTTCCCATTCCCGCTAAAATATATAAAGGAAAACTCAACATTTAAAAGATACAAATATAATAATATGGACACTTAAAACATGATTAAAAGTTGATTGAGATGGTAATTGTGTCATGTTATAATAGTAAGAGGTTGCCTAATTGAGGTTGAGGTGGTGGAGTAGTGGTATCGCTTCCAATCTGTTATCCCTGAGATATAAGGATCAAACCTCATAGGACTCATTTGAGTAATTTCCCATATCCTCCTCTCAAATGAGTCCTTTTCATCTGACAAAAAAAAATGTCTAATTTTAAATTAAAATTAGACGATCTTTTATAAAATCGGCACTTTCTGCACATAGGTCACAATTTTTTTGTTTCTATCTCTCTGCTTTCTTTAATTCTACAGTCTCCAACTCTCCATCAACATCTTACTTATTTTAGAATAGATGATGTATGGTAGTATTAAATGGTAAAGTACTAAAGCTCCTATAATACACAGAAGCTTACATAGTATAGATTCGTACATGAGACAAGGTTACAATATACTTTCTCCGTTCTTTTTATATTACAATAATTACTATTTTAAGTAGTTTCACATCTATTGTAACAATTCCAATTTTGTTATAGAAAGCAACTTTAATAATTGACAATATTGCCCTTACTTTATCTTATTAAAACCATCATTAATTACTCACTTTCTCTTATAAAATTGCTTTTATTTTCTAAGGATAATTTCTCTCCTATTCTAGTTAATTAAAGAGTTACTTTTGTGCTAAACTGCTCATTTGTTCCAAATCCTTAAAAATTGTGTCCAAACGCATTGTTGTAATATAAAAAGAACAGAGGTACTATTAGTTTGAATAAATTTTGATCGGATTAGGTCACCTTTAGGGGGCGTTTGGTTAGGGGTATTCTGGAAACGGTAAGGGAATCAACTTACTTAATTCCCTTACTTGTTGTTTGTTTGCTCAATTTAATGATTCCCTTTACCCACCCCTTACTCCCAAAGTCCTTTACTCTCATTCCCCCCACCCCCCAAGGTTTCACTTACCCTTTCTTGATTCATCATTGACCATATCTTTGACCACCCAACTACCACCACCTTGACCACCTAATCACCTAACACCTAACCCAACCATATTACCACCCAACCCTCCACCTGCCCACCAATCGGCACCAGAACTGCCCAACCGTCGCCCAATCAAGCCACCCAACCGGCACCATAACCGCCCAACCAAGCCACCCAACCGGCACCAGAAATTGTACCAAGCTACCCACACACGTGAAAACCACCCACCCACAAACCCTAGAAAAAATGGAAGAATTGAGAGAAAGGGAGGGGAGAGAAAAGATGCAGCGACTAGAAGGGGAGGGGGAGGATGTGACGGCAAGGGGAGAGGGAACTTCGCAGCGGCAAAGGGAGGGGAAACGTCGCGTCGGCAAAGGGCTAAGGTGGAATTGACGGGGTTGCAGCAACAAGGGGAGGGGATGGAGACGTCGTAACCGCAAGGGGAGGGGCAGCGGCAGTGGAACTGGGGTGGAGAGGGGTAGCGGCGGCACTAGGGTGTGGGAGAGGTGGCGGGGGATATCAAGAGAGGGGGGATATGGTGGTGTTATGGTGGAAGCAAGAAGAAGAAAGAGGAAAGACAATGTACTAACCAAACAGCACATTAAATCTAAGGGTTTTGGTTTCCTTTCTCCATCTACCCCTTTCTTGATTCCATTCCCTTTACCCCTTTACAACCAAACTCCCCCTTAGTTTTTACTACTTATAACCTTCAATTTTGGCTGCTTTTTGTGACATTTTTTACTTCTCCGAGCCTGGTCATATTTTCTCCCGAAATATTTCGAGGAAAGTCGAAGTGACTTGTGAAGTTGTGCGGGTGCTTGGCACCATTTGTGTTGCCTCGAAAAGCCTCTGAATACCCCATTTATTCCTTTCTCCTGAAACCCAAAATTACCTCGCAATAAACGAAAAGATATCCATATATTTATTCCAAGCCACATGACTCCTTTCCAATGACCTCCCATGTGACCATGTCCTTAGAAGGCATCCCGTGGCGTTCGAAGCTCGGACCCCCGGAAAGTCCGAAAGCGTGTATTATAACTTTCAATTTTGGCTGTTTTTTGGGAAATTTTTTACTTCTCCGGGCCTTGTCATATTTTCTCTCGAAACATTCATAGGATTGTCAATGTGACTTGTAAGTTGTAACGTTGCACGGGTGCTTGGCACAATTTGCATTGCCTCGAAAAGCCTCTGACACCCCATTTGTTCATTTCTCGTGAAATCCAAAATTGCCTCGAAAAAAACGTAAAGGCTCCACATATTCGTTCCAAGCCACATAACTCATTTCCAATGACCTCCCATAGAGTCCGTAGCTCGGACCCCACGAAAGTCCAAAAACGTGTACTATAACCTTCAATTTTGGCTGTTTTTGGGACATGTTTGGACTTCACCGGCCTGGTCATATTATCTTCCGAAGCATTCCTACAAAATCCGACGAGACTAGTAACGTTGTTACGCGGGTGCTTGGCACCATATGTGTTGCCTTAAAAAGCCTTTAAACACCCCATTTGTTCATTTTTCGTGAAACCCAAAATTGTCCCGAAATGAACATAAATGCATCCATGTATTCGTTGCAAGCCACATGATTTCTTTCCAATGACCTCCCATATCCTTAGGAGGCATGCATCATGTGGTGTTCGGCGAGCGGGCCTCGGGAAAGTCCGAAAGCCTGTGTTATAACCTTCAATTTTGGCTATTTTTGGGACATTTTTGGCCTTTTTCAAGCGTGTTCATATTTTCTCCCGAAACATTCCTAGGTTAGGCGATGTGACTTGTAAAGCGTGGGTACTTGGCACCATTTTCCTTGCCTCGAAAAGTCTTTGAGCACCACATTTGTTCATTTCTCGTGAAATCCAAAATTGCCTCGAAATGAACGTAAAGACATTCACATATTCATTCCAAGCCACACATGACTCCTTTCCAATGACCTCCCAAGCCCCTAGGAGTCGTCCCGTGGCATTCGGATCCGGAGCTCGGGCCCCCGAGAATGTCCGAAACCGTGTATTATGACCTTCAATTTTTGCTGTTTTTGGAACATTTTTTGACTTCTCTGGGCTGGTCATATTTTCTCTCGAAACATTTGTAGGACTACCGACGTGACTTGTAATGTTGCGTGGGTGCTTGGCACAATTTGCATTGCCTCGAAAAACCTTTAAACACCGCATTTGTTCATTTCTCGTGACACCCAAAACTGCCTCGAAATGAACGTAAAGGCATCCATATATTCGTTTCATGCCACATGACTCCTTTCCACTGACCTCCCATGTCCCTAGAAAGCACCCCATGTCGTCCGGAGATCGGGCCCCGAGAAAGTCCGAAAGCTTGTATTATAACCTTCACTTTTGGCTGTTTTTGGGACACTTGGACTTTTTCGGTTCGTTCATATTTTCTCTCGAAATGTTCGTAGAAAAGGTGACGTGAGTTGTAACGTTGCGCGGGTACATGGAACCATTTGCCTTGCCTCGAAAAACCTCTGAACACCACATTTGTTCATTTCTCGTGAAACCCATAATTACCTCAAAATGAACGTAAATGCATCCATAAATTTTTTCCAAGCCACTTGACTCTTATCCAATGACATTCTATGTCCTTAGAAGGCACTGCTTGTCGTCCATAATTCGGGCCAGGGAAATGTATGAAAGTGTGTATTATAACCTTCAATTTTGGCTGTTTTTGAGACAATTTTTTACTTCTCCGGGACTGGTCATATTTTCTCCCGAAACAATACTTCGAGTGCCGACGTGACTTGTAACGTCGTGCGGGTGCTTGGCACCATTTGTGTTACCTCGAAAAGCCTTTGAACACCACATTTGTTCATTTCTCGTGAAACCCAAAATTGCCTCGAAATGAACGTAAAGGCATCCACATATTTGTTCCAAGCCACATGACTCGTTTCCAATTCTCTCCCATGTCCCTAGGAGGCATCCCGTGGCATTCGGAGCTCGGACCCTGGGAAAGTCCGAAAGCGTGTATTATAACCTTCAATTTTGGCTGTTTTTGGGTCATTTTTTGACGTCTCTTGGCTTGGTCATATTTTGTGCCGAAACATTCCAAGGATTGCCGACTTGACTTGTAACATTGCTCGAGTGCTTGGCACAATTTCCATTGCCTCAAAAAGACTCTAAACACCCCATTTGTTCATTTCTCGGGAAACCCAAAATTACCTCGAAATGAACGTAAAGGCATCCACATATTCGTTCCATGCCACATGACTCTTTTCCAATGACCTCCCATGTCCCTAGGAGGCATCCCATGGCATTCGGAGCTCGAACACTGGGAAAGTCCGAAAGCGTGTATTGTAACCTTCAATTTTGGTTGTTTCTGGGACATTTTTGGGCTTCTCCGGGCCTGGCCATATTTTCTCCCGAAACGTTCCTTGGAAAGCCGAAGTGAGTTGTAACATTGCACGGGTGTTTGGCACCATTAGTGTTGCCTCGAAAAGCCTTTAACCACCCCATTTGTTCATTTCTCGTGAAACCTAAAACTGCCTCGAAATGAACGTAAATGCATCCACATATTCGTTCCAAGCCACATGACTCCTTTCCAATGACCTTCCAGGCCCCTAGGAGTCATCTTGTGGCGTTTGGAGCTCAGTCCCCGGTAAAGTCTGAAAGCGTGTATTATAACCTTCAATTTTGGTTGTTTTTAAGACATTATTTGACTTCTCCGGGACTGGGCATATTATCTTCCGAAACATTACTAGGAGTGCCGACGTGACTTGTAACGTCGCGCGGGTGCTTGGCGCAATTGTGTTGCCTCAAAAAGCCATTGAACACCCCCATTTGTTCATTTCTTGAGAAACCCAAAATTGCCTCGAAATGAACGTAAAGGCATCGACATATTCATTCCAAGCCACATGGCTCCTTTCCAATGACCTCCCATGTCCCTAGGTGTACACCCCATTTGTCTGATGTTATAATAGCAAGAGGTCACGGGTTCAAATCTTGTTACAAGCTAATTTTACTTTTATTAATTGACATGACTTATGTACACATTGGACAATTATAGTGGAGTAACAGAGGTGACATGTGGCGCGTATACATTATCACACACGTCTTTTAATATATTTGTATAGATCTAGATTTAAGAGTAATTTTATTATGCACAATACTTGGCCAATTTCTTCTGTATCAAATCATAGGTCTTTGGTTGGTTCATAAGAGTAAAGACCAAAATAATAATCTGAACTGCAAAAATTTTCTCCAAAAGTTAAAAGTTTGTATAAGTTAGATTAAAAAAAATTAATGACATATGATGTAGTTGGACATTAAAAATGTAAGTTTAGAAGTAATTGTGTTAACATAAAAAAAGATTCGATTATAACATAAAAACTAAAAGGTGCCGTACAACATAAATATTACCCAAGTCCCCTCATTAATATTAAGGGATGGCCTAGCTCGTACATATTTAATTATCTTGGAAAATTCGTTGTTCAGACTTGCTATTCTATATTTGTATGTTCATTAATCAATTTTTCAATATGTGAGCATTTACATTTTAAACTAGAGCAAATATTGTCTCTTTTACTATTTTGTTGTTGTCAAATTTTCAAAAATAAATTGCTCAAATACTTTTCCTAGTGACATAAAAACTAGAGCAAATAATCAAACAATAGCAGACCCAGGAACTTTTACATAATGTAGACGGCATAATGTGTTAATTTTTGCTTCTTTTTTCTAATATCATCCAATAACACATTTCTGCTTCTATTAGTTTGTAGTTTCAGATGATGATACCCAAACAATAAGACCAAGCAGCAAATTGATAAGATTTTGCTTTTCTTTCTTCCACCTGGTGTAACAGCTTTGAAGTTTAACTTCAGTTGCATATTTGGCATATGATCAAAGGATATATGATGAATTTGAAAACTTGAAAGAGTATACGGTGCAAAAAAAAATTATCAGGGTATATGGTGAAAAAAATGATCAAATTATTATGTATGGAAAAGCAAAAAACTTCCAGGTTTTCATCTGAACAAGGAGGCCAAGAGGGTGGAAGCAAGCAAGGATATATGATCATAAAATCCTATGAATATGATGATGTACAAACCTTTTCTACTCCAATTAGGTAACCTAAATGATACCACCTAGGAACAGCAACAACTTATTTACAGCACTAAACCTAAATCAGGTTAAAGTTAATCAGACCACCATGTATCTGGGTGGTCTCTCGAGGGAAAGCGTCTCCATCTGTATCCGGGTAACAGAGGTTTCTTCTTCTCGATCCTCCTTAGCTTCTGCCCTCTTAAGTTCTTCGAAGGCTCTCTTGGCATATACAGTAAACGCAACAATGGTAATTATTGCCACGATGAATGAAATAACATTGTACACAATCTCCACCCATGTTAGATGATGATTCCCATACTTGACATCTGCAAACGTCCTTATCAGTCTCCCACTGCAAATGAATGCTATCAGCGTCAATATTCGAGATACCAACTCATTTAACTATTGAATTGCCAAAAACAGATATCTTTGACCATATATTTGTTACTAAAAATAACGATTGATAATGTGAAACTATCACTGATAGATTTAAAAGAACTTTTATAAGAGTATAGTTTCTCTAATGTATAACTGCAGAAAATAGAATGGGGTAGACAAATGAAGTAATTGTTTTGAAGAATGCAAAAGGTCAATTCAGTAATACTTTTATACGTGATTGGGGGAAGCATTAAAAATCCCTTCTAAGATAAAGATGACCTCATTGGCAATGGAATCGACATCCACAGACCCTTGCATTAGAACAGAGTGGAAGTTTCTGTGAACTTACGTGTAGATGTAAAGAAAAGCTTCTGGCACCATCCCTGCAATTGATCCCCATAGATAAGGCCAAAACGTCATACTTGTCACCACAACTGCGTAGTTGAAGATAGTATAGGGAAATGGTGAAACCCTAAAGAGTGCCACCACACGGAACTGATGAAACCAGCTACCTTCGGCAGCAAGCCTAAGCATAGCAGCCTTATCCGGCCATCTTTGCAACCATTGCTAACAAGGTACAAAAACATAAACATTGTGGACTTAATTAGACAAGAAAGTTAAATTAAAATCAACATTAGATAATCAATAAATCAAATGTAAGCAGGGAACATATTTCTTACATGGATTCTATCCCGGAAGAGCAATCCAAGTAAATAGGGAAGAATCATTCCAATAGTAGTTCCAACCATGATTATCACAAAACCAAGACCATAACCAAAGATCATGCCTGCAAGCCACATGGATGGGCCAGAAGGAATCAGAAATACAGGGAAGATTGCTAGGGAAGTAACAAGGACCACAGCAAGAACCGGACGGCCAAAGGCAGTGGCTTCCCATTGCATCATTGGAACAAGAACCTGCAGAGAAAGTACCAAAAACTTTGAGGCAAAAATTTCCTGCTTGTATATTGCAAAAAGTAGTACAGCGAAGGCATTCCGTGCAGAATGGCTTATAGATTGGAAATACGGAGAACAATGCAACTATAAGCACAGGCCCATCTCTTGACTTTTGGGACAATAACATGGACCCCCAGATTGATTTATAAGTTCTCACACCATAGCTAGATTTTGTTGGAACTTTCATAAATCATAGTGACATAAGTATAGCATAATATTCATGCCTTCCGACAGAAGTTTTCGCATATGGTAAGGCTACTATTGAAAAAATTCCCTTGTGTTTGAAGTACGCATAAAAATATCTAGTGGCAGTCAACCAAATAAAACATTCTAGGAGTCCCTCAAAAAATTAAAGAGTCATCAGTTCAGAAGACTTTAATATCAATACTTTCTATTATCCGGGTTTGGCATGCAGTAAATTTCATGAGAAAAGGAAAAATCAGCTATTTGATTATATAAGGAACTAATTCGGATGTATCACTAAGCTTTCCATCGACTGGAACATCGGGAGCTAGTCTCCAATACTCGTCAAGGATCTAACATAAACATCTTCTCCGCAATCAAAAAGCCAAGGTCACATACATCTAGGCCTCTGTCTCATTCTGATGGCATGGTATGATGCAAGTTAGACAACACTATTATTTGGCAGATGACACTTAGGGGTCTAATATTTAAGCTCATTCAAGATAATCAAGTAATCAAGTTCAATCTCAAGGTTTCAGTTGCGCTAAAAAATGTAATACTTGGCTCATTCAGAATTAGTTTGTTGAAGCTGGTTGGTATTTGCTTCATTTGTTAATGGAACCAGGCTCATAAACAAGCTTTCATTAGGCTAAACTTATTTAACAAAATCAAAAGCTTAATACTATAATTTTTGATAGGATTTCTTTTGGGCAGTTATACATGAGTAATGAACAAGCTCTACACAATCTTTTTTAATGAACAAGCTTTAATCGAGCTAGTATCCACGAACATAGTTAGTTGTTCATCGACAAGGGTGTTAATTCCTTGACTATAAAAAAAATATCTGCTAATATGTCCTCCATACCATGTCTTGATCTGATTCCCAAAATCACGTGTTTTCATGTCTGGTGACCACGTTGCTAGACATGGCAGACAGGTCTAATTGTTCAGTTTCAAGTCAGGTTGATTAAACATATGTTAGCAATATACAATCATTATTAGTCAAACTAATTCAACTCGGGTTTGGTTTGATTCAGGTTATGTCGAGGATCAGGTCCAAATCGGGTTAATCCTTCCAGGTCCAATATATCTAAGTCTGTTTTGCCAAAGTCTACTTTTTGTATCCGTGTCCATGCTAAATGACAAACAAAAAGCAGCTTTTACCAAGCTCGAATCAGATTTGTTCGCTTAAAGAGTCACTTCGCTCATTTACAGCAACAATTAAAGGACAAAACATTGTCCATTCAACTACTTACGGATATTAACTTATTGGCAACTGCTAGCGTAATAAGGCAAACAACAGCACTCGGACTCAATAATGAACCTACAAGGAGTCCAATGACCAATACAAATTATCACTGGCATCATCTAGCACGACAATCTCTTAACTCTAAGAGTCTAAGTCCCTTGACATACAAAAGTATTCCTTTTAAAAGTACCCCCGTGTGGATATTCTGCCAAGCAAATGCAATCGATACACCCAATTAGGGCTATTCCATTATGAGTGCTCAGAGCCTCAGATTGTAAAACAGGTCAGTAAAAGAGGAAAATAGTATTTGATTCTTTTGCTAAACCCTTGGATATAAGAATGGTGACTTGTATTGTCACGCGAAGCTTCTTTCATAAAAGCTGATCATATTATTATATGAGAGTTCTGAGTTTCAAGGTCCGCATTCGATCTAACTAGACATCACTTCCAATTAAAGTTGAGAAACGAAACTAGGTGTCCTCTTTGTTTCCCAAAGGTGAACTTTAGATACTTATTATAAGCATATTTTGTTATGAATCGGGCTAAGGAGAGGGCTACTCTTGGTATTGCATAATTAGTTAATTACTTAGTAGTAGCTTGAGGAATAAGGAAGCAATTAAGTTAGAGGAAAGAGTATGAAAATCTGCTATAAAGTGAGGAGAGGAGGGATAGAAGGATAATCACAAAATTATTGAGTTAACTTTGGTTTTAGTTGCTTAGGTTGGGAGTGTCCAGCCACTCGAATGTCTTGGGACTGTAAACACCATTGTTCATGATCTAATTGCATCAATATTACAATTAACTCATTTCTCTTCTTATCCATATTCATCTTCTTACAATCACAACTATTTCCAGATCATCCATCCAAATCTTCATCCACTTGCCTTAGTTTCTACTCCAGATTTCAGTCTATTACAAATTGATTTCTACAATATGTCAATTCATCACAAATTATCATGTTTTCTGAACAAAAGTTCACTGTTTCAGGACAAATACAGAAAGAACTACTTTGATGCTTAGAACAGATATATTGTAAATTTGTATTCGGAATTTGGGATACAACTGGAGAAGATATGAATAAATAGGCATTTAGGGAGCTCAGAAAAACAGACCGTGCCATATGGTGCTCTGCTGCATAACAGGAAATAATGGATAAAGTATGAATAACGTTATAACTTCTTAAAAACCTAGATGACAAGTATTTTGGTTGCTTTTTATTATTGGTAGGCAAGGAGAATACTCAACAACAGTTTAGCCTTAAACTGCTTCTTATTTCTCCTCTTCCCCTTTTTCCTGATGATTTGGGGTTGTCACTCAGTTCTTTTA
Organism: Beta vulgaris subsp. vulgaris; assembly: GCF_026745355.1. Classification (NCBI taxonomy): domain Eukaryota; kingdom Viridiplantae; phylum Streptophyta; class Magnoliopsida; order Caryophyllales; family Amaranthaceae; genus Beta; species Beta vulgaris. The sequence goes on along the minus strand of NC_079205.1, from coordinate 743,207 downwards.
CCTCTCATTTCCAGGTACTTTAGAGTTATATTACACAAAGGATTGCAAAAGAAGAACAGGTCGCCCTGGCATGCACTCAGAAAGTATACGACCCTTCACAGGAACTGTGGTGCTCCAAGACTTATATCTCAGGCTCTCATGAGTCATGTCAAGGACCATCTTTAATCATTTGTATTCTAGGTTTCTCAGGCGATGCGGTGTGCTGGTGTGTCTCTCCCTCCCACTTGAGTGTGTGTATTGTTTGTGCCCCTAAGTTTTTATCTTAACAATCACTACTAGTCAATTAGTCATTACCAACCCTACCCACCTCTCTTGTTACTGTTGTTCTTAGAGATATTTCATATATGTCAGCTTAGAACTTATATTACGTTTCTTATTACATATTCTCTTAAGCTCGCGCACATACTCTGTGATCGAAGGGATCCATATTAGTTATCTTTTAGTGGAGTTGTTGTGAAAAAAGACTGCATAGAAAAATTAAGATAGCTCATAGTTGTAAATGTAATTGAACTTTTAGATTGATAGCCTTGAGGCTGCTTGCATTGAACCAACCAAATTCAGCCAGGCTAGTCTATGCCTCTTTGGTGTCATCTGGTAGGTTGAATTTGTGTAGCTGTAGTTCTACAAGAGACTGATTTAAAAATGTTTTCACACTGAAACAGCTTAAACCACAAAACAGGAAAGTGCAGAACAAACTCCAGAAAATGGTGCAGAACATACCTTCTCAAAAAGGAAAGGAACTCCCCATTTTAACAGTACGAGGACAACTGCTACAGCACTAATGGAGGAGATCAAGATTTTGATCCACCAGATGAAGGATTCTGATCTTGTTTCAGCCTGAGAATGTAAGGTTGAAGCTTCAGGCCTCTTTGTAATAGCAGATGTCACCAGACTAACAAATTCACTGTCGTCTTGCATAGCAGGCCCAACATCTATGTCATGCTTAGTTAGCTCCATTGAATTTGGCATCTCCAAGAGATCTCAAGAGCTGCCCAAAAAGACGGTACAATATTATGAGCATACATGACATGATGACAACCCATAAAGAATATCATAACCTGTCACATTTTTTATTCAAAGTTCAACAGCCCTCTTACAACATGATTGAGAATGGAGGGGAAGAGAGAGAGAGTTGGTCTCAGACATTGATCACATAATCATTTCAATTAGTTTTAAAGGTGCTCATGAAATAGAACTAGTGTCTTAAGCTGGAGACTTCTGTATTTTTCATGGTTTTAGATTATCAATCATATTCTTAGAATCTTTGATCTCTAGAACTCTTTCCTTTCCTCCCAATATTTTTTCCACTTTGTCTTTATTAATTACGGCTTCGCCGCAGGCCTGCAATAAATTTTTTAAATTTTTACAGATACTATGTAGAGTTGTATACATAAGCTCTAATCTGAAGACGATTGGTTTCGATGCTAGTTAATACAAATAAATATATTATGGATATAATATGCAGTAAATTGGGCCATGGGCACCAGGGACAACTTAGACAAGTATAGTGCAACTACCAGGAAATTTAAGCTGGGTACCTCTGATTCATCATGCTGGTTGATAATATTATTGCTTCCACAAGTGTTCGCTACGGCTCAACCAAACTAAGTCACAACTCACAAGCTGCACTACCCAACTGACAATTATCGCCTATTGTCTAAGCTATACATTACATTACCCCAATGCCACAACGTGGCTCACGCCTAGGCATGGTAAGGAAGTTCAGATGTACGCAGCCTTACCCTTTTAATAACAAAGAGGCTGTTTCCAGGTGACCCTTAAATCTTAATTGCAAACACCATCTGCTGCTTCACATAAATAAGCGACTTCAAAATTGTAAGTTAAAGAATTTGAATGCAAATTGTGTGAAAAACAACTCCATCAAGAATCCATTAAGCACGCTTTACTATTAGTATCAATAATAGGAAACCCTTATATCCCTTTTGACGAAGGCACACATGCAACGCTAATGTGTCCTTATAAACTTCATGAAAGTACATCTCTACGAAACCCTTTTAGTCTTATGTGATTCTTTAAGTGTCCAACTGATGATTGGTTACAAGGTATTTAGCCCAAAGTAGCATTTCAGAGAGATGGTGTAGAATAGTAGCTTATAAACCGAGGTTGAGGTGTAATCCTAATAAATTAGGAACTAATACCACAAGAGAGATGGACATGTAGAGATACAATATAGTACAGAATAAGATTATTTGAAATCTTTTTACCAGGGAAACTCCAGAGGTGTTCCATAAAACACAATACCATATAACTGGGAGATCAATATTTTAGATTAAAAAATATAAAAATCTATTTGGGTTGAGTATATAGTTGGTTAGTCCAATAATATATAAATTTATAAGGTTGAGGTCTTCGGTATATGACATTCCAAATTTGAGTATCAAATGATATATATGGTTTTCCATACTTGAATCCCTTTTCATGTACTACCTCTGTTTCAAATTAATAGTTACACTTACACTTTTCACGCATGCCAATGCAGAACTTTGAGGACATATATCTTTAGTTTTGTATGTGTGAAAATTATAAAAAGTACATATTAATAAAATACATACTAATACGAATCTAACAAGATCCCACATGACTATGTTTTTATTCACGTATAAATCACAAACGAGGGTCAAAATGCAATTGTGAATAGTGTAAAATGTCAAAGTGTAACTATTAATTTGAAACGGAGGTAGTATGTGTTTATGCAACACTTTTCCTTTTTCCCTTTTTGCTATTTAGTAATTTATGTAAAATACTTCCATTGACCCAAAAGTTGGGTGATTATAGTTTACATCTATCATTATTATTTATCATTACTATAGATTATTCACCATTGTAATCAACTTTATAAAAGTATACACAGGTAACTCAGGAGTCAGGGGTGCTGGGCCAAACACTTTTATAGTTTAAGGTGATAATCTCGAGAATCTTCTCCTGCCACGCAAAATGAGTGTTCTTCCACTTTAAAGATGTTATAACACTTATCTTAACCTACTATTCGTAAATAACACTTATCTTAACCTACTATTCGTCAAGACATACTTGCTTCATCTCACTAAGAACGTCTTAGTTTTTATTTGAAATTCGTACCAGAAAGATTCACTTCAAATCTATTTATTTTTAGATAAATTGTTATTAAAAACGACGAAGGAACGTCAGAGGACAACAAATCCTCTAAACTCCAAATTATAAGTGAGTCCAACTATGTTGACGTAAGGTAATTAGAGTATCCATAAAAGCCCTGGCCGCTTTGGCCCACAAAGCAGCTTAGAATACTACCCAACCCCAAATATAATCAATCAGGTGAGGAAGCTCGCAACAGATGCGAGAGTTCCACTCCAATCAAAGGCACCAGAACATAGCCATCGACATCTTCTCTTCTTTACCCCCCTTGAAACCAACAGATCTTAAGGAAGTCCACTAGTGAACAAGGACATAACCACTACTCATGTGGAATGCCAATCAGCCTCTGTCAAAGGGAAGTCCATTAGTGAACAAGGACATACCCACTGCTCAAGGTAGTCATGTGGAAATTGGAATCCCAATCAGCCTTTGTCAAAAGGAATAAGCCACATCGCAATGAAGAAAAAGGTGCAAACCAGATTTATTGCATCTCCAACACGACATAAATATCGAGAATGAGGCCTTTACTGACAAAGGAACTCTGGATTTCCAATTTCCACTGAGCATTGGACTCAGTTGAGAAGTAATTGGTCTTGCTAGATTCTGTTTACGCACATACTCTTAATGATAAATAAATGTAACAGGCCAATTGGTCTGGAAAAAAACAGTTGATAAAAGGCTAGTTTGGGCCTTGGGGATAAATATAATCTGGTATGAGTTAATAAATTTCTGTTTAAGGTAAAGAGAATGTGTTATGTGGGATAATTTAATCAAAAAAATCTTAGTAAGATGGAGGTAGTCTAACTTCCATTCCTCAAAATGTGTAATTCCTTATAAAATCAGTCAGCCTCTAGATACATAGTTAGCAAAAATGGAAGGTATAGAAGTGGGGGTGAGGGAAGAGGAAGGAAAGAGAACCGCGATCAATCATATTGTTCGTGCTCAAGTTTGAGTTGTGCCTATAGCTAATTAGAGTTTGTCTATTTCATTGTTTTTGGTCAGTGTTCATATTCTGAGTGTCATCGTGTTTGGGTTCTAGAATGCTCCTTTTCCTAATGTCGACATTTCTCCACTTTACTCTAGAAAAATGATCTCATTGTAGCCATTCCAGCTTCAATTTTAATGGATACTAAGATCCCTTTCAGAAACAACGTTAAGGTAGATGTTAGTGTTTTAACAGCCATGTGGATGTTAGTGTCTAGAACGGGTGGTCAAAACACTACTAGCCTCAAAATATTGTCATCAGTATGAAAACTCTATGTTAGATGGTTGCTGTTTTTGGTAGGTTCGCTTGTTTTGGGGGGTTAGCTTTGTTTATTTTCTTCACAATTCGCCCTTAAACTTTTCACAAAATCTACAATTGAAGATTCTTAAATAGATAACAGACGTGTCAGCTACTTGTACGAAAAAGTTCAGCTACCTTGAAACCAAACCACTAACAGCTAGTACAGTTTGTTTCTACTAGTACATTTATCTAATATAACAGCTAGTATTTAGTCCAACGATGTATAATATCAATGAAATGGAACTAATTTGTAAATTGGACCTTAGGCATAAGAGTCGAGTTGAGCAGGTACACTCCAATCACCAAGTTATTTAAGCTTAAAATGTCTAACTTCTGATGATGTTTGACGATACTCATTGCCAAGTGTTTGTTACAGATCAACCAAGCAAATAAAGCAACAAGTGAACAACTGCACTAGTACCCAACTGCGAATTTTCGTCGATTGCCAAGTGCATGTCTGGGACACAATACCATCATGTCCATACCCATTTCCTTGCTTAGCCAGCTATCGTGATCCATAACACATAAAACCAACAAAGTCTTGATAGTTTCACAAATCAAAATGTTCACTTCTCATTCCAACCAAAATAGGCAATAAATATCTTCATAAAAACTCACAAAAGAAAACAAAAATCTCTCACACTACCCACTTGATTAGTAAAACCCCCAATCAAAAACAAAATCCAACCCACATAAACAAATCAAATTTAGTAACTACCCATAAACTCAAAAACCTCAAATCACAATACCAATAAAAGATATATACAATCAATCAAAAAAAAAATACAACATCAGCTAAACAAATAACATCATAAACTAAAGTTATTCATTTTTATTTCCTAACTAGAGATCAATTAAGCAGCATAAAACAACATCACTAATTCAAGTTAATAATCATCAAATTCTATACTATAAAACATACATACCTTACCAAAACTACCCAGCTGAAAATTAGGGTAGAGCTCCAGAAATCCCGGCGAAAAATCCGGTGAGAAATTCAGCTAAATTTGAAAACTTCTTTAGGTTAAGTAGTGTACACGATGAATTGAAGATTTTTACAAGCATATGAAAATGGTGGTTGAAATTGAAATGGGGGTTTTTGAAAATTGTTGCGACGCGTAAAAGTGGAAAAAAAAAAGGAGAGAATCAAAGAAATGAGCAAGGTTTTGTAGGTGGGTTTACTGTTGTTGCTTTTGTTTGTGCACATTACTGACTATTCTTAATTCTTCCATGCGTGTGGGGGTGAAGGAATTGTTTTCCTAAGTTGTTTAGCCACTTCATAGAGTCATTGGATTTGAATAATCTAGGGAATAATGATCATGTGTTTAGTGTATCTATAAATTATAATTTATGTATGTATATGTGGTGAGGCATAGAGGACAAGGTCTAAGAGGAATAGAGGATTGTGAGGGAGTGTTTCATGCTTCACTAATTATTAGGAAAGACTGGTCTAATTATAAGTTAAAATTAGACCAGCCCAGGCCCAACTAAATGGATAAATCCCACCCGAAATAGATACCCATCACTGCTCGTCTGCTCCAATAATTTGCTACATCAGCATATTTATAGCCCAAATTAGCTCATTAAATCAGTAGCTCCATTTATCACGCTCACCTCTCTCCCTCATTTCTCTCTCAATTTCGGTGCTTTCTCTTTCAATCACTGATGCAATTTTTTTTTGCAAATTCTACAATCATCACTGCAATTTCTTCAAAGCACATCAACACATAACAGATCTTGAATCTTCCTCCATCTATTTCGCAATTTATTAAGTGACTTTGTTATTTAGCAGTCCAGAAATTTGAAGAAATAAGCTACTTGGTTTTTGAACATCAATTGCAGTTGTAATATTCTTGTTTTTTGGCTCAAATCTATCAATTGCAATTTCAATTCTTTGTGCGTTTTTTTTTCTTTTTTTTTTGATGCTTTGATTCTTGTAATTGTTGCTTTGTTCAATTCTGAGTTATTGAATTCATTCTTTGGTCTTTTTTTCAACTCATTTTATTCCTATCAATATTTAGTGCCGTTTTGTGTTTAATTCTATTGCATTGTTTCTTATTTTTGCCTTTTATGTGTATTTTGTGCTTTTTTGTAGATGGAATCAATGTATGAAGGTTTTGAACAATTTTTATTGGAGGATGCTAATAAGTCTACTGCTTTAAGTGCTTTTACTTCAAGGTTTCAACAACTTTTTGTTGGAGGTTGCACAAGGTGATGAATTTAATTCGGATGTTTCTGTCACAATCACGAGCTTACGAGGCTAGAGTGGCAACATTCGGTCGGAAAGGTCGATCGGGGATCAGAAAGATTGTGGAGAATGGCTATAAGCGTGATCTCGGTGCTGTTGAGGCTTTGTTTGCTAACCTTGATGTTGCTGATTTACCATCTGATTCCATAGATCCCACTACATCAAGCGCTTCTACTGTCACTGTTTTGATCCTCTTCATTGCAAACCCAAGGGAAGAAGTGTGAGGCCCAAATTAGTGCTTGAGAAAAGTCGAGGCGGTGAAGCTGTTGTTGTTTCTAATGCACCAAAGGAGTTTGGTTCTTACACTCTCCTGCTAGATTGTTGTAGTTTCTTGGAAGATTATAGTGGTCACAAAATGATTTATGTTGGTGACAGAATGGTTTTTGTGGGTCATTTATTAATTTTTTGACATCGAGAACCCACATATGTAATCAGATTGACATTTTTGTTAGTGATTATGGTAAATGAAATATATTTTTTCTTTCCATTTCTTAAATGTTTTGTAAATATAGTAAAGTGGTCACCAATTAGTTTAAATTGGGTACCAAATGAATTAAAATTAGCCTTCTGTTTTGTAATTTTTTATAGTAGTCCCATAAGGGATTAAACTAGTCACCAATTGGCATATCATGGTCTCTTATTGAAGTACCTATTTTATTGGAGTCAAATTTAAATTAGCCCCTAAATGGAGTTAAATTAGCCTTTTGATGACTTAAAGTACTTATTTTACTCATTTATTTATTTTTTCAATAATGAGGTCTAATATAATTGTAAAAATTAAAGTATTCAGCAAATGAAAAATAGGTGACTAATTTAAACAAGCATTCAATGGACATTAAATGGATTAAAGTACAACTTACTGATTAACATTAGTAGTCACTAATTGACATATCATGGTCTCTAGTTGACATATAACAATCACTTAATAAAATACAACGAACTTACACATTAACATAAGTTGGAATTATAACCTGACTTACTGATTAACAGACACTTGAGTATCAAAACAGAAACACTTGATTACACATTCAGCAAAATAACTAATTTGATGTAATTGTCCTTTTTGGTAATAACTAAGTAATCATCGCATAAGCATGCAAACTAAGTAATTGTCACAAAACGGTTCAAACTACTTTTTTTTGGAGATGATCTTGTTACTAGTCTTCATTCCTTCACAGAGGGGTTTTGCTTCGTTGGAGACGGTTTTCTTTGTTGGAGATGGTTTCTTCTTCGTTGGAGATTTTTTTTCCAGAACTACAGGGAATGCAATGTCTTGACGTCTTTTTGATCTCCTGTAATACGCTAGATTAGGGTCAGCTGCTTGTGTCTGTTGTGGTGGCTGTAGGGGTATGTCGTTGAGCCCAAGTATACCCAAGTCAAACGAGGGCATGTCTGCAGTAAACACAAAATTAGGAATATGGAATAATTAAATTAAACTAATCACCAATCAACCTAAACTGGTTACTAAATGAATTAAAGTAGTTACAAATACACTAATACTAGCTAATTCAATTGATTTCTTTCCTTTAGTATACGTTAAATTGTTTGAACATAAAACAATGATACTTAGAAAACAAAATAGGAACTTGGAATCTAGAATAATAATATGCAAAGTGATGGAATTAAACTTATCACAAATCGACCTAAACTGGTTACTAAATGACTTAAAGTGGTTATTAATAACTGAATAGTAATATGCAATCTAGATCGAATAACTAATTCAGCTCCCATGTGCATTTTAATTGTCAAGTAGTGCACAAACTAGTCAGTTGTGGGCAACATGAAGTTTGAGAATGTTGTTCTTGCCATTAAGATACAATATGAAGTGCAATAATTCTGATGTTTTGCAATAGCACACTTGTTACTCAACAATTATATGTCAAATGCTCCAGTAAGCAATTCATATGAACATTTGCAATTTTCCACTCCCCAACTACATCATCTACTGTATTTTCACAACAATTAAGTTACACATTGATGGAAATAAACAAACAAGAAAGATAATTTGAGAGATTGAAGAATCTAAGATACAAACTGAAATTAAGCTGATTTTCCACCAAATTAAGCTGAATTTAAGTTCAAATTTTACTCTATAAGTGATTTTCCACCAAACAAAACCCTAAGTTTGCTCAAATTTAACACACATATGCAAATTATTGAAGAATCTAAGCTACAAACTGAATTTAAATCAAAAATCAACTCGAAATTGCTTACTAAACTTTTCGAAACAATTATCCAATTGAATTTTGGGGGTTCTTCGACAAACAACAAAGAGATTGAAATTTCTCTGAAATTTGGAGCGTTTTTGAGCGTTTTTTGGGCGATTTTTGGGCAAAAACCCAGCTGAAATTTGGGTGTTCTTCAACAAACAACAAAGAGAATGAAATTTGGTGAGTTTTCGAGTGTTTATGAGCGATTTTTGGGCAAAAACCAAGCTGAAATGAAGAGAGAGCTTGCAGTTTGAGGTTCTGAAACGCATCAATGGCGTTTACAGTTTCATTTATTTTTGTTTTTGGTTGGGTTTATGGATTGTGAGCTAATGGACTGCTATGGGTAAATAGTATTGGGCCTGGGCCTGCCTAATTATAACTTATAATTAGGCGGTCTCTTGCAAGACGAACTGTTCATGCTTTTAAGAATGATGAGTCATTGAGTGTATTAAGTTATAAGTAGTATTTGATCGAGTAGTAAAGTTTGTATCACGTAAATCAGAGTGATAATTAGGAATTGGGATTTGCTCAAGTGGTGAGTTTTCCCATCTTTCCGAGCAAGGTTTCTAGGGTTTAATTCCTACCTCAAGCATTTCCTTGGGATTTAAGGGGACGACTCAGAGGAATTCTTCTTACCAATATTTTTTAAAAAAAAAATTAAGAGTGGTAATTTAGTTCAGATCCTACCTTTATCCGGTTCGAAACGACTCCAAGAAAAAAAAAATCCGACATCGTTTAAATTTTTTTAATTCCAACTCATTTAATCCGCCTCCAACTTTGAAACAAGTAGTCTTATTTCTTTTATGTTAAGAAAATTTGCCAAAAAAACCCTTTTTAAAGTCCAGTTTTGCGAAAAAAAAAACTTATAAAGCATTCTTTGTGAAAACAAACCAAAATGTAAATTATTTTTGCAAGATGAAACCTAATCTCATTTTTCCGTTTTGACCATGGACTTTCCGACATTGACCATTTCTATTTATCTTCTTCCTCCATAATCACCGCCTAGCCACCACTACCAACACATGCCGCTAGCCCCTCCTTCACCCCCAACCCCCACAACCTGCACCCCCCACCACCAATCCCAAACCCTCCATTCACCCCCTCAAGCGGCACCCCCTATCCCCATACGCGGCAACCCTACACCTTATCCTCCACCCCCCTTCGCCCCTACCTTTTCTCCTCTCCTTTCTTCCCTCCATCACCCCTCCCCACTCTCCTCTCCCTTCACCCCCCATCGTTGCGCCACCCAAAACCCCTCTCTGTAATCCCCTCTCCTCGCAGCTCCCCCTCCTTCCCAGCCAAGGTTGAAAAATTACAGAAGTAGTCGCATATGGGGATGGGGGACTACCGTCTAAGGGGTGGAGGGAGGGTTTGGGGGCAGCTGGTGGGGGTGGGGTAGGCTGCATGTGGTGGGGGCTGAGGGTGGGGGTGGGGGTGAAGGTGAGGCTGCAGGTCGAGCTGGCGATATGGAGGAAGAAGGGAAATAGAAGTGGTTAACACCAGAAAGTCCATGATCAACACCGAAAAATGAAATTAGGTTTCATCTTGCAAAAATAATTTACTTTTTGATTTGTTTTCGCAAAGAATGCTCTATAAGGTTTTTTTCGCATAACATTTAGACTTTTATCATCCCTCTTAGATTTGACACATATTATACGAATTATACTAAAAAGACTCCTTATAGTAATTCGACTAATGTTTTATTAAAATGAACCTTTAGAATAACTCGGGTAATATTAAAATCCAACACAATTTTCTAAAAGGAAAATTTTCATAAAACTACTTTTTATAATCAATGTTTTTTCAAAAAATTACCTTTAAAAAATTTTGTTTCTAAAAACTATCTTATATAACAAATTTATTTCAATATACTACAATTTTATCATTAATGGTTAAATCACAATAATTAAATTACCAATTAATTGCCTTTCTTTCTTCCCCTCTCGTTTCCTTTTCCTTTTCTTGCAACTCTACCGTCAGCAATTACTTACATCGATTGTCATTTACCGATTAATATTAAATATAAACGTAAAATGGTAGTATATTGAAAAAAAATTATTTTATAAAATAGTATTTTATTTTGAATTTTTTCTTTCTAAAATGACCTTTTATAATAGTCCGAGTAATACTCTAACTTTATCCAAAAACCCTAACGTGACATTATTTTTTGGGATGAGCTATCTATATACCTATATAAAGAGAATATTTATTGTACACTGGGTGTACCATGCTCATGGTACACCCAAGTTTATTTTTTCCAAATGAACAAAATGAGCGAATGAGCAAATGAGCAAATGAGCAAAATGAACAAATGAGCAAATGAACTAACAATTCTACTCATTTAACAAAACGAGCAAACACTTTTATTACAAAATGAGCAAATGAGTAAGTGCGCAAATAAGTACATGGACCCAAGTGCATGTAGAGCATGGTGCACTCTTTTCTAAACTACGTCGTTTTATCATTTTTAGAGTATATAATTTTAAAAAATTATTGTTATTTGCTTCCTTAAATTTTGTAAATAAAGATTCCTTTTTCAAATTTAAATTTAAAAGGTATATGTTCTTTTACCTTAAGTGTAGATGTTCATTTATTATATGTTCTTTTTATTATAACCTTCGTTCTTTTATACATATAAATTTACACGTTCTTTAATTGTAGTCGTGTGTTCTTTTTTAACGTAGAAAAATTGTTGAAAAAAATCCGTGTTCTTTTATATAAATGGTATGTTCTTTTTGGGTGCACAAGGAGCATTGTGCACCCTAGTGCATAATCCACGCTTTGGAGTAAGTGAGTAAAATGCCCATATGAGCAACTTTGGTGTCAAATGAGCACTGAAGATCTAATTTATTACAAAAATACCTTGGATCTACCATGAGTGAACTCCTATATAAATACACTCCTACTGTCCTACAACATTACTACAAGCTTACTAAAGTGGCGGCACCACCTTCCTCATTTCGCTCTCTTCTTGAAGCATCCATCAATGACAGGACAAGGTAAGAAAAAGGAGCAACGCAAAGCAAAACAAGCTGAAAAAAGAGCTGCAAAAACTGCGAATGAAGAAACTTCTTCATCTTCCAACAATGTGGTGTATCTTCCAGCTGATGAATGGTTTTCTGAGCTCCAAGAAAAAGTTTTAGATTGTGAACCTTTAGGATTTGTGATGGATGGTTTACTCAGAAACACTGTTCGTATGACTGTTGAACTTCAAGCTCCCAGATTTGGTGCTCTCCCCCTTTCTTCTTGGCAAGAATCTTGTTTACACTCAGGTAGTATAAATTTATAAAAATTATGATCATTCTCTCTCCACTTTATCTCTGTTTTTGACATTTTATGAAATTTTGGTTTGTGGGTTTTGGTAAAAATGTGTTTTTGGAAGATGGGTTTGTAAAATGTTGAAGTTTTGAAGTATTATATTAAGTGGGGTTTGATTTATCTCTTTCCTCTTGATCTCTGTTTTGATATTGTTTCAAAATTTTTGTTTGTGGGTTTTGGTAAAAAAAAATGTGTTTTTGGAAGGTGGGTTTTGTAAAATATTGAAGTTTGTTTTTTCTTTCTCCTCTTGAACTCTGTTTTTGACATTTTAAAAAGATTTGGGGTGGGTTTTGGAGAAAATGGGTTTTGGGTATGTAAAATGCTGAAGTTTAATATTATATGTCAACTGGGTTTTGATTTTGCTGTAGTTTATTTGCTTCTGTTATCAATCCCCATGAGAAAAGCATGTATGGTTTTCTGGATTTTTGTTTAATAAGTCAAAATCTGAGTATAATATTTTTTTTGTAGGTTTATTCTTCAATATGTGGTGTTTTTAATGTTCATATTGCTCTCAGTTTTTACATTTTCACTTTAGTTTTCACTTTCACTGTTTATGTTGCTCTCACTAGAACTTCTTAGTGATCTTGATTAACATGTATGATTATTAGTTGTCTATATTGCCTTCTTTGTTAAATGATTTCATTAATGTTAGATGAGTAGTTGCATGTTGTTGTTATAAACCTATATGAATGGTTCATTTATTTGCATTGTAGAAAAGGGTTTAGTTGTGGTTTATGAAATAGTAGAAATACTAAAATGTAGAACAGGGAAATAGGGGTTGTAGACTTGTAGATGGTTGAGATCCTGTTTTGGTAGTGTTGTGTAATGAAGTGTCATGAGAAGTGGTATGTCATGCTTTCATGTTGCGGCTTTAACTCAATCGAGATATTGTTTGAGAATCGTGTATCGCATAGGCGGGTGTTTATGAAGATAGAAACTGCACAATGTATGTTCCCTTACGTTGTTGATGATACATTTAGCGCTTTCTCAGTGTCTCCTAATGCTTACTAATGTCCCTATTTTGGTGATATCTAAAAGTATGTATGTTCTAGTTGTTCTTGAGTTGAGAAATGATTTTCGAAGGATGAGATAAGTTCATTTGTTTAGACACTTTGTTTTGATAACAACCGACTGTGGCTCAAACTTTTGATCTTGTTTTGGGATTGCTTGAGCATCACTAAATAGTTTGTGTTTCTAGCTTCTTGATTGGCATTGTACGGGTTTGGGTACTTACTGGAAATCCATTGGCTCTAAAGTATTGCTGGCATTCATTGGTTTTGACATTTTGTTAGATGATACTTCATCGTGCCACCAAAAGAAGCTTTATCTTGGTGAAATTGTGAAAATCTCTGCCTTGTAAGCCAAGTGAAACAAATTTATCAAAGATTTGTAGGTCCATCATCTTCGGCATAGTTTCATTTAACATTCCACATCTGTCTTTTATGGTCATGCTTACTCTTGAAGCCAATGAATGTTGATAACTTTCACATGTATGTTAAGATGTTGCCTATTATTTCCTTGTTTTATATTCTTAGCTGAAATAAAGTTTTTCTTTCCTTGTAGCTTGTGGTGCTTGATGAAGATAGAACCATACAAGGGAAGCTATATATGACCGGCTCAAAAGTAGTTCCAAATGATCCAAATGTCATTCCAAGTTCAAGAAAGCTGTTCAAAGGTTTATAGCAACACTAATTGTTTGCTGTCATTTTTATCTCTATGGCTTAGCATTTAAAGTACATGTTTTATTTTTGTCGGTCACAGAGTCTGTTCCATACTTGCTGAAGAATACTGAGCAGTGGTTCTTCTCCCGCTCCTTGGTGAGACCTCAAGAAATAACTTTATTATTCTGCCTACATTATATTTCTACTGTTTTCATTAAATTTGCTAAATTATGTTTTCCCTATTTCTATGGATCTTTATGTATTCTCATAATCACACCATAAAAATCGGCTCCTCCCCCTCAAAAGAAGAAAAAAAACATCTTATCTAAGAGATTCGTGGAGCTGATTAAGCGCATTAACTCCTTATTGTCATCACATTGTTACTAATGCTGTATGGTTAAATGACACTTTTGATTCAAGTGAACATGATTAGTACTCCCTCTGTTTTTTTTTATCATTCCTACTTTGACTTTGCACGTTTGCCAATGCACGTTTTAAAACTTAAATATCTTTCATTATATATTAGTAAAAATTATAACGATTGAATTTTAATAAAGTACTAATTGAGACGAATCAAACAAGACCCCATATGACTATGTTTTTTCTTATAAATTGAGAACATTTGAGAAGATTCTCTCTATGCATGAATAGTGTCAAGATTCTAAGTGAGAAAGATAAAAAAAAACAGAGGGAGTACTTTTTAATGTATAGATTTAACCTAATTATTGCATTCTTTTATCTTTTTAAAGGATTTGTTCCTTTCATCGTATTGTTGTTATTTTATTTTTTATTTTTTTTTGGTAAGAAGAAGTGTCCCGGACCTGCTTGGGTCTTAATGGGCTAGGCACTTGAGAGTAAGGGGGAAGGGTAAGGGGAATCCCTACCTTCAAAGTGCCTCTAGTGGGGATTGAACCCCCAACCTTGAGGTTGGAAGGGTGCTCTCCTTACCACTAGACCAAGTACTACTTGGTCGTATTGTTGTTATTTGCCTCACTAATTGGTGTTTCTGACTAATATTTTAGTATTATACTTTTGGTAATGTGATGATTATTCCAATTTTTCCACTTATGGCGTTCACTTGCTAAAAAGTTATCACTAATGTGAAGATCAATGATACTGAATCTAGACTCCTTGATTAATATATATGTTCTCTTCCAGCTCATTGGTAACTTGTTAAATCTGATTGTTGTTTACCTTAGTAAGCTTTAGAATAAAACACAACACCTTAATTTTTATTGATAGGTGTTTAAAGGATATAACGGTGTGATTGATGAAGCTGTCAAGTTCCCCTCACATGACCCCGTTGGTGGCTTGCGAGACTTACCCCGGGGTTCATCTGGTATTCGTTGTGCAGAGGTATTATTTCAAACTTCCTAATGTTCACATGAAGTGCTTAAATATCATTTGACCAATAGCTTTTCATATGTTTTATTTGCTGTTATGAGATGCCCAACATTCTTAAATAGTTGTTTGCTACCTTTGTTCTTCTATTAGGAACAAAATTATCATATGTGCACAAGCTGTATGTCTCTGTATTCTGTATCTCTACTCGATATGATATCTAGCTTTAGAATGCTATATGTATAGCTCTTAAATTGCATATCTCAATCAATAGTATACACAAAGTTTCTCATTTCACATCCATAAACAAAGTCATTCAATCGTTTACATCCATAGTTTTTTTAAGAATCGTCTGCAAGTTTTCCACTCAAACCAAATTTTCCATTCTATAAAAACAAATAATTATTGGATCGAACACAACCTTAATGATTATCTGACATGATGTTTTATGAGCCCGAAGGTTGCTTTAGTTGCTTGAGTTATGCATATTGAGATAGATTTCCTTCTATAATTTGTATCTCTTAGATTGTTATTGCTACTCTGTGGATAGAAATCATCAAGTAAGTTGGAGAGGTTTGTTGGCTCAAAAACAAGCTAAGCGAGGGAGGTCTTTTGGTTGTTTTGTTCGAACTACACTCCTTTGAAAGGCGGTCTTAGTGCAACATTATAGTAGCGGTTTTCATGGATCCATCACAAAATAATACCATTCTTTCTCTGTTATTAGTTTATTTGTACTAAGGATTTCAGCAAATTTTGACTCCTCGAACTGTGGCTTCTGTACTTTATGCAACATGAGAACTTGTGTTTTTTTAGGTCTTCTTGTTTGTTGCTGGGGACTTTGACGTGGAAGATGGTGGTCTGTGCTCTCGTGAGGCTGTGAAGGAACTACTGCATGAACTGAATTCAAAAGAAGGCATCAGCAAACTACTTGTAATACTCATCACTCTTCCCTCAAATAGAAATATCATTATATTTTGCAACAAAGCTATATATAGTTAATTTTCAAACGAGATATTATTTACGTACCAACCTACTTTTGCTCACCTCTTTCTTTATTTGTGTGCCAACCCTGAAGAAGTACGTGAGTAGTATGTAATTTTCAATCTTAAGCACTATCGCGAAATTTACATGAATTCGCTTTTGATGTTGATATGTTGCTATTTTTGCAGGGCTTTGATGTGGTGGCTGCAAGTGTTGTTGTCAGTAAAGAGAAGTTGGCTGAACTGAAAGATGTGCATCTGAGTTTAACTGCTTGAAAGGTTGTTTATAGCTGGTTTAGTAACACGAAATCTTGTTTAGTAATCCCAAGTACATGTAATCAAATGTGAAATGTGTAAGCAACTTGTACTCAAAAGTTGCTTCTAAATCACTATGACTTGTTGGCCTTTTGGTATAGGTGATGTGTAGAATGTGCACCTGAATACTTGATGTTAAGTTTTCTCAGATCTTAAGAAATGCAGTACTTACTCGCATTGCCCGATTTCGATGCCTTAATGTTCTATGGTAATCTGATAATTTTGTGTGAATGTGTTGCTTTTGTTGATGTTTTGTGTTTTCTGAATTCTGATGAAAACATTGTAGTTCTGGAAAGGAGATATGAAACTGATAGAATTATCAGATTCAATCAGTGATAGAAAGGAAGATTTAGAGAGAAACATATTTTTCTCATTATACAAAAAAACATTGTTTTGTTATTTTGTTCCTTAATAAAAACTTACATCCGAGTTACATTTTCCTTAATTTTCATGGGTGCATTTACGTGAGTAGCTAACTTATAGTACCAACCTAAATGACATCATTGCAAGAAGGAAAATGTGCGATAAATAATCTTATAAAACACACTTTTGGTGTGAAACTATTGATAAAAAAATGATGCATAAAACTAACTTATAATTTTTTTTTGTGCCAAAAAGGTACCAAAGACTATATTTAGGTGGATTAATCTTATTTTTTGGCGTCAATTTTTCCGCTTTTTGTTCCTTATACCTCTTTCTAGTTCCATTCTTATTGTTCCTTCCTCAAATGAGTCATAACATTTGGAAAGTATGATGTTCATTTGGGTAAAATAAAAAGACAATTTTTTGCTCAATATATAATTTCAATAGCAAATTTGATACTGAATTATACCAATTATTTACAATTTTATGTCCATAAAAAAGAAGAAGGGTTAAATCTAAGAAGGGGATAGGGGAGGGGTAAAATCATGCAAAAAAAAGAAAAAGTGAGCAGAAAAGCGTAAAATAAACACCTTAAGTGCTTGACATGTGTGAGTCAACGTCGAAAAACAAAGTCAACATATCGAAGTATGATATAATTTGCTGCCTTTTTATTTTACTAAAAAGTTTTCACAAACGCTACATTACCAAACACTAATTTTTTTTCTTAAATAGCTTTTCAATCTTGTCAATCATCTATCCGCTATCTTAAACATTATTATCAAACACAGCCAAAAAGCATATTATACTAAATAGTTTTCGTAAAAAGTATATTATATAAGGTAGTTTCCCGCAAATTTACCTTTCATATAATAATCCAAGCAAAAAATTCAAACTTTAATGTTTGGGCACCTTTCAAGTTTCCAACTTTCCATGTTCCACTACCTCAATTCCAGTGTTTTATGGAGAATATTGCAGCAACTCCTCAATATCTGAAAAATGGGTCAGAAAGTAGAATTTCCTGTCTTTACCGAGACTAATTTGGGTACTCGCATTGTTATCGCCGTTTCACCGGACATCACTGCCGGAAAATTTAAAGGTATAAATTTATCATTGCATAATATGCTTAAATTCTCAACTTTATTATATGTTGCTTTTTCTTACATTAAGTTGTTTGATTTTTTTTTTGTGGGTACTCTTTAATTTTTGTTAACTCAAGAAAAATCATCATCTTGCTGAAATATTGGGTTCATCCATTTCTTTTTTGGTTGAAAGATTATAATAGCTTTTTTGAAGAATTGTTTTTTTTTTTGAATTTTAATTTGTGTTAAATTGTTATTGGGATGCATATTGGAGTTAACCCTTAAAGAGAGAATTTTTAGATGTAGGATTATATTGAAATATTGAACTTCTCTTGTTGAAATTCACTGTCATAGACTCATAGTTATATTTTTTTTTTATGTGTATTTAGTGTAATGGGAACTTAATTATAGCTGAAATAAGTTATTTTTTCATGTTGATGGAAGTAACCCTATTCTTAACTTGCATTGCCATGGCAGTCCAAAAAGAGAGTTGAGAATTGATTTGGCTATGCAGCTAATGTTTATGATAGGAATATTTGATTCATCCATATGTTGTTGTTACATAGTTATGTTACGCAGGCTCGCTTCTCTCGGGTTGTATTGACATGATTATTGATCTAATTTGACGTATGCAGTTGCTGTTTTGTATCCATGTCTTCATTTGTGGGATAATAGGTTCTTTGGTGTAAAATGAAGAACTCTGAGTAACATAGTTGTGTCTGGCTATATTGTTGTTTAGTATATGGTTTTTAGGCTCTTGGTAGTAAGTTACTAATGGCCCTTTGGTAGCCGTTAACAGATGTAACTAATGGTAATGATTTTATACATACCTTTGTAATGGAAGTCTCATGCTAATGCTCATGGTAATGGAACGTTCATCCCCAAATATGTATTTTGTTTCAACTTTAGAGTGGTTTTGGAAATTTATAAAAAGAAAACAAATTTGAGGATGGACAAACATTAACATAGACATTGGGACGAGACTAACTTCACAGATATACTTATAATCTCATTACCATTACCACCATATTTTATGGCCTACGAAATGGGCCATAAGTACTAACAACCATAGATGTTCTGTTTTTCCCTTTACTCCTCTTTAGTAGGTATAAAGTGGTTTATGTACCCAAAGCTTATTTAAGTGTTCCCAACTTATTTAGACCGATTAGTATGGTGTAACAATGTGTGACCGTCTTTTTGGCAGTTCAATATGGGATGCTATGTCATTTTCTTTTGCAATTGAGACAACAAGTTAGGGTACTAGTTGCCAATGTCCATTAGGTAGCACTTCAACAAGGAACACTATTATGCATAATTCTTGCATTTGACATGACAAGTTAGGTAACTGACCACCTATTTTCATCAACTCTACGCTTACTAGAACTTCTACTAATGCAAGGTGAGAGCTGCATATCTACTAAATGTTTTTTTAGAAGAAATTGGAATGTGATGGTTAAAGTGGTTGTTTTACTCTGTATGAAAGTAATGGGGTGCAAATTTGTTCATCCAGGGGAATTTGAGAGAGCACATGTTGATTGTTTCCCTGAACTAGGACTTCTCTCTATTAATGCAGTGATGGTATTCCCAGAATTCTTTTCCTCCCTTCTTATAATTTTACGTGTAGTAGTATCCAGTCTTGCTTCTTTTTATTTTGAATGTTAATACAAGTTTCTTCCATTTCTAGCAGGTAAAGCAGAATTCCCAATTTTACCACCTATCTGATTTGCTGCCTCTAAAGCATGTTTTCCAGGGTTTTCAAGATTCATGGCTCCTCCATGTAAAAGCAAGCCTTAAGAACAACTTGGCAGATATCAATAACAGTAAAAAGTTTTGTCTGGTCAATCCTCTACTTGTAAAAACTGACTATCATTTGGGCAAGAAGAAAAAAAGAAAGAAAAGAAGGCCTAAAGTGAAGGAACTTCCTAGTAGTTTCAGTCATGAACGACTTGAGAGAGAAGTGCTCCATCCCAGTAGTAAAGTACCAGATTCCAATGCTACAGCTGAAAGCCCCCATGGAAGCTTATCTGGAGCAGTATCAGTCTCAGGTATCATTAATAGATACTTCACGAATTTAATCAATGTTGACCACATTGGATGTGCTTCCACCTCAGAAGTCCCCCAAAGAACCGCGAAATGTGATGTGGGGAAAGTTTGTTCTAGTAAGAGGAGCTCTAAGAAGCAAAATTCTTTAACAACACCCAAGAGATTATTGCCCTCTCCTTTGCAAGAAAACTCAATCTCTGTTGCTCTGACAAACAAGTATGAAAGATCTGAGATTGGTGAACGTTTAGTAGTTGCTTCAAATAATCTTGGAAGTTCTCTAAGATCAACTTGGTTGAAGAGTAAAAAATTGTGGGATGCAAATGCAGAGTCAATTGTTAGGAATTTGGTTTTCGAAATCGACAACAATGAATGAAACTTTGACAGCATTGAAGTATGGCAAAGGCTACAATTATAGCTATGTTACTCAGCCTCTGGTGCATGCCTAGGTGTCCAACTTGGTTATTTTTGAAATATTTCTATGGCTTTGGCCCAAAATCAAGTGTCTATACCATGTTGGACTGTCGAGGATCCATCATGGTAACTTGAGTTAAAATGAAGCATATGAGTAATTATAGTATCATTTGAAGCAACAGGGAGACATCTGCAATTTTGGATTTACCAATAATAGCCTAAAATGAAGAGTATGAGTAACTATAGTTGTAACTTTGATGGGTGAAGCGACCATCTTAGGAAGTGATTGCTTTGCAGGATTTCCTCGGGTTTTGGAATTGTTTACTGATGGGAAGGCAACTATTCAGAAGGAAATCTGCTATGCAATGAACTGGAGCTTCTTCTTGAAGAAAGTTGTGGGATATCAACTATATACCTTCTCAGCCATTCATGATACCTTCTTAAGAAGAATGACTTGAGGTGGTCAATTTTCCGGTTGGTGGCAGGGAAGAGGAAAGCAAGAATTGGAGCTGAGAGGAAACTGACTAGTTAAGTTATTTCCTTATTGTAAAGGCAACTTTTGGTGGTATCTTTTGCTATCATAGTGAGGTAAATATTCTTATGATAACACCTTGAAGATTTCAGTTTTTCTTTGATTCAAGTCTGCGTTTCGCTTACTCAACAGATGCATGAAAACTGTTACAGATACAGGAGTATCACTTTCACTTTGTAACCTTTGTTTTTTTTGCGTGTGTGGGTGGGGGTGTGTACCATATACCAACTAATCTCTGTTTGGTGCCTTTTATATTTTGTAATATATACTCAATTTTCTCCTGTTGACAATTTGTTCTTTTGAAAATTTTCATCCTTTGGTATCTGCATAATGAATTTTTGATATTAGTTAAATTCGCGGTATGAGTTTTGAGATTGCAGTTTGCAATGAGTTTAGCGAATTGACCTGATATGGTGTTGCAAACCTGAACTCAGATCTCCAAACATGATAGAATTCAGTAAATGCTGCAGTATTGACTACCTCTTTATCACAAAAAAAATGTAGCTATGCTAAAGCCTCAATGAGATATAAGATGGAAGCAATGACTTTAAATAATGTCACTACTGACATATACATTAGTTAGACCAGTCTATCGCCTGACATGCTGGCTCTCTTTAGGCAATCTGGGAAAGTCGATGGGGAGAGGCATGACACAGTTTTCGCCATTGTAATAAACTCTCTTCGGGAACGCCCAACCAGCATCAAAGGTGAAGGTTCCTGGTACTTTCCTCAGCAGCATCTCGGTCTGCACGTTCCCGCTCTGTCCTGATTGTAGCAACACATCATTGTAATACTGTATCCCCCAGAACAGTCCAGTATCATCTGAAATGGGATGGTACAAGTATGAAAACATTGATAAAATTACAAAAACTAAAGCTAATTTTGTGTCATGTAGGCTAATAGTCTTCCTCAAGAACTTGGATTATCGAGTATGTCGGTAAATCACCATATATTCCAAAACTATAGATCAGTAGCCTTGCCTTCTAAGCAACATCCTTCCTGTTCCTAACACACTGGACCCTATCAACTTTACCACAGAAGAATCAAGCTAAGGCAAAGTTAAAGACTTTATTGTGATCGTTTTTGTTATTCGGTTTTTTAACCAAAATCAGAAACATAAAAACCATAAAAATGTGGTTTCAAGTATAAGTTTTTACTTCTCCACCAACATCATATGACTTTTAAAAACGTAAAACCAAAAACAGAAGCTAGCTGTGAGCCTGTGACACTGAACGAGTCCGATATATGCTGTCATTTTCTTAATGTGATAAACCAGTCATTATTTCTATGGATTTGATTCCCCTGAAAAATAAAAAGGATGACAGTGGACTTCAACTTACTGGTAGGGCGATCCTGAGTAAGGGGCATGTAATTGAAGCTGAAAACCTGCACTACATCATTGAGGTTCGGATGCTCAACAGCCAAGTTCCACGTAGTATAGTTTTTATGTATATTCAGATTCATGATCGTGATCTTGACCCTCCAATAGTCTTTATAGCTCTGTTTGACATGCCAATGCACATGAATCGGACACATATGACTCGTGCAATTCACTAAAGGAGGCGGTACATCATCTGGATCCTTTGATTGCTTCAACATTAGAGGTGTTTGCCCTTTCCTGCATAAGAAGCAATAGAGAACAGAACTCATTTGAAGGAAATTGGCTATTTAGAAGCTTAATCAGCCAAGAAACATGATACTTTTATTTTATTTATGATGAAGCTTCAGAGAGCAAGATCAGACCAGGTAGCATTTTCTAACATAAAGTTTCCAACGAACAGAGAATCCGTTCATTATCACTGCCACTTTCCAAGTTTTGGTTTTGAATATAAGTGTCATATGGATAGATTGTATCCCAAAATATGTATTGCTCATGCATATATTAGTCATGTTTAACGTGAAACTAACAACAGAAAATTTGAAACTACATCTTTTTTGGTTTCCATATTCATGTTTTTCGTTTTATCTTTTAAACTGAAGAACCAAATTGATAACGAACAGGTAGCATAGAGGATAAAGAAATTACCTTACGCATGATAAGCCAGGTTGTTCTTGGCAGCCACAACTGCAGTTGGGACAGAATGTTATCGTCGTGCTATAAAATGCAGACAAGGAGACACAACAAGTAGGGGCAGATGCTGCTTTGAATTGGGAGTAAGTACAAATCACCCTGTATGTACCTGTAAAAAATCCGAGAAACCAAAATGGCTCATTTATTAATTGTATGAAAGAAAAGCAATTTAGCTTGTAGTTGCAGAGCTAGGTTAGATAAACCAACTGCAGATTATATAGAACAACCAGAAGAATAAGATACAGCAGATATTGCAGCATATATGTAGGTACTTTTTTGTTGCAAAAGCTCAGAATGTTCATATAAATGTCAGTAAAATTGCTATGAACTACACAAGTTTGTAAGAATTCGGAAGGTGCATAGAAAGCAACCAGAATTCTAATAACAAATGTAGATAACAGCAAGAAATTCTACCAAGTTATCTAATGAAGTTATGATCCGGGAATTTCCACATTTATTGTTCATACTTCATATTACTAGAACAAATAACTAACTCCGAGTTTCAGTTCAGTTACTTATCAGTTCCAACTAGAGTTTTTCAGTTTCAGCTAATTTATCGATTTGAGCTCCTATTCAACTAGTGTTACCAGCCACAATGTAAGATCACCTAAGATAACTAACCTTCAATTCACTTATAAATAATGACATAACATTTAGGTAACCAAACAACACAAAGCACAACACACACTTGACAATAAAAAACATTTAGCACTTACTAAGTGCTTGCCTCCATCGACGTCCACCATCCTCAGGGAACTTGGTAGGAGGAACAACCTCCTCAGGATCACCACATGTATAACCAGGAGTACCAAATTTAAATTTTTTTGGCATTTTTGGTTTCGAGGCTGCCATATTCGAGCCAAAACCAACACTCATCTGAAAATGTGATGCATACTTATTTGGGTCTTGAGTCATAGAAGTTAACACCCCTCCTTTGCAGCAATTAGCTGCCTGTTTATTAAGAGAAGCTCCCGGTTGAAGATCAATGATCACAGGATGCTTTAAGCAGCAGTGAGGAGGAGTTGTCCCTAGTGTTTTGTTACATACCCCTTGTTCCTTGGCTTCTGCTCCTTGCATATACCATATCACTTCATGTCTCTGCCATTCCCAGCTTAGACTCCAACCAGGAGGCCATTCGATGTGTCGAAATTGTTGATAATTGTATATTGTAACATCTGCCTGCAAATTTTTTACCAGAATCTTATAAACTCTGATAGTTTAAACTTGTATTTGGATAGCTTCAATACTCTGGTATAAAAATTATAATGTACAGGTGAAATCATAGTTTAGCCTAAATTAAGGTAATGTATATACATCTAAAATTTACTGTATAAGAATCATTAAACTTATATTCATACCTGAATGCAACACCAAAACCAAAACTTTGTCACTTCTAGGTACTACAACTTGCATATTTTACACAATGACACTATTGCAGACTTCTTGTTGAGTTTATATCTCAGTATACAGTTTAACTTGATCTAAAGGATGAAATTTGATCTGCTTAATTATTCAAGAAGAACACTCTAAGTTAAAGCTAAATTCATTTTGCCTTGAGTACCGTGTTGGATTTCGACACTCAAACATGGGTATGTCACTTAGACACGTCACTTAGATAGACGTGTTTGACACTTAAACACATACCTGAGTAACCTGACAGGCTGACACTCTTGAGTAACATTTTCCAATTATAAACATTGAAGCTTATATTTATGCTTGAAATCAACTCAAACCAAAATTTCCAAACTTCTAGGAGATTCATCAACTTTATCATGTATTTAGGTCTCATTCAACAAAGATACCCAGCAAATTTGATGACATAGGAAAAAGGATTGTTGTTGGACCATATCACATTGTGTATTGTATTTAGTTTGGGCCACATATTGTATAGTATGTAACTTTAGTCCACACGGCCTTGGGCCTTTACATAACATTAGGGTTGTATCATATATATATGATTGGCATAGCAATACACGGGAGATGAGTGGAGTTCCCAGATTTACCTCACTACCATCATTCGATCTTGGCATGGTATCAGAGCCGGAAAACTCACCGGCGGACCTGTAAAACATCGTTGCTCGAATCGAAGATCGGAACCTCACCCGCGTGAAGTGTGAACGATCAAGGGAAAACGATGGGCGACGAGAAACAAAAGACGATAGTGAAAACAGGAGAATGGAACGTAAGCTTGAACTCTCCTTATTACCTGAGTTCCGGTGATCAACCGGGAAATATGATTACACATGTCACTTTCACTGGTGACAATTACGTGGCGTGGGCTCGGGCCATGACACTCTCGTTGAGAGCACGCCGCAAATACGGCTTTGTGGAAGGGACGATTCCCAAGCCAACTGACCCTATGGGTGTCCTTGATTGGGACACTGTACACTCAATGATTGTATCCTGGATTTTGCGCAGTATGGATGCAAAAGTGGCCGGAACAATACCGATGCATGAGAATGCACGTGAACTGTGGGTATATATGGAGCGGCGGTTTTGCGTGGCTAATGGACCACGTATTCAGCAGATAAAACCGCTATCTCGGACTGCAAACAAGTAGGGACTATGAGTATTGATGAGTACTACTCGAACCTAATGAGTTATTATGATGAGTTGGCGCGATTAAAGCCACTGCCTTCGTGTGAATGCCATAAATGTGAGTGTGGATTGGTGTCAAAGCTGGCACGTGATAGGGAAGATGAAATCTTTCATCAGTTTCTCATTGGTTTGGATAATGCGAATTACGGGGCTGTTCGTACCAACCTCTTGTCTCAACAGCCCTTGGGTGATATCAACCGAGCGTATCAAACGCTGAAGCAAGAAGAGCAGTCACGGGCACTCTCTCGCGAGAAAACGGTAAGTGATGTTCATGCGTTTCATGTCAATACTGAACGAGATAAGGGTCGGTTAACACGGCTTGACAAATCAAAACTTGTGTGCACCCATTGTAAAAGAAAAGGACATGAAATCACTACCTGTTTTAAGCTCCATGGACATCCTGAGTGGTATGAAGAACGCTTACGTGCGCGTAATTCGGGGCGCGTCGATGGGACTGCCACCCACGGACCTGCTGCTGGTGGAAGTTCTGTCGGAGCAACAGGTGGGCATGGTGTTGGGAGTGCTGCTGGAACACTGCGGGCTCCAGGGGGGGCTCGAGCTCACGCCGTGGCAGATGGTGTTTTTGGGTCACAAGCAGATGGTGGTAATTCACTTGCGTCACTCACACCGGAGCAGATTCAAGCTTTGATGACTTTGATTAACACTGACCCACAGCCTAATGACCGTATGGCAGGTATAGAATGGATTATTGACACCGGTGCATCGCATCATCTAACAGGCAATCTATCTGTCCTAGCGAATGTTCGAACCATTCCACCTTGTCCAGTTGGTCTTCCTAATGGATGTTGTGCTTCTGCTACTATGGAGGGAGATGTTTATCTTACTGATGTTCTTGTTTTACATCATGTTTTATTTGTCCCTGATTTTCAGTGTAACTTGATTTCCGTATCTCATTTGCTAGCTGACAATGATTGTACTATTCAATTCACATCTACTTTATGTGCTATTCAGGACCGGTCCTCGGGGACTCTGATTGGAGCAGGTGAACGGCGAGGGGGGCTTTACTATTTCCGGACGGTGGCCGTGGTGAATGCTGCAAGTGTTGTTGACATATGTACCTTTGACCTATGGCATCAACGGTTAGGTCATCCCTCGGAACGCGTAGTGAAGCTGCTTCCTGCTGTCCGTTCTAGTCATGATAAGAAGAAATTGAATAACGTTTGTGAGGTTTGTCCTATGGCCAAACAAACTCGTGACTGTTTTCCTCGTAGTACTCATAAAGCCAGTCGATTGTTTGAACTGGTTCATTGTGATTTGTGGGGTCCATATAGTGTGCCTTCCTCTTGTGGTGCAGTTTATTTTTTGACTCTTGTTGATGATTATTCCCGTGCTGTTTGGGTTTACCTATTGAATAATAAAACTGAGGTTTATAAATATTTCCTATCTTTCTTTGCTATGGTTGAACGTCAGTTTTCTACCACTGTTCAAATTGTTAGAAGTGATAATGGGACTGAATTTCAATGTATGCTTCCTTTCTTTGATCAAAGTGGTATTTTGTTTCAAACTTCTTGTACTGGGACGCCTCAACAAAATGGGAGAGTTGAGCGTAAACACCAACATATTCTCAATGTGAGCCGAGCCTTAATGTTTCAAGCCAATCTACCTGTTGAGTTTTGGGGTGAGTGTGTTCTAACTGCTGTTCATCTTATTAATCGAACTCCTTCTGGGGTGTTGGGTAACAAAACTCCTTATGAAATGATCTTTGGTCATGAACCTGATTTTGAGGCTTTGCGGGTGTTTGGGTGTCTGTGTTTTGCTCACAATCAAAAATCTAAAGGGAATAAGTTTGCTCCGCGTAGTCGTAAATGTGTTTTCATTGGGTATGCCACGGGGAAAAAGGGATGGAAGTTGAAGGATTTGGAGACTGGCGTGATCTTTGTATCTAGAGATGTGTTATTTTTTGAAAACTCCTTTCCTTACTCTACTCCCTCTACTTCTTCCTCTACTGAACCTTCTGACCTTGTTGATATTCCTCTCATTGAGCCCATTGAACCCTCTCCACAAAATATCCTACCCACTCCTGTGTCCCTACCGGCCCACATTCCACCCTCTGGCCCACAAAATATCCTACCCACTCCTTCTAATTTGCCCCAGCCCACTGTTGACGCGGACTCTCCTCCTGCGTCCCCTCTACCGTCCCCAGCCCAGCTTTCATTACCCTCATCTGACGCCGACTCCTCTACCGCGTCTCCAGCCCAGCCCCCTGCTGATCCGCCTACTCTACTGGGCCGCGGACATCGGGCTAAGCAGCCCAACTCTTTGTTGCGTGACTATGTTGTGAATTCGGTACAGCTTGCTCGCCCCCCTCCCGGTTCATCAGATACTCCATGTCCCTCAGGTACTCCGTATCCTCTAGCTCATTTTGTGAATTGTGATAATTTTTCTGCTCGCCACCGTGCTTTTCTTGCTGCAGTTGATGATGGGGTTGAGCCTAAGAGTTTCACCGAGGCTATGTGTCATTCGGGGTGGCGCGACGCCATGCACAAAGAGATTAGTGCTCTGGAAGATAATCACACATGGGTTATGACTGATCTTCCTCCTGGGAAGAAAGCTCTTGGATGCCGATGGGTCTACAAAATCAAATATAACTCTGATGGTAGTGTTGAGCGCCTTAAAGCGCGCTTGGTTATTTTGGGGAATCATCAGGTTGAAGGCATCGACTACAATGAGACTTTTGCTCCAGTTGCTAAAATGGTCACTGTCCGTGCTTTCCTTGCAGTTGCTGCTTCTCGCAACTGGGCTGTTCATCAGATGGATGTCCATAATGCGTTTCTCCATGGTGACTTAGATGAGGAGGTTTACATGAAACTTCCCCCTGGTTTCACTCCTACAGCTACCGGCAAAGTCTGTCGTCTCCAGAAATCTCTTTATGGTCTGAAGCAAGCTCCTCGTTGTTGGTTTGCTAAGCTCGCCACTTCTCTGCGACACTATGGTTTTTCCCGCTCCTATTCTGATTACTCACTATTTACTTATCATCGTGGCTCTGTTCGACTTAATGTTCTGGTTTATGTGGACGATCTTATTATTTCTGGGAACGACATTGATGCTCTCACTTCCTTCAAAAGTTATCTTGGCGAGTGTTTTCGGATGAAGGATCTTGGCCCTCTCAAGTATTTTCTCGGGATTGAGGTTGCCCGGAGTGCAGATGGTTTTTTCTTATCTCAGCGGAAGTACACTCTTGACATTATTTCTGAGACCGGACTGTTGGGTGCTAAACCCGCTGATACTCCTCTCGAGCAGAATCACCAGTTGGCCATGGCTGATGGTCCTCTCCACCCGGATCCTGCTCAGTATCGTAGGCTTGTCGGCCGCTTGATCTATTTGGCCTTCACTCGCCCGGATTTGGCTTATGTCGTACATGTATTGGCTCAGTTTATGCATCAGCCTCGGCATCAGCATTGGGAAGCTGCTCTCCGTGTCGTGCGTTACCTGAAGGGGAGTCCAGGGCAGGGTATCATTCTTTCTTCCCCTTGTGACTTACAGTTGACCGCTTGGTGTGACTCGGATTGGGCCAGTTGCCCTTTGACTCGTCGCTCGGTCACAGGTTGGGTGGTCTTTCTTGGCTCCTCTCCTATCTCCTGGAAAACTCGGAAACAACACACCGTTTCTCGTTCCTCTGCCGAAGCGGAATATCGTTCGATGGCGGATGTTACTGCTGAACTTAAATGGTTGCGCGCTCTTCTTAGTAACCTTGGTGTTTCTCATTCACAACCCATTGCTCTCTTCTGTGACAGCAAGTCTGCTCTTTATATTGCTCACAATCCCGTCTTTCATGAACGCACTAAGCACATTGAGGTTGATTGTCATTATATACGGGATGCGATTCAGGATGGTCTTATTACTACTGCATATGTGCCCACTACGGAGCAACTCGCTGATTGTTTCACTAAAGCTCTTGGTGTTCGTCAGTTTCGTTTTCTTATAGGCAAGTTGGGCATTGGTAATCCCCATGCTCCCACTTGAGGGGGGGTGTTGGACCATATCACATTGTGTATTGTATTTAGTTTGGGCCACATATTGTATAGTATGTAACTTTAGTCCACACGGCCTTGGGCCTTTACATAACATTAGGGTTGTATCATATATATATGATTGGCATAGCAATACACGGGAGATGAGTGGAGTTCCCAGATTTACCTCACTACCATCATTCGATCTTGGCAATTGTGATACACCAACAACCATGAAAGTGGACCCAAATACTCAATCAATAAAATGGACCACTAAATCCTACTAAACAAAAAGGACAATATAGAGATATGCTTAACTTTCTGATACTGACCACCTTTGCACTTTTTTTGGGATCCTTCACTTTCAAATTCTTTGAACTTCTTTGAAAAAATAATATATATCCCATGTATTTCTAAATAAGTGTTGCGTTGAGTATATTAATACTGTTTATTAACTAATTTCGACTCTTTTTTTTTTTTTGGAGAAATTCAACGACTTTATTCATTATCAGATAAAACAGCAGCATGAATTTCCCTAGGGAAATCACCCATCCAAACCTTCTTCACCAGCAAGCTCTTACTTAGGTGAGCAAGCTTATGAGCAACCCTATTACCCCCCCTCTTCACATGCTTACAAGAGAAGAAAATACATCTAGAAGATAAATGCAAGATATCTGCTACGACACCACCAAAACCAGAATTCTCAATATGAGCTCGCTGCAGATGAGAGACAAGTTTCGAACTATCACTTTCAAGGATGATATTATCCCTGCCCATATCCAGTGCACACCGCAAAGCACTTCGAGCCGCATACGCCTCCGCAACATCAATATCAAAACTCCCCACCACAGATTCGCACATCGCCCCCAAGACATCCCCATCTGAATTTCTCATTACACCCCCACAACCAATGGATCCATCAGCAAAGACCGCCGCATCCGTATTTAATTTTATGGAGCTCCCTCCTGGTGGCTTCCATTTTTCCTCGACATTAGCAGCAACTAGCGTGGCCTCTTTCCTCATCTCTCTGGCCATACTAAACTCTTCAAGCCCAGCCATAATTCTCCCTGTTTCTTCTGTAATGTCAGATTTTTTCCCATCAAAGACCCATCTATTTCTTCGTAACCATATATGCCACAAGGTTAGCCAGAAAATATCCCACCATCTATCGTCCATTGCCGCATTTACAAACTGATCACACCATCCCTTAAATGATCCTCCCATCATGACCATGGGATCAATGCGTAGGGGAGATGCTTTCCACATCCACCTTGCCTCATGACACATTACAAGAGTGTGTAGGGTAGTTTCGTCCGCTTCGCCACACACCGGACATATTTGATCACATTCGCATCCCCTCACTTTGAGGTTCGCTCTCACCGCCAGCCCATTGTGGAGAGCTCTCCATCCGAAGTTGCGCACTTTCATAGGGGTATTCGCCTGCCATAGCTTACGCCACACACCACCCTCTTGCGAGTGAGAAGAGGAAGCCTGCCCAATTCGAGCCTCAGCAATCGCTACATGATACGCACTTTTTGTGGAGAAACATCCATCTTTGGTGAAATGCCATGCCCATGAATCATCTCGTTCCTGATATGGAATAGGCATACTTCGAATTGCTTCCACCTCCTCCCTAGAAAACAGCTGGTTCAACATCTCCACATTCCACTCTCTATGCCTCATTAACTCACACACCCTTTGGGGCCCCTCCTCAGTTCTACCCACTTGTGAATAGATCCGGAATTGTGGCAGTCGCGGCACCCACGGGTCCGTCCATATATGCACACCCTGACCACTTCCCACTACTTTCCGCAGCCCTTTTGAAAGTATTTCGCGAGCCGACAAAATAGACCTCCAAGTGTAGCTTGCAAGGGGGCTAACTTGAGTCTCCATGAAAGACTTATTAGGGAAATATTTGTTTTTCAATGTCTTTGCCACCAATGAGTGGGGAATTTTAAGATTCTCCACGCTTGTTTCGCCAAAAGGGCCTTGTTAAAAGAAACAAGGTCACGCATTCCTAAACCTCCACGTTTCTTTGGCTCGACCAACTTGTGCCACGCTACCCAAGCTATCTTCTTCTCTTCTTTTTTTTTTTTGGCCCCAGAAAAATCCCCTATACATCTTTTCAACTGCTTCAAGTATACTCTTAGGAATTTTAAAGCATTGCATAGCATATGTTGGGATAGCCTGGGCAATTGCCTTGATGAGCACTTCTCTCCCTGCTTGAGATAGGAATCCCTCTTTCCACCCTTTAATCTTCTTAAGGACACGATCTTGAATATATTGAAACACCCGTTTTTTGGATCCACTAACATAAGTTGGTAATCCAAGGTAATTCTCATGATTATCAACAGCCTTAAAAGATAACTTCATCTGAAGTAATTGTTGCTTTTCTTGCTCAATATTTCGGCTGAAAGATACTTCTGATTTCTCTATATTCAACTTCTGCCCTGAAGCCGCTTCATAGGTGGCTAAGATGTCCATCACTCTCTCCACTTCCCCTTCATTCGCTCTAGTGAATAACAAACTGTCATCTGCAAAAAATAAGTGCGATATCGCATCTACTTTTTTGCCAATTTTCAGCCCATGAATCTCCTTTTTAGCCTCGGCATCTCTTAACAGGGAAGATAACCCTTCTGCGCATATTATAAACAAAAATGGAGAGAGAGGGTCTCCTGCCGAAGACCCCTCGAGGGATAAAACTGCTGCGACGGTTGCCCGTTAACTAAGATAGAGAAAGAAGTAGATGATACACACCCCATTATTTGCTTTACATACCTTGCAGGGAATCCCATCTTCAACATTATCTGCTCCAAAAACATCCATTCAACCCTATCATAAGCCTTACTCATATCCAGTTTGAGTCCTAAGTATCCTTCCTTACCTTTTTTTTTCTTCCTCAGATAATGAAAGCATTCATATGCTACCAAAATGTTGTCCGAAATTAATCTTCCCGGCACAAACCCACTTTGAGATTCATGGATAATTGTCGGGAGAACTCGTTTCAATCTATTAGCCAACACCTTAGAAAGAATTTTATAAATGACATTGCAGAGGCTTATAGGTCGGAAATCAACAGGGGACTCACATTTTTTTTTTTTCGGGATTAGCACAATATGTGTCCGGTTTATATCACTACAATCAACTCCATTATTCAGAATGTTCAGAATTTTGCTGCACACATCCTCCCCTACAGTACTCCAATAGGTCTGAAAAAATAAAGCACACATCCCGTCCGGCCCCGGAGCTTTTGTGGGGTGCATTTGCTTTAAGGCGATCTCAATCTCAGCTCGACAAAACGGCTCCTCTAGCATTGAACTCAACTGGGTCGACAGTTTGGTGTTAACCTTGTCTAGCACCGGTTGGACATCAATAGACTCATTTGCCTTAAAGAGCTGCCGAAAATGTTGGACTAATAAATCAGCGATATCACCTTCATCATTGAATTCATCCCCTGCTTCGTTCTTGAGACATTTGATATGATTTCGGGCTAATCGTTGTTTAGCTTTTGCATGAAAAAATTTCGTGTTTTGATCCCCATGCTTAAGCCACTCTTGCCTACTCCGCTGTTTCCAGTAAATTTCTTCCCGCTTCTCCAACTCATCCATACGTGCATCAATGTTCCTCATCTCCCTAATAACCTCATGCGATTGATTCTCCTCCATCAAGTTCGCCATTTGCATCTTACACGCCCTCATTTCTTTTGCAAAATCACCGAATTTTTTGTTACTCCACTCCTTCAAACCACGACCCATGCGAGTTATATTACCACTAGCATCTTCCCCCTTAATCCACATAGCATCTACCACTTCCCCACATTCCTCTTCCTTTGTCCACATTTCTTCAAATCTGAAAATTCTTCTTTTATTATGCAATCTACTAGGGGCCATTTGATGTCGAATACACAACAGTAGAGGAAGGTGGTCAGACCTTCGCTTTTCGAGGTGAGAGACAAAAGAATGGCTATACTTGTATCTCCAACCAGCAGTAGCCACAAACCTATCTAACCTTTCCTGCAAATTCTTCTCTCCACCTTGGTTATTTGTCCACGTAAATGGATGCCCCACATAGTTGAGATCTTCGAGCCTACAAAAATCCAACGCCTCCCGCAATATACCCGCCTCCTCGAAGTCAAAATCCCGCCCCCCTTGCTTTTCGACTGACCACAACATAAGGTTAAGATCCCCGCCACATAGCCATAATTCCTCTTCATCCATAAACAAGCTCTTGAGAAGGGCCCCGTTTTCATTTTATTTTCCGTTTCCGGGTGCCCATAAAGCCCAGTAAAGCGCCACGTAGCTCCATCGTCCATAGTGATATGTGCATCAATATGATTACTAGAGAAAGATCTTATTGTCACCTCCCACCCTTCCTTCCACATCATAGCCAAGCCACCTTTACGCCGTCTCCCAACACCCACACAATCTACTACAAACATATTTTTAAATTTTATTTTCAGTCGAACTCGGTCCATCTCAGCATGATGGAGCTTTGTTTCTTGAAGAAACACTACCTGGGGTTGCTCGTTGATAACAATACGCTTTAGCGCATTGCCTGCCGGGATACTCCCCAATCCCCGACAGTTCCACGAAAGAATGTTATTCATTGACCACCAAGGGTCCAAGAGGTGGGACCCGCCACTCCATCAATTCGTGAGTTATCTACTGTTACCTCAACTAAGCTTGCATCCAATCCGATCTTCTTCTTTATTCCACACGTCTCTCCTTCATGTTCTCCCTCTTGGGTTCCCTCAACCCTCTCCTTCCTACGGTTCCCCGTCATGTTTTTTTTCCTCTCCTTCATACTGCCTCCTTCCCTAGGCACCCGCTTCCATCCCTTCTTGTCACCATGACTCGTCCCCTCCCTCGTTTCCTCCTCTAAGCTTCCCGAAATTGCCCCAGGTACTTGAGCTAGTTGCTCTGAGACCTGCTCTTGACTTTCACCATTCTCTATATTCCCTGGTTCATCACTTTTACTTTTCCCCTCCTCCATTTGCTTACTACTCCCTGCTAATGTGAGGGCCTCCTCTAGAATACCCGCCACTTCTTTCATCTGTTTATTCATACCAAGAGAAATCTGCGTTTTTGGTTTCGTTATGAATAAATTCTTCGCGCACCCTCCTTTCTCCCTACCATCTTTCTGAGTGTTCGTAGCCAGATTCCGCTTCCAAGGGGATGCTTTCATCCAGTCCCCAAAATGAATTGTCGGGTCATCCTCCTCTCGACATCCATCACAATCTTTAACCCCATGCCCTAGCAATCCACAATGGTAACAGAACAAGGGTGGGCGTTCATACTTGACCTCATAGAAATCCTCCTCCCCACCCCGAAGCTTCACCTTCACACGTTGAATTAAAGGTTTCCTAACATCAATTTTAATTCGCAATCGTATCGATTTATCAATGCCTAAGGACCCTGAACTATCCATTTTGACAAATTCTCCCAACTTTTTCCCCAGTGCTTCCACATTGTTCAGGTTCAATCGGCCCTTGAAGGGTAGGTTGTAAACCCTAACCCACATTGGTAGTGCAAATAGATTCATTTCAGAAGGTTTAAGATTACCTTGTATATCATCGAAGATAATGGCATGTTTATCGAAGTGCCACGGTTGTCCTTCGACAACCCTATTCTTATCCCTCCAGTGATGAAATTGGAAGGTGAAAGTGTTCGCTCCAATGCTGCTAATATCCACCCCATGCAGAGGCTGCCAGACCTGTTGCATCGTGTTCATAAACGCTTTCACGTTGATTGTTCTCTTCGTCCATACTTTTCCTACTAACCCTAATTCGATCCTTGCATCCTCCTCCTCCTCTCCCTCTACCACCCAGTCCACCGCTTCTTCCCCTCCACCCTCAGCACTTCCCCTTGAGGTCCCGTCATAAGTATCATTGTTTTTCTTTTTTTCGATTTCAATGTCTACTCCCTCCTCATCATGATTGGGGTTATTCGTCCCTACTCGCAATGATTGGTTTGAAGACGCCATTATTTTTGTGGTAGTGTCACAAGGAACAGATCCCAAAGCAAAGATCCCACGCCACCCTAACTCTCAAATAGAGAAACCCTAGGAACCCTAGACAACCCTCCCAAGGAAATCCTAGAGGGAACGTCTTCTAACTAATTTCGACTCTATTTTTCGTTATTATGTAAAAACTATCATAGTCAAGTGGGATTTTATTAGATTCATTTTGAATATACCATTTTATAAGCATTGAACTACGTGAAAAAGCGAATATAACACTTATTTAAAAACGTAGGAAATATATTTAAAGTGGAGATAAAAATGATTATAGAAGTCTTCATACTACTGTTATAAAACGATTAAAATTTCCCAAGAGAAAATAAAAAGTCATACAAAATTTTGCCATCTAAACAACTAAAACATAACAACTTCAACATCATCAACTCACATTGTAAGTGTCAGTATTCATCTCTGTGATGTCCCATTGAATCGTTACATTCGCTCTTACATCAAGTGGATCATAACCATCTGCATTAAATCACAAACAATGAAAAATAATAATCATTTTTCAGTCTTAATCTAATAAATCTCATAAAATAAGCCATTTTTCTAAAGATTTTGATCTAACTCATTTGTTAATATATGAACATAAATATAAACTTTGTATTAAGACATATAAGAAATGAATATAGATATGGAAATACTTACAACTGAGATTATACGTGAGACTGGTAAAGAAGATGAAAAGAATCAACGTTAACATTATTATAATTAATTATGATAATCAAATGAAACAAAGATTATCATGAAAATATGAAGATAATCAAGAATATTTTTTTACAAAAAGGGATTTTTTTGAGAGAGAATTATATTACATATGATGAATGAAATTGATGGGATGTAAATCTGTAATATGGGTTTTGTAAAGCCCTTTTTTCACTATTACTTCTCTTATAGTAAAAAGAAAATGAAGATACAGAAATTATGAGATTTAAAGAAGGAATTATGTTAAGATACAGCTAAGATAATTGAGCTTTTTTTTTTTTTTTGAAAGAAAAGGGATTTCATTAATATTTCGTCAAACGGCACTTACAAGTCATTTCTGAAAAACATAAAATTCTAATAGAAATACATATCACCCTAGAAATGTAAACATCGCAGATTTGACTTAATTTTGCCTTAATAAAAATCTTCATCTGAAGCAATGCAATCTGTGAGTTCGCTCTGGTTCGGCATACGATCTGCAGATGCGGAAATTTTGGGATGAACGTATTCCAATAGTTTTCCATAATTTTACAGAAGTTGTGAAACCCTAATTCTTGAGAATAATTTCTCATACCTAAAAACAAAAGAACCATACTCACAACTCCCATAGGGGAGAAGGAGACTTCCAAAACGGAAACTAAAAACCCCATAAAAGGGTTTGAGAAAATCTCATAAAGAGATACTAATTTATTGAACAAAACAAAAAAATGAACTAAAAACTGAAAATAAAAGGGAAAAATGGGCTTACCAAGGATGAAAACATCAATGGCAGCCCCCTAATTGATGAAGAAGGGGTAAGGGAGGCTAGGGTTTTAGAGAGAGAAAAGGAGAGGGGAGGCTAGGTTTTTGTTTCATTAAGATAATTGAGCTTAAAAGGGAATAAATGATAATAAATGATATGGACAGTTCTTCTGAATTACTTACTATTTATACTAATTTGATAACTTCTTTTTTTAAAAGAAAAGATACATAACTTCAATATCTTAGTAGTTTTTTTTTCTATTCATTTTGTTAAGGATTATTTTCCTTTTAGGTTTTTTTTTCTTTTTTTTCTCTAGCATAAATGGTTTAATGGAATTTTTTCTCGTGATAAATAAATAAGATATAAACTAGATTTTTTTAAACAAAAACTATAAAAGGCATCCCTAAAAATTTATTTCTTTTTAATATGAATAATAGAGAAAGATACTATTTTTGCAACAATGCTATTGAAAATATGGCAATAAAAAAAGATAGTGAGAATATGGATACAATTAAAAGGTCTCCTATAACATTATTTCCTTTACAAACTTTATAATAGTTCGATATACTCCATGATCAATCAAGATACAAATATACTTCATGAATTTCTATTGAATAGGGAGAGCTAACCTATTGTGAATGATGATTTAGGAGATTAGGTTGTTTCTCACACCATCTAAATATACATACACTAACTTATATTATCAAAAATATCTCTCTATATAAAACCTAAGACAAACAAATATTATGTTGCCACATGTAATGGTGTGCACAAACCGATCCGGACCGGAATTCGAAGGGGACCGGACCGGAGATTCCGGGCCGGTCCACCGAATATCATGATTCCAGTCCACCGGTTCAAACCGGTTTGACCGAAATTTCTATTATTTTAGTAAAAAAAGAAATTAAAAAGTAGAAAGTTAGAAACTTTAAAACCTACCATTTATTCTTTTAGGATTATTGTTATTAAAATTATTATTTTTTAATGTATAAATATATTTAAATAATTTATAAATATATTTAAATAAAATTAAAAACAAAAAAAAATTTTGGAAAAAAAATTCCATTCCCAAGAGGTCCCGGACCGGACCGGAATTTTTGCGGTCCGGTCCCGGTCCAAGGAAATGCCAGATTCTGGTCCAGCCGGTTCCGGTCCTAGACCGATGCACACCCCTAGCCACATCCATAAAAATGTGTGTTTCAAGACTCGAACCCATAAACTCTCATTTGATATGCTAATGCACTAACCAACTCCACTACAATACATACTCATGTTGGTCTTTGTGAGGGAAAAAATCATTTATAAATAAGATACTATTTCTATTTTTAAAGACTTCAAATGCAGGTTCATAAATCATCCGATGGTATCGCCCAAGATACGAACTAGTTTAGGATATAAAACGCAAGTGAGCAAAGGTATTAATATTAATATATTATGGTCATTTCCACAAGCCATATAAAGGAGGTAGAGATTTATGAGAAATACAATACAATATTGGATTTAACCTTAAACAGACAAAATTATACTAACATCTCAGTCTAAATAATGATGATTTGGTGAAAGCTGATAAAAGAACTTCACGTCACGCATTCTCTCTCTCCCGCCACCTGCAAAAAGAATTTGCGAGCTTTAATTTCTCCATTTTTCTGGAATTCGAAGCTCAAAATTTCATTAAACAATCCAAAGTAACCTACTCAATTTCTGCAGAAACTTTCATCTTTTTTTTTATATTTATTATTATGATTTTTCTGGCATCAATTAATTTCTGAAAAGATTGCTCTTTTATTTATTTTTTCCTCTGCTCATAATCATGGAAAATTTGCACTTAAATCACTCCTTTTGAGGTGTTCTGCTATATTGTGATTAGTTTAATTTGCTTAATTATGTGATTTATGAGATATGTGTTGATTTAATTTCAGTATTGATGTATGATTTTAAAGTTTTGACATTTTTTGCAGGTTGAAGATGAGTCAGATTTCTGAAATGCAGTACCAATCAATTAAACCTCGAGGTCTGATTAAGTAGTTCTTTTTCTCCCTTTTTTTTTTTAATTATAACATATTTTATTCAAGGATTCTAATGCAAATGTTGACCATTAATATCTTTAATTACTTGTATAAGTAAAGACAGTTGATATTTTGAAAAAAAATATCGAAAGGAATCTATAAAAATCTTGCATGATGATAATTTTTTTTATGCTATAATTGTATAAATACACGGTCTAAGTTCGTATAGTATGATCATCATGTGGGATCTTGTTTGATTCATCTTAATGCATATTATCATAATATCACCTTTTACAATGTTTGGCTATGCATAATTAAAGATATTATTGATCAAAGTAATGCACTTGATGGCGTGAAAACAAGAAGTGTAGCAACTAGAAAAAACGGAGGAAGTATAGTACTTTTGCAAGTAAAGATCATTTATAGTCTTCATAATAATACTATTCCTTTGTACTAATGATTTCCACTCCATGTGTACTGAATAGTGTCATATTAGCTCGAGTCTGATGTCTGCTCATAAATCCATATTAATATTGTTCACAATATGTTTTGTGAAAGATGTAAATTAGTGGACTTGCTTGTGCTGAACATCTTACTTTATTAGTGCTCAATTGATTTATTAGTGGTGCTACCTGAACTATGAAAGTGCTGTCAGGAGAAGCATCAATTCTGAACTGTTAGAGTTTCTGAGAAAATCCCACTTTTGATTGGAAACAGATGTTTGCATTGTTGGTGTTGCACGAACGCCTATGGGAGGGCTTCTAGGTTCCTTGTCAACTCTATCTGCAACCAAGCTTGGGTCTGTAGCTATTGAGTGTAAGACCAAGTCATTCGCTTTGCTATCATTATTATTATTATATTATACTGCGTTATAGTGTGTTAGACCTACTTGTTCATAAAGTCCATGATGCGTGATATCTACGTAGGTGCTCTTAGAAGGGCAAGAGTGGATCCATCACTTGTACAAGAAGTGTTCTTTGGGAATGTTCTTAGTGCCAATTTGGGACAGGCTCCTGCTAGACAGGCTGCTTTAGGAGCAGGAATTCCTAACTCAGTTGTCTGCACAACCATTAACAAAGTATGTTCTTCAGGAATGAAAGGTGCGTAACTTTGTATATCTTATGTGCTCTATATCTCCTTGCTGAAGGGATGTGCAAAATACGAGTAACATTTTTTATGGATTGGTACAGCAACCATGCTTGCTGCTCAAAGTATCCAATTGGGTGCTAATGACATTGTCGTGGCTGGGGGGATGGAAAGCATGTCTAATGCCCCTAAGTACCTAGCCTTAGCCAGGTTAGTTCTTTGTCTTTATAATGATCAATTGATCATTGACCATGATGCAGTACATAACAAAATTTCAAGCTCTTGTTGTGTGGGATGTTATTTTTATTTTTCTCATGGATCAAAACGTTGCTGATTCTTAACGATATTAGTGTATCAGAAGGGAGTAGGGGAGATAATCATGAACTTGTCAGGTTACACTTTACTATGCTTATGAGGCCTAGGGATCCTTATGTGTGTATTTACGGCTGCTAAAATACTTAACGTGTTTGCATGCTTTTGCTATTAGAACAACTTTTCTGGAATTCTTGCAACTCTCCATTCAGTCGGCGGTTCGGAACGCTCTGAAAAACTCTGTTCTTGAAACTCTCCCACGTACAATCTGAGTGACATAGTTCTGTTGCTGGTATCAGTCTATTAGAGATGAACAAGTGCAAATTGTTTACTAGAATATTAATGTCTATCATATGACCTCCAGGTTTAGCAAGTATCTAATGTGGCTAAGAAGCAGCACGATGCATCTATTTCACATAGTTGTGTAACATAGTCACAGCCATCTGTTCTTCTTATACTTGCTACTATACTCTTCCAATATTTAATTGTTCTCACTTATCAATCATAAGCTCTTGCTAATCTTGAAATAGCATACTTCAATGTTTCTGATTCTGATCCTTATTATTTTGGTTTAGTAATGAAGTACCTTCACTACTGAGTCCAATACTTTGTGTGACTTGTATGATATATTAAGTTCGGGAATCCTGACAATGCCTTTGGTCGCATTCATGGGTAAAACCGTAAAAGTAGCAATTTATTAGTATACTTGTCCAATAACATCACTTGCATACTTGTATTTGGTTTTAGTAACGCTTCATATCCATGTTGATCATTATCTGCATGACAACTTTGTTTGATGCTCCAAGTTACAAACTTTAACGCCCTCCATCCAACAACAGAACAGGATCGAGACTTGGACATGACACTATAATTGATGGAATGCTGAAAGATGGACTTTGGGATGTGTACAATGATTTTGGAATGGGAATATGTGCCGAAATATGTGCTGATAAATATAATATATCAAGAGAAGAACAGGTATAATCGATCCGTATTTTATACTTCCTCCTTTCGATATTAATTGCAACTTTTATCTTATTTGAAAGATTTACATTAATTGCACAGTTACCTCATTTGGTAATATCTCTCTATTTCTCTCTTCTCACACAGGTCCCTCTTTTTCTCTATCTCTATCGCTATCTCTCTCCTCTTCACATAGCTTCCTTGGAAAAATTAGCCAAGGGTTGATGTTGCTATAATAAGTGGAACAAAGGAACTGTTGTATTACTAGCCTGACAGGAATTCTTTGTAGTAGGAAGATATGTTATAAACTTATAATCAGTGAACTTTTTTTTTTTGTGCGTCTATTTTGTCGTGCCAGTCTTTTTGAATCAACAAATAATTGTTTAGTTGAAGGTAACCAAATTCAAAGACTTCTTATAGATTGAATCATAAGGATATTGTATATTTAAGCAATTCCTTAAAATACTCAAAATTTTATAGCTGTCCTCTGTATCAAAATCATTATTACTCAACCAAAAATCTGGCAATTGGGGACTTGTCATAGTGGTTAGGGCTCTCTCAAAATCATAAGTGGTGATTGGAAACCTCTATATCATAAATTAATAAGGACTCTGATGTGCTTGATACACTGAATGTGTATAGGTGCAAGTGCAGCTTTTTTAACTAGATAGCTCATATTCACTATCAAATGTGGGTGTTCACTTTAGTGTGATGAACATTCATGTGAGACTATTACTTTTTTCATTGCTTTCTGTCTTCTTCACATTGCTTCAGTATATTTACGTCAGAGACGTAGCTCTTTTTCATCTTGCGAAGTCGGAAATTTGAGATGCATGTGAGACATGGTTGTAAAAAGAAATTTGTGATACAAAGTTATCTTCATAGATTTTCGTAGAGCGTAAAACATTATCGAAAATACAAGAGTGCTTTAACTTTATGATATTGCTTATACTCTCTTAGTGGTGTACCTTGCGTCTTACAGGGCAACAACACCATCTGTAGGAGTAGCTTGAGAAGAGTGATTCATTTTCTTTTCTTGGTTTTGAGAGAAAGCATTGTAGGCTCATAGGCCATAGCCTTGATGGCATGGTTTTGAGAGACAGCATTTTAGGTTCATAGCCTTGATGGCATGGTTTTGGGGGTCCATGACCAATTATGTGCCAAGGAC
This sequence comes from Beta vulgaris subsp. vulgaris, assembly GCF_026745355.1. NCBI lineage: Eukaryota > Viridiplantae > Streptophyta > Magnoliopsida > Caryophyllales > Amaranthaceae > Beta > Beta vulgaris. Next base: position 700,649 of record NC_079205.1, on the reverse strand, counting down.
AACATTCTCTTAGCATCCTGTGAATGCTGTATTTTACTGCCTTTCTAAGTATGAGTGTATGACCATAAAAAAAATTAATTCTTTTTGAAACCATCACACAGATTCTTCGCGTATATTATCTCCACCCGTTATGATCTTGCTTATATTTTCTTGGTTCGCAGGATTCTTATGCTATAAGGAGCTATAATTGTGGTATTGCTGCGCAGAATAATGGTGCATTTTCTTGGGAAATAGCCCCAGTAAGAATTGCCTTATATTCTATATACATAATGAACCAGTATATGTTATTTTTAATAATCAATCTGAAATCATGAAAAATTATCTTTGGAGTTTGTATAGCCTGACTGTAAGTATATTCCGCGTGAAGGTGATGACATCTGGAAACAGGGGAAGACAGCCTACGATAGTTGACAGGGATGATGGTCTCAAGAAGGTACGACACATTCTCTTGTTGATGTCAGCTTGCCTAGTCAATTTAGAATATGCTGTTTTCTTCACTTAGTAAACTCAATTTTGATGGTTCTTGAACAGTTTGATCCTGCCAAACTTAAAAAGCTTCCTCCCAGCTTTAAAAAGAATGGAGGCTCTGTCACTGCTGGAAACTCTTCACTTATTAGGTAATCATATCCAAGACTTACCTTCCCTTCTCTCTATCCCAGGACCCAGCCCCCCAAAATTCACGTTTGCCTTGCACTCACACTTGGCATTTAATGCTTTTGTGATATTGACCAGAAAATTAGTCTGTTTTGGTTTCATGGTCTAGAACATGATAAAGCATAATCTCTCCATTTCTTTTTATAAGGCACACACAACATTCAAGGTTGAAGTTTGACCTTTAGTTACTCTCGATACATATTGATGAATGTTGAAGTAAGAAAATTTTATAACAATGATTCTAATGGTATAATTGTATAATTATTATTTTTTCATTTCATAGAGATATAGTGGTCAGAGCTAGATATCAGAAAGCGGGCATGCCTTCTATTTAGAAATGGAGATAGAATCTATTAATGAAAGATGTTAGCACCCGAAGTTCCTTTAAATGTTTAGATGAAGGGATGACTATAATTCGTGTGTATACACTCTACTTAAGAGCTAATAGTTTGTCGAAACTCACTACAAGCAGTGACGGTGCTGCTGCACTAGTATTGGTCAGTGGAGAAAAGGCCAAAAAACTTGGACTTCACGTGATTGCAAGGATCAAAGGTTTTGCTGATGCAGCTCAGGTTTATAACCTTCTACCGCCCATTTTTACATCCATACCTTCTTGAATGCTCGTTGCAAAGAAATTTTGGTTGGACTTTTTTAAGATTAAATTCTTATTGACATTGTGTGAGCAGGACCCTGAATGGTTTACCACTGCTCCAGCCCTTGCAATCCCTAAAGCTATTTCAAATGCTGGTCTGGAGCCTTCACAAATTGACTTCTATGAAATCAATGAAGCCTTTTCTGTAATAATTTCTATTTCAGCCTAAAGATTTTTCATCTTTCCACTTAGCTATATCTGATATATCGCATCTATCATGTTTGTTCGCTGTAGGTCGTTGCTCTTGCAAACCAGAAGCTGTTGGGGCTTGATCCAGTGAGTTTTTTTTACTCCATGTTATTTTGAGTCATTTCATGTTTAATCTTTCCTCTGATTACCTTTACGTGAAAACACCCTTTTGAGCAGGAAAAGGTGAATGTGCATGGTGGAGCCGTGTCCCTGGGACATCCTTTAGGCTGTAGCGGCGCTCGAGTTTTGGTCACTTTGCTTGGGGTATGTGTAATTCCTACCTTTTATATTTGATCACTGTCTAGTCTCTTCACCAACCCTTCTTAGAAGGTGGAATGAAAAAGACATTGATGCACATATTTGCTTGTTTCATGACTTTTCTGTTTCCTTGTTGCTTAAATTTTTTTGGTATTTTTTTAATATTTGGTAATTAATGAAATATTACTTGCCAAAAAAGAAACATTGATCAGCTCTACCAATCTTCTTTTCTTTGTAATCACTGGAGATCATATATCATACATAGGCCTTAATTATACTGTATTCATTGTTTCACTATATTTTCGATCTATTTTCTCTTATCAGTTTACATGCAAGCAGCTAGGGTTATGTTCTATTGAACATTGCTCCGCAAATTTTTTTGTTATGTTCTGTGGATAATACAGGAATCTCCTACTATTCGAACTTGCAGGTTCTAAATCAAAAGAGAGGAAAATATGGTGTTGCTGGCATCTGCAATGGTGGAGGAGGCGCCTCTGCTCTTGTCTTAGAGCTCATGTAAGCTTCTTGAGTCTTGACATTGAAGTCTATAAGCAGTTACAATTACTAAAAAACCTGCTGCAAATTATTCAGATTATAGAATTAGGGGTGGAGGGAGAACGCGACACATGAGATGATCATTCCCTTTGTCCCATATTAATTGTAGCACTTCTCATTTTCGACCGTCCCATATTAGTTGCAATGCTTCTAAAACGGTAAAGACCAACTATTTTTCTAATTGTTTCTCTTCAATATTGTTGGCCTCACCAAAATGTCAAAATGTGGGTAATTCAAATCAACAATAATAAAGAACATAACCCTCACCCGCCCTCCCCCAAAAGTATATATCCCACATTCTACTAATTATATAACTATAATACCACACTGTGAACTACCAAAAATATTAAGAAGTCAATAAAAGCTTCTAAAATGTTGCATTGATCAAACTGTTGCGAATAATATGGTACAAAGGGATCATCCTTCTTTAATAATAAGTGACACCTCAGGTTCTAAAAGCATACGATCTGAATGTATGGGTCGGTGGTGCTACAACAGGGCTACTATCTGAAATGGTGAGAGTTAAGATACTATCTGTTACCTGAACCTGTATTTTTCTGTCCCGATGCAGATCAGCGCAAAAGATTAGTCATTCAAAACTATGAAATTCATTTACAGGAGAAGAACCATGAAATGGAAAATCATCAAGATGTTGTTGTATACTTGGTCTGAGTCGGATACGGGCTACTGCAATATTCAGAATAGTTAGTAGACAGTTAAGTGATTTCATGCATACCTCAGTAGGCCGCTCTGTGTTGTTGGTCAATAAGATAGGCATATTATTAATGTCGAAACAGATTCAGTTCGTGAAGTTTGATGTACTTGTAAAAGAACTCCAATCTTCATTGAGTATGCATACCTCAGTAGGCCGCTCTGTGTTTGTCAATAAGATAGGCATATTATAAAGATGTTGAAACAGATTCAGTTCCCGAAGTTTGATGTACTTAAAAAAAAAGCTCCAATCTTCATTGAGTATGGAAGGTGGAACAGCAAGAGTAAATAAGCACTGAATCTGGATAACGGCGAGTGTATAACTTAGCTCCTTGAAGTGAATTCAACAGTTTCGGGTGAATTAGCAGCTGTCATCTGGGTCCAATGAGCTAAAATACCAAGGAAGATCTGAAGGTGAAAAGCTTGGGTTATTAACATCTCCTACTTGGTGTTTGACAGCAGACTTGGTTTGTGGATGTCTTTCCTTATTTTTGACTCCTTTTCTGTCTTATTTTCTTGCGATCTCTTTCAATGGATCTATATGTGAAAGTATCCCTTAATTGCAATGCACAATAACTAAAGTTCAATGATTTATGTAAATGTGAGAGAAGGGCGTGTATTAATAGACATTGTGGGTGCGGGTATATATTCAAGTCACAAATATTATATAAAGTCACAAATTGAACTTGCAAACTCAACAAATTTTACTCAAAACTTACTAGTATATCATAAGAGTATAACATATGAGAATCCAAATAGTACATCGTAGACTAATGAGCATGAGTCGGAACATTTACAATAAGTTTGAGAAATGCAAGCTGATTACTATACAAAAAGTTGCTAGTACAACGTTTTGGGAGAAAAATATGACCGGGCCCGAATAAGTCCAAAAATACTCAAAAAATAGTCAAATTTGAAGGTTATTATTCACGCTTTCGGACTTTCCCGAGGCTCGAGCTCCGGACGCCACGAGATGCCTCCTAGGTACATGAGAGGTCATTGAAAGGAATCACATGGCTTGGAACGAATATATGGATGTCTTTATGTTACTTTTCGAGGCAATTTCGGGTTTCACGAGAAATGAACAAATGGCGTGATTAGGGCCTTTTCGAGGCAACAAAAACCGTGTCAAGCTAAGTTATGTCAGCACTCTTAGGAATGTTTTAGGAAAAAAATATGACCGAAATGGGAGAATTCCAAAAATGGCTAAAAAAAGCCAAAATTGAATGTAATAATACACGCTTTTAGACTTTTCTGGAGCCCAAGTTCCCTACACCATGGGATGTCTCCTAGGGACATGGGAGGTCAGTTAAAAGGAGTTTGTGGCTTAGAATGAAAATATGGATGTCTTTACGTTCATTTCAGGGTAATTTTTTGTTACACGAGATTTTTGAGGCAACGCAGATGGTTTCAAGCACTCGGGCTTTGTTACAAGTCATTTCGTCACTACTAGGAACGTTTTGGGAGAAAATTATTACAGGTCCGAAGAAGTCCAAAAATGCCCCAAAAAACAGCCAAAATTGAAGGTTATAATACACGCTTTCGGACTTTCCCGGGGCCCGAGCTCCGGACGCCACGAGATGCCTCCTAGGGACATGGGAGGTCATTGGAAATAAGTCACATGGCCTGGAACGAATATATGGATGCCTTTACGTTCATTTCGGATCAATTTCGGGTATCACGAGAAATGAACAAATGGCGTGATTAGACGCTTTTCGAGGCAAAGAAAATGGTGTCAAGCACTTGAGCAATGTTATAAGTTATGTCGGCACTCTTAGGAACGTGTTGGGAAAAAAATATGGTTGAGCCCTGAGAATTCCAAAAATGGCCAAAAACAGCCAAAATTGAAGGTTATAATACACGTTTTCGGACTTTCAAAGAGCCCGAGCTCCGGACGCCACGGGATGCCTCATAGGAACACAGGAGGTCATTGGAAATATGTCATATGGCACATAAATATGGATGCCTTTACGTTCATTTCGAGGTAAATTTGGGTTTCACGAGAAATAACAAATGGGGTGTTTATGGGCTATTTGAGGCAACACAAATGGTGTCAAACACCTTGGAAACTTTACAAGTCATGTCGGCATCCCTAAGACCGTTTCGGGAGAAAAATATGACCGAACCCGGAGTAGTTCCAAATGCCCCAAAAATAGCCAAAATTGAAGGTTATAATACACGTTTTCTGACTTTTCCGGGGCCCGAGGTTTGGACACCATGGGATGCCTCCTAGGGACATGGGAGGTCATTGCAAAGAAGTCACATGTCTTGGAACGAATATATAAATGCCTTTCTGTTCATTTCGGGGAAATTTTTGGTTACACGAGAAATGAATAAATGGGGATTTACAGGATTTTTGAGGCAATGCATATAGTGCTAAGCACTCGGGCTATGTTATAAGTCATGTCGACACTCCTAGGAATGTTTCTCGAGAAAAATATGACCGAACTCGGAGAATTCTAAAAATGGCCAAAAACCACCAAAATTGAAGGTTATAATACACGCTTTCATACTTTTCTGGGGCCCGAGCTCCAAACGCAATGGGATGCCTCCTAGGGACATATGAGGTCAATTTAAAGGAGTCTCATGGCTTGGAACGAAAATATGGATGCCTTTATGTTCATTTCGGGAAATTTTTGGTTACACGAGAAATGAATAAATGGGGAGTTTACATGATTTTTGAGGCAACGCATATGGTTCCAAGCACTCGTGGTTCATTACAAGTCATTTCAGCACTCCTAGAAAGATTTTGGGAGAAAAATATGACCGGACTCGGATAAGTCCAAAAATACCCCAAAACAACCAAAATTGAAGGTTATTATACACGTTTTCTGATTTTCCCGGGGCCGAGCTTCGTACGCCACGAGATGTCTCATAGGTACATGACAAGTCATTGGAAAGGAGTCACATGGCTTGGAACGAATATATGGATGTCTTAATGTTCATTTCGAGGCAATTTCGGGTTTCACGAGAAATGAACATATGACGTGCTTAGAGCCTTTTCGAGGCAACGCAAATGGTGTAACGCACTCGAGCAACGTTATAAGTTATGTCGGCACACTTAGGAACGTTTTGGGAGAAAAATATGATCGAGGCTTGAGAAGTCCAAATATATCCCAAAAACAGCCAAAATTGAAGGTTATAATACACGCTTTCGGACTTTTCTATGGCCCGAGCTCCGGACGAAATGGGATGCCTCCTAGGAACATGGGAGGTCATTGGAAAGGAGTCACATGGATTAGAACGAATATATGGATGCCTTTACGTTCATTTTGCGGCAATTTTGGGTTTCACGAGATATGAACAAATGAGGTGTTTAGGGACTATTTGAGGCAATGCAAATTGTGTCAAGCACCTGAGAAACGTTACAATTCATGTCGTCACCCCTAGGACCATTTCGGGAGAAAAATATGACCGAGTCCGAAGTAGTTTCAAATACCCCAAAAACAGTCAAAATTAGATGCCTTTATGTTCATTTCGGGGCAATTTTTAGTTACACGAGAAATAAATAAATGGGGATTTTACAGGATTTTTGAGGGAACGCATATGATGCCAAGCATTCGGGCTACGTTATAATGCATGTCGGCACTCCTAGGCACGTTTCAGAAGAAAAATATGACCGAACCCGGAGAATTCTAAAATTGGCCAAAAACCGCCAATATTGAAGGTTATAATACACGCTTTCATACTTTTCTGGAGCCCGAGCTCCGAACGCAATGGGATGCCTCCTACGGACAAGGAAGGTCAATTGAAAGGAGTCCCATGGCTTGGAACGAAAATATGGATGCCTGTATGTTCATTTCGCGCAATTTTTGGTTACATAAGAGATGAATATATGGGGAGTTTACAGGATTTTTGAGGAAACGCATATGGTGCCAAGATCTCGGGGTTCGTTACAATTCATTTCGGTACTCTCAGGAACGTTTTGGGAAATAAATATGACCGGGCGCAAAAAAGTCCAAAAATACCCTTAAAACAGCCAAAATTGAAGATTATTATACACGCTTTCGGATTTTCCCGAGGCCCGAGCTCCGGACGCCACGATATGTCTCCTAGGTACATGGGAGGTTATTAGAAAGGAGTCACATGACTTGGAACGAATATATGGATGCCTTTATGTTCATTTCAAAGCAATTTCGGGATTCACGAGAAATGAACATATGACGTGCTTAGAGCCTTTTCGAGGCAACGCAAATGGTGTAACGCACTCGAGCAACGTTATAAGTTATGTCGGCACACTTAGGAACGTTTTGGGAGAAAAATATGATCGAGGCCTGAGAAGTCCAAATATATCCCAAAAACATCCAAAATTGAAGGTTATAATACACGCTTTTGGACTTTTCTAGGGCCCGAGCTCCGGACGAAATGGGATGTCTCCTACAAACATGGAAGGTCAATTGAAAGGAGTCCCATGAATTGGAACGAAAATATGGATGCTTTTATGTTCATTTCGGGGCAATTTTTGGTTACACGAAAAATGAATAAATGGGGAGCTTACATGATTTTTAAGGCAACGCATATCGTACCAAGGACTCGGGATTCGTTACAAGTCATTTCGGCACTTCCAAGAACGTTTTGGGAGAAAATTATGACCGGGCCCGGAGAAGTCCAAAAATACCAAAAACAGCCAAAATTGAAGGTTATTATACACGCTTTCGGACTTTTCTAGGGCCCGAGCTTCGGACGAAATGGGATGCCTTCTGCGAACATGGAAGGTCAATTGAAAGGAGTCTCATTGCTTGGAACGAAAATATGGGCCTTTATGTTCATTTCGGGGCAATTTTTGTTTACACGAAAAATGAATAAATGGGGAGTTTACAGGATTTTTAAGGCAACGCATATGGTGCCAAGGACTCGGGGTTCGTTACAAGTCATTTCGGCACTCCCAATACCGTTTTGGGAGAAAAATATGACCGGACCCGGAAAAGTCCAAAAATACCCAAAACAGTCAAAATTGAAGGTTATTATACACGCTTTCGGATTTTTCCGGGCCCGAGCGCCGGACGCCACGATATGTCTTCTAGGTACATGGGAGGTCATTAGAAAGGAGTCACATGGCTTGTAACGAATATATGGATGTCTTTATGTTCATTTCGAGGCAATTTCGGATTTCACGAGAAATGAACAAATGGCGTGATTAGAGCCTTTTCGAGGCAACGCAAATGGTGTAAAGCACTCGAGCAACATTATAAGTTATCTCGGCACCCTTAGAAACATTTTGGGAGAAAAATATGATCGAGGCCGGAGAATTCCTGAAATGGCCAAAAACAACCAAAATTGAATGTTATAATACACGTTTTCGTACTTTTCTGGAGCCCGAGTTCCAGACGCCATCGGATGTCTGGGTTCCATAGTTTCGGGTGAATTAGCTTCCTTGAAGTGAATTCAACAGTTTCGGGTGATTTAGCAGCTATAATCTGGGATTCAATGAGCTAAAATACTAAGGAAGATCTGAAGGTGTAAAGCTTGGACATTAACATCTCCTACTTGATTTTTGACAGCAGACTTGGTTTGTGGATGTCTTTCCTTATTTTTCACTTCTTTTCTCTCTTATTGTCTTGCGATCTCTATATGTTGAAGTATCCCTTAATTGCGCTGTACAATAAATAAAGTTCAATGATTTATGTAAATGTGAGAGAAGAGCGTGTATTAATAGACATTGTGAGTTTGGGCAATATATTGGAGTCACAAATATTATATATCGAACTGTAAATAATGTATATAGAAGTCACAAAATTGAAATTGAACTTTTCACGACATATTGGACTCCAAAGAGCATAACATATGAGAATCCAAATAGTACAACGTAGACTAATGAGCATGAGTCGGAACATTTACAAAAAGTCCGAGAAATGCAAGATGATTACCATACAAAAGTTGCTAGATCGAAACTCTTTTTATTTACTTGTAGCATTTGCAATAGGTGATTCTGTCACGTACGGATTTTCCGAGAAAAAATAATCAAACAACGTAAGTGACAATTTTTTGATGGCAAATATGGTGAGTATAAATAAAAAGAATGTTACGGACAAATTTTCCTTACAACTTCTCATTGGCACTCATAAAGTTAAATCTTAATGGAATATTAAACCTATCAACAAGAGTATAACAGAACATACTCAAGCTTCGGATCAACATCCCCAGGAGTACAGAAGTATCCCCAGGTCCCCTTCCCCATTTTAGGATGAATGAAGAACAGTTCACTAGCCACATGTTCATGGAGAACTTTTTCAGCAAACTAAACTCTAGACGCACTTTTTTTTTACAACGGGTAAAGAACAACAAACGAAGCCGTGAGTGCGAGCAAGTGAGCCGTTGTGAGTTCGAGCAATTACCATGGAGAAAAAAATTCACCAAACTGAATTTTAGACACTTTTTTTTTTTACAATGGGTAAAGAACAACAAACAAACTAAGCTGTGAGCCACGAGTTCGAGTGAGCCATGAGACGCACTTTAAGGATAGCTAACATTTGATCATAATAGTGCCGCATCCTTGTGAAAAGAATGATGACTGCATGCATAAATATTAGAAGCTGCGGCAAGATAAATATATTTATATGATTCTTCAAGAGCCAACCTAAAGCTCTGAAGAAAATTATTTGCAACCCAAAAGCCAATTGGCCATATACACTATTTCTAGAGAACAATATTACCGGCGGGGTAAAAAAATCTGCCTAGTTGCCTACTATAGACAAAGATGAAAACCCCTTGATAAATATGAACATTCTATTCCCAAAAAATTTAATCAAAAGGCTAGTCATGTGTGTATCCCATTCGTACCCTTGAAGTATCCCCGGAAGGACGAGAAGGTGAAAATCAACCCACAGCTCGGCGAAGATACAACTCCAGAGAGAAAGCTGATACAGTCACAAGATTCTTCTAACTCCAACCATCATCAGCTCAAAAAGAAAACTGTCAGCCTAGCAGACCATGAGCCTTCAGTTCCAAGAACTTGACTGGTAAATCTGCATCAAAATCATATGGAAAAGCTTTTTCTTCAGCTAATAAGTTATTCTACAAAGGCTAGTATTCTAACTCCTAGTTTCCACGGATGTCAATAACTTATTATCTTGGTCAATAAAAACGGCAAATTTAGGCCTGGACTGTAAATTATTTCTGATAATTTAATTACTTGCATAAAGCATTTCACTCTCATCTACATTAAAGTTTCAGGCACTAGAGGAATAATAGAAGCTAAGATGGCACATACATTTCCACACTTTCCCCTGATCTGATTTAATTATATTAAAAGTTCATTCCATGCAGCTCAAGTGACTACAATGTAAGCACAAACAAAGTGATGGTGATGTACAAAACCAGGAGCACGGAAAACTAACAATTCAACATTTCATAGAAGGCCCCTCTTTTCAGGCTATAGGGACTTACATGTACAAAATTATTTCACCGGAAACTTGAAAGCACCTCTTTCAGGCTATATGGAAAAATCGGATCAGCCAAAGCCAAAGCCTTCACTAGCTTCATGAATAGCAAGAAGCAAACGCTCTCCAAGCTGCTCCTTTGTAGAATACTCGGGAAGGTCCAATTGATTGAAGCTACACAGCATAAACAAACAGGTCAATGACAGCTGACAACACATCTACTTCCTAATGTCACAAATTTCTGGAATTCTCACCATGTGTGAGCAGATGGAAGGCGCTCAGGCGCTCCATATGCTTTGTGAATCTGAAATCTTTGGGGACCAGAAATACCTTGTAATGCTTTGAAACCCTCTAATGGGACCTACAACCACAAAAATATGTATCAACACCATAACAGTTTTTTTTCCTGTTTCCTGAAAAAAACTTGAGCTGTAAATTGCAAAAAACTTCATATGAAAAGAAAAAAGGTGAAGGAATAAAAAAAAAACCTAACCAAAAGATAAGGTAATTACTCATTAGGGTAATGAGACAGGCAAACATATTTTATACAATCAAAAGGATGTCAGAGCAAACAAACTTAACTCATTACATAAGTAATATCCTTAATGAGCAGTTTGCCATAAATCAAATGAGGTACAACTTGATTTTGCATAGAACTGCCTAATTCATTATGGAACTAGAATTGAAGAAAATACACTTTTCATGGTTGCTAATTTAAATTTTGTACCTTTGATGTTCCAGTCACAAATTGTAGGAACCTCGCCATGTCTTCCTTGCTGAAACTACAGGCGACTTCCCAGAACCACTGAATGACATTCGATGCAGCTGTGTAGCCAGTATACTCGGTGTTGGCCTTCAAATCATCCACTGGAAAGCATATGAATAATTCAGAATCAAAGAGAGGAACATTAGGGTATTAATTATACATTCACCATGGTTTCATTATAATATCCTCTATAATACCCTGTTTAATTATGTTTCTCCTCCTCATTTTCTTTCCATTACTTCACTTAGTTGGGGGAGGGTTTGTAAAATACATCATATTAGGAAATGTGAAAATTTTCCAGACAGCACAAAACAGTACAAGTGACTCTAGTGCCGGATGGAGGGAAAACTATGTATGTGACAGGATATATATATGCTCAAGTTCACTCACAGTCAATTTCAGGAAGTCCACTTATAAGGAGTTCAAGCTCTTTGTCGTTGAAAATAGAAATCAGCTCCCGAGGCACCAGCTCAGTAAAACCTTCAAGAAACGAATTGATTTGGGGACGGATAGCATTCGTCAAATTATGGTCAGCAACAAGGTCTACATACTCGTGCTTTGTTTCCTCTGTAACCCTTATATTTCTCCCTCCAGGTTTAAGCTCGTAATCCGTGACCTTTACCAGACAACAGAACAACAACGATCAAAAGAAAAAGATTAGTTCTAACACATCAAATATATTTTAAAATAAAAAAAGCAGTCAAATGAAGGGAAATAAAGTAAATAGATACAGAAGACAAAGTACTACAATTTCTAAGTCCATTACTTGGAACATATTCAAGATTCTAAGCCATACCTGTGTTTTTTCGTACAAGATAAGTTTTTCCTCATCTGCATCCATGCTAAAAGTAAGGTCAGGAATATCACTGACGTCATTCTGCAAATCAGAGATGATGTGATAAAGATCAAGTTACATAAAGACAAAACTGATCATAACGGTGTTCACTTGAAAGCAAGGCAGACAAAATTCAAAACACAAACCTCTAGCATCCACTTCAAGTTTTTATAATAATCAGGATCAACAGCCTCAATGTCATGATAGGTCACCTTCACCCCCAAAATATGCTTGTAGAAGGAACGAGTGAAGTACACATCCAAAAGTTGCCCATCGTACAAGGCCTTCGCAACCTATACAGAATTAAGAGGTGTCACTTAACAAGGTAGGAGCCAACTTCTGACGCACATTAGTAATTCGCCGTTCTTACTCTTATATTATTAAAAAGTTCAGGAAAATGACAAATTTAATAACAAAAAGAACATGCAGGGATTTGTCTAAAATTACCACACGGCCAACAAATTTGAAGTACGAAAGATGTTCAGTCTGGTAGACAGAATTAGGGTTAGGCTGGAAGGTCGCATTGTTCCCTACTGTGGTGAATAGTAGAGCTCCCTTATCAAATAAGACCCTTGACAGTAACTGGTACCACTCTCTCGTAAGACCACCAGCATCAATGCCCTCTTCACCTTGAAACTGCACATTTAACCGCCCCTTCAGATCCTGATTTGATCTCATTCGCAGCTGATTATAAGAGTCTTCAAGAACATACGCCCGACGAACACTTATTCTGAGTGGCCCAGAAAGGTGTTGCTCATGTTGTTGCCTGATTCTAGAACGGAAGTATGCCCTCTTGTTATCAAAATCAATGAGACGAGGGGCTTTCAGCATCATACTGAGTGACTTTTCCAGCAATCCTGGATTCTGCCTAATAAATGCGTTCAAAAGACGGCGATGTTTGTCAGCAAACCTGGAAAATATGACTGCACTATCGAATCTTCTATGAGAATCACCACCACACTTCGCCTGTGCTGAGGAAGAACTGTCAGCAGATTCCTTAACTTCTTGTGCAGTTACATTGGTTTGATCCTGCTGAACAAATGAATTGCTTGACTGCAGCTTTTCACACAGAACAAAGAAAGACTCGATAAATGGCAAGAGTCTTTGTGTCCCGGGAGGAAGAGGAGGGGATGAGGGAGATGATCCTGTCACAGCATCCCCAACACTCACTGAATCCATGATTGGTGACAAAGTGCTCTGACCCAGCTCTGACTCAGTTGTGCTAATACAGTTACTAAGTTCCTGCCACAACGCCTCCAGGGCAGAATTCAACTTCAGTAAAATGGCCTGCTCCTCCTCTTCATCACTCCCCTGGCAACTAGTGTCATCAACACTGTGGGAAACTAGTGAGCTAAGTGCTTGCAGTACCCGAAGCATGGCAGCACCAGCCATAGAGCCAGCACTGAGACCCATCATTCGTGTGTTCTTCAAGGTGATAAGCTCAGAGACAGCAGCACTGCTCAAACCTTGAGCAAGATCTGAAAGCTCTTGTGTGAAAAATTTACGGTGGGAGGCAGTCACTGAAGCTAGCTTCTGTAGCACCTCACCAGCAAGCATGTACACTTTGTCCGAGAGCCTAACATGTACATGTAAAGATGTATCAATCACTCAAAACGGAAGGCCCGTAAAATTTGCATAACCTAGCAATATGACAATAATGGAGGACAACAATAGCTTGGGGTAAAAAATCCCTATTAGTTGGCTTCATGTTGATATGAAACACCTAAGACAGCCTTTGTTGACATAATAACAAGAAAATGACATGCAGTCACACAATCAATTTTTATTAATATTCTAAATGAGCACATAATATATACCCCTCATAGCCAAGAAGACGGGAGAGATTGCGCAAATCAGATCTTGGCAGCCGCGTGAAGACATCATAGATGTTATGACCCGGCTTTCTATCAGATATAGATGGCTCCCTGTTTACAACTTTATTCTGTTGACTAGTCTCTGTTTCCACCAACGAAGCATCTCTTTGTACCTCATCAGAAGCTTTACCAGTCTGATTCTGAGAATCATCTAAGGCCTGCTCAGGAAGAGAGACACTCTCTAATCTTGAAGCTGCAGTGTACACCACAACTTGAAGCAAACCCATGACCTGATTTAAGAGCAGACATGCAAGATTATCAATAATATTCTACAATCTATATAAATTTTTGAAGGATAAACATAGCCAAAATCATCAGACCTACCTGTTCAACATGAGCAATGCTACGCCGGAAAAGAGGACGATTCAAAAGCTTCAGCAACAAAACCAAAGGAATATTCCCTTCCTCGGATTCCCCAAGAGAGTTTTGAGGAAGTCCGATTTCCCCTACTTTTTCCTTGCCCTTTCCCTTTTTGCTTTCTGTGAACTTCTGGAAGGACTCCGGTAAAAGTGATGGTTCAAAGTAAAACAAAATGTTTGCAACAGCAGAATGATTGGTAGCCAAGTAGTTCAAAATCTCGAGAACACGACGCAAAACCAAGGGTGGAAGACCTGCAAAACAGATTAGTTAGAAGACCATAAAACATGTAGAGCACTGACATGTGTTGAGTAAAGTGCATACCATCTAACAACTGGGACTGACCATAGACGACATTTGAGGGACAGCCATAGAGCCTCTGGGGATTGATCATTGAAAGACTGCCAGCTATACCTTCAGCCTCAGGCTTCATCATCTCCAGCAAAAGATGAACTAAAGTTGCTCTAGTGAGACTATGAGCACATAGGTTTAACAAAAGTCTTTGCAACAGGCCTTTACCGAGAGGCTACCACAAAGAAAAAAATATCAGAACAAAGAAAAAAAGCATCCTATTGACAGGCAGATTAAATACGAGTAGCAATTTCATCATTTCATGCATTACAGAATAAAGCAAGACAATGTTAATTCTTGTACGGTGGAAATCTTCAGACGAAAAGATAATCTTCTCCATCAATCATGCAACTTCAAGCACATTCACTAGACCTTACATTAAACAGTTCAATGCACTACGCACTTAAAAGTACACCAAGAGGCAAGCGGGTCACCTGTGCCAAGCGTAAGAGCCTTATCAACGCCTTCAGCGCATTTCCATCTAGAAGTGGCTCCCCTTCAACTTCTTTCACTTTCAGGGCATCAGAAAGGGCGGCACCCGTTCTTCGTCCAATAGTTACTCCAACACCCCGATCCATAACAGACTGTCGATCAAAGCCCAAACCATTCCTGCGATGAGTTAGTCTGTGGCTGCTTCCAAAAAGGCTGCGAGCCTGATAATGACTCATTGCTCTATCCCTAAGCATTTGAGCTTCTGCGAGTAATGGAGAAGGCAAAGCCGATAAAACAGCTTCAGATGATGTCAAGAGTACCTATATCACAAGTGAAGCGTAAATACAATAATAAAATCAAAAAATTACCAAATGAAAAGACTACAGGAAGTTCAGTTGCAAACCTCCTCACGTAAATCAGCTGGAAGAGTGGCTATAATCGAAGCATTATCCATGTCAACTGGTTGTCCTTCACTCTGCTGAGCCAGCCTCTGCACTCGTTGTTGGGCCAAAACTTCAGCTTGAATATCGGGAGGCAGTGCAGCCAGAAACTCGGGATCAATGTCATCCACTGAAGGAGGAGTATATGTAGGAGGTTGAGCTGATTGTGATTGCTGAGAAGCTAGTACTTCAGCTCGTAAGTCTTCCGGGAGTGCCTCCAAGAAGGTCGGATCAATTGCATTGGGACCAGAGGGTTCAACATGATCAGGATCCATTGAATTTTCATTTACTGAAACATTCTGATCAGATACTGGCTCATTACTCTCAGGCGCAGGCAGGAGGTCATTGCTTTGAACTGGCTCAGCATCTGCCCCATTCATCTCAACATCAGGGCTAGCACAGACCAACGGATGATGCTCAACTTGATAACACATCCCTAGTTCAGGGTTATTTCCATCATCATTAGTCTGGCTACCAATTCCTGAAGATATATCTGCCAGAGGAGCCTGCGTATGATCATCATGTAGATTATCTAGCTGTCCAAATTCCCCTCCATGCAGTAGATCGTTTTCAGGGACTACAGATGATAGTGAGGGGTCTTGTTCTGTCCTCATCAAATCGCTAGAAGGATCATCGTGATTCTCAGACTGCATGCTACAAGGTGCTGGGTCACTTGACAAGATTTCACTTTCATGGGCTACAGCCACGTCTGTCACAGGCTGTGCATTAGCATCTTGTACAGAAACCATATCCTGAAGATTTGTTTGCTGAAGATCAGTTTCACCATTTCCTAGTAGTACCTCTGTACTCTGTCCTTGCGAGGGATCTCCCTCCGTTTCCAAATGACTGTCAACATTTTGTCCAGCATCCAATTGTTGCTCTGGTTGCCTTGCATTCTGGGACTGTCTTCCAACTGTAGTGTCAGTCGTAGAAGCACCACGCAAAAAAGACACAAAAACATCTTCCACAGCTTGAGCAATGGCAGATGCTTGGTTGCCTGCTTGTGGCTGACCATCATCAGCCCACCGACCATCCCCTGGTCCTCTACGCCCGCCTACTTGCGATGAGTCCATACCAACTGAGTAATCAGTCAACGGTGGAGGTGCTGTTCCATTTGAACGATCGCCAAATAGACTAGACGGTCCAAAATCATAGAGGAAAGGAGGAGTATCAAACATGTAAAAATGAGATACATCAACGCCTGCTCCTGACAAGGATTCTGAATCCCTTGATACATTGCCACCAGATGACCACAACGTAGGATCACCTGATTGAGGTGGTCGCAAGAGCAGAGGATGCTGGAGACCTCCATCTGTATTATTTCGTTCAAACGACCTACTTGTCTGTCGACGTCTCTCAAAGCCCAAGGTTCTTCTAAGACCGAAAAGGTCATCCACATTCACACCCTCAAAGGGTTCAGAAGGAACATCAATGAGGCCACTTCCGGACTGCGCAACCTGCAGATGATGAAAGCCATCCAAGCCCTCCCTCCATCTTACCTCTATGACTCGATTCTCATGATAATCATCCTCCTCATCATCGATCATCTCATCATTGTATTCATCTCCAAATCCTGCATCTTCATGATCGTCCACATCAGTGTCTGCAAGGGACATCAAAGCAGTTCCATCTTCAGCAATATCCTCATCTTCGTCCTCACCATCATCCTCTTCATCATCTTCCTCTTCACCTTCACCCCCCATGTCATCATCTTCATCACCAATATCCTCATCAACTCGATTTTCAACATGGAATTCCATGCCGATATGATTACTATCATGCATTAGATCACCTTCTTCCATCTCATCACCTGTAAACTCCATAGCAAGTTCCATCGTTGGGTTTGTAACTTGTGTCCCTTCTCTGTCAGCCCTCACATCTTGATCAGCTGACCTAGCCACATCCGTACCATGAGTACTTTCTGTGCACCCAGCTCCTTCACAGGGGGTGGCTTCATCAGCCCCTGCATCCATGGCTTCCTGTTCACTGATTTGACTTTCATTTTGTAGTGTGGTATCGTTGGCTGATGCATTGGTTGCCTGGTCATTGGACCTCCCTTGTAAACCATTTGACTTCTTCTTGTTCTGGACATCAGATTTATATGATTGTTCACTTGCATTAGCAGCCCGGGTTAAGCTTTCTAAAGCCTTCAGAATGAGATTTGCGATTTTGGGAGCATCTGGATGATCCAAATCAATTGCCTGAAGAATACTGGACAAACATGGCACAATGCCCCCATCTATCATGCTTCGTGCAATGTCAGGCGAATATCCAGAGACAGATAAGCTACTTGAGGAAGTATTTTTCGACAAGACAGAATAGACCAATTCCACAAATGCTAGTACCTTTTTATCGGGAAGCAAACTGCTCTGAAGAGAACTACCCCCTAAGTTAGAGTACATTGATAAGGCCTTCACAAGCTCACTAATAACTCGTTTGCGCCCTTCACTTGAACGTCCACACAAGACTACCAGGAACCATGAAGCCTTTTCAGATAATTTGCCCCTCAGATCACCAGGCCCACTAGATTTATCAGAAGACAGAGGAAGAAGCTTATGTAATACATGATGTACAACACCGCCGTGCCCAGGAGAATCAAGCTGAGAAGCAACCCGCAGCTGACAAATTTCTGAATCCCTCCTTAACACAACCCCAATGGCATGAACATACATCAAGAGAATATCACTCAACAACTTCAGGACAAAAATGACCTTAGCAAGAGCTGCTGATCGTTCAGGTAGGACATCTGAATCCCCCTTGGTCGCCTCATCAATCTTTGATTTACCTTTCACATTTGTAGTAGGTTCATCTACATCCATCGCTGCTGGATCGCTCGAACAATCTTCCTGGCTGTTTGGACAAGGGAATTGCAAGATTATTTCAACAAGCTGATCAATTACTTGTGCAAGATTAGCAGGGATCTTTTTGTGACCTTTCGAGCCTTTTCCTGCCCCATCCTGGACCTTCAAATCAGGCATCCGAATAGGCTCATTGGAAGATAATCCGACCTCAGCACCAGTTATTTTAGATCTATCCTTTTCCTTGTCTTTTTCCTTGGACAAAACTACAACAGTCCTCCCAGCAGATGACTCTAACTGACAAACTGCTGAAGCAGCCTTTGTAAATATAAAAGGATCTCTTGAGATCACAGGTGCCATTGATGTCAAGAATATACGAGTAGGTATGCGACCAGCATGACGACCTCCACTCAATGTTTGCCGAATCTCAAGTTCCATGGCAGTTTGCAAAGTTTGGGGATCTTCAAGCAAATGCCTGATAATTGCAGATGCCAGAGTGTCATAACCAGCAAAGAAGCAACTTCTTGGAAGATCGAACAAAGCAGCCATGCCTCCACTTTCAAGAAATTGCAAGGCCAAAGCATGTGTTTTGGTCAAGCGAGCACACAACTGCAACACCGCCTGCATAATTACCGCTGGAACCTGCTGTTTTAGCATATCACAAGCGAGTTCAAGTACAGCATGACACTCATCCAAAGAAAGATAACCAGTTGATTTTCCAAATATTTTCTGAAAAGCAAAGAGCGACTCCTCCTCACAAGCATTTGATGTTAGCTTTTTTCCAATGTCAGGACCTGAAGCTTCTACAGCAGCACGCTCTCCAGATAAATCAGGTAGAGGATCAGTTGAAGCCGCCCCTGCATTTTCAGGGGAAATTTTGGGTCGTGATTGCAACAAGTTATCCAGTATGAGAAGCAACGCACTAGTGCTTTTTGTGGTTAGAACATCCTTCCCAAGCTGATTGCCTCTTAAATTCTTCAAAATATCAATAGCAACTGAGACAATACCATTCTGGGTTGCAATTTCTCGAGCATCAGTATCTTCTGAAAGAAGCAATGCCAAAATATGTGATATAGACGAGACAGCACTAGCATCCTTTGACAAATCAGAAGAGCAAAGCTTCAGCCGCTGGATAAGATATGATGCCACTTTAAGACGATCTTCACCCTTGTTTCGATTGCAAAGTGTTGCAAGCAAGTCGGTCAAGGGAAATGCTAAAGAATCTCCACTCTGAAACAACTTCATAGATGCTCCAAGAATATCATCAACAGGAGGAGCCTTAATTTGTCCCTCTTCACCTAGTACGTCAAATGACTTATCAGTGTTATCAGCCTTGGATGTCTCTGTTGAACTCCCTAATGACAATGCAAGAGCCTGTGCCAATTCATCATCATCATGTACAGGATCTTCAGCGTGGGTGCATAACCAATCCATGGCCATCTCCACACTATTACTCTCCACACGTCTCAGAGCCTCCTCTGCTCTTGCCCTCGAAAATCCCATCTCAACAATGGTTGTGATAGTGGCTTCATCAGGTGGTGGAGCGACACGCTGGTTTGAGCTACCTGTCACACCACTGCGGTTACGCTTCATGTCCCCAACTCCAGAATATATGTGTGTAACAAGTGAAAGAACAGATGTAATAAAAGCAGCACTACAGTGAGGAAACATGGGGTGGTTCCACACAGGAAGTATCACATCAAGAACCTGAGACTGGAGCATGCGTATAAAGACTTCTGGATCTCTTGGAACAGGAAACAACCCAATTGACAGGCCTACAGCAACTGGCTGAACGAGCAGCTGAGCCTGGGATGGAGAAGTTGGAGAGAGAAGTAGAGAAGAATTCACAAAGTACTCTAGCAGACGACAATAGCACTGTAATGTATCAAGCAACCAAGAGCTGTGCTCCAATTTGCTTCCTTCACCTCCCTTGCCTGGGTCAACACCAGAAATTGGAATCGAATGAGGTAGTGACCATAGTAATTGACTGGTGGCTTCAAAAGTCGTCAAGAGTTCCTTAAAAGCACCTCCGACATAAAAGTTATTCACCATTGCTGTGTAGCATATACGACGCCTGCTATCAAAAGTGAGAGCTGTCATATCATGCACTACTTTCCCAAAATAACGACACTTCACTGATAATGACATATCAGGCCCTGCTGGAGTAGAATACCCGGAGAAATTAAGGGCCTCAAGAAAAATTTTTGCAAGTACGGTTCCAATGTTCTTTGCAACAGAACTTATCGACCCTGAGTCAGCTCTACGACGGTTTGGCGAACTGAAGCCCTTTATGAGTGCAGTGTAGAATGAGCGCATTGTAACAGAAAGCTTAGAGAGGATATCAGATGCAAGAATATCTGGGCTTTTCTTTTTGTGTTCTAGTGAGGAGGAAGGCTCATGAACACTCGCTGAAACTTCTGAATCCATATTAAAAGAATCTAGATGGCGACCAGTTCTCCCACCTCTTATACGAGTCAATCCATGTCGACTACGACGACTTAATCCCTCACCAGAGCGGATAACTGATAGAAAATCACGCTCTCCAGCCCACTGAGATTGAGAGCCACTCCTGATACTAACAGGATTCATATATCTGACAACTGGAATGCCTGTGTCATCATCACTTTCTCTCCCAGTTGCAGTGGACGAAGTTGCATCAGCATTTTCGGTTTCTGCTTCAACATTTTGTTTCTGCTCTACCTTAGAATCACATGACAGAGAAATCTGCCAGAGTACTTCCCTGTACACCCTACCAACATCTTTCAACACGTCAGCATCTCCAGCTCCCAGCTCTGTAACAACAGTGGTAGTTCCTTTTAACAAGGAATTTGAAAGGGATAGAATCCCTTCCAAACTCGAAAGACATCTCATGACTTTAGTCTGTTTTGCCGATTCCAGATTAGCCAAAGGAGTTCCTGCAATCGAGTCCAACACTTCAATTGTTGTATTCAAATGCTCCCTCAAAAATGAGCAGACAGCCCTTGCCAGAGAAGCAGAATGCTGTGCTGAAAAGTTCTTAAAAGCAACGGAAACACTCTGACCAACTGAAACTGAAACAGGCAATGCAGCCAATGTAAACATCTGTAGCACAGATTCAATTCCTCTCTTCTCAATAAAAAGGCGGCATGCATCAGAATTCTGAAGAATAGTCTCAAGCAGACGACAAGCATTGCTAACACAGTCTGGAAGATAAGACTCCAAATTTACTAAGGTAGTATCAGGTGTCAGATTAATTTGATCAGTACTTTCGGTCTTTGGTAATTCTCTTTCCTCAAGTGAGGAGCTTGGAGTATCTCTATCAGTCTCCATTGGAACAGGCGCTGGACAGGGTAAAGAATCAACTGATGACGACGAAGCTTCATCACTAGACCCAAGCTTTATAATTGTATTCAATATCTCAATCAGCATATCAACCCCAGGCCCACGCAATGTGGCGGCATGGCGCATGAGTTCATCTAGTCCACTAGACAAGGACCCTGGAGCATCCCCAGCCAGGGCGCGCAAATATGCTCTCGAAGTAAATATTTTGACAAAACAGCTCAAAGCATTGCGATCTTTCACTGCCTGAAGACCATTGTTGTTTAGGCACAAGGCATCAAGGCACTGAGGTATACATGTTATTGCATCTGCAGAACAAAGTACACCATCCATTATGGCATCCATGAAAGCAGAAGGCAGGCCAGCAGCATCTAAAACAGAAAAACAAGTAGGATCCTTATGAATCAGATCACTCATAACAGTGGCAGCAAGCGAGAACACCCCACCACCAAAATCTTTTGCTCTACGGAATATGATGCATAAGCAATGGGGTAACAGACTCTCCTCAGAACCATAGATACGATCAGTACTCCCAGGAGCATAAGTCCCGAGAGAGATAGCACGGAGCAGAGCTTTCATCAATAGACGTCTATGATAAGCAAGCAAGGACTCTGAGTAAAGGGGTTGAATGTCATCTAGAACAGATGATGTACTAACTGTTACACCAGAACTCATCTTATTACCATCGGAGTCTCCACAAGGTTGCTGCAAACCACTCTCCACGTTAGATACCTCTACCTTGAGGCGATTTATAGTATCATCTAAGCCCCCCAAATCTCTAAACAAAGCTGCAGCTGGATTACTATAATCCATGAAAGCTTCTAGAACATGCACAGCAGTACCAACCAAATGCAGGTGTTGGGGATCTGTATCCTTAAGAAGGGGTAGAAGAGTGGGTATAAACCCAGCTTCACGCATTGCAGAACAACCAGATGATGAGGAGACTAAAACAGTGACAAGTGACAGGAGAGCCTCGGCAAAAACAACAGACCACTTTGAAGAACCATTGGACACCGAGTCGATAGCCTTCTGCATGAGGCTGGAAAGGATTCCACGCTGCCCACCAGAGGTCACAGCAGCGAGAACACTAGACTGGCGAGACCTATCTTGAGAAAGAGCAACTAAAGAACGCAGACTCAAAATTCGGATCTTCTCCGGGGCCAAATCCTCGAAACTTAATAGTGAGACCAACTCGTTGGTAAATTCAGGTTCAGTGTTAAAAAAGGAAACCAGATCATCAGCATCACTGCTTGCTTGAACGACAACCACAAAAGCATACAACCGAACACATGTATATTGCTGCCGGGAAGCTAAAGAGCCAAAAGCCCTAGCAAACCGCAGTCTAGTGAACAAAGAAAATCTCAAGTTATGAGGAACTCCGTATTCTTTAACTAACATAGACAAAAGCTCAAGATCACTTTCTTTGCGGCTGTTCACATCAGGCAAATGAATAATCTGAAGCCCTCTTGTAGCTTCATTCTCTGTAGATGATTCTCCCACTCTATAGAATTCAAAATGAAGGGTAGACCCTAACTCAGATGCAACAGTATCACATTCTTTTTCCAATGCACATGCAGTTAGCCCAAGTCCCTCTTCCTTGCAACCCCAGCCTTGTGCAAAAGCAAGCAATCTAGAACTCAGAGAAGCATCTCTAATGGAATACTTTCCTACTGTCTTTTTCAAAAAAGTTGCCAGCGTCTGCAGACTAGCTTCAATGACATCAGGGTCAGCAGAAGCCAGCAAGGATGAAAGATGCTGCTACGTTGATGGGGAAGCAAGAAATACAATTAATACATTGCAGTTAGGACAGGTTGGTTAATTGACAGAATAATAGACACAAGTATAGACCTCAATAAGTAATAATTACCTCATAACAGCTAAGAAAATGTTTATTTGTGCAATTCTCCAAAATAATCCTCATAACACGGAGTATCTGGAGAACAGCTTCCCTTGGGAATGGAGGATCACAATCCAAAAAATCATCCTCAAGACGTAAATCTTTCCTAGGTTTTATGTGCTTCTCAAAATATGAGTCGAAATGATTAAAAAGATCCACCCAATGGTGGAAATCCCCCTGAAGCAAGATACCAGCAGACTTCAGCAGAAGACAGAGAAAACAGCATGGTAAAGCATTGGGTAAAGACTTAGAAAACAAACCTTATCGAAGTCCCAAAGAAAACTTTTTAGCGGCTCCTGTATATTTTCAAGGGGAGTAGATGTAACATTATTAATGAAGGACCTTATCTTCGGAGGCTGCATAACATGCAATGCACAGAAAGCAAGAGTCAATATCTCCAATATATTAAATTATTCAGAATCTAAAAGAGTGAATCACTTCAATTGGTATGGCCTACGGGGAAAAATTCTTTCTTCCTCAACCCGGGGGGGTTAATAACTACTACTACTAATTGACACATGCATCACCATCCATTTCGTGTTCGACAAAACATATGATACACTGGAGGTCAATCCATCTAAGTTTAGTCTAGTAGGTACTCAGAAAAGACTGTATACAAAAGGTGTGTTTTCTTTCACCAAAATTCAACTACATATAATAAATATGCGATATCAAAAACAATGAGATGAGACCAGTGGCGGATTCAAGGAGGATCTATCTGGCCATGGCCCTCCCCATGATCTTCGTATCTTAATAACTACTACTACTAATTGTAGACAGTCATATTTGCAAGCGACACTCAGTAGTTCAGTTGTTTTGGTCCTTGTTTATAATGCTTGTTCATTCGGGAGTTCGAACCCTGTGTCAATAGTTTTTTTCCCTATCTGACACTTTGTAGCAACTTTATTCAATTTTTTTTCTGTAGAATTTATCACATAGCTTCCAGCCTTCCGTATGAAGTTTTTCAATCTATGAGCTTTTGCAATAGTCATCTTCTATTTCTGTTTTTCAGCAGATTATGCATCTTTAATTTCATTATATCTCTTGTTAAAGTATTTTGAACATATATATCTCCTCTGTTTTAGAAAACTAGTACAGTTTGCCTTACATGTTTCTTGATGCATAACTTTAAATTTTAATATATTTGTATAATTTATTAGTATATACTTCCTCCGCTCCAAAAAGAATGCAACACTTGAGTTTTCATAGTCTCCAATGCTCTACTTTGACTATAGATATCTTTAATTATATATTACTCGAAACTATCAAAAAATTATATTTTGAAACTACTCATTAACATAAATTTAACAAGATCTCACATGACTATGTTATTATTTATATAATGGTGGGAATTCGTGGTCAAAATTTATATAGTTTGATTCTATAAATGCAAGTGTTGCATTCTTTTTGGAGTGGAAGAAGTATTTATTAGTAACAAAAATATGGTCAATGTTGCACATATACAGAATGTAAAACTCAAATTGCTACAGTTTTAGTGAAATAGATGAACCAAATAGAAACAAAGACGTGAGTTAATAGTATCTTATTGCTTGTCAAATTACTGTTTCAAATTACACTATTATTAATCCATATTCACTTGTCAAATCACTAGTTTCAGAGCAGGGGAATATGGATATTGGACATCTCATCTTAGAGTCATCAACCTTGTGACCCAATATGATAAATATGGGGTCAATTCTTCACTACATGGAGTGTCCAGAACACTCTAACTACAATACAACATGCTGCCTCAGACTTTGCTATAGTGTCAAGCCTCACATAAGAAAACATAAATAAAACTTTGAATCCCGAAAGCACATACATAAAGCAATCTCCGACAACTTATCTTTGATATTTCACCTCTTAAGGTCTTCAGTCCATGCAAGGGAAACAGCCTAAGCATCCCCAAGAGGGACCATATTCTCCGCGTAAGCCACACCCCACACCCCAAAAACCTTCCCTTTGATGATCAATGATTATCAACAACACATCACGCTTTTAACTTACGAAATTTCACAATTCCTACATCCATGATTCGCTGAACTCCATAACTAAATGCAACATGGTAGAGAACATGCAAGAAATGTACCTCTTTTATGTGCCCATCCAATGGCCAAACCTAACTAAAAAGGCAACAGATAATCATGAATTCATGATAATGAGGAATAAAGAAGACCACCACTATCATCAATAGATACTCTTAGCTCAATACAAAAATTTATAACCTAGCCTTTCATCAACGACTCGCTATGGCCTACCCCATCCTTGAATTACAAAAAAAAAAAAGAAATACCGCCCGTGCCACCCAAAATTGGTTAGTATGAAGGACCAAAGGGAACCCTAGGAGCTCAGACTATATTCCATACTTCACATCCCTCTTACCAACAATTACATACTAAATCATCAAATTCAGAAATAACAATGACAACAATTACAAAAACAATGGTTACTACATAGTACTAGAACATAGATAAATCCCACTAAATCACCCAAAGGCCAAAACCAACGCGGCTCAAGATATCAGTTGCATCCCTTAAACAAGCAACCCATACATTTTTAAATAGCTTCTCCAAACATCTCCTTTTCCCATTAAACAAAACAACAAAGAAACTCAAAGAAACTCAAAGAAAAAAAAATCAACAATATCACCATAGTTTTGAGATACCAACATTGCAATTACAAAGTAAACAACATTATATTTTGCTATTATAATTAAAGAAAACAAAAACCCTAAAGAAATAACACTTGAACTAAATGCAATACTAAAAAAGATAACAGTAAAAAAACCAAATATTCAATCAAAAAATTAAAAAAAAAAAAACTAACCACTTCATATGCCCTCCTTCTCTTGAGCTTCATATTGAATTGAACTTTATCCTAACCATCTAATAAACCACACAACAAAAAATGATCGATTCTCAAAAACCACTGAGAATCGATCAACTTAATTTTTCAAGAAACTGTAAAACTTCTTGACGAAAATCAAATTGAAAATTCTTCAAATTTGAAATTGAATTATCTTAGTGATGTTTTGTGGTGAGTGTATATCACACAGAAAGATTTAGATTTTAGATCATAAGAAAGGTTAAAAATTATGAATGTTTAAAAGTGAAAAAAAAGAAAGAGAGATTGAAGCAAAGATTAATCAAGTAATTGGAATTGATTAATATCGCGATCAAAAGAATTAGGGTTTTCGAGTGAGGTTTTTGGGGAAAAAGATGAGATCGTAGAAATTAGGATGAAGAGAAAGAGGAGAGAGAAAAATAGAGGATTCCTTAGTGAGGGAGTTAAGGTGGTGTGTGTATATATACGTGTGAGAATTGAGATAAACTTCTCTGCATAGGAAGTAGAAAGATAGGAGTCGAGGAGATTAGATTAGAAGTACACTACTCACTACTCCCCTCGTTTCTTTTTAATCTACGCACGTTTTTACTCTTTCGTTTGTTACGTTGTTTCTTTGCAATCTACGTTGTTTCTTCTGTTATCGGTAATATGGAGTATCATCTACTTTTTCATATTAACTAGATAAAAAATTATCCTTTCGTTATACTTATCTGTAAGCCCACAAGCCTTATAGGATAAAAATGGACTAGACCTAAGCTCAATACTGGTGGCTCAAGCGTAGAATATTGACAAGGTGAAAATGACAGTAACCGATATACCTACAATATTGGCATGTGATATTATTAATTATACAGCTTTTTCACCATATACCCTTGCAATTTTTTTTTGCACCGTATACCCCCGCAAGTTTTCAAATTCACCATATACCCTCCATTTTTCCATAAATACATCACCTTGCCCTTATGACTAACGGTGTTAGACTTTCGTTAGTCATCATGCCTTAACCCCTCCCTAATCCTATTTAACTAACCTAAACCTAAGCCAAACCCTAACACTAACTCCCTAATCTAATACCCTAACCCGCCCTAACCCTAACCTTAACCACCATCCCTCCCCCACCCCTTACCCCTAGCCACCCACTATTCCACCACCCATCCCCCCCTCCAACGTTGCCCCCTCTCATCCCCTTCCCCGCCAGCCGCGCCGCCCCTCTCCCCTGCAGTCGCATAGCCCCCCTCCTCTTCCCTCGCAACTGTCGCGACAGGCCGACAACAGTTGGGGAGGAGATGGGGTTCACAACAGGCCGACAACAGGGTAAAAGGAGGGGGTCAGCAGAGGGAGGGGAGGCTGGTGGTGGTGAGGGGATGGTGGTGAGAAGGTGGTGGTGGTGAGGGGGTGATGGGGGCAGTGTGGAGTAAGGGGGGTGGTTAGAGTTAGGATCCAATTTAGTGTATTAGATTATGATTAGGGTTTGATTTATGTTAGTGAATTAGGATTAGGGGAGGATAGGGCCTAATGACTGACGGAAGTCTAATACCGTCAGCCAAAAGGGTAAGTGGATGTATTTTTTGAAAGTGGAGGGTTTATGGTGAATTAGGACAGTTTAAAGGGTATACAGTGCAAAAAAAATTGTCAGGTATATGGTGAAAAAACCGTTAGTTATATTAGATTTTCACTCTTTCTCTATCCCACATTTTCATGTTATTCTCTTAGTTTTACTTCATAGTTTTAGCTTTCTTTCTTTTCTCTCTAGTTTTTAGTTGTAAACCTTAGTTTTTCTTTTTCTTCATTAATTCATGAGTCCTATTAGTTTTTTTTGTTGATTTCTTTTATTATGCTTTCCGTTGTAGATTTAGATTTTATTCTTTATTTCATGATTGAGTAGTTTTTATTTCTAGGATTTGGAAATTCATGTTTATAGGCTATGATTCTTGATTGATATTTATTGATGGTTGATTAGTTATTGATATATCTAATTGATTAGTGTTTTTTTCTTTTTAGGGGAAAAGAGTAATGCATTAATTTAGGGACAAAGTGTCCATGAGTAGATTCTACTACTCTACGACAGTGATTCTCCCAACACTGTTCAACACCAAAAAGCACTACTCTAGCAAGATTGTGGGCAACAGTATTCTCATCTCGCTTAATATGCTTAAAATTAATAGAAATAAAATCTGATCTCTACACAAAGCAATGACATCACCAGGTATTGAGTCTAGATTT
This sequence comes from Beta vulgaris subsp. vulgaris, assembly GCF_026745355.1. Lineage (NCBI taxonomy): Eukaryota > Viridiplantae > Streptophyta > Magnoliopsida > Caryophyllales > Amaranthaceae > Beta > Beta vulgaris. The sequence continues at coordinate 672,116 of NC_079205.1, read as the reverse complement.
GAAAAGAACAGGGCCGCTCTTGACAATCTTGTAGTCACAATTTGTGAGTCAGATTCAATCACCACACTCTGCATCCCATGCATTTTTGCAAACCGAATTGCCATATAAACCGCTTTACACTTAGCTACCTCCGGGGGCCAATATGCTTTAACCCTCCTCACTGCCCAAAACACTAATTGATTAGTGTTTTTATTTTTAATCTTGCAATCTGATCAATTGTCTGATTAAATATTGCTAATAACTGTTTGTATTGACCAAGATCTTACTTTTATAGGCTTCCGTACGATTAGCAAATCTGATTATATTAGCAATCGTACTACATATGTTGATTTGAGAGCGTTAAGATCCGACCGTAGGATTAACCTATGCTCTAGATACCTGATTAATTGAATTTTTGATGATATTTTGATAGATTATAATTATACTAGATCCTTTTAGTTTAATTTTCATAGTTTAAAACGTTAATTATAATATTTCTAATCTTGTTTAGTTTATCCATGCCCTCTGTAGATTTGACCCTACTTATCCTACTACATTGTTAAAAGGTTTTGCATGAATTATTCTTGAAAAGTGTAACGACAGCCTATCATCTATCACAACCTCGAAATAAATGTTCACTAGGAAACACTTTTATTATACTCCATTAAAACTCAAAAGAAATTCTATATGCATCCTACACTTCTATATGGACTGAAAACTAGTCACCTTAAAGAAAGAAAGATAAATTGTACTTCATCTGTTTATATTTAGTTGCAATAATATAACTTTCACGTGTTAAAAGAAAAGGTATGTAATTTTTTTAAACCTTTTGTAGGGGAGAAACATCTATAAATAGCCTAACAATCAACTATTGAAAATAAAAATCGGCGACATATATATAATCTACTAGAAAATCTATACTTTTTTCTGAAAGGTAAGAAAAGAACATTAGACTACTCTACTCGCGAAGAAAATACCTAATGTGTCGAATACAAAAATGGAAAAAAGAAAAGAGTTATTACAAAGAGAAATATCAATACTAAACAATACTAGATATGTCTTACATTAGCTTTTCAATCAGCTAGAAAATCTATACTGGCAAATATAAATCCCACTGGCTTTTCGTGTGAGACATGAAATCCATGGTGCCACCTTAAAAGAAATTGTTTTTTTATAGTTCTACTTTTCTTGTTGTCAATTCTTAAAGGAAAAAGATGTAAAAAAATTCCAACTTTTTTTTTTCTTGTGTTGAAAAAGTATTTCTATTATTCTACTACAAAGAGTACATCACTAGAAAGTAGAAACTTCATCATGGCAGATTTATTCCTTCCTTAAGAGGGCAAAATAACAATAGTCTTAATTTTGTTTCAACAAATAGCAAATTGCCAGATAACTTAATCAGCACAAGAGTATACATCAGGATTCAGGAACATACGCAAAAAAGCATTTTTAGATGACTATTACACAGTTTAAAAGCAACTTCTAATTATTTTATATAGGATAATTGAACTTAGAACTATGAGACAAAAAACAAACCTCAAGAGGCAGCGTATTGGTACCTAGAGGTGTGATAAATGTCTAACAATTAGATATATCTAGAGCTGATCAACTTAGTCCGGCCCGATTTTTATAATCAACAAGGGAATCACATATACCACTTCAAGGCACGAAAACTACGCTTTTCTATTAGTTTATATCGCCACTCTAGGATCAATGGGTTAACACGAAATAACCAATGAGATACAATGGAGAGAACAATTCGCAAAAATGATCTTCTAAATGCATCAACAAGAAACTTTGTATTTCATGTTTGTGAAGAACACTTGAGAGAAAGAGTACAAAATTTTCTCTCAAGAGAAGCAAGTTTATTTTGTGAAAAAAAGAAAATTGATTTTCTCATATCATACCATTTGGAAAGAAGTTAACTTTTATATATTAACTTAGAGAGTTTTAATGATGTATCTATATCCTAAGTGAATGAAAATACACTTATTCATCCACTTTAAACCGGATAAAAACTAACCACCGAAAAGCAAGATACTTAAACCGTCAAAATGAAAACACGCAGCGAAAAAATAATACGATGCGACACAGATCGCTAGGGGTGAAAGTTCGGTGTGCGGTTCGGACTAGGGCATAATCCAATCTGATCCGAATAAAATTTGGATTTCAATTTTTTAATCCGAATCCAAACCAATTAGGGTTTGAATCCGATCCAATCCAATCCGAAATTTCATACTCTAGATTGGATCCGAAAATCCGATTTTTTTTAAAACTTTAGTTTTTCGATGAAATAAATTAAGCACAACAGCAGCCTAGTATATTTAGGAAATGAGGAATTAAGTGCAATTAGTGTTTTAGGGAAGGATTGAAGTGCTATGTGTAATGGACTATATGGAGTAGGTTTTTTTATAATAAAAAAATCAGTTAAGCACTTAAGCCCTCCAGATACATAATACAAGGCATATTTCTATTCGGTTATATTGGATTTTTGGATCCAATTACCCTCAATCCAATCCGATCCGAAAATCCAATTTTTCAAAAATTCTAAATCCGAATCCAATTCGAACACAGTTCGAGTCCGATCCGAATTACTAATTTGGATTGGATTGGATTTTGGATTTTATCCGAATAACTTTCACCCCTACAGATCGCACCTCGCGATGTGGTCGGGTCGCACCCCGCAACTTGGGCTGCTGCTTCTTGGCTCGCGTTTCTTTTCTTTTGTCCAACCTTCGCAAAACCATTCCAAATAATCTAAAACCCATTTTACTATAAATATTCCAACACAAACTAAAATCATTAGTCACTAGCAATTCTAATAAAGTGTAGATATTAAATGATACATTATTTGGAATGGATAAAAGGTTGTATATTAATATGGGGTGGAACCATGGAGGGATAGGTACAGATTCGCAGTCTAAACTCCCATTATACACAAAGTTAACATCCAAAGCATTTAGAAGAGTAGAGCTGAACTACAAAACCCTACAAAACCCCCATTACCAAAGAATCTCTTTACATAAAGTTTTAAGGAACAAACTACAAGCAGCAATGTATTCCTATCATACATTTCAAAGACTATACAGAAAGCAAATGCTAAAACGACACCATAGCCGATTACCATGTATTAAAAGCCGGCCTTCGTTCCTTGAGTTTCAATGAAATCAACAACCTATAAACGTATAAGACCTGAACCCAGAAGTGGCATAAGATCTATGAACAATTTGCTCATACAGAGCATTCACCTGATCACGTAACAGGAAAGAAGATAGAAGGTCAGAAGTTGGAATGTATGACAAATTTTAAGCGAGTCCATCGTTCTTCAATGACCAAGTATTCTAAAAAAACTGCAAGTGGATTATTCACCATGAAGCTAAACTGAGCCGCGTCCATGATTTTTTTCCCTTATCATCTCCAAGAATCAAGTGTCGGACCAGCTGCATTCGATAAAGAAATCAAATGTAAAGAAAAAAAGTTGTATCCACAAACGCAAAGTATGTATGAGACTGAACTCTGCAAGTACCTGATCTAAGTGATCCATCGAGAGAAGTTAGATTTGACTACGAGTGACCTTCTTCTTCGATTTGTCAGCATCAATAGCCGTGCCCTGCTCTTAAGAGTAAGATTAACTTTCACCTGAAAGTTCAAACAGAAGTACTTTTACACAGACAGAATTTCTGAAAATCCTAAGAGTAAAAGATTTAGAATTTAGATTTAATAAGAGAAAATTGAATTTCTTTGGCTATTATTCGAGAAAAGGAGTAATCAACGATTATATAAAGAAAAGAGAGTCAAAATTCTTGAGTCTTGACTCACCTCATCTGGCCATATATAGAACCATTAAACATGCTCAGTAGTCACAAAGGTCTCCTCCTGTGTTCAATTGGATACTTTGAGCTGCAAGCATATTTCCTGTGCGTAAGAATCAAAACCACGCAAACACTTATTTTGCCATTTCACTTTTGCTCAACAAGAGAAACATTATTACAGTACATACCAAATTCCATGTAAAATCATTTGGTTTGTAGAACAAAATTTGTCACTTGAGCAGAAGCTATCCTGAAATCCTCGAATCTGGATTGGTAGTAAGACCATTGCCAAATAAGACTTCACATACTAGTCATGAATCTACATTTTTCCTTCCGATGGTAGCAACTGCATAATTTGCTAATCTAGAAAATGCTGCTTTAAAAGAAAGAATGGCACGCACGAGGCAACTTTTAAAATGAATAAGTTGGTGAATGGTGACCTTAGAGACAACATTCGGTAGCTGATTGAGAGCATGGAACCCCTGAGTCAACATATCAACTACCAAGATACATCAGAACTAATGCACCAGTCATCAGCTTCAATTCATGTATGAAATGGTGGTATAAGGTAACCGCTCATATATCAATCGTTTTGGCGCCAAGCTTCATGGAGGGTGTAAGCTCCCCCTTCACACCTTTCTTACAAATTTGTACCCTAATTCAGTAATTTTTATCAGTCATTGCTTCTTCCCCTCTTCACTATGATTGTCTCTAGAAATAATGTCTGACTACATCGTGTTTTGGCACTTTTTCACAGCTTCCCTTTGGAAAATGTTTTCTCCAACAGATCTCTCACCAAAAACCATTCGAATGCTGCATAATCCGGACCTCTGCAACCCCCCCCCCCCCCCAAGCAGATTTCCACTAGATGGTTGTTCTAAGGATGTCAAGAGTTCACATAAAAAATTTACTCAAATTTCACTCAGCACAAAGGACACCATCACAAATCCAAAAAAATGACTAGCTTGAAGACCTACAAGATGAAGAAGCATTACGGTGAGTGCATACTGCATCATATATAATCTCACAAGACAACTAAAATGCAGAAAGAAACTGAAAAAAATTACTACCTGTGCCACAGCCCACATGCAAGAGCCAGACTAAAGCATATTGGCATCCAAAGAGCAGGTATCCTTCAAGCCATCATATAGCCAGTAAGAGGAATGTGTGACGGAATGACGGTGTCATTTCTACCTGAACCACACAAAGCAGAAAACTAAGAATCTCCAAGGTAGCAAGCCATTTGACATTTATTCATATAAATAACACACTGCAAGATACAGAGGATATTGTGTACGATGTGCAAACTTGATCAGCTCTACGTGGGCCAGTAGAAACTCGAACAAATACCTAAGATCGGGCATCTTGCTGCCTGCTTCCACCAAACCTGATTGTTAATGGAGTCTGATCTCCATCCCCTATTTTCCTCTATTATTTCGCAAAAAAGTCAATTTGTTCAGAGCAGATATCAAAAGCTGTTGCATGTAATCAGAGCTTCCAATTTCAGATATAAATCCCCTCTCAAGCATATCCTTTAAGAGAATTTCACCCTTTACAAGGTCCTTTTTCGCAAGAACAGCATTGATGATAGTTTCCATAGTAGTAATATTAGCCCAAAGACCCCTTTCTTTCATCTCCTCGTACAGTTTAAAAGCCACATCAGTGTCACCTTGGGCATGAAGGCCTGAAATTAGTACATTGTACAAAATGACATCAGGTTTTAGTTTATATTGTTCCATGATTTCCCGCAAGTTCAAAGCCTCTGTGACTCTGGCCTCTTTGCAAAGCCCATGCATCATAGTTGTAAAAGTACCAACAGATGGAACAAGATTCTTCCGTAGAATGCAATCAAAAATCAATCTTGCATCATCAATCTTTCCGCAACTCACAAGTCCCCTAACCATAGCACTATCAGCTACATCACGGGAGCTCACACCAAGGGCTTCCATCTCATCTGTGAGCCTAAATGCTCCTGCTACATCTCTTGTTCTCAGCATACCTTTCATTGAAGTAATATACTGTCTGCATGTAGGAACATACCCCCTTGCCAACATTTCATGAAATACCATTTGCACTTCCCGGAAAGCGGACTTTTTGGTGAGTCCAATGACGATGTTATCATAGGTAGATCTATCAGTTTGCACTCCTACCTTCACCATCAAATTAGTCAGATCAAATGCCTTCTCCATCTCACCACTTTCACAATATTTTCTGATAAGCAAGTTAAATGTCAACAGGTCAGGAATACTTCCTTCCAATATCATCTTCTTTAAACATTTCACAGCGAGTTCCACTGTTTGTGACTCACAGAGTCCAAAAATGAGAGAATAGTGTGTTAAATTATCAGGAAGAAAACCCTTGCTCATTAGAGAATTGTATAAAGTAAAGCATTTCGACAGTTCCCGCTGCTTTGAATACCCATGTAAAAGAATGTTATAAGAAGCCAAACTTGGAACAGAATTTTCACACATCAACTGGAAGGCTTCATGTGCTTTGGTCATCTGCCCGTTCCTAGAATATCCATCTATAATAGCATTTGCAGCAACTACGTCAGGATACACCTCTTCCCTCACCATATTTTCATAAAAACAGGAAGCAGCCTCTAGATGACCAGCTTTAAATAAAGCATCAATCAGTATTGTATTTACCACTTGGCAAGGATATAATATTCCTCTCCTTGTCAAATTTCCCAGAAGGAGAAGTGCAGCAACAATTTTTCCCTTTTTACATAAACCACTCAACAGGGTAGTATATGTGTACTTATTAGGTAGAATATCATTTCTGATCATTTCATCACAGAGGTCTACTGCTTCAGCCAATTTACCCAATTTACACATTTCAGAAAGCAATGTGTTGTACACAGCAGCGTCAGGCAGACCACGGATATTACAGAGTAATCTGAAAAATCTATTCACAATCTCGAAGTTCCCACCTCTACAGAGCCCTTTTAGAAGACTTTTATAAGTGAAAGGGGTTGGATAATGACCTAATTTAATCATCTCATCAAAGAAATAAAATGCTTTCGACTCGTTGCCTAAATTTGAATAGCCATCAATTACACAGTCAAAGGTAGTAGAATTAGGTTTGATACCCATTCTGCTCATATGTCGCATGAAATCCTCAGCCTCCTGAAACATTTTACTGCCGCAAAGAGAGGCAACCAACAAATTACATGTTTGAAGATCAGCTTCATGTCCATCAAAGTTCATGGCTGCATAATGCTTCAAGGCTTCCACAACCCTTCCTTGTTTGCAAGAATTATAGATCATTGTTGCATATATAACACTGTTAGGCCGGATTCCTGCTTTATACATCTTACACAATATCTCCTTTGCATTATGCATCTTCCCCAACCTGCAGAATCCATTGATTAGCACAGAATATGTGATCACGTCAGCAAAAGCGCCAACCTTTGATATTGCAGCTAGCAAATCTACAGCTTCAGTGAGCATCCCCTTTTTGCAAAATCCATCCATCATCATCGTGTACATGGTACAACTAACTGCAATACCTTTTGCTTCCATGCTCTCCACTACACTTCTTGCATGTTCAAAATTGCCATGCTTGCATAGTCCATTTAAAAGAGTCCCATAACTAACTTCATTAGGCGCCAGCTCCACAGCTTCCATTCTACAAAAAATTCTGAAAGCTTCCTGAAAATGACCCTGACCACAATGTCCATCAAGCAAGGTGTTGTAAGTGATATGGTTTGGATTCAGATCATGCCTCACCATCTCCTCAAAAACCTTAACAGCAACTTCAAGCTTCCCTTCCTTCACAAACCCATTAACAAGAGTATTATAAGTCACCTCATTCGGTACTATCTTCTTCTTCCTCATCCTTTTCAACAGTAGATAGCCTTTCGCACTCCTATGACTTCTACATAAACCATCAATAAGCATATTATATGTGTATGTATCTGCTGGGACACCTTTAGAACTCATCTGATCCATAAGGTCACAAACGGCTTTATACCTTCCTTTCTTACAATAGGAACCCAACATAGTATTGTAAGTAACCAAATTTGGGACATAACCAGATTCTTCCATCTTTCTGAGGAGATAACCAGCTTCCTTAAGCTTTCCTTCCATACAAAGATTGTTCACGAGCACATTAAAGGTACTTACATCAGGGCAGATCCTCCTAGCAAGCATTTCTTTAAAGAAAGCCCAAGCCATTCGATGCTGCTGCATTGCACCTAACGTCATATTGCACGTATCAACTGATGGGTTAAATCCTCGAGAAGCCATCAAATGAAAGATCCCCAGAGCATTGTCAACTTGTCCCAATTTCAAATAAGTCCTCATTAAGAGGTCAAACACTGAAGGATTTGAACGGCACAGGCGATATGTTCCCATGAGAGCACCAAAAATTGAACTTAGATCCGCACCTATATGAGACAAACGCTTTAAGAGCGACTTAGCGTTATCATACATCCTAGCTCTGACAAGTATATGAATGGTAATACTGTACATATGGATTATGTGGTCCAACTCCAAACCAGGCCGTTTACTGACCCAATTAAGAAATTTTAAAGCTAATCTTCCATGAACTAGTCTAAGTGAAGCCAATTTGTATTCCATATGGTTCAGTGACTCCCACCGGTCAAGAGTGAGAATTGCATAAATGCTATCATCCATATCTCCTGTACCCATCAAGCAATAAATTCATCACTACAGATGATAGGGTATTTTGAACATTTCATTAAGAAATATTCAGTCCATTTAACTATCCCTGAAGAGTCAAATCATGTAGAATGACAATCAAATCCTTCATATCCTACTAAACAGTATCTATTTCAAGCAATACAATAAATCAGAATTCAAAGTTTAGAATTTTATAATGGTGCCATCTTTGCATATCCTCATAACCCATTAGCTCAAATTTTTACATTCGATCAAAAGATACAAACTTTAAGAGTTCTGAATACTGTCAGCATCCCCATTCCCTAAAAATTTAAAAATTCAACACTGACAAATTGGGTTTTTTGGATATTTTTTTATTAAAAAAAATCACATATAAATCATCTAGTTCAATTCAATAATGCCCATTAAAGAAAAATTTCATATCAAATGAAAAAACATAAGAACTCCAAGCAACTTGAATAAGAATACAACAAAGTTTCAAGCAACCTAAAAAATAGAACAAAACAAAGCACAAAATACAGTACACAATATATATACATATTATAAAATGACTTAAAGTTAAGAACTTGGATGAAATAGAGAAGGAATTTACCAGGAATTTGGGAGTTGTTACATGTTGTTGTGGTAGAAGTGTGAGAACTTGAATTATTTCCCAGAAATTGGGAGGAATTTAGGTGAGCAGAAGCTCGAAAACTTGAGAATTTCCTTGAAAATAAAGATAATTTCTTGAGTGTTGAAGGAAACAAATACGAAGACATATTAAATTTTGGGTAATTAGTATTTACTCAACCATTTTTTTTAATCTTGGGCATTTGCAGAGGTTCAGGAGCAACTACATGAATGCCAGGAGAAGAAGGGGTTTTTGTCAATTATTTATTTCAATTTCATACGAGTTTATTTTTTTCTGGGTTCTTTTACAGTGACCTTCCGGATGTTCCAGTAAGTCAGTAACGTGAGCAGTACTTCAAATTAGGGTGTTTGACTGTTTGGTACTTTGGTTGTTTTTTTTTCAAAGAAGGTGGTTAAACATCGTCGTAAAATTTCTTAAAATCGTATTGGATTACTTTTAATTTACTATTTTATTCTATTTCTTTTTCCTACCCTTGTTATTACCTGCGATTACCTGCCACCACCTACCTACCTCTGCCACCCATTACTACGTGTCACTACCCATCTCGTAATTGATTTTAATTGGGGACACGGGCACCCATGTCACCGAAAAAAATTCGAAAGTTGGGTGGTAGAGGAGGTGATGGTGGGGCTGGAGGTGGTGGCAATCGAGGGTGGTGGTGGTTTGGGAAAAAAAAGGAAAGGTAAAAGTTGGAACTGTTTGATGGGCGCGAGGCGGATTTAAGAAGTTTTGGAGTGATGTTTTTGATAAAACTCTTAAAGCTTCTAATTTACTTTTTTTCTTTTTCAAAAACCAAATTGAGATGTTAAACTTCAACGTATCTGAATTTGAGCCTAAACCATATGGCCGACAACTGGAACATTTGTAGTGCTTAAAGCTAATATGTTTGATTAAGTTAAAATTATACTTGTTGATAGTTAATACTTCGCTTAAATTTAAGTTACTAAGTGAGGTGTAAAACCAAAAAAATTGCTAAGAGGAGTTTTGGCATCCTTTTTATCTTTATTTACAATGCTATTTTGTAAAGGTTAGATATGTCAAGAATCATTGAAAAGATGGTTGAAGTGGACAAGAGTTAAGATAATTGATCATGGGCCTCTTATCTCCAACATGTAGAATAAGACTTGTGTAACAACCAACATGTGTGTAGTACTTGTTAATTATTACAATTAGTTTGATAAAGTATTTAATATTAATTTGCTAAATGCAAGGAGTTTTTTTTACAGATTTTTATGAATTGTGATTTAGTTAATGTGAGATTCGTGAATTTATCATAAGTATTTTACGAATTTTATAAAAATTACGAATCATAAAAAATGAAAAATAAATCACATACAACCTTGAACAAAATCTCCACACATAATACATAGTTTGATAGTCATGATACAACAACAACAATAACAACAACATTATTTATTGTCTCAATCCCCAATCAGCGGGATTAACTACAGTTATCAAAACGTTATTCTTACAAGTTGCTTACATAGAATCATTTTCCTTTTATTTACCCCTATCTGTTACAATATGAACATTAACATCCAACTATTAAAACTTTCTTTTCCACGCCAACTATCCACATCAATAGTGTTTTCTTTCAATTGTTTCTCAAAAAACTTTATTATATAGTCTCATAACTGCATTATTCAGATCAACAATTATCATATCTCATGATGCTTATGTTAGCACTGACCCTGTTCAATTCACCTCGATAAGTTCTCTTTCATCTATTCTCAATAATGATACCTATCATCTCTCATCAAACTAAAATCAACAACACTTTTAACCAATTATACACATATCATCCGCAACCACCTCCTACACACCATACATCTTAAAACCCAACATGCACTATTCTCTATACTAGTCCAACTCTCATCCCTCAACCTCATTGGCCCCTTGTTCCATCCACCAAATAAATATCCCAAGTTGCTTGTACTAATAAATTGAAGAAGAGGGCCAAAAGCAAAAGTGAAGAAGAAAAATGACAATGACCCATAATTCTCCTATAGGCTATACCAAAAACCAACACAAACGCCGTCAACTTTTTTTTCCCGTCAAACACACAAATGATATAGCAATTTCATTTTTCTATTTTAAATAGGTAAGTTGAAATCCTTTACAAATGACGATAATTTAAGTGTCCCTACGGTAAGAGGTGAGATTTAGTAAGAGATTGACGTCAACACTTAACATCATTAGACTATCACCTGCTGTTCAAAACGACCATGTATTCTAGCCTCTCAAAAGTCCCCACGTTCACATGCCTATTTCTGGCTTTTCTCTCATTCTCTCTCCTCCCAACTCACAAAGTTCGTCATCATCAAAAAAATTTCCCATTTCTTCTCACTTTCTCTCTCCTCTTATTTTCTCTTCCTACATTTTGGCCCTCTCTCTCTCTACCTCCAATCTTCGTTCTCCCCCTTTTTTCTTTTCATTTCTCTCTCCTCATTCGAATCTCTCTCCCTCCCTCTTTCTGTATTCATGACGGTAAGTTGAAATTAAGCCTTTTTTACCCCTAAATTAATGTTAATTATTCTCTTTTTCGTGTTTATTATTGTTGTTTTTCTATGTTCTAACCCTAGATTCATCGCAATTTTGCTTGTTTTTTGTGTTTTTGATGTGTTTTTGGATTTGATCCGCCTTTTTTTCTTCTGGGTTTTATCTGTCATTTGTTGGGTATTTTTTTGTGGATTGATTTGATTTCTTGTTTGACCCTATTTTTAAAAATTGTTCCTTTTATTTGATTTCCCTTCTTTATGCTATTTTGTTGCTTGATTGATGTGTTTGTAATGGTTGAAATTACCATTTTTAGTTTCTTGATTCAGTTTAGCTCATGTTGATTTTTGTGGGTAGAATATTGATTTTGGAATTTTATTTGTTTCACAATTTCTTGAAATTTCATAGAATTAAAATTGACCCTTTTAGTTTGAGATGTTTTGGATGCAATTAGTGGTTGTTGGGTGGCCTTTGGTTTTCTCATTATATGGAGATTCATGGGTTTTGGTGAATTTTCATTATTAGAACAACCTAATTAATTGTTATCAATATGTATCCTTGCTAAAAACAAAGGAACTCTTTTTCTTTCTTTTTCCCCTTCTTTTGGTTCTTTTCTTTTTTTCTTGGCCGTTAAGTGTGGTGTTGCTGGAAAGTATCATTGTCTTGAAGTGAATAGATGGTGACTTGAACTTTATGTAAAAGTTGTGTGCTAGTGATGTATTTAGCTAAACTCGGGTCTTGAAAGCATAGCCATTCACCGAACTTTGAATTGTTTCTTTTCCTTGTGTTTGAGACATGCTCTTAATGGAGTAGGTTTTTTTTTATGGCATGAGCTGAAAGAAGTATAAGAGGTTGGGCAATTTTTCGAAAAATGTTTCAGCCGCACAAATTTGAATGACAACTTCATGGAGTGAAGTCTAGAACCGTCTTTTATCCTGTCTAAGTTTCTAATTTTTGATAATCATACTTAGTTCAATGCTTTCATCTTTTACATCTCTAATTTTTGGGTGTTCTACTACCCTTTTAGGTTAGCACGGCGTAGCCAAAAGTTGGCGTTTAGATTCAGGGACTAATGGGGATGAATATGTAGAAGTGGTGGATAATTTTATTGTCCATTACATTTGGTTGTCTTATGGTTTTCTTGGTACTCTTTGGATCCTTTTGATGAACAAACTATGCAAGCTTTTGTCTTTCTTGTTGCTCTGTTGTGAGGTTTTGGAGGTTAGAGGGTCCTAAGTTGTTGATATTAAAAACTGAATTCAAGGTCATTTTAGTCTGTGCTATAGGAATTGTCAAGCTGGCAGCTAAATCGTTGTTGGTCTATCTGAGATAAGCCTCAGTGCTTGCTTTTGTTTGGGCTGGCTATATCACGTGCAAAGTGGATTTTATATGTAATGCTGGCAAATACAAGGATATAAAGTTGCTTGCTTAACATTTGAGTTGAATCTATTTTAGTACTGGTGTTGCGTAGCATTATAAAGTGTGAGCTGAATTGCTGAGTGATGGGCTTTGAGACCTCAAAAAGGTGCCGCTAGAGGCACGCCTTTTGTTGCTCAGTTGTTCAAATTGCTGCTTTTTAAATCTTCCAAGATCCAAGTCATGAATCTTAGTGTTCCAATTTTTATTTCATTTTGATAGAGAATACTATGCTTTAGGATGAAGCATATGGTGATTTTAATCGCTTCTTTGAGTTATGACACTCAATTCTGAATTATATGTTTTATTTATAAGTAAGAACTCTGTTATGAATCAAAGAAATGTTTTCTTCACTTTACCTGGGCTGTTGATTCTGGACTCCTATTGACTTAGGAACCACCTTTTCTGTCTTTCATGGCATAAGAATTGTTTAAAAAGAGGTGCGATGATACTTTAAGCAGCTTTCTTATTTTGCACAAGATTCAAGTCTCAACATCTTTGAATTTTGGAATCTTATCTTGTAGGCTTGCACATTCACAAGAAAAAGCCACTCGAAGCTATTACAAGCGATGTAGGGTCAGATATTTGTTACTTTTTGTTGATGCTATGCCTTTTGAGGGACATTTGATTTTTAATTTGTTTCCCAACCTGTGTCTTACCTTTGTTGGTTGGTAAATTACAAGATTTTCCCCATTATTTTCCTCATGATTTTCGCACTTTGCAAAATCAATGTCAATTTTGTGCATCTGATCTACATGTTTGGTGTAGGGACCTTATTAATTTGATCTGTTCAATTGGTGTTGTGGTTTGTCTATGGGTTCCTATGTTGGGAAACATAAAATATAGTAGTTTATTTTTAACAAAAGCAAGAATTCCAGCTGTTATTTCTCCTGAGATTTGCTAAGTTGCTGGAAATAATTCTCATCTAATCTCTTATTGCATCTTCACTCTTCTCTGATCCTTCAATGGATGAGCATGCTGCACAGCGCACAAGGCCTTGACCCTTTTATTGCTGTTGACAGGACAAGGGAAGGCCACTGCCCAAGTTTGGTGAATGGGACGTCAATGACCCAGCTTCAGCGGAGGGATTCACTGTGATTTTTAACAAGGCCAGGGATGAAAAGAAAACAGGTGGGAAACCTGAGTCCCCTGGGAAGAGCCAGCCCACATCTAGGTCCGGGATGGAGCCTACCAAATCTCAGCCTGTAAGCTCTTTTTTATTTCACTATTCTCGCATCTGTATTATCTTGGCTGTCTTTTTTATTCTCTGGGAGATGTACAAATAATTTCCTGTTTAGGGTCCCTTTCTTTTTTGATGTGGACCTGGAGCTAACTTTGTTGTGGTCTATTCGTCTGGAGTTCTTCTATTGGGACAAAAACAAAGCAAAATGATGCTCAATTTAAGTAGTCATAACAGCTTTTTTGTTTGTTTTTGTTTGCTAGACATGATGTTTTCTGTTTTAGGGGTATGTGTTTATAGGATCTATCAGTAACTTGAATCCTGTCTAATGGTGCTCGTTTGGTATCTTGAGTTTTTGAAATGCCTTTCCAATCCCTAGTCAGATATGTTGAAATTTGGGCATGCTTCATGTCATACTCCCTCAATTCCAGAGATTTGAGTTAACATTACTTTGGGGTTGTAGATTAAGAGGGCAGAAATGGCAGAAATGGCAGAGGGGGGAATTGGGTGGGTAGGTGGGGGTCCTAGCTTCAGAATAATAAATTTAGCAAACGTAGTATGTTAACTGAGCTCAGAAACATCCCAAGATGGTACTTTGTTAACTGAGCTCTGCGTTGGATTGAGGGAGTATATGGAAGTAGTGAAACTTGTTAACAATTTGTTGTAGAGAAGGGGAAAATTTTTATAAATGCTCAACATGTCCATGCTGGAGAAAACTGATTCTTTCATGACAGCAAACTTCATTTTTTTTATATGTCACAAGATGTGGGACAAACTAGGAACTAAGAGGCTAAGCTGATTACACGTCTGACTTGTATTTCAACCTCGTTCGTCTTTGCAGAAAAAGTGGTTATGCTGTGTACAAGCCCCAGATGTGCACTCTTAATGAGACGGTTTCTTCTCGTAAGACTTGATATGGCAAGGGGATGTTTGGCTGAGATCCCACCCCAACACATTTCTCTCAAAAGACAAAGATGTAAGAGTTGTGATAGGCTGCTAGCTTCCTGGAACAACACAATTTTTTTTTCTTTTCTCTGTGCTGTTGGAATGAGTTGGTGTGGGAAGGAAATATGAAAAAGAAGACTCTTATATTGTATTTATATGTACTGAATTGTGTGGGTCATTATTAAAAACAAAAAAAAACAAAAAAAACGGAAGTTTTCCTTTCTTACTCTCCATTTCTTCTTGTGCTTTTGAGTTGTAAAGTTTTTTTTTTTTTTTGGTTTGTGATATAACTTTTGGCTTCTGTATCAGTGAAGTGGTCTTGGTTTTTGCCTTGTGATTTTGCTCGATGTTTGCCTTGAAACGTTTTCTTTCCTTGGTTGTGAGCATTCTTATTCTCCGAAAGCGAATTTCGATGAATGGATATTGATAGAGGAATCTGCAATCTGAGTGTTGCCTAGTTTATTAATCCTTGTGAGATGTTGGAATTTGTACAACTAAACCAAAAAATGTAGCCAATTGTGGTGAGGGTAATTCGGGTTTTGGGTGTTGTAAAAAAAAAGTTTCAATCAATATATATAAAAAAAACGGAGGAAGTATATTTTTGAGCCATAGAGACTTTGACAATATTTTTCGACTAGTACTCTAGCTGAAGACCTGAAGTAGCTGACAAAATCTGAAGTATGTGTATACGGTACAACCTTATTGTTCAATTTTTTTTGACAGTTACTACTACTCAATCATTAGAAGATAATGCTAAGATCATCACAAATCCTAGAAGGAAGTTTTGTTAATAAATACTATACGTTGGACACTTTTTTGAAATAAATATCTAAGTTGTCTGAAATGTTAAATAAATATTAATTTTCTGTCATTTTTTTTTTGGAGAGAGGCAGAGAGCGAACTTAATAAATTTTCTGTCATCATGAGGCCGAACCTTTACCACTATGCCAAGCCTTGGTTGGTAATCATACCGTCAAATACATCTTAATAATGCTGTTAGACTATGACAGATAAAATCATACCGTCAAATACATCTTAATAATGCTGTTAGACTATGTATCAAAAGTAATTAGCGATCAGAATTCGCTCTCTCCATAATTGTACGTGCCTTATAAAAAGGAGCAAAGGAAGTAACATTTTCCATTATATGGCAAGCTTAGTTATTCTTCTATTCGCCAACTCAACCATCTTGAGAAATTAAACCTAAACAAATTACATCGTTTGGAGATGAATGAAGGAATTCATATTAAAGAAATCTATGCACAACTCCATCCTCAACTGGCTGGCTTATTAAAAGAAATCTTCGTGGCCAAAAAATCAGTATAATATACGCAAATAACAAAGTGCTTAAACAACAAATCTTGTTTGAAACTATAAATTACCTCTTTTGTGATCTCTATTGTACAATATTTATTTCGATATAAATATAAAGAAAGGAAAAAAATAACTAGAAAGGCCTAAAGCAAAACTAAGCTACTTTCCAAAAGTATAAATAGCAAGCAAATCACAAATGTGAAGAAGCTTTTTTTAGACTCTTGAAGTACCAAGCTTCTTTTCGAATAGGCGCCGCAAAAGATATATCTGCAACACGCTTGCGCCAACAAGTGCAAGTGATTCCATAACGGCTTTGTGGATTGCTCTCTTGCTCATAGCCTCGTTCACTGCATTGTCATATGGGAGAATTGACAATCATTACAATCATCATAAATTGATACGTTATTGAAAAACGTAAATTGACCAAGACGAATAATACCTGAGGCCTGAGGGGGAGGGTGACCGGAAAAATAAGCAACAAGAAAGATCCCTGGGTGGGAGAGGGGTGAAATAACCGACATTCTTTGCCAGGTGAACCTAATTCTATTTGACTTTCAAATACTTTTACGCAACGTTTAACTGAATACCCTTAGTACAGAACACATGACATGACTATAATAAGCTTAACTCTAAAATTTTACTCCTGCTGTCCGGAAATAATAGTCAGCTAGTAAGTCACATGAACTAATTTCAAATGTCCAAACAAAAACCATCACATTTCGTGTAAATAGTAAGAAATGTAGATAACGTTCCAGTAATATCCTTACTAGGATTAGTAACGAGTAAATAGAATTTGTTCAACTATCTTAAGGTCTCTGGTCTTGTACTCAAAATGTATCATATCCTCAAGTGTAGAGGGTTGAGATAGTGTGGACTGTGGACTGTTCACTCCGGATGAAGGGAGAAAAACAAAAGGAGAGGTGAGACGTGAGAGTATTTCTAGAGTTGACAAGAACTGAAAGAGTGACATCTGGTCATCTACTGCGGAATAGAGAAAGTATTCGGTTTTCTATGTCAACCTATAAGTCCACAACATTAAACACACAAAACAACCACGATCGCCAGAACCAATGATAATTACCCAACATTAATGCCCTGCTATTAGTCAACACTTCTAGAGAGGCTGTTCCAATGAGAGACCAAAAGAACTACAACCACCGCCACCACTATCAATGACGATCACTTAGTATTAAATATTCAAATATAACTACCAGTGTTTAGCCATTCAACACTAGTTAAGGTTGTAACCTGAAAGAACACACCAAAATATTTTATGACAATTTTAGCAACTAAAGGAGCAACAAGCCGACAACTAGGTGGTCAAGCATACAATTTAAAAGTATTTTGAAGTTATAGAGTCATCTGAAATGGTAGAAAACTCAACCCAAGAAAAAAATGCAAGTACCTAGTGCTTGTCGATCAGTCTGTGCCTCAAGCCAGTGCTGCTCAAACTGAATGTTGTAAAGCGATTCACCTAGCTTTTCAATCTGTTCTATCAAGGGTTTCACATGCTCTGAAACAAATCACAGAAAATTAGCAAACAGATGTCTCAGCCTATATAAATATACTAGAAAGCTCATACTAAGCTAATAGAGAAACACTCAAAACTGCAGTCTTACCATCCTTTGCATGCTGGTCATAGTATGTAAAATGCCCGACTTGTACATCGAAATCAATTGTTTCATGGTAGGGTGACTTATTAGTGAAACAGAAACTATAAGCTCCTTTTTTATGAGCAACAAAGTCAAACTTATCACTAATCCGATCATGACTGTCATGGACTTGATCGTGTTCAGGTCCTTTCACCTGAAAAATCAAGGAACCTTGTATCACTGTATAGCCAAAGTTTGTAGAATACAGCAATGACACAGCTAAATAATACTCCAAAATGTTGTTCCAGAGTTTTTTTTCTTTGGTTGACTGTTGTTTTACACTTCATTATGAAGCGTTTACAACTTTACCCTTCTGATCACATATATTAGCATAATCTCTTAATTCTATCGAACTAAGTATTTTTCAATTTGGCAAAGTCATTTTCATTTATCGATTTTTCTTTCATAAAAGAAAAGGGAGATATTTACTAGAAAGCAACACGTCCTTCAATGATATGAAGTTTATAGAAGTAAGGCTACCAATGAAATACATTGCAAGCAGCTCACAGTAGAAAATTAACCTAATATCAATTTCTTTCCAGAAAGTCCCAAGATATCATTGACAATTTCAAGAACAATACAAATTTATTACAAAAATCATAGCGTTTCATCTTCAACCAACAAAACTGCCATTAGCTTTGAGCCTTAAGCAATGGCATCACTAATCCAAGCTGACACAATTAAACCCCTTTGGCCTTTGCAGAAGAATTTACGAAATCCTTCAAAGCCACTATCAATTCTATCCCAGACAATCACTTTATGTCATAAAATTTCTGATTTTTGTCTGTTCGAATTTTGGAATTTTACACTTTACCCGCCATTATCTATCAAATTTTCTTCCCTTGTACAGCTAATCCCCCCCAAAAAAACTATTAATCTAACCTGATATCCTATTTCTGAAATTTTGTAGACAGAGGTGGTAGGGGAGGAGCCGGGAGAGTGGTGAGGGTCGGGCGACTTTGTAGTGACAACTAGGCCTGGGTAAGGGTGGTGGTAGTGATGGGGCTGGCAAGTGGGAGGGTGATTCAAAAGAGATTAAGGACTTTCAAACCCATCCGTAAAAGCCGAACTACTAGTTGGGTGATTGGGTCCTTCATTTGAAGATTCTTATGAATTGTCCTTTTCTTTGGAGCTACAAGAATCAGGTAGAACTCAAAGTAGAAAGTGACATGTATATACTTCGCAGGCTATGCAACCCCTCCCCACCCACCCAACCCCCCCCCCCCCTCTTAAAAACAAAAAAGGGAAAAGAACTCCTGTTCTATCCTACATGCGACTTTAAAATGGTCAAGACCACATATGACAAAATGGTCTTACTTAAACTATGAAAGTGCCTTGTATACCAAGTTCACCAGATTATATCGTAAACAGCTCATATTTACATATTTACCATATTTATGTTCCACATTCCCCTTCTCTTCCACCTTCGAGTGTGTTGTTAAAAAAAAAGGAATTTTTCTAAGTATTAATCTCACTTAAGTCAGATTATGTTAATAGCTTAATCATGCACTCCGAAAGACGAGTGGTGTACTGTGAGTCTGTGACAGCTTTGATCGTTCACCCTCAACGAATAGAAGAAGATAATCATGCAATGTCATCTAGAGCAAACACAACCTACTTTGCTTTACTGGTTCACTTATAACAGTTAACAATATACTTTCCATTACCAAGTTAAGTTAGGCCTTCCAAGGCCTAACCTTAAATTTCATTCCTCACAAAAATCAATAAAGAAGACACAAGTGATAGATGTTAATTTTCTGAATTAATAGCACAGATAAGTAAGCAGTTTCCACTCACCACCAAATCAACACCATCATCTGTACGCCATGGAGAGTCGGACTTAATCACAACAAAAGAGGCATGGACTACATCCCATTCATACTGAACATTATGGGAGAAACACTCCTCTCTATCAATTACAAATCTAAGGCCAAATGCCAGTTGTAGGCTGGACAGGGCCAGCAGCAGAATAGCTACTGAAACCGACCAAGAGAGTTTCATCTGTATCAAACCAAAAACAGAGACAGTATCAGAAGCAGTGATGACGAGAAAAACCTCAATAGTAAACAAATAACTACATCACGTTAATCATCAATGACAGCCTCGACATTGAGCACCACATCCTCAACAATACAAAAAATACAGGCAATTTCTTCTTGATATGAGGGATAGTAACGCTATTTTACTTGGACAGTTGGACTTTGTGTTAATTTAAACGGCTTGTTTGGCATAGGACGATAGAAGGCAACAATAATTGCACCACATCCTCAACAATACAAAAAATACAGGCAATTTCTTCTTGATATGAGGGATAGTAACTCTATTTTACTTGGACAGTTGGACTTTGTGTAAATTTAAACGGCTTGTTTGGCATAGGACGATAGATAAGGCAACAATAATTTAATTCATATGTATGTGAATTTTTAAGGAAATGCATCTCCAGTAAATACTATTTGGTTTTGCCCATTCTCTTTTACCATATCTCCATATGAATAAGTGGCCACAAATGTTATGAAGAAAAACAGATCTTACTTGACAGCAATGCATAGTCTTGGACTATCATGTAAAACAGAATTCCATGTAATTTGGTTTCTAGATAAGGAAAGCTCCATCAAAAACAGCAAAAAGAAGGATTACAAGGGTGAACAGATGCCTATCGAAATTAAGCAAAAAAGAAAAAGGACTCTGGTAACATATTAAAGGAGAAAAGGACAGGTCAAAGAAACGCACATGACTATGAAACTAAACCACCCTATCCCATAAGGATGCTCGACTAAATACCTGACCCCAAACAATCCTATCGATCCTCTAACTGAATCACCCACGAAATAGAAAAAAAAAAAGTTCACCACAAGAAGTTACCCCTCACGTATCCAATATCCCATAGTAACCAAAAACGTTATATAGCATACCAGCTAATCCCAGTAATAGTAAAAACTAAAAAGCTTGTGATGGAGATAAGGTGCTATATCACATAATGCAACCATACCTACTTCCCTATTCTCCAATACCAAAGCAGAATATATACACAAGCTGAGAGCCTGAGAAAAAGCCTCTTTGGCCTCCGAAAACTGCATATTCTTGGAAATATTGAGCTTTGCTATACTGGCAGTGCACAAAATAATTTACCTACATCCGAAAAATGGCAGAAATGGAAAAGATAGTGATTTAATTCGAAGAGTCTTCCATGAAACGTGTCTATCCTAAAAAACTGATGGAGAGAAACACATAAGACGCATAACATGTTTGTAAGCTTTCCTGACATCCACTTGAAGATTCCTCCAAAAGTTGAAGTACCAAAAACAAAACAAAGGCTGATACCCACACAACGGCGAAATAGGAGTGTGCCTGTGAGCATAAGAGACCAAGAGAGGTGGAAGTTGATACCAAAAGGTTGTTCCCTGCAGTCCCCTGCCCAAGAATCCTCCCAAAAAGAAACACATTCCCCATTACATACCTCAAAGCGCCAATACATGAGATAAACTTCCAAGGGTTGGTGTCGACAACTGGGTATTTCATGTAAGATTATACACAACCTCAATACCCGACATTAAGATGGGTATGGACATTTGAACTGATATACACATCAATTTAGGCCAAAACATGTAAGCCCTTTCAAGATTGCGTCTGAAATTTAGATACATGTCTTTATTGGATACATGGAACCAAGTCTATGTAATGTAGAATGCAGGCAACATCTTGTTATCTGCTATGTTAAACAAATACTTTCAGCCATAATAGGAGTATATACACAATGTCTAGTTGTCTACATCTTTCAAAGTACTTTCCAACACAAACACTATAATTAACATTTTTGCCTTCTACTTTCACGCCAAGCTCATCTCTCTACCAGTTATCTCAAGGAGACACATATTGTGATCTATTACAAAAAAAACTTAAATAATATACTACTCCTTTTGTCCAGGATTATTTCTTACATATTCCCGCCCCTCATATTTATGGCATGACATGATTATACAAACAGACCTTTATATTAGTTGGGTAATATATATATCTGTTCCCAGCACTTATTTAAAGTAAGGAAATATTGCCAATTCTTATTGTAGTAAGATGAACTACGAGTAAACTAGCTGAGCTAGCAACATTTCAAGCTACCTCCTACATTATGTGTTGATCCTTTCGTGAAATTCAACGAGCTAATGGATGCCTCCTAGTGAGACTTCCGCTAATCCCATTTACTTTCAAAGTCAAAGTCCCATCCTGAGAAATCTAATTATAAACAATCATTGTGTAAGGAAAGGTGACATCATTTTCCCGAGCATCCTACAATAGTATGTATGACAGTAATTAGGCTAGAAAGAGTACTAAGCTTTAAAAGAAAGGAAAGCAAATTTTCCCTAAATGTTACAAGTCTTTACAAGCCAAGAAACCTACTTCAGTCTTTGAGCTAGCTAATAAAGGTTGTGTTGCATTTTCGAAAGCAAGAGAACGACGAAAAAAAAACCGCTTTCACTATAATCCAGTGCCATCTCTTCCTCATTAGACAAAGAAACATCCAACACTCTTTCAATAAACTTCCATTGAGTGGAATTTATGCATAAGCTTGTAAATCAATAGTTAAAACAGCGTAAACCAATACAGAACAAAAAATCAATGCAACACAACCTTGTTCTTACTCAAAACAGTCTTAATTACCTAATAATTCATCACAAAAGTCATCCTGAAAATCACCATCTAGACATTACAGCAAAAATCTCTCTGGAGAATCGTATGATCATAAAACAAACAAAGATCGCAACTTTCTTAAATCTGAAAAGATTTTACAAATTGAACCCAAAAAACCCTAATCATCTCAATTACATAGAACAATTAAAATCAACATGATTATGATTGCAAAAATCCAACTTTCCTGAAATTTCAACTAAACTGATCTAAAGAAGCATATAATTTATAGATTTAACAATGTATATCAACTGAATCTTTGGGTACAAAGCTTTTAATTTCACCAACAATTATAACATAAAAAGCCCAGATACAAAAAGCAAAAAAGATTCACATATAAATCAAACCCAGAAAAAAAGATAACAAATTGCGATTGCAGAGAAAGTAAAATCGAAAATTGTATAAAAAGAACTTACCTTTTTCTCGATGAACTTGAGTATAGATTAATCCTCGAGAATTATGATAATAAGGGAAAAAAAACTGTAACTTTTTTGTAAGAATAATAATTAAGTAAATCACAAAAGTATTATAAGTCAGGACAAATTAAGAGTCTAATAATGGAACTATGGAAGTAGAATTGTGAGTTTCGTTTCAAGGTAGACAAACAAAGTGGTTCGTGGCTAATGTCACTGAGTTACTTCACTTTATATGTGAGGGCCCACTGGAATTATCTTCCACGTAGCATAGCCAATCTCTAGTTTCCACGTTGGCAGCAAACTAATTTGTTCGAATTGAATTAGGATTGAGTTTTTCGAAAAATTGGATCTTTGGATCGGTTTGGATTTGAGGTTGATTCGATACAAAAATCCAAAACAGCTAAATGACAAATAAGCCTTGTATTATTATATATTCGTATATTTGGGATTGGGTTTAAATCATGTTTTCAATAAAATTTATTGATTTGTATGAGTTATTAGTTGTTATTACTGAATTTTTTATGTGGTTGGATGAATTACTTGGCTTATCGAACATCATATGGGATTTTCCCGTTCTCTCTTCTGATTGAGATATCTCCTTTTGCCAAGAAAGATTTATTAAATTATCCAAGATTCTAAAGCGTGAAATGCAATTAGATATTTTTTTTTATAGTTTTAGAGGGTTTCAGATTAATATATAATATTATCAATTAGAATAAATTATGGTTGGCTTTGCTGCACAAAAAAAAAGTATCCAGTCTCAGTTTTTAACCCCAATCCCAACTATTGGGAATATATTCCAAATTACTACTTGTATTGTATAGTTTATTTACTTTAAAGAGTAATAGATCCTCGTGCCTAATTTATTTCATCAAAAGAATAAAGTTTAAAATTTTTAATATTTCGGATTGGATCAGATCTAGTGTCTAAAACATTTGGATTGGATTGGTTTAAACTCAAACAATGATTGGTTTGAATATGTATCCGAAAATTGAAATTCAAATTTTGTTTTGATTAGATTAGAATAAGCCTATACAAACCGTACACCGAACTTTCTCATCTACATGCTAAAAAATATTGATCAAATCAAGCTCCGTAATTTCAAAATCTTCCTCTTGAATGGTCTGTTCTCTCGGGTCCGGAATAATGGCCACTAATGTAGTAATGTTCCTCTTGAATAGTCTGTGTCCAACATTAGTATTTTGAAAAAATTTATACACTTTTTATTTTTCGATCCATATAAGCCACGAAGGCAGTACAAAGAAGGGGAGAGGGCATTCGAACTTGTGACCTATCATTCACAGCACCTCCATCTTAACCATTAGGCCAAGACATCCTTAATATATACACTTTTTTTTGTAGCCAGGGATCATTATATTACAATGAAGGTGTTACATTACAAACCAAAAGCAAACTAATAAAGCAACAAAGGTTGCCTTTATGGTGACTGAGCTAGGTATTTTCCCCTTGTCCTTCCTAATGAAAACACCTCCATACAATGGTAAATTAATAAGAACCAAAACTCCACATAGCAAAAATTGTAAGACAAATCTATCAATCATCAGTTTCTCCCTTTCATATATCATCATCTTCAACGTACCAAAGACTAAGGTAAACAAATTTATCAATGCAATGGTTTCCAAGATAATGAACATTGGAGAATCAACTCCAAATTCCATAATCTCCTTCTCATATCTTTGCATAACATCTTCATTGGCGATTTTCGACGTGATTACAAATTTTAACTTGGAAATTCCCCATAATTTCAGAAAAGTATCGACGAAAGCGAAGATGTAGGAAGATGTACGTTTGTAGAGCCACATTCTTTGTTCATTCCACCAGCCTAAGATTGTACCACCACAATGTAGGAACTCACCTAAGCTATAGGAGTACTTGGCAACAATGATATAAGCAAAGAAGAAAAACCATGTGCTTGAAACCTAAAACCAAATAAACAGTGCATGAATAATTATTCATCATCGAAAACTACTTCCTCAGTTTCTAAATACATGCAATGTTTTCTGTCTATACGTTATTCAATGTACTACTTTGTTTCTTAATATCTTTGATTATGTGTAAGTAAAAATTGAGAAAAAATTGATATTATGATAGTATATGCATTTAGACGAATCAAATAAGACCACACTAGCTTGACTATATATTTTTTTATTCATTTATGAGAGAATATGAAATAAGGTTGGTAGATGAAAGTGTTCACTATGCAAATGTTACATGTTTCGTATCTAGAAACAGATTGAATTATATGCAGAAAAGAGCGAAAATTGAAGTAGAATCATTATTACCTGTGGAAATAAGCAAATTCCTTTGAGCATATAAAGAGAAGGGATAATGCAATAATAAAGGGTTGGCCAAGAATTGCATGCCCAAAGACAAAAGTGAGAATAACCCAATTGAGCCCCCAAGCTTATCCTTTGATGTCCATAATATAGAGGACAATGGTATAGCATGAGCTGAAGCCAACCTTCACTCCATCTATTGTGTTGCACAAGTGTATCAACCAATGTGGTAGGTGCCATCCCTAAGAAAGCCTTTTCAATAGGATTGAACAAAACTGATTTCCACCCTCGACATTGAATTGCCAACCCTGTGAATACATCTTCAATTGGACTCCCATATTTTACACCCATCTACCATGTTAAATAGTAGTATTATTAGTGAAGTAGAAGATTTATCATTATGAACTACTTCCTCCTAGAGGTGATCAAATAGCGGACCAGGTTTGACCATAGTCGGATCGGGACAAAATTTTATGCCCAAAGCCCGCTTTTTCGAACTAAAAATAACGGGCTTTTCGGGCCAAAATTAGGCCGGGTCGAATTTTAAACTAAAAAGTCATTTTCGGCTTTTCCAAGGCCAAAAAATTTTTGGGGCTAGGCCAGAAACCGGGCCAAAAAATTATGCTCAAGCCTAGGAAAATTTGGGACTGGGCTAATTTGATCAGCTCTACTTCATTTGTTTTCCTTCAGATACAACATTTATCTTTTTAGTGGGTGGATTAAAATAATCAAATATTGCATCTAAAAAAATAGAGGTAGTATAAAAAAAAGTACTTTCCACGTTTTGAAATAAGTGAAACATTTCTATCAAAAAACTCTCACATAAAAGAGATCGTATTTCACTTATTTTCATAAGGAGATAATTAAACAAGTAGAGCGAGTTACCTCTTTTCCCCATTGTGAATTTATCTCATATGAGCAACTAGCAAGGGTCTTGGCTTTCTCTTCCAATTCTTCCACACTTCCTTGAACTTTTGTAGCATTGTTATGAGTCTTCCACTCAATCTTATAATCACTATCATACTTTCTCCCACATAAAATCTCTCTTTGGTGGAAGCAACCAGTTCCAATATAGAATGGACCTCCTAAAGCATCAATACCTTCTATTTCCACCTTTATGCAAAAATGCATATGATGTTAAATTCCTAATATAGAGGAAGAACAACATTGCAACAAGGCTATTAAAATATAAAAACAATATTGCAACAAAAAATATGCATGGTACTACTATATATTGAAGAGTATGCATTTGTGTTCTCGAAAATCAAAACTAAAAGAAATTGACCATGATTAACAAGTCGTTTGAACAAACACGATTAAGTGGGATGCTGTTTGATTTATTTAGAAGTTTATTTTCAAGATATTAACTTTAATTTTCATACTTTATAAGTACACTTAGGTATGAAGTATGAATAAATGACATATAAGATTTATATTAAGTGAAAAGTGTTAGAACTAGTAGATTCAAAAGTTGCGATGAGAGAAAACGTTTATGTTGCAACAATAAATTTCATAGTAAGAGAAACATTTTTACCGATGAATAGTTTTTTCTTTACCTCACTAGGCACTCTAAGGACGGAGCCATATAAGTCATTTTTTGTCACATTTTCGAAGCATTGGGGGAACTGCACAAAAGCAATTCCTTGGCTCTTCTTCTCGTCCATGAAGAAACAAAGTGCATCACGAATTGATTGTGGATTGTTTGAGTACATATCACAATCAACGTTGAGAATTATTGGTCCATTGCTAATTTCTGATGACACCCTTATCTGCATATCAGCATATGTACATAGAATCATGTTAAAAAAATAAAGTGAGTCAATTGAACTAACCGCGGGCTTTTTTTTAATAAATGGTTACAATCGCTCAAACACCCCTATCCTTGTATGTGACGTCCCACACTACGATGGTGCAATAGGGCCGACCCGCTCCTAGCTAGTTAGCCTAAACAGAGTTACCGATAATAAATATATATATATAAGAGGAACTTTTCGGGAGCGTAGAACGCGCTACCTAGGATTGCCACGTCATCTTATTAATTTAGAGATAATAAAATTTAGAGTTTGAGAGATAATAAAATTTATTGTTTGAGAGATAAGAGTTTATTCACTCTACGGCTATGACAAAAACCAAAAAATTTTATCTTTTAGGGATCTATTATAACCAGGAATCTATTATACGTACTACTATAGTGTATATTCACTCTACGGCTATGATTCACATATAAAATCACTCACCTAGGATTGCCACGTCATCTTATTAATTTAGAGATAATAAAATTTAGAGTTTGAGAGATAATAAAATTTGTTGTTTGAGAGATAAGAGTTTATTCACTCTACGGCTATGACAAAAACCAAAAAAATTTATCTTTTAGGGATCTATTATAACTAGGAATCTATTATACGTACTACTATAGTGTATTTTCACTCTACAGCTATGATTCACATATAAAATCACAAAATAAAATAAAAAAACTTGATTCTTGAGATTTGCCTAAACCATACAATAACATCTAATGAACTGCTGCAAATCTACTAAAGTAGCCAACAGTTTCAATGACAGCTTTTATGCATTTGTGGCTACTCAATATCTACTTTATTTTATTTTTAAACTTTTATTATAGTGATATACTGATATGTTAGTTGACAATACCGGTCAACATGCCTTCACTTATTAGAGATGGAAACAACCATTGCAATACTAACTTTATATCAACTTTTTATAAACTTTATTAATATATAATTAAAGATATTAAAGATAATCTAAAAATAAGGATATAATGACAAATATTTTATCAATTCTTTTTCTACTACAACAATGGGTTTGGGCATGATTTTTAAGAAAATGAAAAAAATGTGTAGTTTATCATAGAGGTACTCCTTTAATTAACAAGTGTAGGGCATAAGTAAATCCTTTATAAAGTAAGCGCAACTTTATGAGGCAATTTGATGAATAATTAATGATGATTTTATTAACATAAAGTAAAGGTAATATTGACAATTATAGTTGTTTTTTTACTAAAAATTGATTGGTCCAAATAGATAATTAACAGATGATGTATGTGAATAAAATCGTGTTGAAAAATCTCAATCAATAATGTTAACAAAAAATTTACAAAAAATATATATAAAAAACAACCCGTGCAACGCACGGGCTTCAAAACTAGTGTATGTATATATAGGGAATTGATAATAATTACGAATGTTGTAAGGAGGTCATTGAAAATGTATATATGGATTCACAAGCACTAATGATGTAACTCATCGCAACAAAGGTATTTTGGTAATTTCACAGACTGAAGGTACCAAAGCAATAGTAGTTTGATACCATATCGTAGTCAAGTTGGTACCAAGTTTTTTACTTTGGTAAAATGGTAGTTGATACCAAAATTCTGACTTGGTAACAAGTAGGAGTCATTTACCAAAGTGAAAATTTTAATACCAACTTGACTGTACTGTAATTGATACCAACTTACCTCTGTTCCGTACCTCTAACTCATAAAATTACCCAAATATCCTTGTTAATAGTGAGACGCCAATAACAACTCATGAGTTGCCAAGTCTTTCTCATGTATTCACGACGATAAAAGTACTTATTACCAATGCATTTAGAGCTCCGGCCTTGAAGTTGTGGAAATGTTGAGGTCTCTTCTCCCGCGCCAAGTAAACAAGGCTAGGTAAAGTACAACCTTCTACATCTTTTGCCTCTAGATGTCTTCCATCAATCAATATCTACATGTTAAAATGACTAGTATGCATAAGCCTTCTCATCTATTAATTAGGGCAAAATAGAGATACATACAAAAAAAGGATCTCTAGCATAAAACGAATTTTTACTTAAGAGAGGTTTGTATTAGCTTCTTGTTGTTTTTACCCCATCCCTAGAGTACCTACTACCTAAATATAGCACCTCAATTATAAGCATTATGGTAATTTAATCTGCCGACTAATTTGATGTCATCTAACTTAATTGATAAAGTCTTGCTTGTGACTTGTGAGGGTGATACTCAAGGGATCGAATCCCATTTTTATGCTTAGGCGCTTATTTACACCCAAAAAATGGCCAATTAAATCATGTATGAAGAATTGATTAGCCTTCTATCAAAAAAAACAAATGATTAGCCAAGTACTTACCTGAAGAATAACGTCATGATCATGCTTCGAAGTGTATGAACTCTTCCACCGGGAAAATCCTTTGTGTTGATTGTGTACCTCTTCAGGAATTCGACAGAGTTTTGTTGAGGTCTCAATTCGATCTTGTAGTTCTTCATATAAATCCTATTCCAGAAATAATAATAAGATTTTCAATACTAAAATATTGGTGATTATGTTTCTTAATTAATTTCTACATACAATAATTAAAGACTTAAAGTATACATGGTTTTCTTCGAAAAAGAAGTCCCTTAATTTTAAATAATACGTACAATAAATTATCAAGAATCTTAATGATTAAAGTTGTGGGTTAAGAGACCTAAAACATCGATCGAAGTATATATTATTGTTAAAAAATGAAAAAGTTGTGATTTATTGTCTAGGGTCAAATTTTCATTTCTCTCATATAGAGCGTGTTGTCTAAGTCTTCACATGAACTAATTCGAACTATATTTATTAAACATGATTAGACATGATGAATCTCGATTTCACCTTACC